>NC_091462.1:79194254-79889754 GCF_027789765.1 Dendropsophus ebraccatus
TGTTATCCAGTCACAGTGTGGTGGTATTGGTCAGGTCTGGTATGGCGGTGTTATCCAGTCACAGTATGGTGGTATTGGTCAACTCTGGTATGGCGGTGTTATCCAGTCACAGTATGGCGGTATTGGTCAGGTCTGGTATGGCAGTGTTATCCAGTCACAGTGTGGTGGTATTGGTCAGGTCTGGTATGGCAGTGTTATCCAGTCACAGTGTGGCCGTATTGGTCAGGTCTGGTATGGCGGTGTTATCCAGTCACAGTATGGCGGTGTTGGTCAGGTCTGGTATGGCAGTGTTATCCAGTCACAGTATTGCGGTATTGGTCAGGTCTGGTATGGCAGTGTAATCCAGTCACAGTATGGTGGTATTGGTCAGGTCTGGTACGGCGGTGTTATCCAGTCAAAGTATGGCGGTATTGGTCAGGTCTGGTATGGCAGTGTTATCCACAGTATGGCGGTATTGGTCAGGTCTGGTATAGCAGTGTTATCCAGTCACAGTGTGGTGGTATTGGTCAGGTCTGGTATGGCGGTGTTATCCAGTCACAGTATGGTGGTATTGGTCAACTCTGGTATGGCGGTGTTATCCAGTCACAGTATGGCGGTATTGGTCAGGTCTGGTATGGCAGTGTTATCCAGTCACAGTGTGGTGGTATTGGTCAGGTCTGGTATGGCAGCGTTATCCAGTCACAGTGTGGCCGTATTGGTCAGGTCTGGTATGGCGGTGTTATCCAGTCACAGTATGGTGGTATTGGTCAGGTCTGGTATGGCAGTGTTATCCAGTCACAGTGTGGTGGTATTGGTCAGGTCTGGTATGGCAGTGTTATCCAGTCACAGTGTGGCCGTATTGGTCAGGTCTGGTATGGCGGTGTTATCCAGTCACAGTATGGTGGTATTGGTCAGGTCTGGTATGGCAGTGTTATCCAGTCACAGTGTGGTGGTATTGGTCAGGTCTGGTATAGCAGTGTTATCCAGTCACAGTGTGGCGGTATTGGTCAGGTCTGGTATGGCAGTGTTATCCAGTCAAATTGTGGCCGTATTGCTCAGGTCTGGTATGGCGGTGTTATCTAGTCACAGTATAGTGGTATTGGTCAAGTCTGGTATGGCGGTGTTATCCAGTCACAGTATGGCGGTATTGGTCAGGTCTGGTATGGCAATGTTATCCAGTCACAGTGTCGTGGTATTGGTAAGGTCTGGTATGGCAGTGTTATCCAGTTACAGTGTGGCCGTATTGGTCAGGTCTGGTATGGCGGTGTTATCCAGTCACAGTATGGTGGTATTGGTCAGGTCTGGTATGGCAGTGTTATCCATTCACAGTGTGGTGGTATTGGTCAGGTCTGGTATGGCAGTGTTATCCAGTCACAGTGTGGCGGTATTGGTCAGGTCTGGTATGGCAGTGTTATCCAGTCACAGTGTGGCGATATTGGTCAGGTCTGGTATGGCAGTGTTATCCAGTCACAGTGTGGCAGTATTGGTCAGGTCTGGTATGGCGGTGTTATCCAGTCATAGTATGGTGGTATTGGTCAGGTCTGGTATGGCAGTGTTATCCAGTCACAGTGTGGTGGTATTGATCAGGTCTGGTATGGCATTGTTACAAAGTCACAGTGTGGTTGTATTGGTCAGGTCTGGTATGGCAGTGTTATCCAGGCACAGTGTGGCGGTATTGGTCAGGTCTGGTATGGCAGTGTTATCCAGTCACAGTGTGGTGGTATTGGTCAAGTCTGGTATGGCGGTGTTATCCAGTCACAGTGTGGTGGTATTGGTCAGGTCTGGTGTGGCGGTGTTATCCAGTCACCGTGTGGCGGTATTGGTCAGGTCTGGTATGGCAGTGTTATCCAGTCACAGTGTGCCGGTTTTGGTCAGGTCTGGTATGGCAGTGTTATCCAGTTACAGTGTGCCGGTTTTGGTCAGGTCTGTTATGGCGGTATTTGTCAGGTCTTATATGGTGGTGTTAAATGTGACCTGTGGCGCTTCGACCTACCAATCTCTCATGATGCTAATTGGTGATTGAGTATGGGGCGTCCTCAGGTTTAGTGCTTAGGGCAGCAGCAGCTGGTAATACTGCCCTGTATAGTTGGAGTAGGGGGTTCCTTATAAATGTACTGTATAGATGGAGTAGGGGGTCCTGTATACATGTACTGTATAGATGGAGTAGGGGGTCTACCAGTTATTACTGTGGATGTTGTGAGGCAGCTGCCCTAGAAATCATTGCTCCCTGTGAAAATAAAAGCAGTAATCCTATTGGTTGCTAAGGCTCCCAACTGCCGTTTACTGCTGGGCAAAGCTGCAACAAATTATATCACTTGTGTGGGCAGTGTGGAGATTTTCCCATTTATCTCTATGGGGCGCTCTTCTGCATCCCCCTCCTCTCCTGTACATCTGGCAAGGACGGGACCTTCGCTATAACCTTCCCGGGCACCCAATGTATCTGTGTGCCAATTTTGGGGTCAAACGGTTCAGGCGTTTGGAAGTCTATAGAGGACAGACAGACAGACTTTCATTTTTATGATATCTATCTATCTATCTATCTATCTATTAAATGTACTCAAGGGCAATTATAAGACACTGCACTAGTAGTAAGATCACTGAAGCTGTGTGTAAGGGACTATTTTTTATGCAGATTAGGTGAGTGGAAGGAAACCAAACAACTGTTATCTGGTGTCTATGGTAACAAGGCCCAAACTGCAAGGCACTACTGGGACATACAGTAGACTCCTGGTCACATGGTTCACACTGGGCCCCTCCCACATACAGTGAGGATAACAGGGCAGTACAGGGACAAGAAATAGGCTAAAAAGGACAAAAATAAGATCTAGGAGTAGCTTTTACATGGATAGTGTTAAAAGTGTGGTAGGTATTACTCCAAGCATTATTTTTTTTCTTTAATCACTTTATGGCAGAACCCCTTTAAGAGCAATTTGGGTACCGTCCCTTTAAAAGCGACTTGGGTACCATCCCTTTAAGTCGCTCTTAAAGAGACGGTACCCAAGTCGCTCTTAAAGGGACGGTACCCAAGTTGTTCTTAAAGGGACGGTACCCAAGTCGTTCTTAAAGGGATGGTACCCAAGTCGTTCTTAAAGGGACGGTACCCAAGTCACTCTTAAAGGGACGGTTTGCAGATCGCTTTGTGTAAACAGTCTTTAAAAGATTCACCCTATGTGTAAGATGGGCTTAAGCGATCTTAAAAACAATCACAATAACGATTTTTCTAACTATTTATTTGTCTAAATGCTGATCGTTATAAAAATCAAATCGTTGCTTCAAAATCATTAAACGATCGGTTGGGTGAATTATCGCTTCATGTAAACGGACCATAACTCTGTTCCATTGAACTAAATGGAGCTTAATTGCAAACCACAGCTGAACTGGAGACAAGAGTGGTGCTGTCTGTAGAAGAAAATGGCCATGTTTTTGTAGCGCTGGAGAACCCCTTGAGGGTACCTTCACACAGGGCGCCTTGCAGCGGAAATCTTGCTGCGAGTTTTGCTGCGAGATCCGCTACGAGGTAAGGTCCTGGCGGGTCCCTGTGCATACATACTCGCAGAGGTCTAAAAGAACGCTGCAAGTTTGTAATTCAGCCACCCCCTTAACCCCGTAATCGGCTCCCGCTGTGTGTATACATTACCTGTCTCCTTGCTGCACAGGGTTCCGGCTTCCTGCTCTCCCGCCCAGCCAATCAGTGGCGGCGGCTGGGCAACACACTGATTGGCTGGGCGGGAGAGCAGGAAGCCGGGACCCCATGCAGCAAGGAGACAGGTAATGTATACACACAGCTGGAGCCGAGCGGGAGCCGATTAAGGGGTTAAAGGGGCGGCTGAATTACATATTTTCAGCGGTCTTTCAGAGCTTGTAATTTAAAGAAAAAAAAGTTTAAAATATTTTTAAAATATGACATAGGCCCTTTCCCAATAAAAGTAAATTCAAAAAAAGTTAAGAAAAAAAAAACTTTACCAGTTTACAAAAAAAAATGTAAAACATAAAAATAAACAAGAAATTATTAGATAAAAACCACAGTAAATGACTGGCTTAGTGGGGAATTGCTCAGCTGGGGCATGACATTGCAGCTGGAAAAGCTGGGTATGTGACGTACTTGGATTCCAGATGAAAATGTCATCAAGCAGCAGTCAACGGGACACCGGAGTGGCGCTACGGAGGCACGGGGAAAGGTGAGTTTAACTTGTCTCCTATTTTCACTGGACTTCTGCTTTAAGGCCAAAGTCCACTGTATCCCTAAGAGGTTAAAGTAGAAAATTACAACAAAAACTTATCTGACATTGAAGAAGTTAAACAGAAGAAAAAGGGGACACAGTTAGAGGTTACTTGGGGGAAAGATCAGAAGCAACATGAGAAAATATTGCTTTATTGAAAGAGTAGTAGATGCTTGGAACAAACTTCCAGCAGATGTGGTTGGTAAATCTACAATAACAGAATGTAAACCTGCCTGGGATAAACATATATCTATCCTAAGATAATAAGAAAGTGAGAAATATAAGGGCAGACTAGATGGACCAGGTAGTGTTTCTATGTTTTTATTGCACAAAATAGGTATTTTTCTGTACGAATAAAAAAGAAAAGAAGTTAGTGTAATTTATTTAAGATGTACAGAGCCTTTAGATTTTTGTGGATGTGATAATTAACATTTCAGCTTTGCATTTACCTTCAGAAATACAGAATTAAGTAAACTCTAACAATCTGAATAATCCCTTCATTCAAATGCATAGGTTTATCTAGTTCTCCATAGAAACAGGTGCATTTGCATAGAAACAAACCCCACAGCTGTAAGGACAACCTGTGTTCAGCTGTTATCTCTGAGAAAAGCATTCAAAGTAGAAAAATCCGGGGCCCCAGAGATTCCAATAAAAGGTTGTGATTCATTATTTCACCAGAACAATTTACGGGTTGCAATGTTTTGGCCACAGTAAAACAAATGTTCAGGAGGTTAGTTCACATAGAAACAGGAGAGGAATAGCTTTCAATCCCCCCAATAATCATCAGGATGACCAGTGATCAAGATTTTCATCAATACATTACAGATCACTTTAATCAGTTTTAAAGCAAATCTAGAACCAACCTGGAAAAAAAGTTATTTTACTATTTCCTGACCAGAACCGTCGTGCTGAATCTAGCAGGGTCTTGCTTTTTAAATCAGTTACATGGTTCTGGAGTTGCATGGTTCCGGGATCACTTTAAAAAAAAAAAATTACCTAGTCTGGGTCCAGCGCTCCCGATGCACTAGTTTCCCTTCCTACCGATAGGGCTGCCTAAGGAACCTGGAAGAGACAGTTGTGTGAGATGTTGAAAGGGTCTGATGAAGCTGATCAAGGTCATTGCTTCATCCTGTTGCATATTAATTATTTATTAGGCGGTGTCATGGCGTTTGTTTGGTTTTTTTCCATGCATTGGGGAGGGGGTTGGCATTTTTTACTTTATGTGTTAATCATTTTTTGTGTTTACAGTATTTTTCGGGTCAGTGTTTTTACCCGTACATGAACTTCACCAATGAAGTCCGTGCTCTGGTCCAAATGCCGACCCGAATATGCCCACTCAAGAAATGAAAGTGACCCTTCCTTACTGGAGCGGGCACCAGACCCGGCACACAGAGTTTTCTGGGTCGCTCAGGAGGGAGGGAGCCAGGTGGGTGGAAGAATGCCACAGTCTGGTCCCCAAGGGGTTAACTTAACTCCTATGGGCCAGACTGTGGTCCATAGGGGGGAGGGGGGGTCCAGGGGGTGACAGACTGGTTCCCAGGGGTTAAATTAACCCTCTGTTTGCCAGACTTTGCTCCAACTGGGGAGGAGGGTGTTAAGCCTTCGGTCTTTTCCACATCTTCTGTCACTCAGCAGCTGCGCCCGGGCCCTGCTGCAGCAGCTGATTGGCTGAGCTGACACTTGTGCAGTATCAGCTCAGCCAATCAGCGGCTGCAGCGATGTCCCCGCTCAGCCGATGCTTGGCTGGTGTCATATTTGAAATACCAGAGCCCATCACGCTTCTAGCTCAGTGTGCCGAAATCAGGTGAAGAAGGAAGACATCAGAGGTATGAACACTTTTACCCCCCTTCCCCCAGCACTGCACTCAGCCCAGCAAGGATGGGGGACACTTAACCCCCTTCTTTGCTGTGATGGATACAGTGTGAGATCAATCTGGCCCCAAGGCAGTTAAGTGTGGATGCAATCCTCACTTAACCCCCCGGGCGCCACATTGTTCAGTCTGACATCCGAAGGGCTAAGTGTGGATGCTATGTATCCGCACGTAACCCCTTGTGTGCCAGACTGTAAACAGCATCTGGCAAGATCATGCAGACTGTAAGGTGCAGAACAACTGTCCAAATTATGGGTGTTCTGCTCCTGACATTTTTTTGTCTTCCCCTTTGCTTTTCAGATACTGGCTTCCAGAGGTTTGTGTCGGATTTGGTGGACTACGTCGATGACCAGCGTTTTATTTTTGTTTTGTTTCTTAAATAAAATGGTCAAGGAGGGGCGTGGGGGTGTTATTTTTTGGAAAAAAACACCTACGAAGGTCCGTAGAAGCGTTAGGCTATGTTCAGACTACATAAAACAACGGCCGTAGTTTTCACCGCAAAACTATGGCCGTTGTTTTGAGGATGATATGATATAGCAATTCGTACCAACTACGGTCGTACGATGCACACAGCGTATTAGACTACGGCCGTAGTTCGTACGGACCCGCAAAAAATGAACATGTCATTTATTTGCGGCCGGTAATGTTACAACTACGGCCGTGGATTTCAATGCGGCCGCACACGTAAAATTTATTTAAGCCAAATTAAACTTGATTTTAATGTACAAAATTTACTGAGTGGTTTATTGGGCTAGTCGCACTATTTCAAGTAAATGACATGTTTCAGCCTGATTAAAAACGTGCTAGGAAGCAATATTAAACAACGGCCATTGTTTTACGACCAGCCCGTATGCTGGTAATTTTACGGCCATTGTTTTGACCACAAAATTCCATCCGGTGAAAACAACGGCCGTTGTTTTAAGTAGTGTGAACATAGCCTTACACCGCGAAACAGACTGTTACCACTTACCTGCTTGGGGTCTGCCTTAATTATGTCCGCACCTTGTATGTCCTGCTTTTTATGATGAAATAAAGCTATAAAATATTCATCGGATGGTGAGTGCTCCCTTCATTGCATCTACGTTAATTGTGCATTGGTGCAGTATTATATTGCTATATGCTAATTTTTTTTATATAAATTATCCAATTTTTTAAATAATACAAAGGATTGCTTAAAAGAATTCCTACTGTGGAATGATTGATGTTTTTCTTGCTAATTCTTTTTTCCAAAATGTTAATAATAGGTAATGTTTGTAAGACTATTAAAGGTTACATTACAGAAATATGTATTATATAACTTTAATTTGTTTTGGTTTCTTTTTATGTTTTTCCCTACTTGGCTTCAATCTAGTATTTATTTAAGAACGCATGCTAGTCCAATTCAAATGTCATTCCAAGGTGCATTGTTTTTTTTGACTTGTATGCCTCACTGCTCCACATGCTGCTGGTAAATTGCCATTTTTGGGTCTTAACGATTGTGTCTATTTGGGTGAAATCAAAAGCCCTTGTAAGGGGTAATTAATGTGTCTTTCCACTAACATAGTCAACAAACAAATGTTAATTACTGAGAACAATATTTCTTTGGTTTAAAGTTAAGCACAACTTGAAGTTGAAAAAGTTTACTAATAAAAGTAGTTAGATTTTTGCCTAGAGTCTCAGATTCAGATTGTCATGATGTGACTCAGACAGAAGACATAAATAAAGCTTGAATCATAATGAAATTTAACAGTATATATCAGCATCCTATCAAAACGGGATGCCAATGTGTATGTGCACATACTTGTATCTGTCCCAATTAGTCCGAACCTGCCAAGGTTTGGGTTCGTACGAACCTGAACTTTCGGCAATGATTCCCTCTGTCTGCCCGCTCCGTGCAGCAGGTTGATACAGCCGAAGGACCGCCTGGAAAACTGGGATACAGCCATAGGCTGTATCCAGTGGCGTAGCGACCGCGGTCGCAGGGGTCGCCGCCGCGACCGGGCCGCTACCAAGGGGGGGCCCGCGAGGCCCCCCCTTACCACTGCACTGCCCGCCTCCCACTCCCTCTTGTGACCGCAAGCAATGTTTTGCTTGCGATCACAAGAGGCAGGGGCCCCCGGCTGTCTTGCGGCCCCCAGGGAGCTCTGTGTGCGGCGGGGGGGGGGAAGTACTTCCAGCGCAGGGAGCGTCGCGTTAAGCTCCGCCCCCTCCGCGCTAAGCCCCGCCTCCCGCCGGGGGAAGCCCGTCCCGCGAAGCTCCGCGCTAAGCCCCGCCTCCCGCCGGGGGAAGCCCGCCAGCGCGTGTGACCTGGGGGCTACAGAAATCATGCAGGTGAGTATAGATTTTTTTGTTTTTAAGGGGATGATGGGGGTGTAGTGGTATGATGATGGAACAAGAGGATGATGGGAATGTAGTGGTATGATGATGATGGAACAAGAGGATGATGAGGGGTGTAGTGGTATGATGATGATGATGGAACAAGAGGATGATGAGGGGTGTAGTGGTATGATGATGATGGAACAAGAGGATGATGGGGGTGTAGTGGTATGATGATGGAACAAGAGGATGATGGGGGTGTAGTGGTATGATGATGATGGAACAAGGATGATGGGAATGTAGTGGTATGATGATGATGGAACAAGAGGAGGATGAGGGGTGTAGTGGTATGATGATGGAACAAGAGGATGATGGGGGTGTAGTGGTATGATGATGATGGAACAAGAGGATGATGAGGGGTGTAGTGGTATGATGATGGAACAAGAAGATGATGAGGATGTAGTGGTATGATGATGGAACAAGAGGATGATGGGGGTGTAGTGGTATGATGATGATGGAACAAGAGGATGATGAGGGGTGTAGTGGTATGATGATGGAACAAGAAGATGATGAGGATGTAGTGGTATGATGATGATGATGATGGAACAAGAGGATGATGGGGGTGTAGTGGCATGATGATGGAACAAGAGGATGATGAGGGGTGTAGTGGTATGATGATGATGGAACAAGAGGATGATGGGGGGTGTAGTGGTATGATGATGAAGGAACAAGAGGATTATGAAGGAACAAGAGGATGATGAGGGGTGTAGTGGTATGATGATGATGATGGAACAAGAAGATGATGAGGATGTAGTGGTATGATGATGATGATGATGATGATGATGATGGAACAAGAGGATGATGGGGGGTGTAGTGGTATGATGATGAAACAAGAGGATGATGAGGATGTAGTGGTATGATGATGATGGAACAAGAGGATGATGAGGGGTGAAGTAGTATGATGATGAAAGGGCAGGAGGATGAAAGGGGTAGTAGTAATATGGTGGAGGTGGTTGTAGTATGATGATGGAGGGGCAGGAGGATGAAAGGGGTAGTAGTCTGATGATGGAGGGGCAGGAGGAGGGGACAACATGGGGGGCATCTATATGGTTGATAACATGGGGGCAATCTATATGGGGGATAACATGGGGGGCATCTATAATAGGGACAACACAGGGGGCCATCTATAAGGGGGAAACATTGGGGGGCCATCTATAAGGTGGACTACACAGGGGGTGTATACAATAGGGGGATATGTACTATAAGGGAGTCACATAGAGTCAGGCTACCCACTAAATGAGGGTGTAAAGGGGCCAATACAGATGTGCAGTTTGTAGAGAAATGAGGATGGTGTCAGTGTGAGGAGCCTAATATGTTTGTCTGGCAGATTCTGTGGATTCGTGGCTCCAAAAAGTTCTCATAATGGCCCTGGGCAGATGGAGAAGATGAAAAGGGAAGAACTCCGATCAGAGAAGACGTCCCCTGTGAGTCACCTGATATATTTGCACTGTAATGTATATGGTGTATAGAGCCTGTGTAGAGCTGGGGCCACCTCTATATGACTGGATGAGGTGATATTGGTCTATGTACAGAGGATTTTATTCAGTAGCAGCGGTTGTGTTAGTCAGTATGTGGTAAGGGGGGGGGGGGGGGCCCAAGTTGACCTCTTGCACCAGGGCCCAAGAGACATTAGCTACGCCCCTGGCTGTATCCCAGTTCTCCAGGCGGTCCTTCGGATGTATCCACCCTCTCCACGGAGGTGGAAGACAGAGGGATTCATTGCCAAGAGTTCAGGTTCGTACGAACCCGAACCTCGGCAGGTTCGGACCATCCCTAGTCCCAATGAGTTCAATGGCCCAGATGTAGTCAAATAGTGACTAAGTTAAGATAATTTCTCAAACGTATATATGTGTATTCCAGAATTAAAGGCATGCATGCTGGAAACCACTCATATACATTAGAGAAATTACCCAAAAATAGTCACTAATTAACTAAATTTAGCTGTTAAAGTCAATGGAGCCTATGCCATTACTTGCACATACTGTAAACTGAAGCATCAACCATTTAGACAGGCTGCCAATTCAAACGAACAACATGTTGTCACACTGTAATGTGAACTCGGCCAAGGAAGCCAGAAACCTTTTCCAAAGCAAAATCTATACTTTTGTCCCAACAGGATCCAGCAGAAAATTATGTATTATATCATTATATTATATATGAAACTGTACCTGTGCCTCCTGAATACAGCCTTAGGCTATGTTCACACAATGTAAATTTTCAGTTACTCACAGCTGTTGTTGCAAATTGCAACACCAGCTGTGATTAAATGAAAGTTTACATTGCACTGAAGTCATACACTCTGAACGGGATTCCAAGGAGCCGCAACGAAAACTGACATGTCAGTTTTGCACGGCAGCTATTCATTGAATAGCGGCCGCACAACACTGACAGTTTACACAATGTAGAGTGTGGCTGTGGCCGCACTTTAGATTGTGTGCTCTGGGTAATTGGGATGCGGATGGACACGGACGCGTTCACATCCCAATTCTAAAGAAATTATGTTCATCTGGCTGATACTGGAGTACCGGCCGGCATAACCTTTACTGACACCAGCCATTCTGTGATGCAACTGTGTCACAGAGCAGCCAGTGTCATACTGTGTGCGAACCCGACCTTATATCTCATGAATAGTGCTAAGCGAGCTTGCCTAAAGTAAGGGTTTGACAATGTTCGTTTAAGCCCAAATGCTTGGCATTTGACTTCCAGAGACTGGAGAAGTTTGATGTGCCTTAGGGAGTCCTAGAAAACATGGATACAGCCATTAGGCTATGTTCATACAACAGGATTAAAAGGAAAAAATTGGCAGCACATCTATGACTCTTTTCACACTGCAGGTTGCACGCTGCTTGTGGCTTAAGTACAGACAAAAAAACAGAAGGTGCAACAGCAACCTACAGGTGCAAGGGCTTACCGTATATACTCCTTTCAGAGTACAAACGATAAACACCTGCTCTGTAGATATTATGTGAAGGGTGTGGCTACCTCCTCTTGGCTTGCACTCCACCCATGTCCCAAGGGTGCTATAAAAGAGATCATTTGGCTCCTATCTGCCTAGTTGTAGGCTTATTCAGCCCAGGAGAGGCCATTGCTAGTGTGAAAATGCTAGAGTAGGGAACATGGGGGATATTTACTAACAAATCTAAAAACACGATTTTGTCAAAGATGTTTTGGCATAATTTCCAATCTAATGTGTTTAGTCAAATTTATGTCAATTGTCTAATAACATAGTAGATGTGTCTTAAAAATAATGGTCTTTTAATTAGTCTAATAAATTCACCTGGTTCGGAGCAGACGTAGCGATGCGCCAATATATGCAACTTTTTAAAAAATTGTGCAGTTAATAAATTTAGCTAAAAAAGAATTCTGGCGTACTTTCGATCTAATTAACAACAAAAATCTAATTCAAAAAGTTGCATCTAATTTGAATAGTCTTGTCTTAAAAAGCTTTCTAAATTCATATTAGATTAATTTTGAGCGCAAACTATATTAGACTAAAAACAGGCGCAATTAGTTTGATAAATATCCCCCCATGTCTCTGAGGACAACTTAATGTTGGCGACATGGTACACTCTGTTTGATCAAATAGTTTGCTAAGATCCTCACCTTTTAATATCTACAGAGCAGGTGTTTATCGTGTGTACATTGGGAGGAGGTAAGCCCTTGCACCTGTGGGTTGCCATCGCACCTTCTGTTTTTTTGTCCATACAACAGGATTGCCATCTTTTAATGAATAACAGAAAATAATAAACATAATTATTTGCATCCGTCATTATAAAATGATGTCCGTTATTTAAAAAAAAAAAAACATCCGTTATTTTACCTAAAAAGACGCGGCAGGAACATAGCCAAGGGCTGTACAAATTGTTTTTCTGGTGGCCCTAGGGCAGCATCCAACTTCTCCAGTGAAATGGCAATCGTTCAGTTTTGATGAACATTTCTGAACAGTTTGGCAAGTCCATTCAACACTATTCTTAAACTTTTCCACTGGAGCATCTCCCAAAGTGATGTCTAGGCCATAACAGACAAACCAAGAGAATGGTGGGGCCCTACAATTTATGGTGAAAGTCCATGCAAAAATAACTATTGATCAGTCTACCTTTTTTACCAGGCTTTGTAGAACATCAAAATAAGTACAAAACAAGTCAATAATGTTGCTAAACCAGAGATTATTGCAACCAGGGGAAGGACTGTGCAGCTTATAGTCACTGGTGAAAACTACCTCCCCAGATGTGCCTCACCTATAACTTGCGGGCACCTCACCAGTGTGACCTGCAGTGTAGTATAAGAAGCCCTCAAACTTATGCGATGACAGCCCCAGCTCATGCTTCTATAGATACCTAGGCCTTTTAAATGCAACCACTTATGAGTTTTATCAGACTCCCTTGCACCCAAGGAGTGTCTGTAATTGTTTTTCAAAGATTATATACAGCTTTATATTTTACTCGAAGTCCACACTGTTTAGTCCTTTTCCGAATTTTCCAACTTTTATTTCTGAATATCCATGCAAAGGCAGCATATAACTTGCTCAGAGCTGAAGTAGATTCCAGATTCAGCACTGCATGATGCTGACTAGAGATGAGGAAGCGAATCTGACAAATTCAGATTCACAGCAAATTGGGTGTTAAATTTGCCTTGTTGAAATCCGCAAATTCTCCAGAATCATTCACTGTAATTCCACATTCGTTCAATGTAATTCAACATTCGTGTGAGATTTGTTTGTATGCAATTGGCGACTATTTGTAATTTCGTGCTAATATTTGTCAACTTTGCACAACGAATTTCTAAGTGATTCGCTCATCTCTAATCCTAACGTTATGTTATGGGGGCACTCCACACACCATATTATGGGGTCACTCCCTCCTTATGCACATTTATATTATCCTTAAACATTGAATACATGTCACTGTAAGCTTATGTTTCTACGGCTTAGGAATTGATTTGCACCATAGACATAGCCGCTAGCTTGTAAGAATTAAATCCTAATCACTCAGGTCATGCCTTGCTCCATTAATATGATGTACTGAGGAAGTTTCTTTTATTGGTCGGTTCTTTAATCTGGTTTGCCATTGACCCTAGTGAAGACAGTTCTTACGGGCTTTGGGACACAGAGCAGCTGTAGGCAGCAGGTGGCGGAGTAGTTATCAGCATATCCTCAGGGCTTAGGTTTTGATGGTTACATTTCCTAATTAGAAGTGAAACAACCTGTTGGATAAATGTAATAAAACTCATCTTAAAGAAATTTGCATCCTGGAGTTTGTGAACCTAATGTATTTATTCTTCTATAAACACGTTCTGCTATTCATTTAGAGCTGTGTTATAATAGGAACAGAAATGAAGCAATGCTCCCACTGAGCTTCTCTGCAGTAAAGGATTGTAATGCTGTTTATGGCAGCTTTAATTTGGGTTCTGCAGCATGTAGGCAACCAGTAACAGGAGGACAATTTAAAGAAGACCGAGGCTATATCTACTCACTATTTAAATAATTTTATCTTTATTCTAAACCAGGGGTGTAAAACTCACAGCCCTCTAGCTGTTACAAAATTACAATTCCCATCAGCAAAAACTGCAGTCCAGGCATGATGGGAATTGTAGTTTTGAAACAGCTGGATCTAATGTTCTGAACAAATGCTTTTGCCTACTTTAGACAATCCCTACCTGTTAAAAACATCCTCTATTACTTAAAGGAGAAGTCTGGAGAAAATTTTTATTAAAGTATTGTATTGCCCCCGAAAAGATATACAAATCACCAATATACACTTATCACGGGAAATGCTTATAAAGTGCTTTTTTCCCTGAACTTACTACTACATCAAGGCTTCACTTCCTGGATAAAATGGTGACGTCACGACCCGACTTCCAGAGCTGTGCGGGCTGTGGCTGCTGGAGAGGATGATGGCAGAGGGATGCTCAGTGTCCTCCAGTGCTCTGTGTCCCTCTGTGTCCCCCTGCCATCATATACCCAAGTGGCCAAGCATATAGCCACTAATGGCAAGATATATTTTAGTAATTTACGTATATAAAAACAAAGATTTCTACATAAATAGCTCAAAAGTGACCCTAATATCCATAATATTAGGTTAAGTTTATGGTTCACAATTACTGAGGGATCATTACAAAGTCGTAAGGGAATAGGAAGCATTTTCTTTTAAAAACATTTTTTTTTACAAAATTAGATGTTGAAATCATAATAGAACTTATAACAACGTCTACACAATAAGACACAGCATAAAACCTTAGCAAATCCAGCATAGCTTTAAAACGGGTCTGGAAATATAATTAGCCGAAACAAAGATTTGAGAGATTGGAAACAGTGTGCAATTGTACTGTAACTATAGACCAGTACAGTCTTTAATGAACATCCAGTCATGCATCATTCTCAAAATAGCCTGACATAATGGAAAGGGCATGGTTACCTTTAGGATCACTTTCCTCCAGCAGTATAATGAACCTATTGAGTAAGTGTCAGAAGGAGTCTGTACAAAAACTCTTCAGACTGATCTACAATAAAACTTTGAATACACTGATATGGTAGATATTTAATCAATTACAATTTTGGTGGTATAATTAAAAATGTCACGGATTTGTGGGCATTAGTGCCCAGTTTAACAGCCAATAAATTTTCCTCCATTCTACAGGGGTTGTAGATTATGAATCTTTTCCGATTAGAACGTGGACATTCTTTTTTTACCATCTTGTTTCACAAAAAGCAATTTATATCCAGCAGTGAAACTTTCTGTAGAACTTTAATTTATAATTCTATAAATAGCGTAAGCAGCTCCATCGATTTAGAGACATATGCTGTCGTCTTGGTTGGCTACAAAAGAAGTTTGTATAAAGTAAAGCACAAAGTTTAGATTTTGGATGAAATTGGACTGTTTTTATACTGGGTTAGGCTCCTTAAATCGGAACAATATGTATGTCACTGTTTAGCCATAGCATAAATCACCCATTGACCACAACATCAAAAAAAGTTTATTGTTCGAACTGCTGCATGTCTATATAGGAATAAAAAATTTATGCCTTTACATGCCACCAAACAAGACAAAAGTAAATGTTTTTGCATATCTTATCAGTGAACAAATCCTTTTGTGGTGCACATGCCAAATGTGTTCACAGAAAGTGACATGGACAGAGCCTTAGCTGTGTTACGTTATATAGAGCTTGTTTGGACAAAATAAAAAAATTAAGCAGAACAGAGGGGGAAGGGGAGTGTAAACATAACAAACAAGTAATACTCACCCATCCCAGTTCCCATACTAGTGCCCCACTGATCTCCTCTGTCTCCTGGTTCCTGTTACATCACAGTACTGCAGAAACTGGCCAAACAGTAAGTCAGTAACTGCAGCATCTTCCTCAGTCATTGATTGACTACGCACACAATTCCTGTGGTGAAGTCTACCTTGCTCCAGAAGGGTTTAAGTTCCAAGCAGTCTGGCCAGATGTGTGAGAAGGAACCTTTTTGCTTAAAACATCTCCAGCACTGATCAGTGGGAGATAATCCATTCTGCTGTCTTGTACCATATGGACAATAGTTTATAGTGAGTTTTACATGGGGCAATTCAGAGGATCAAGCGAGCGCCGACCTGTCAGGTCAGTGCTCAACTCGCTGCCAGCGCTATTACGCGCGCCGGCAGTGAGCGGGTAAGAGCCGAGGGGCCGCCTGGCGGCAGCCCGGGTGATCGCTAGATTGTCTGGACAGCCCATAGAAGATAGTGGAGGTCTGCTGCCACTGCTAATATTACACGGAGAGACAGTACCATATCGCTGCTAGACGATAATCTCTTTGTGTAATAGGGCCTTTAGCTCCTTCTCCCAAGAGAGTACATAACCCGGTTTGGAAGGGCCTTATATGGAATTAGTACAGTTGGTACAAGTGAGAAATTAAGCACATCTTCCTAGAGAGTTTGAGACACAGTTTCTCAAAGTCTGTCAATTCCATGGACAGGGAGCCACCCGGTAGTAGTTGCTTGAGGCATTTAGATACATGAGCGCGATGTAGGAAGGAGGACGCAGCCAGTCGCAAGCGTTCATTCACTGCCTCTATACTAAATTTGAAGTGTTTGTCAAGCAATTTCCTAATGGTGTTGCTAAGAGAAGACCACATGGTGTCATACGTGGGTATCAGGTCGTTAACCAACCAGGGAATAAGAGCTGCGGCATAATTGGCAAAAGAGGTGGCATTGACTCATTCCGAAGACTCCTCCACACCTGCAGGGTGCCTTTCAGAGTAGGGAGAAGTACTGGGTCTCTAAAGATCCTACGGGAGGGCAGCCATACATCATGGAGTTAAAGCTTGCAGGACCTCGGCCAATGTTGTTCTGTGTTTTGTCGAGAGATGATGTGGCCTATAATAGCTAGATCTATCCAGTTATTTAAGTGCATACCTTTGTAATGGGAGTACAAGTCAGGTAAGCCTCTACCTCCTCTACTTTTATGTTGTACTGTATGAATAAGTTGTGGGATGTGTGCAAATGGTATCATATTGTGATGGCAATCCAGATGGGATCATAATTAAAGGACAAATTAAAACATATAAAACATAAATTAAATTGATGCTTTAACGTCATTTCACCTGCTTCTTTGTTACTTTCTTGAACATGAGCTAAAAAGGAGTATGACTCATATATCACCACTACTGACCACGCAGATAGACTGCGGTTTTTAAGCTGGGCGCCTAAAATATAGGTATGCTTTTTTGACAACTTAATGTTTTAATTTGAGTCTCAGTCTGCGCAGTAATGTATAATATAATGGTAATATAAGAAAAAAACAATAGGTATTATTATGTCTTTTGCATAGCAGACAGCCTGAGATTAAAAATCATCCTCCTGCTCCAAGTACGAAAAATGAGACATAGAGAAAAGAAAAATAATATTTCTGCACCAGCGGCCATGAAAGTTAAATGGAAAATGGAATTCAATATTACTAAGTACAATGTAATTCGAGTAAGACTTACATAGGAAATGATGGCTTTTGACTTTGCTACCAAATTGTAGAAAAAGTCCCAGAAGTCATGAACAGCTCACTGAATACATTAGTTTCAATACTCTGCAGCAATCAACGAGGTAAGGAGCACATTAGTCATAATAAATCAAATCTTTAGCAGCAAAACCTCACGAATAATGCTGCTGAAACAATACACAGCCCAGAATTCCTGAAGGAACAATTGCTTCTATTGTACAGTCTTCAAACAATGATGGAAGGTGACTTTACAAATAAAAAGCAATAGAAAACCCATCTCCTGCTCATACAGTTAATGCTGGGATCTCACTATAATACATGCAATCATTCTCCAGTTAAAAGCTATATATAGAAATATGTTGATAAAAGCATCAACATTGCAATTCATTTACAACTGGTGCCCAGACGTGACCATAATTAAAATTCTTACATAAAAGAGTCAATAGGGAAACATACAGATGGTTAAAACCTAGCAAGATACCAGTCACTTATTACATCAAAAGTATAATACAAGATGGGAAGAATAAATAGCATATAGCAAGTTACCACTTATGTACTTGGCTGGTGATAACTTCTAGATTGGCGGGGATCCCAATGGTTGCAGTTTCCTGCATGCAACCTGCACAGTGTGAACTGAGGTGTTGGAGTGCTGGCCATATACATGGTGATTGTGGCTACCTCCTATTGGCTTGCACTCCACCCATCTCATGTGTGTGTTTTAAACAGAGTTTCGTTGGATCCTATAAGCCCAGTTTGTAGGCTTAATGTGAGTCCAAGAGTGGCCATTGCTAGTGTAGGAACCATCTCTCTGAGGTTCACCTTACCGTGATGAGATGGTACACTCTGTTTGATCAAATGGTTTGCTAAGATTTTTTTAAATCCTTAGAGGAGGTTTTTATCATGTGTACAAGGGAGGGAGTGTATATGGTAAGTCCTGGCACTTGCAGGTTGCTGTTGCAATTTCCTATTTTGTCTGTATTTTAGCCACAGCAGAAAAAAGGTTATTTTCGTGTGTTGCAAAAAGACCAAGAATTAAAAATTCGGGGGAACACAGGCATTGTCAGAGTGTGTGATGTGGAGAATTTGTAAGGCCAATACCATTACAGATGTTGTTTATGAGGGAAAATTTAGGCTATGTTCACACTACGTGAAGAGACCGGCCGTTCCGTGACCCGGCCAAGTCACGGAATGATCTTTTGGCCGCATGGTTCTGATGTGAGATGGTGAAACAACCAGAGATGTAACTGTATATAATAATATGTATAACATATGGTTTAACTGACACTCTGCATTTGGCCACAAGATGTTGCTGTTTTGCAGTACACAGCCTGTGTCGCTAAGGCTGTGCTGTTGCCAAGGGAGACCAACCTGGCAGTTGAAAGATGTGATGTGAGGGAAGCAGCAGCAGCAGATGAGGAAAGTCTGAGCAGCCATTTTGATGAGACAGCTGGCTATATCAGACTGAGAGACCTGATGCCATCCACATGAAGCATCCTTCTTCCAGGACTCCATAACTGCTGTGGGGAGCAGCTATATTGGTCTGTGACTGAGGCCCATCGAGAGATTTGCTGAGACAGCATAGGAGCTGTGTAAAATCCAGTTGTGGAGAGAAACAGCCGCCATCTTGGTAACAAGACTTTGGCAAAAGAGACCCGGGTCATTAACATGTAGAGATGAGCGAACCAGCCAAGGTTCGGGTTCGTACGAACCTGAACTTTCGGCTTCTGATTCCTGCTGTCTGCCCGCTCCGTGAAGAGGGTGGATACAGCCTGAGGACCGCCTGAAAAACTGGGATACAGCCATACAAGATAGCTCCTGAGTAGTTAGGGGATTAATAGGTATATGGCGGCCGGCCTATCCGAACCCGCTAGTAGGTAAATTTAGTATGTTTGTATTTATTTAATATATTTTCGGGGCATGCTGTGTAGCACAGGGGTCTCGGCTTAAGCCTTATTGTAAATAATTTTGGGATATTTGAGTTATTATCTTTAGTACCTGTGGATGTTTCAGTAAAGTACAGTTTTGTTTAACCTGGTGTAGGAGTCGATTTCTTCGTTCATAACTTCGCTGTATCCTGGGGAGCGCACCCCATTACATGGCTTACACTGAGGCGGGCGCATCAGCGTGCGCCCACATCAGAACCTCCCACAGGTCACAATGAAGCAAGCGTCTGGAGCCGCTCGCTTCATTGTGTGAACTGAAAGGTCTTTCTGTGGCCGCAACTCACTGAATTGCAGCCGCAGAAAACTAACATGTCAGTTATTTGCAGCCCCATACGGGATACCGGTCAGAGCTTATTAACCCTTTAAGGACATGGCCCATTTTCGTTTTTACGTTTTCGGTTTTTCCTCCTTGTGTTTAAAAGGTCATAGCACTTGCATTTTTCCACCTAGAAACCCACATGACCCCTTATTTTTTGCGTCACTAATTGTACTTTGCAATTACAGGCTGAATTTTTGCATAAAGTACACTGCGAAACCAGAAAAAAATTCGAAGTGTGGTGAAATTGAAAAAATAAACGCATTTCTTTTATTTGGGGGAAATGTGTTTTTACGCCATTCACCCTGGGGTAAAACTGACTTGTTATGCATGTTCCTCAAGTCGTTACGATTAAAACGATATATAACATGTATAACTTATATTGTATCTGATGGCCTGTAAAAAATTCAAACCGTTGTTAACCAATATACGTTCCTTAAAATCGCTCCATTCCCAGGCTTATAGCGCTTTTATCCTTTGGTCTATGGGGCTGTGCGAGGTGTCATTTTTTGCGCCATGATGTGATCTTTCTATCGGTACCTTGATTGCCCATATACGTCTTTTTGATCGCTTTTTATTACATTTTTTCTGGATTTGATGCGACCAAAAATGCGCAATTTTGCACTTTGGGATTTTTTTGCGCTGACGCCGTTTACCGTACGAGATCAGGAATGTGATTAATTAATAGTTCGGGCGATTACGCACGCGGCGATAGCAAACATGTTTATTTATTTATTTATTTGTTTACTTTTATTTAAAACCTGGGAAAAGGGGGGTGATTCAGACTTTTATTAGGGGAGGGGGCTTTTTACTATTAACAACACTTTTTTTTTTTTTTTTTACACATATACTAGAAGCCCCCCTGGGACGTACCGGTACGTCCTATGTCCTTAAGAGGTTAAAGGGGTAGTGCACCAAATTTTTTTTTCTTTCAAATCAACTGCTGCCATGAAGTGCCAGAGATTTGTAATTTACTTCTATTAAAAAATCTCAAGCCTTCCAGTACTTATCAGCTGCTGTATGCCCAGCAGGAAGTTGTATTATTTCCAGTCTGGAGAGCAGGAGAAGTTTTTTATGGGGATTTGCTCCTTCTCTGGACAGTTCCTGACATGGACAGAGGAGGCAACAGAGAGCACTGTGTCAGACAGGAAAGAAAACACCACTTCCTGCTGGACACACAGCAGCTGATAAGTACTTGAAGGCTTGAGATTTTTTAATAGAAGTAAATTACAAATCTCTGGCACTTCATGGCAACAGTTGATTTGAAAGAAAAAATTTTTTGGTGCACTACCCCTTTAAATGTGTATACGCTCCAGCCGGGATCACATACAAGAAAAGGCAGTTCCACACCGTACAAAGTATGGCCGTTGTTGCCGATGGCAACAACGGCCATGCCTTTACGTAATGTGAACATAGCCTTAATCAATTATCTAGATCTCAATGTATCCAGTAGCAGGATAATTAATTGTCTGTGGACCCTACTTAGAAAACAGGATTGTCCAAAGAAGACAATCCTAAGGGCCTTATTCCACCGTACGATTTTCGTTCAGATTATCGTTAAATCGTTCGAATCTAAACGATAATCATAGATACGAACGCAATAGCAAATAAATAGCGAAGAAAAACTATTGCAAATACGATCATAAGTAACGATTATCGTTCCATGGAAATGAGTGAACGTTTTCAGGTCTTTCGCAATAGCGATCATTTGAGATCGTTAATCGTTAACGATTATGCAAACGATAATGGAATAGGGCCCTAAGAACTAATATGATATGGCCTTGTGGAGAATTGGGGGAGTTTTTGAAACAGGTACATAAAAAAGTGAAAGAAAGAACAGGAGCAATATCGCCTTCTCCCAAGATCACACATCAAATATAAAGGGAAAAAAAGTTAATAGGGAAGATATTAAGGTTATTATTTTATGCAAGATTAATAATAATCAGAAATTGCTTTTCCATTTTTATTCTAAATATTGAAAACTAGGAAAGAACTGAAAAAAAATTAAATACTATTACTCTGTTTAAGTATAAATAAAAGGGAAAAATGTTTGTGTGTTTTGGCTAGCTGGGAGGGAGGAAGGGAAAGAGTTAATTATTTGATGTATGGAAAAATTGATATGATGTATTTTTTTTATAAAATAAAAAAGTTAAAGAAATATAAAAAAAACATAAGAACTAAAGAGATTTTGGCTTTTATATGCAACACAATGTCTTCAATTGTTTGTGTGCATTTTCCATAAGATATTGTGGAGTTGAAAGTCCATCTTGTATGTGCTACTCCATCTTATACCTTGAAAATGTATACACTCTTTGTGTAAGGCTTTGCAAGCAGGTGCAAGCATTTAGTTTGTAGTAAACACAAAAATACTAGCATTTTGGAGAACTTCAGATAATAACACTTATTTGATAATACTTCCAGCCTATTTTGTGTCACGGAAAAGAAGGAAAAAAATTGCAACAATGAATGTAGAACAAAAAGTAGACTAAGGCACATTTATCAATTAAAAGCTAAGGAGGGAGTAAGAAAAATGAATAAAACATGACCACTGATGACAGTCATTGAGTTATAATACAGGCTGTGATCTTTCATTTACAGTACACCAGAGATATGTAAAATAGTGGAACACATACTTTTCAGTTAACCATTTCTTTAGTATATAAAAAACATGTCTTGGCTGCAACCTCACCGCTTCAAACTCCAGTACAGTACACAGTACACCCTTAATTGTTGCACCAAACACTTCCCCTATAAATCACTGCACCTGCCCTGACACCCTTGTTGGAGCCTTTGCATTTGCCACCCTAAGCAATGCGGTCCCAGCAGCAAACCCATCCCTCCTTGCGGTGGGCTCTAGTGAAGACCAGTGGCCTCTTAGACTCTGCTCCCTGGTGTGGCATATGCCATCGCTTGCAGCCATCCAGTGGATCCACAACTCCAGTTGTTACAACCAAGAGTAGATGTAGACCAAAATAATGTAAGAATGTACTATAGGAATTATTATGCTATTCTTGCCTGAGTTCACATGATAGCCTTTCTTTACTTTATAATATTTAGAGTCTGCTTTAGTTTGAAAACCTCAAAAAAAAAAGGGGCCCCAAATACCTGCTCACACCCCTAGTGCTTTTGGCAGCATTGATAGAGACTTCAAAAGATCAAAAAGGAACACAAAGTCCAAAAGCATATGCCCCCCCACACACACATACACACACATATAAATGTCAATTGATTTATATAGATATATATCTATCAAATAATACCACTATTCTGGGACCAAATATTACCATCATACACAGATTACATATTACCACTATACTTAAATGAGCAAAAATCGCTACACAAAGACCAGAATTACCAATGTTACTACTATACAAGGCCTACATAATCCTCCCCATTCCATGACCATAACATATCAGTTATACAAAAGAGCTCCACAGAATACATAAGTGAATATGGTACCATTATAACTAGAGATGAGTGAGTAGTAAAATATTCAAAAGCTCAAAATTTGATTCAAATAGACTGTGATGCTCGACTATTTGCTTGAATATCGAACCCCATTAAAGTCAATAGGGAAAAAAATGCTTGTTTTTTTGGAAACCTAAATTTGACCACTTGGAGGTCACCAAGTCCATAATGACACCTTTAAAACATGATGCCAACACCTCTGGAATGCAACTAGGAAAGCAGGAAAGCAGTATTACACCACTATCACAGGTAGCTGTATTATCAGTCCCCGGCAGTAATACCGCTCCCTGTCATAGTTAATATTTAATTGAAACAGAAAATTTCCATTTTCATTTTGCTATTTTTTTTGTTTACAATAGCAAAACTGAAACGAAAAAATGCTGTTTCAATTAAATATACTGTTAATAAATAACTATATATATATATATTTATTTACAGTACATTTCATTAAAACAGCATTTTTTCATTTCAGTTTTGCTATTGTAAACAAAAAATATCAATATGAAAAGGAAAATTTGCTGTTTTAATTAAAGGGGTATTCCGGGAAAAATCTATAAATTGGCTATGGAAAGGGTTAACCAAGGTAAGTATATATATATATATATATATATATATATTAACCACTGGTAAGTATATTAGGAAAGGGTTAACCTTGGTTAACCCTTTCCATAGCTAATTTATAGATTTTTTCCTGGAATACCCCTTTAAATATAGACTATTACAGGGAGCAGTATTAAAGGAGAAGTCTGGCGAAAATTTTTATTAACGTATTGTTTTGCCCTGCAAAAGTTATACAAATCACCAATATACACTTATTACAGGAAATGCACATAAAGTGTTTTTTTCCCTGCACTTACTACTGCATCAAGGCTTCACTTCCTGGATAAAATGGTGATGTCACAACTAGGGATGAGCGAGTACTAAAATGCTCAGGTGCTCGTTACTCGAGATGAGTATTTCCTGATACTCAAGTGCTCGTTTCGAGTAACGAACCCCATTGAAGTCAATGGGAGACTCGAGCTTTTTTGCAGGAGACTCAAGTTCGGTAGAGGGAAGGTCGTGTGAAAACCTTTCAACCTCAGAAATTGATGGAAACACAACGGAAATCGACAGGAAACAGCAGGGGCAGCATGTGTGCATGCCTATGAGGCTGCCTAATGGCACCATTATGCCTAATTCTGTGCAACAGCCTGGTTAAAACAGAGGTAGGCATATGGACCACCCAAAAACTCAGCCTGACACAGCATGGCAGTGAGAACAGAGGGAACCATTAAAACAGAGGTAGCATATCATGAACCAGCCAAAAATTTCAGCCTGACACAGCATGGTGGTGAGGACAGAGTGAACAAGGTAGAAGCGGTAGCCAGTCAGCCTTCCTAAAAAAATTATACCAGACCTAGCAGGGCAGTGAGCACACAGAGAACAATTAAAAGTAAGTGAGGAAGCAAGTGAGCTTCCAAAAAATTAGGCCAGACACAGCATGGCATGGATCACACACAGAACCATTACAAGTGAGTGAGGAAGCAAGTGAGCCTCCCCAAAATTAGGCCAGACACTGCATGGCATTGAGCACACAGAGAACTCTTAAAAGTGAGTGAGGAAGCTAGTGAGCCTCCCAAAAATTAGGCCAAGCACTGCATGGCATTGAGCACACAAAGAACCATTAAAAGTGAGTGAGGAAGTGGGCTGGGATATTTAGTGGACATGAACCCGGGTGCTGACAGCTAACTGGCTAGGCCAGCTGTCAGTCACCATCAAGGGTACACCTGATGCCTCTTGACCAGGGGTGGTGAGGCCACGGCTAGACCAAAAAAAAAACAAAAAAAACAGCTGGCTGGTTGATGGGGGCGCGATCGGCAGGCCCCCGGCAACCAGTCCCGCTCCTCCGCAGACGTAGTGTGACGTCAGAGCATGGCAGTGAGGACACAGAGAACCATTAGAAGTGAGTGAGGAAGCAATTGAGCCTCCCAATAATTAGGCCAGACTCTGCATGGCTGAAGAAGACTTGGCAGTTGGCTGAGAATTGAAGGAAGAGGAGGAGGAGGAGAGGAGATACCAAGAATCTTCATGTTCAGCTGCTTTCCCCGGGTGGACAGTTGAATTCAGGTGAAATCCAGGCTTTGTTCATTTTTATAAATGTCAGCCTGTCAGTGCTGTCAGTTGACAGTTGGGTGCGCTTATCAGTGATGATGGCACCAGCTGCACTGAAGAGCCGCTCTGACAACACGCTAGCGGCAGGGCAGGGCAGGCCAGCACCTCCAGGGAGTAAAGTGCCAGTTTGGGCCACGTATCCAGCTTTGAAACCCAGTAGTTGTAGGAAGCAGAGTGATCGGTAAGGACGTTGGTATGGTCATCAAGGTACTCACTCACCATCTTCCTGAAGGCTTCCCCCCTACTCTGTCTAGACTGGGGACGGTTGACATAGTCTTGCTGGGGTGCCATGAAACTGTCAAAGTCCTTGGAGAGTGTTCCCCTGCCCCTTGACAAGCTGCCTGCTCCACCGCTCCTTTCCCCCGCTCTTTGGCCCACAGAACTACATCCTCTGGCGCTAGTGGTGTCAGATGGGAAGTACATTTTCAGCTTCTGCACCAGGGCCTGGTCAATACGGCCTTCGAAAAGGCTACAACATCCAAGGAAGGTAGATGGTACTGGTGAAAGTTCTGGTCAATCCTGCCTTCAAAAAGGCTACAACAACATCCAGGGAAGGATAGAAGCTACTGTTCAAAGGCCCGGTCAATCCTGCCTTCAAAAAGGCTACTACAACATACAAGGAAGGATAGAAGCTACTGGTGAAAGGCCTGGTCATTCCTGCCTTTAAAACGGCTACAACATAGAAAAAAGGTAGAAGGTACTGGTGAAAGGATGGCAGAGGACACCCCTAAGATAAGATGACATCCACAGATAATATGGTTCGAAATGGACAAGACAAGCAAGGTAAATTGAATTTGACTATGAATTTGACTCTAGCAGTTGGGGTAACATTCCCTGCATCATGTGACTCCCCACTTCTCCCCCCACCGTTGTTTTCAGTTTCAATTTGACTTTGAATTTGACTGTAGCAGTTAGGGTTAGTTTAACTGGTTGACTTGCGGAAATGCGCACAGATGCGGTGCACCTTGGTGAGAAAGTCAGCCACATTGGGGTAAGTTTTAAGGAACCGCAGCAACACTAGGTTGAAGACGTGGGCAAGGCGTGGTACATGTGTGAGGCTGTCGAGTTGCAGAGCCGCCACCAGGTTCCGCCCCTTGTCACACACAACCAAGCTCACTGCTAATTACACACCAACCCGGGATGCCAGTTAAAGCCCAGCAGTAGCCAACAAGGAGGCAAGGGCAGGCACACCAGTAGTCAACATGGATAACAGTTAAGGCCCAGCAACAAGGAGGCAAGGGCACGCCCAGCAGTAGTCAACATGGATGCCAGTTAAGGCTCAGCAACAAGAAGGCAAGGGCAGGCACAACAGTAGTCAACATGGATGCCAGTTAAGGCCCAGTAGTAGTCAACATGGATGCCAGTTAAGGCCCAGCAGTAGTCAACATGGATGCCAGTTAAGGCCCAGCAGTAGTCAACATGGATGCCAGTTAAGGCCCAGAAACATGGAGGCAAGGGCAGGCCCAGCAGTAGTCAGTATGGATGCCAGTTAAGGCCCAGCAACAAGGAGTCAAGGGCAGGCACACCAGTAGTTAACATGGATGCTAGTTAAGGCCCAGCAACAAGGAGGCAAGGGCAGACACACCAGTAATCAACATGGATGCCAGTTAAGGCCCAGCAACAAGGAGTCAAGGGCAGGAACACCAGTAGTCAACATGGATGCCAGTTAAGGCCCAGAAAAAAGGAGGCAAGGGCAGGCACACCAGTAGTCAACATGGATGCCAGTTAAGGCCCAGTAACAAGGAGGCAAGGGCAGGCACACCAGTAGTCAACATGGATGCCAGTTAAGGCCCAGCAACAAGGAGGCAAGGGCAGGCACACCAGTAGTCAACATGGATGCCAGTTAAGGCCCAGCAGTAGTCAACATGGATGCCAGTTAAGGGCCAGCAACATGGAGGCAAGGGCAGGCACAGCAGTAGTCAACATGGATGCCAGTTAAGGCCCAGCAGTAGCCAACATGGAGGCAGGGCCACGGGAGTTTGACTCTGTGAAACAGTTGCTGATCTACTCACTCTGCCCCTGCTTCTCCCTCTTCCCACCCCTCTTCCTCTTCCAACCGGTCCTGCGGGTGAACTTGCCGTCCTCATCCACCAGCTCTTCCTCCATTTCCTCACTCTCCTCCTCACTTTGAGTTACATCCATGACAACAACCTCACTGTCTGACAACTGGGTCTCGTCGTCATCATCAGACACCTCTTCTAACCCCGCTTGCAAGTCTTCACCCACTGACTGCGTGACCTGCATAGTTTGGGCATCGGGACAGATCGACTGCTCTGGTTGCTCTGACTCAGGGAAGGGTCCATAAAAGAGTTCCTGGGAGCATGGTGGTGGTGGATCTGATTCCCTTCTTTCCCTGGAGGGGCCAGGCTGTGGGGAAGGAGGCTGAGCTAATAGGGCAAGGGTTCCACTCCCTTGGGTAGCGTGGCTGGACTGTGTGGAAGACTGGGTGGTGGATAAGTTACTGGACACATTATCCATTATCCACGTGATCACCTGTTCACACTGCTGCAGTTTCAATGTCGGTCTACCATGAGACCCCGTAAGTTGGGCAAAGATGCTAGGAAGTGGACATCTGCGGTGTACGACTGCTACCTCCTCAACAGGTGCTGCTGTCTCACCCTGCCCTGAACCACGGCCTCCGGCAATGGCATCACTTGGAACCCCTACTTGATGCAAGCAGCAAGTAATAGACTGAATGTAAATTCCAGTATATGGCCACTTTCATACAGGAACAGTGTTTGCTCTGTTGTATATTGAATGCAACTTGTGAGAGAGAATGGGAATTAACCTGACCGGGGCTCTGTCTACATTGTGTTGGAGACATACATAGATTGCATATATGTTTGACGTGTACCATTAATTGTGTGCCCAAAGCATAAAGTCAATGCCATAGGTCTTTTATTAACTTTCATCATAAAAAAGGTTTTCTGTATAGCTACCACATCACATTGCTCCAATAGATCTGTATTACCCAAAAAAAACCTTGGGCTAGATCACAGAGTTGCTGTAGGAAAACATTTTCATTACAATGAACGCGGTCAGAGCGAGAAGAGATGTACATAGTGATTTGCAGCAATATGTATTATTATCGAAAAGACATTTGTTTTTTGCAGATATTCAACTATTGGGGGGGTCACTACTGATTGACAGCAAGTAGAGATCTTTAAAGGGGTTAAAGGGATTGTGCAGGGTAAAAAAAAATACATGGCAGGGGTGGTATAAAAATTAAAAAAAATGTAAAACACAGTATTTTGAAAAATTTAAAAAAAAATTATTAGAAGAAATATAACCTTTTATTTTATGGGGGAAGAAAACTTTTTTTTAACTACATATGCCAGTGTATATTCACTGAGCTAGGTACATTCCAAGAACATTTCTATTATACTTTTGTACTGCAATCTGGCCTGACTCCAAGTACTCCTTTGATCAGCTACTTACTATGCACAGGACCTGGCAAACAATGAATCAGATCAGAACCACCACCAATCACATTTTGATGGTCTATAGCCTAATATTTATCAGTATTACAGGCCTAAAAACGTATACCATTACTTAATGTATCATAAGGTATAGCTCTGTACTAAATACATGGAATTATTATTATTATTATTATTATTATTATTATTATTATTATAGTAGATATCGTATCAATATTACTAATAGCAATGACACCTAAAAACTTCCTTTGTCCAAGATTCACCTTTTCTACCCCAAGAAGAATGGTTCTTCTCTGACATTAGTATGCTGAGGAGCACTGTGCATTTCCCATGAGCCAGATCATTTTATGTTAAATAGAAGATAGATCTCTAAAAAATGCATTCACAAAACCAAATGCTGCTCCTCCATTATTCATATGCATCACATACACGGTATAGCATCTGTGGACAAAATATTCCACTGATGCAGAGAGAGAAGCATTATTATACTGTGTAAAAGGATATCAGTTTCTTAAACTTTTCTCCCTGTATCTACCTTTTAAATTATTTCCCTAACTTTTTCACCAAGCAAAGGATTATTTAGCCACTACTCTTATTTTATTTCTTCCATCCGTTATTTATTCCATCCTTCGTTAGTGTGCCTATATCTATATTAGGGTAAAATATTTTCATTTCTAGGAGGAACTAGTCTATTGTCTTACATGCAACGTCACATTTATAGCCATGCTCCTTTTTCCCTAAGGCTACACCACTTTTCAAAGACTGAAAAAATTGTCTAACAACTTTAAAACTCTTGTTAAATGTGGTGCAAATCATGAAAGCTGCACCACAATTCTGGCACAATTCCAATTGTAAACCTGTCCAAATTCATGTGACAATTTATGATAACATTTGAAATGACATATTGGTAAGTTAAAGGGGAACTCCAGGTAGAGGTTAAAAAAAAAATGAAACTTCTGCAGAAGCATATAGCATTACTTACTTGTCTATCCCAGTTTTGAAACTACTAAAAATCCATTTGTTGGGGGGGGGGGGGGGGGGGGGTTTGTTCTGTGTTCTGTATTGTGTTTCTGTCCTTCCTGGTTGAACCGTTCCCAGAATGCAATGCTTTCCCTCAGCTGATCATCACAGCCCCCCACCCATCACAATCAGTAAAATTAGTGCTGCGCCTGCTTCTGGCTGGTCAGAGATGGTGAATCACTGAGGGATCCAGCCAAGCCTCCTGTGAATTGGCACAGGGGCCATTTTTTTCACATCCTTGATTTTTATCAGCTACCAGTGTGGCAGAACCATACAGATATGGAAATACATTATATAGACACATCTATATATCTTTTAATGTACTTTTAATAGAAAACGAGTTTTTCTTATCACTTTAAAGAGACTCAGTAGGTTGATGGTGTCCTATCTCAGGGCTGCATAAACTAGTGACAGAGAAGCTAAATAGAATGATGTATTACTTACATTGTTCTGTTCAGCTGATTCAGAAATTTCCTCCTGAATAACATGGACAATAAGTAGTCCTCTCCATTATGTGCATGAGTCCAGTAGTCCTGGATATTCATGAGTAGCAGAAAACTCCACCCATTAGCTGCTGATTGGCAGTTATCTATCCATGCTGTCTATGAGCAGTCAACTGTCAATCAGCAGCTCAAGGGCGGGGATAAGGGGGTGGCAAGAATCCTATTCTCCTGCATATTAGAAGAACGGCTGAACAGAATGATGTAAGTTATACTCCAGTCTGTTTAGCATTTCTGTCACTAGTTTATTCTACCCTCATCAGAGGCAGTATAAACTTAGTGATAGATTCCCTTTAACTAGCATTCTATTAAAATATACCTACAGTAGCTGCAGATATGAGATAGGGAATTGGTATGTTAGAGATTCACGTAAAAGATTACAATCGGTGAAATGTAATGGGGCTATGTAACAATGGAAAATACATATTGCATAGCAACTTATTTTTAGTGTTATGGGATAGGATTCCTGAAGTCGATTCATGCAGGAATCTCCTGTTTGTATTCTTGAATACAATTAAATTCTGGATTAATCATTAATTTCAATGCATGAAATGCAAAACAGAAAGCTAAGCAGGAAATGCATAATTCATTAGGACACTCTTTAAAACCTAGAGAATCAATGACATTGTAATCGTCAGGAAAGGTAAATGACCTTCCAGGCTGGAGAAGCAGATGTCCTCTTGTCATTCCTAACTGTGATACACTCAGCAGAAACAAGTGGAACAGAATGTTTGGTAAACGCTGGCAGGCGTCAGACAATTAATAAGAATGTCTAGTCATCACCTCTGTGTTAGTTCCTACACACAAGTAGTTGGCACAATCTAAATTGAAAGTGTTGTAACATAAGTACTAGTCGGCACCAATATACAGGATCACATGGCTGATCAAGCGGAGACAATTTTCTACTAAGCCCATAACATGCTTTAGGGAGGCATTATCCAGCATTTGAAAAGTGTTCTTCAGCTTCATTGTGTTAAACATGTGCAACGTGAGCTCTCTAGTTATTGCATTCATTTACTATCCCACTTTGTGCCTGGTTACATAGACTACTAACTGTATTCTAGTAATGTGAATTCCGGGTAGTCCTCGTGTCTGGAGATGGAAACTCTGAGGAATTCATTAGTAGTGACTTGATTGCCATAGTCTTTACCTTAGCATAAATTAAATCCATGAAGCACAGGATTTAGGAATACAGTGGTACCTTGGTTTAAGAGTAACTTCATTTAGGGGCATTTTGGTTTAAAAGCTCACAGTTTTTCAAAATTGTGACTTGGTTTAAGAGCATTACTTTGGTTTAAGAGCTCCCTGTACTGGGTGGGAGGGCGAGTGGAGGAGGGGCATGATCTGCATAGCATGGTCTACAGCACTGTACTCTGACCCGGGAAGACTCCCTCACCTTCCAAATCATAGCAGATCCACCTCAGGCTGGGGCTCACATCAGGGGACAGGACAGTGGAGGTAATCTCTCCATAGCTGTAACCCCTCTGTCCGCCCTTGTGTTTCCCATCCTCTCCATTACTGTACAGTAACTTATAATATAACATATTCAGCTGTTTCTGAATGTTTCTTTCATTAGTTTTAAATGTTATTCAAAATAATAAATCATTATTTTTGGGGTGTGGAACCAATTGTTTGCATTTCTATGATTTCTTATGGGAAGTTTTGCTTTGGTTTAAGAGTGGATTTGGATTACAAGCACAGTCCCGGAACGGATTATACTCGTAATCCAAGGCACCCCTGTAACTTCAAATGAGTATATGTTAGAATATTGGCATACTGCAAATGCTTGAGCAAATACTTTAAAACATCTTAATACGACAGTCCTCTCTGATTTTGGGGACAAAAAAAATTTAAAGGTAGCCTCACATGTAGCACTGCAAGTTATGAACTGATCCAAATCAGTGACTGAACTAGAAGAAGGCAAACAAAACACATTGGGCGGTGAGGGTGTTTGGCATGGGGGGTGGGTACTGTGCATTATGTTACTTTTGTTTGTACAATGATCTAATATTTGGCTGTTGGGGGCAGTACCAGCTTTGTACCCAATGCAGTATTATGTACTGTGGGTATATATGTGATATGTAATCACACTTATGTATAATGGATGACTTGAACTTCATTACTTAGTAAATATGTCATGTGCATGCCTATAGTATTGCACCAGCACTATTTATTAAAAAGGGAAAGGGGACATGATCAAAACCTTAAATATGTTAAAGGACTAAATAGGATTCAGGAGGGAAGTGTTTTTAGAAAAAGAATAAGGGGACACAATCTAAGGTTAGTTGGGAGAAAGATCCAATGCAACTAGAGAAAATATTACTTTACTGAAAGAATAGTAGATATTAGGAACAAACTTCCAGCAGATGTGGTAGGTAAATCCACAGTATGTAAATGTAAACCTGCCTGGCATATATCATAAACATATATCTATCCTAATATAATAAGAAAGGAAACTCAAACAGGGCAGACTAGATGGACCCAGTGGTCTTTTTCTGCTGACAATCTTCTACATTTCTATGTTTCTACATGAATTATTTGTCTGTAGTGTATATGTCTTTTAATTGGGATTGTTTGTGATTTATCTTGATCAATTTATGTAATAAAGGGTTTATTTTATCATTTTTACCCATGTGCACTTTTTATGCTTTTATTGTGGACTAGGGGTTTTGTGTACGGTAGGTTATTTTTCCCTTGGGTAAATATTGTGTTGCAGGTTGGTTCTCACGTAGATTTACATTCTAGAACTAACAGGGAGAGAATCACACAGTTGGGCAATGTTTTTCCTGCTCTCTGTTTATTGCAGAATGCAATACAATACATCTATGCTATGTGGTGCAGATCCAGGAAAGGCCACGCTTATCAGGCACTTGGGGCTCAGCTTCCAGCTGTCTGTCAATCAAGCAGATTCATGTAAGGGAGGGGTAGTTAAGAGGTATTCCAGAATGCAGAAGATCAGGAGCTTGGGAAAGCCCTCTCTGACACTGGAAGCACAGACTCTCTCTGGAAGCACAGGCAGATATATGAAAGGTACTATGTGTCTTCTTCACCTAACAGCTATCTAACAGTGTCAGCAGTTTGGAATGTGATTTGCTTCTGACGGATTCACTTTAACATATTCATGTTTATATATACTTTACATATACTTTAATTTATTCTACAGAGTAAATGTACAGACCGTAAATAACCGAATTGATGAATAATATAACAGAAAGGTGAAGATTTCATCTTTTTGATTTGCACAATGGCTCAAGAAATAGCATTCCCGTGGTCTTAAGAGTTATGATTATTTGTTCATGCTTGGTCAGCTCCACGAGAAATAATGTGCTCTGGCTGGACATAAAGTACAGATATTCTATAATATTTCCTTTCTAACCTTCTCCCATTATGTTTGCCATAATAGGAAAATCTGTGACAAAAAGATCAAAGGTTTCTTAAATGCCAGGCTTAATAAAAAACATACATATTCTGTACGGCTTAAATTTATCCTTCATCGAGAAGAAAAGCAGAGGGAATTTTCAGATTGGAAATCTGTCTTAGTTGATAAATGTATATCTAAAACATTAAAATCATAGGACCATGCAGGATGCAACTGCTCAAAGGCATTTAGATATTCCCTGGTTCATACTAAGGGAGTCTGACATTTCTCATTACTTGAGCCAACAGATTGCAGCGCTTCTCATTCCACAAGTAGCAAAAATATCATTGGCATTGGAAACCGATTGTCCAAATTAAAGCAGACTCCATTAAGTTTTCGTATAATTTGCATTAATCTGATTCATTTGCTGCTAATAGCGTCATGAGCATTACCTCTTCATGTGTCTTTCCATGTACTCATCCTAAACAGAACAGCAAACGAAGTTAAATGAAGTTAAATGAGCTATTGAAAAATCAAGAAAATGATTTTGTGTTTAATGGAGCCACCTTATAATATTTCCAATAATATCTAGAACTGCTGCGTGAAGTATCAAGTAAACAGCATATTCTTACATAGACTGCAAATTATTTGATAGGATAAGTTACAGGCATTTTGTTTGTTTGTTTTTTTGTTACCTAAAAACTTTATTTCAAAATACTGGCCTGACCTCAGAGCATTTTGTATTTCAAGCTTGGGAAGGCTCAAAAAAGATGTTATTCTGACCTGCCTTAATCCCCTGCTACTACCACACTGGGAATATGTGTTGAATGAGTGAAAGTGACAAAATTTCCAGCAGAGCCCATGCCGCGGACGTCGATTGAAATTCAGCTTGTCCCATTGATTCAATGGGATGTCTGGTGGGCCTCCGTTCTCTGCCGCTGCAGAGGTGCACAAGACATCCCATTGAATAAATAGGACAAGCTGAATTTTTTAAGCGGTGTCCATGGCACAGGCTCCACTTGAAATTCCGCCACTTTTCCTCAGTGTGAATGGGCCCTTACAGCAGGAATCTAAATATCAAAAAGAAGCGAAAACTGGGAAAGTGATCAGGGATGGGGGAAATGAGAAACTGAGATGTCCATATCATGTGTTATCTCTTGAGGTATCTCCCTTCAGCTTTATATTGTGTGATGATGATGATGTTGAGTTTACCTATAACATCACTCTGACATCCTGAAAGCAGCCATTTTCAAAACAAACCTATGTACATTTAATTAACAGAGCATTAGTTGAGATATTTGGGTGACTCTTGACTTGATGTCCAAATCTTACCCATAATGGATAAATTTGTACGAAAAAAGTCAGAAACATTAATGGATCACAACTAGAAATGAGCGAACATGCTTAGTCAAGCTCAGTATCTGCTCAATTATCGTGGTACTCGATTCTCAAACGAATACCGCGTGGCACTATGGCATAGCAGTAGCATAGCAGTGATTGGCTGGCTGCGCCAGATGACCTGGGTGAATATAGACCATGGTCTCCAGATGCGGTTGCTTTCTGTTAGCTGACAGGGAGAGCTGCTGGAGCAGGGAAAGAGGTAGTGTAGGCTTAGTGTGGTTAGTCAGGCAAGCGATTAGGTTCCACAAACACCCAACAGTTCTTTTAAGGACTAGTAGTCTATCAGTGTGACTGACCAAAAAAATAAGCTAATTAGATACAATATACCAGTTTTGTATGGAATGCTGGTAATAGTTAGTTATTCATAACTGTCCAAAAGTCCTAGAAAAAAAAAAGTCAGCCATTCACTATGGTACCAGTATTAAACAGTGTTATAGAGTTAGTAAGTTAAGTGGCAAAAAATGGTTTGCCATACAGTATAGTATAGTACCAGAATTATACAGTCTAACTAGTGTTATAGTGTGAAAGTCTAGTGGTAATAATTTTGCTACGGATATGTAGATGAAGATGACAGTGAAGAGGTCCGCTGTGGATACGATGTGTGTGAACCCACCCTTAATATTTGCTCTGTGGCTATTTAGTAGCGGTTGGGAACAACCCAACCACTACATCTGAGGCTAAATAACCACAGAGCAAACATTAAAAGGGGTTTTCTTAACCATAGTATTTCAAGACACTTCTTGGAGAAGCACAATTGTAACTATAAGGATCTAAAAATTTATCCCATCGATCATATACCGGAGAATACCATCAACAGATTCAGTAACCTCGTGAGAAAATAAATGTCCTGGATTTATTGCATGGATACACTGCAACCCAATGGGCTTAATGAAGCAACTGAAATAATAAGCTGATAATAATTCATAGAACTCTAAAATTACACAACCTTATGTCTGGAGTATCAACGTTAATGTGAGCCCTAGGAGCACCCCGCAACTACCTTCATATACATTACTTGTAAGTTAGGCAAATAACCATTTTCCCCCTTTTCAATTAATGATAACATACACAAAAAGACAAAGTATAAGCAAGTGCTGCTATAAAAAAAGGATATAATCAATTAATCTATTTAACCGACAACTAATTAATTAAAGTTCAGTTCATAGCTCATTTACAGTTTCATTCATGTTATTTTATTACATAGCAAAATTAAATACGAATTAGAGAAAGCTAGGAATGTACTGGGAATCGAAACCCAGACCGGCTGTACCAAAACTCAAATCCCATACCACAACACTATAGGAGTTCTTTCACTTACTTAGGCCCTTCACATAATGTTATAGCTAACTATCCGCGGCTGCCAGGAAATCAATATTGCAAGAGTGGCTCTCCCCGACCCCCCCCCCCCATCCCTGCGGCTTTTTCTACAAAAGTTAACCTTTCTTTTTAGAATGGATTGGGTGGAAGCCGCCCTACACTAAGAGTCTAAAGTCAAAGCCTTTTTTCTACTTTGGGACTCCTTTATCCAAATTATGCCCACCAGAATACAACAGAAATTACGGACCACGTTCCAACATACCACTTGGTACTTGGAGCAATCACTCTCGTCCAGCCCCCCTGTTTGATACGACCTGGTTGGTGCTCGACTGATGTTATCCACTACTCTCTTTGTTTTCAATGCCTTGGAGGGCGGCTCACGCCCTTATTGTTGCTCCCACACTGCTTGGCCTGCATTTTCTTGGTTCTCTGTTTTTGTTTGGTTGACAGTTTGTTACACTTCTTGTTAGCCTCCCTGGGGGTGGCAGAATTATACTTAAGGCACATTATCTCGAGCTGCCGTCTTCACTACAACTCCCCATATTTGGCACAATGTACGAAACCTGGTTTATAAGTTTGACATTGCACTGTTACTGGCTCATGAATATGCTCTGTATGACTGTTATTGGTCGATGTATCTATTTTTGGCAACCTATGCCACGCCCTCCACCCAGTTCCTCTCCTTTCCCCCTCACCCGTTCCCCCACCCCCTACCCTATTCATTGTTATCTAAAAATTCAATAAAAACATGTTTAAAATTTTTTTTATAGCTAACAACTATATGGATTATGCAAGTTTTTATTATATAAAAAAAGTTTGTTTTAATTAAAACGTGACTTTTATTGCAATGTAAAGTGATAATATGAGAATTCTTTACTTTTTAGTTTTATATACTGTGATTTTTAAACATTGTATATAGTTTTAGGGTGGGTTTACACGCACCGTAACCGCAGCAGATTTCATTCTAAGAGTTTGCAGCGAAATCTGCTTCCCTGTCACATACATTTAAATGCAAGCCCCCTTAACCTCCCGCCACTGGGAACATACTTTATCTGGTCCACAACCCAGCTGCATCTGAGGCTCCCAATCCCCGTAGGTCCCGCTCAGCCTACTGACTGGCTGGGCGGGACCTTCGCAAGCCTCAGAGGCAGCTGGAGCGTGAACTACGTAAAGTATACTCCAGGCAGCGGGGGAGGGGGGTTAAGGGGGCTGGCATTTACATACAGTGGGCTAACAATCTCACTGTTATCTGCAGCAGATTTTGATGCAGATAGGGTATATGTGAACCCACCCTTATGCAAAAACTTATGACAAATTTTCCCAGGAGTTTCAAACTCCATTCTCCCACGGTTTTAACCTATAAATATTTTAACTGTGTATGTTTTATGGATCTGACAAAGAGGGTGACCTTGAAACGCGTTATCCACAAATTTTACTACGTCACCACTATGCCTCCCATCATCTTTCTAGAAGGAGCGTGCTGCAAGCCTTTTAGCACCTTGACATCCATGTCTGGACCTCCTCCCACAATCTCTTACAGCTTTTTCCACCGATTCTCTGGCATTCCAGGATGGGCAGCAGACAGATACTTCATCCTTATGCTTGGCGGTTTCAGGCTCAAAGCACGACCGACAGAGGTGAGCGGCTAAGATAGTCATCTCATTTTTTTTTTTACTATTGCTTGCTGTTTCATGCTATGTGTACCTGTTGATGCTCTTTATCTTTACAGTCTAACCAGTTTCATAGTGTGATAGATAGTCCCTAAGTATGAGCCATTGTATACATTGTGTAATCTGTTAATAACAGAAGACAATGGAAAGACTAGTTTAAAGGGGTTGGTCACTTTATAGTAAAATAGGTCAGTACAAAGGATCAGTAAGTGTACTCAATGTATATACTGACAGCAGCTCCCTCATAGCACCCTCATAGCTCCCTTAGCACCTCATAGAGCTAAAATCAGACTTCTCTTCACCAGGCTGGGCTGCCCTGCTCTGTTTTGTTTCAGTCCACAAAATGGCCGACATGGAGGAGCATGTGACCATGCCCTGTCCAGTGTGTTCTCCATAGACATATACAGGCTCAGTGGTGGACACTGGGGGGCGGGGCCTGGCCACATGCTCTTTCATGTCAGCAATCTTATGGACCAAAACACCACAGAGCAGGGCAGCACAGCATGGAGGAGAGTAGTCTGATATTAGTTCTATGAGGTACACAGGGAGCTGCTGTCAGTATATACAGTGAGTACACTTACTAATACTGTACACTAAGCAATTTTACTATAAAGTGGCCAACCCCTTTAAAGGGATGAGGTCTGTTAAAACAGAGCCTGCTGCTGAGGGAGAACAAGAACACAGCTTATGCAGGATCCCTGGCCACCACTCCCAGTTAGCAGGGGCAGGCAGTATGCCACTACTGGACATAGAGCAGAGCAAGAAGATATTGATGTGGATGGAGGATAATGCTGCGAGTCAATTTACTGCCACGCAGTCTGAAACAGTTCAGGAGACACCAAAGGAGTTCACGTCCATCGATCCCCCAAGCGTTCACCGTCCGGTTAAGGTATTGAGGAGGCGGCGGACAAGGAAGTGACTGGTTTAACTGGTGAGCCAACTGGACCCTGCATTTCAGAGGGGGAGGGATCTGCAACACTGGCTACAAGAGGCAGTGGTGGGGCCAGAGGGAGACACAAGTGTTCCCTGGAGCACCCACTCATAAAGGGGAAGCTTTTCTGCCATGATGAAGATTTTGATGAAAGTGGCAAAGACAAATAATTTGTCTTTTGCAAACTGTGCCATGCGAAGATCAGCATGGGAGCCACCACCATCATGCTGACCATCACCAGCATATGTCGGCACATGTCAGCAAAGCACCCAAATAGCTTGGTTAAAGGCCATGCTCCTCAATGAGCACCTGCAGGTCACCCCACTGCCACCCTCCTTGCACCACCCCTCTTGCCCACAATTTTTTGAAAAGGGCACAAAATTACAGCATGTGCATGAAGCCCTCGTTTATGTGTAGTGAAGGGTGTATAAGATTGCCTCGTTCCGTTCAGTTTTTGGCAGCCCTTGCACTTGGTGCATTGCCTTGATGAGTCTACAAGTCCATCCCTCAAAATTTAAACAGGATGGGTGGGTGTAGTTTGAGTTCACCTTTGTCTACGACATCTATGGTTGTTAGAATTTACGGGATCTAAGGTGAGAGATGGGCCAGCTTTTAGAGTCCCACTTTAAATTGGACTATATCTTGGGGGGGGTGCAATATTATCAGTTGGTAAAAGTGATGTAATTCAGGGACCTGGGAGGCACCCTCCCCTCCGCTCAATAGTGCCACTATGAGGCCCCTGAAAAAATGCTTGAGTCTCCCCTTGACTTTAAAGTGGTTCGTTACTTGAGTCGTGCACTCAAGCATCTTAGTACTTGCAAATCTCTAAACACAATGTAGCCTATAATTCCTATCACCTAGTATATGGCTCAGGCTCCTCAAAGTGTTGTGTTTAGTTACAGTTCAGCTTCTAGGTAGTTTCTCACAGTAATTTATTTTCTCAATGACCTGACCTGTAAACCTCTACGGTCTTCTTAGTATTGGCAGTCCTATCAAGCCATAGTCATTGATCTAACAGTAAAAGGTACAGTCTTCTGGGTATAAGATCTGTTGCACTTGTAACCTCCGCATCTATCTACATATATTGTCACAACAATGTCCTCTTCCCTATGGAAGGTGAAAAAAGCACACTAAACCTAGAACTAAAAGACCGGGGGGAAAAGAACAACACATATGTCAATTTGAAATACTTTTCATAGAAAATCTGCAATGGTTCTCATTCTCAATCAATTGTTTGAAACATTGGAAAGAGAAAAGAATCACCTATAGATAGCCTACAACGTCAAAATGGCAGCCATTTTTTTGGTTGGTCGTCTTCTGATAATTACAGATGCAAATAATAATCATGAACATTATTTACAGCCATAATTATGAAAAGACGGCCATCTTTTGGCATTAAATGGAAGTCTTCCAAACAAAAGTCATTTCAACAATATGTGAACTTGGCCATAAGGAACTTGGCCATAAGGATGTTGCTACCTTTGACCTAGGCACTATGCAGCATATGTCAACCCATTTTATTATGATTAGCTTTCATTATATTTTCATCTTTTACAGCTTTGCACTGAATTTATTTTCATGTTCATTTATATCCTAAATGTAAAATTAAATGAAAGGGGACCTGTGGTAGGTATAAAACACTGTAAAGTTCTAGAATATAGAAAATAAAATACATTTTGTTACAAAACCAAAAGAAGGGTCACAGGCTGGAATTAGATTCGACTTTTTAGGTCAAATTCATATGGACAAATTTTCCTAATTTCCTCTAATAGGATATTTTTTCCATCTCTTGGCAGAACATATGCAGATAAAATAGATAATACGCCTGTGTAAATTCAACCCCTTATTCCCATGTTGGGTCGTCTATTTGGTTGTTTATCAGCTATAATTGGGCTTTAGTTTGCTCCTGATAATTGTTCTAGGTTGCAATTAGAACTTTCTATTTTTACTTACACCCTTGCCTTGTTTTCTCCATTTGCTATTGTTTTTTTCCTAATTATATTAAAGTCCAGTAAGAAAATATCCCTAAAAATCTATTATATTTGCTAACAGAAGATATGAAATAATTTTTTACAAAATAGCTAAAAATAAATATGCTTAAGGGTGTTTACTTTCTTGGGCCCTTATCTGACCTTAACCCCTTCCCGCATGAGGGCGTAGCTGTACGTCCTCATGCGGGTGGGGGAGTTCAGAGGGGGGCCGCGTGGCGACCCCGTTCTGAACCGCCGCGATACAGGGTGCCACTTGTAGGCCGGGACCGTGGCAATTAGCAGGCACGGTCCGATCATGGTCCGACCGTAATAGCGCTGATCCCAGCTCGACACTCTATTGCTTTTGGCTGCAGCCGTAGCCCCCAGCTCCTGACAGCAGCCAGGAGGTCATATCCTTAGCCTTCTCTATACCTCCTTAACAACACCATGACAGGTATACCCCTCATTCATCATTGAGGGTGCGTTAACACTGAGGAAAAGAGGTGGAAATTCTCACTATATGTCAATTCTTTAAGCGCAGAGCCGCAGAGAGTGGAGGCATCCTTTACTTAATATTTAGACACTGAGGCAGGCGGAATACCGAGCGGATTCTGTGGCAGGGATTCAGCTTGGAATTTCCACCTCTTTTCCTCAGTGTTAATGCACCCTAAGGGATTAATCTAATTGCAGCTTAGTAATACTAATCTTATTATGGTGAGTGCAATTTTTCCTCTTTTTTAATTATTTATAATAAGTTATTCAAATTAAATAGGCATTAAGGAAAACAGATTGAAATAAAAAAATAGCTAATTATAAATAGCAAATATTATAGCAAATATTTTTTAACAAGACGAACAAAAATGAAACATTTATCTGGAAATGTGAGGAGACTTGGTTACCAAAATAGCAGCACAATAGAAGAAAGCCCCTTAAACTGTTAAGACATGATTTTATGAGATAGCCTATTGATACGACAGGGGACCCAAAGCAATGTATTGTGCCACTCTAAATGTATTATACTCCTCTAAAGCCCTGAAGTAAGACTAAAACGCATTACATCCACATGTAGTGAGACTAAAGCACAAGGATACCTAGTCTTTGTGATTATTTTTCAGTGGTAAAATTGTATTTAGGCAGATGAAAATTTAGCACCCAAATAAACTAAGAAATTCCCACATAGACCACAAGGGGGAGATTTATTAAAAATCCCAGATTCCTAACTTCTCCATGGCGTACTCCAGCTGTAATCCCCGTTCAACTGAGGGCGGGCAGGGGAGGGCGTCACAAGGAGGGGAAAAGGGGTGGCTCCTCCTGCGCCTAATTTTTCAAGGGGACGGGGCTTTATTTTAGACTGGCATACAAGAATACCAGTTTTGATAAATGTCTCCCAAGTTCTTAAATTGTTTACAAATTTAGGTTTTCTGTCAGTTGATAACTTTATTTTTAAAGTTCATAGAGAAATAGAAAGGGCTTGTCTGGCACCACAACATTTAGTTATGGGCTTGGGCTGACTCCAATAAAAAAGAAAAAATTATACTCACCAGCCTTGATCCCCCACCACTGCCAGCTTGAGTCTAAAACTAAAACCTTTTTGGGGTTGGATGACCCCTTTTAACCCTTTTGAATTATAGTATAGATGTTTTTTACAGTGGTAGTGATGTGGAGGGAGATCGGATAATGATGATGAATGGATGTGAATGGGAAATGAGTGAAAGTGTGAAAATTGTTATCTGCCTTCGATGTTATAATACGTGTGCTTATCCTTTATAATATGTGTGCTTATCCTTGCTCTTTGATGATAATGTGATTGGATTTACTTACATCATCACTTCACATCATCTTGACTGTAGCCATATTCAAAAGAAATTGATTCAGATGTGACAGTGCCTTATTTAAACCCAATTCATTTGTGAGTGGATTTGTGATGACTGCATGCCAGAAACCCCCATCAATCACCTAAAAAAAATGGCAGCACTAAAAGAATTCACAACAGGCTTTTAAAATTGTATTAACCCTTTAGGTAATTCACAGGAATTAAATGGAGGTGAATTTCTTTCCATTTCTTTCCTTGACACAACAGGTAATAAAAAGGTTGTTCACCCCAAAAAATTTCTTTAAAATCAGAAAGTGCAACAGATATATAAATTACTTATATTAACAAAATCTTAAGTCTTCCAGTACTAATCAGTTGCGGTATGTTCTGCAGGAAGTGGTATTTTATTAGTCTGGAGAGCAGGAAAGGTTTGCTACTGGGGATTTGCTACTGCTCTAGACAGTTCCTGACATGGACAGAGGTGTCAGCAGAGAGCACTGTGTCAGACTTAAGAGAATACACCGCCTCCTGCATCCCATACAGCAGCTGATAAGTACTAGAAGACTATAAATAATTGGTGAACAACCCATTTAACAGAAAATTTCAACTTAATATTTCTTACCCTGAGTCTGCAAATTTTAAAAATATCTAGGGGTGGATTATAATGTGGGCAGTTTGGACAGCCGCCTGGGGCCCAGGGCTCCTGGGGGGCCCATGACTGTCCAAACCGCCCAAATCATCGATGTCAGGGCTGCTCTGCCCATGTGGCAGAATTAGGTCTCTGCATCAGGCAGGGCTCTGCTAAAACTGAATGGGGGCAACAATTCAGCCTCCAGTATCATGCACATTAAGAAAGAGAGTGCTGAGAGTCCCATGACCCGCAGACCCTCAAAGTTGCAGTGTGGAGCAATATGGGCCTGACTGCAAAGAAGAAGAGGAAGACAAAGCTGTAAGTCCAGTGTGTATGTATGTGTCAGTGAGTGAATGTATGTACTATGTGTGTGTCAGTGAGTGTATGTATCTACTGCATCTGTATGTATTTGTGTCAGTGAGTGTATGTATCTACTGTATCTGTGTGTATGTGTGTCAGTGAGTGTATGTATGTACAGTATCTGTGTGTATGAGCCAGTGTGTGTGTGTGTGTGTGTATGCATGTATTTTTATTGTTTGTGTCACTAGTGTGTTTTTTGTGCCAGTGTGTTAAGTTATTGGCAAGTTTGTTTCCAAAGATGTTCTGCAGCAGCTATTTACGCTAAGTTAAGTCCCCACGATACATTGAAGGAACTATAATTATTGTCTGTTCATGTTACACTTTAGTGGCATACAGCTTATTTCCAACGGGCTCCTGAGTGATGTAATGCAGAACTGTCTCAGGACATGTGTGCCCCTTTAAGGAGTGCTGATACACGGACAGGGCTTCCAGCACATGCAGCTAGTAGAGATTGCAGAAGAGCAGAGAGGAGCAGCAACAGGGGAGCACGTGGAAGGTGAGTATGTTTTTTAATTTTATTTTTATCTAGCCATCTACTATAGGGGGTCTTCTAACAGAGGACAGCAGCACAGGGGACATCTACTATAGGGGGCAGCAGCTTAGGGGGCCATCTACTGAAGGGGGCAGCAGCACATGGACCCATCTTCTATAGGGGGGCTGCACAGGTTTATATGGAACTACACAGGGGACCATGTTCTTGTTGCTCTAGGGAACCATAGGGGAGCAGTTAGGTAGGGAGGGGGATGTGGCATTTAGGATGGCCCAGGTTGGGTGGACAGTCCGGGGACCAGGGTGCATTTAATCTGCCCTTGGAAATATCCCATGCGTGGCCCTAGTGTGCTATTTGACTTACACATAGGCCTCAGAACAAAGGACCACCATGAGGATTTGGGGGCCTTCTTTTAATTAGGGTCTTTTTTTTTGTCATTTTATTGGGTTTGAAAAAGATAAGAAACATAAGCAACATCCGCAAAATACCCATTTTGGAACCTACACTCCTCAAGAAATTTGTGAATTTATGAAGGGGGTAGCAGAGACATAGCATGGGTTGTCTGGCCCATCTTACTAAACCAAATTTAGTAGTATCAAAACCATGCAGGCACATGCAAGATCAGTGCAGGTAAAGAAAACTGTGGTACTCACTCGTCCCATGTATAAAACACAATATTTATTTTTCCATTAAAATATGATTGCATGTATGGAGATGCAGTACCCAGGCAGAGGGAGCAACATATGTCTCATGGCATGTCGGATAAGTAAGTCCATATCTTTCAGACAGTACAGTTTAAAAAATCCACATTGTGCAATGCACTTGTACATTTAAAATATGTTTCATTTCACATAATGCATCAGTTTAAGGTGACACACACTAAAAAATAAGGCTAGCTTCACATAGCATTCATTTGCCTTTCTTTGCTTTGTAGCAAGAAGTTCTTGCCACAAAAGTTCCAGACAGAAGTTCCAACATCATCCCCTTGGTCAGTGCAGGTTGGTAATTCATCAATGAATATCACTTTCATCCAATCCTCCAATCACTCTATGGATGCTTCACTTTCGCTCACTGTAAACTTCTTTTGTTTACATGTGAGTGCTGATTTTGGTTTGGCTTTCTTCATGTAAATCCCATTTCAACCAACCAATTCTCTACAGTTCAGTGTTTTTTGTCCTGATGCTTTGATGTCTTTCATTTATATCTCCCCATGTTTTAAAAACAAGTCTACACACATCTTTCTGGAAACAACTAGCATCTTTTTACACTCTATGTTGGAGTTCATTCACAATCCAATCCTCTTGATAAAACTCGTGTTGGGTCTATGTTTTCTTTCAGTTATCCAAGTCCCACATTTCAGTAAGGCCTATAAGAATCCCATTTACCTTCAGCCTAGTTTGTATTTTAGATTTGTGCTGGTATTTGTTTCAGAAATGCAAATGACATGGTGATTTAATTTTTTTTCTCAATGTTGAGTGATTTCATAATTTTCCCCTTTATTTGATCTGAAAAAAAACATATAGAATAAATAAAAGTAATTTTCTTTCATTTGTTTGAGGTATGTTTCTTGAAGCCAGAACATTAAGCTATTTAACAAACATTGTTTCTTGTCATATCTGTGATTTGTGTATTTGATATGAAGTAAAAGAAAAAATCCTCTAATTGTGGTTATTCGATAATTTTTGCCAGGGGTTGCATCACAATGAAACTGAATTTGCTTGTTGAACTATATAAGTAACATTTCACACATGATGAAAAGGAACATTTTATCTGTAAGCAATTGCTATATCTAGAGGCAGAATGCCTTCATGCAGCACTTATGATATTGTCTCTATAACATCATAAATCTATATAAGCTATGGTAAAAACAAAAAAGCATGTATATTGATATGTCAGCATGTATAGATCTGTACATTTATAATGGAGTTATTAGGTTTAGTTCCAGCACATCTAACGTGATGATTGATTTCTGCTGTAGTCATAATTTAATCTTATCACATGTATATTAATACATTTTTTATAAACTATTGTGTCTACCTTTATAATATCATTTTAAATAAATCATGTTTTTTTTATTATTATTACCCTCCTACAGTTACATAACTACAGTATATGGGTGTGTTCAGACAATGGGGAACATTTATAGAGGAGTCTAATGTGTGTGACTCTTCTAATAAGGGTTGGTGTGTATTTTGTTTCAATATCTTGTAACTGATTTATTAAAATGTAGTACTGCCATAGTGAATGTATCTAAGTAAAAAGTTGCAAAAAAAAAAGTCACAAAAATTGTGCAAGCATATTGACCTGGTACAGACCACATGTAAGCCTGCACCATTTTGTGCGACTTTATAAAAAGTTGCAAATGATAAACTAGGCACTAATAACAGATTATACAAATTTCAGGTGAATACTTAAAGCAGGCATATTTAAATAAAAAAAACAAAAAAAAAACAGAAGCCATATCAAAAAATATTCGCCCGTCAAATACTGGTTCATAAATAGAACTTAGACCAAAAAACCTAAAAAAGAGGCAGAGCCCATGATAAATTTCCCCCAACATTTTAAATGCAAAAATACACTCGTATTTTGATGATAAATAATGATTATTATTATCTACCCATCATCCACCCCCTTCCCCTGAACTATCCCCTCCTTGGTTGAACTCAATGGGTATGTGTCTTTTTTCAACTGTACTAACTATGTAACTATGTACAACTGTAATTATCAGAATACGACCATGTTTTCACCTCATGTGAACATATCCTATAACTTGCTTTATATCACATCTTATGTTGATTTAGATTTTGAAAGTTATGAGGACAGTGACACTTAAACCTTTGTGCCTAAAGGCCCTTTGCACACTGAGCAAAAGAGGTGGAATTTATGAGCGGAGTCCACAAGGCTAGCTTCACATAGCATTGATTTGCCCTTCTTTGCTGTGTGGCAAAAAGTACCAGCCTTATATATTTTTTGCCCAGTTGTTTAAGCCTGGAACTCGTGCCAAACCTTGTACTTGTTGATCTGGTTTGGCAAAAAAGGCAGTCTTCTTTCAAGTACAGTTTGCTCCTAACAATGAGTATGAGAACTCTCTTCAGTACACTAAGCCAGTCTACGCTATCCCAGCAGAGTACACTACTACATAGATATGGTCCCCAAGACAGCCCCCCTATACCTCTTCTCAGTCAAGCCACACTTCTTCTATTAACTCTTATTTCACTACCCCAAGCACTACTTTTACCTGTGCCTGCACCTAGTGTTACAGTGTTACAGCTGTTTGTTGCTGTAATCTGTATTGCACTGAAGTTCCAAAGTAAAAATCACCTCCTGGTTGTGTACTGGACCTCCTGGTTACCTTTACAAGTGCCAGTGCCCATATACCCGCAGGTGGGCAACACCACTTCTGGCCACAGTGACACAAAGAAAATGCCCACTGTAAATGCTTTCAGTTGTAATAAGAGGGTTAGCGTAGGCACTCTAACCTACCTGAGGGCAAGTTCAAAAATGAGCCCAGGCCACCCATAATTCATCACTTTATGGTTGTCCTTTCTACTTTTGGTAGATACTTAATATTGTATATCAACAACACCAGACTCGACCTTCTCTTTTTCAACTATTCGGACCCGGCTGTCTAACCATCACAGCTAGTCACTCAGATCCTTATACTTGACTCTTTTTTTCCTGATTAAACAAATTATCTTTAACACCTGACTGTTCACTCGCTGACTAATGCTGCGTTTACACGGAGCGATAATTCGCCCTATTGTACAATGATCGTTTTGAGATCGCTTAAGCCTCTCTCGCACATAGGTTAAATCAGTGAACGACTGTTTACACGGAACGATCAGCGATTTTTTTGCGAACGACGATTTAAGAACATGTTATAAGATTAAAATGAACGATTTCTCGCTCGTCGTTTGATCGTTCGCTGCGTTTACACGTACGATTATCGTTCGAATTCAATCATTATCATGCAAATTCAAACCATAATCGTTCCGTGTAAACGCAGCATAACTTGTCCCACCCGTTGACAGCCTATAATGTAACAAGATAATCAGTGGCACTGTCCCGGTGATTGGTCAGTGGTGATGCACTTTAACCCCTTCAGGACCAGGCTAATTTTCATTTTTACACTTTTTTTCCTCCTCATGTTTAAAAGGCCATAGCGCTTGCATTTCTTCATCTACCCACATGACCCCTTTTTTTTCTGATGTCATTTGTACTATGCAATGACTTTTCTATAAAATATGCAGCGAAACCAGAAAAAAAATTCTGTGTCACTTTAGTATGAATTTTTAGCAGACCTTTTCATTCTGACTTTGTGTACATTTATTAGAAATTCTTTTCATTAAATATTTGCATGTCTCAAAAATCACTGAGCTTAATATTGAGAGAAATGTTGCAAAATTTTTATCTCAATGGAGCTCTTCTGGACCAGCTAGGATAAAGTGTTAGGCTAGGTCAACATCATGTTTTGTGCCTTCAAGGCACAGATACTTTGTCAGAATGTCATGAATGTGCCTGTGCGGAACTCCGTGCGCCCCTTGGCTCGTGCTGCGCGCTTGAAATGGCGCTGATATTCAGTGTTTTTGTATGTTTGTGCGGTGTCCTGGGCCTTGTCTGAACACTGGCCTATTTCCCTTTGTGTTTGTTCAGCCACACCCGCCTGAGATACTCCTGGCCATTTCGGAGTTAACTCTGATGCTGGTTAGCTTGTCTGGTCAGGTTGCTCTTGCCCCAGGTGTTCTGAGGAGATCAGGGGTCTGGTCCAATCAGCTCCTGCACTGGACCTCTGGTCTCCTATATAGTGTCTGCCAGCCTGCCTCTCACTGCCGGATATTGAGCTTGTCTCAGCCTGCTTCTGCCTCTGTTTAGTTCTCTGTTTATTCTGACTATTTTTGCCTTGTATTCTGACTATCCCTGCTTGCTGCCTGCCCCTGACCATATTGCCTGTTTATTGACCTTGCTTGTTGGATTGTGTTTTTGTACTGCGCTGCCCGATTGTTGTGACCCGGACTGTCGACCATTCTTTATTGTGTTTTGTCTGTCTGTCTTGTCTTTGTGTCCCACCAAGCTAGTACAGGGACCGCCGCCCAGTTGCTGCCCTAGGGTTTAGCCTAGGGGGGCAAGTAGGTAGAGTCAGTGGGCGGGGCTGAGCTTAGGGTGCACTGTCTCTGTGTGTCTGGTGTCACCGGTTCCTGACAGAATAGCCGGCCAAATATATATACTGCCCCCCTCTGGTGCCATGGCTACTGTGGAAGATCTTGCTACCCGGGTGGAGGGGGTGTCAGGCCTGGTGGTCCAACTGGCAAACCAGATAACTCAGTTATTGGATTTAAACCTGGTGGCTAAGATGGAGGCTTTGTCTTGCCTGGTTGGTGACCTTGCTAAACAGGTTCAAGTTTTGTCTGCCAATCAGAATAATGCTGTGGTAGCGCCACCAGTGGTGGAAAATCCTAGAAAACCGGTCATGTTGCTCCCTGATAGATTTTCTGGTGATATGGAGAAATTTGAGTCCTTTAGGGGTGCTTGCATGTTGTTTTTTCGGATCAATCACTTCCCTTCTGAGCAGGAGAAGGTTGGTATTGTGGTCTCACTGCTGCAGGGAGATCCTCAGGCTTGGGCTCTCAAAATCCCTCCTGAGGCGGAGGAATGGAGTAGCTTGGAGAAATTCTTTTTGTCCCTGGGTACTATATATGCTCAACCAGATCACATGGCATTGGCAGAGAACAATCTACTCTCTCTCCGTCAGGGTAAGCGACCAGCAGAGGAATATTGCTCTGAGTTTAGGAAATTTAGTGTGATGACTGCTTGGTGTGAACCAGCTTTGAAGGCTTTCTTTAAGCAAGGATTGGCAGAGGGCATTAAGGATGCCTGGGTAGGTCACCCAGATCCTCCAACCCTTAAAGAGACCATGGCTTTGGCCATTTCTATTGACCGCAGACTACGAGACAGAAAAAGGGCGAAAGCAAACTCTGACCTCTTCAAACCTTCCGCTTCTTTTCCTGCTGAAAAACCTTTATCCTCCCCTGACGTCTCAGAGGAGGAACCTATGAAGCTGGCAGTATTGAATGTCAGGACCAGACAAGAATTCCGGAGACATAATGGCCTGTGCTTTTACTGCGGGAACAGTGGTCACTACATCAGCCATTGCCCTATCCGTCCCCAGCGAGCAGAACATCATCAGCGTCCAGATGGCTACCAGGATGGTCATGTGGGCGCACAGGTAACCATTGGTGAAATGGGCATACACTGTTCCTCTTATAAACCTGCCATACCTGTGCCTGATGTGAATGAAAATTGTGGTGATGATAACTCTGTCTGTAGCTCATCTGTCTCTATCTCAGAGTCCTCCGCTGACGAGTGGGAGACGGATAGCGATATTACTAGTGACATTCAAACCTGTGTGGTGAGAGGTAATTTTCCACCTACACCTGATTTATCAAGTGAGGGTCTGGAGGCCGCTCATAAAAGGGGGGGTACTGTCATGAATGTGCCTGTGCGGAACTCCGTGCGCCCCTTGGCTCGTGCTGCGCGCTTGAAATGGCGCTGATATTCAGTGTTTTTGTATGTTTGTGCGGTGTCCTGGGCCTTGTCTGAACACTGGCCTATTTCCCTTTGTGTTTGTTCAGCCACACCCGCCTGAGATACTCTTGGCCATTTCGGAGTTAACTCTGATGCTGGTTAGCTTGTCTGGTCAGGTTGCTCTTGCCCCAGGTGTTCTGAGGAGATTAGGGGTCTGGTCCAATCAGCTCCTGCACTGGACCTCTGGTCTCCTATATAGTGTCTGCCAGCCTGCCTCTCACTGCCGGATATTGAGCTTGTCTCAGCCTGCTTCTGCCTCTGTTTAGTTCTCTGTTTATTCTGACTATTTTTGCCTTGTATTCTGACTATCCCTGCTTGCTGCCTGCCCCTGACCATATTGCCTGTTTATTGACCTTGCTTGTTGGATTGTGTTTTTGTACTCCGCTGCCCGATTGTTGTGACCCGGACTGTCGACCATTCTTTATTGTGTTTTGTCTGTCTGTCTTGTCTTTGTGTCCCACCAAGCTAGTACAGGGACCGCCGCCCAGTTGCTGCCCTAGGGTTTAGCCTAGGGGGGCAAGTAGGTAGAGTCAGTGGGCGGGGCTGAGCTTAGGGTGCACTGTCTCTGTGTGTCTGGTGTCACCGGTTCCTGACACAGAATATGAAAATTTTGTTCGCATTCAGATTGGCATGGGTCCAGTTCATTTTAATACCCTGAACGTAGTCACCTTGTGACTATGTTTAGGTCATTTCAAAGCATATACAAGTTTTTGCACAAACTGGAAGCCAAAAATTGTATCCACTTGGAAAATGAGCTGACCACAATTTGTCCATTAAAATTAATATGGCCAATGTTGGCGCCTTGGAAGCACAATGTAATGTGGACCTAGTCTTAAGGCCTTATTAGCTGACAAATTAGTAAATGCTCGCTCGTCTGCTGATCACTCACTTTGACATGTCAAAAAATAATCTGCCATTGATAGACATATCTAAGCACTGAGCCATATTTTCAGTGTCCCAGTACAGCCACTGGTTACAGAACTATATTGGTTGTGGTCTTCTTGCAGTGTCATCACAATGTGAAATGGTATTAAGGCTGTACTGTTCTATGGAATGTGATTCTGTACATGTGAGTACTGTGAGTATTGTAAAGCCAATACTTTGATGACATCTTGTGTCAAATTTCAGCAAGTGAATTAGGTTCTCATAAAAAAAAGGCCTATCAAATTTTCATGTACATATATAAGTGAAGCCTCTTTAGCTATGCCCTCCTCTTAACTAGTGTGTAAGATCTGTTTTTTCTAGACCAGTGTGCTTAGTGTAGAGTCAACCATCAAGCTAAGCAAGCGCTTGTCCCTGCCAGCAACTCCAGGTGAGCAGTGGTAGACTGGTGGGGTTCCCGCCTCCCCCAGTAAGCAGCACCTCTGACAGCAGCTATCTTCTGACAGATACATTGTGTGTATCAGGTGGCTGACTTACTGTTGACAGGGACGCTGTGATTCAATGGTGTAAGCAGCCTCCAGCTCCCTGCACAGCCGCTTTACTCTACCAATGTGAGATGGAGGCCGCATGATAGCGTGATATCAGCTGCCTCCATCCCAAACTAGGAACCAGACCTTACAAGCACAAGAGAGGTGTATGGTGAGGATAGCACATAAGCAGGAGAGGTGAGTATGAAACATTATACAGGAGGCCACAGTGTTTTATATCTAATTAAAGGGGGGAGTCAATTATGAGGTTTTTTTTTTAAGGAGACACAGTACACTGAACCTCATTAAGGAGGAGGCACGGGGCAATATACCCTATATACCCTATATTAAGGGGCCACAGTAAATTATCCCTCATTAAGAGGTGTGTGGGTGCATTTTGTGCATTACATTAATACGTGGACACAGTGTATTAAGGGGGCATAGTGCATTATACATTAAGAAGGGGTTACAAAGCCTGGGTACCTGAATGGAACAGTATGACCCATTAGAGTCACTAGACTAGCTGTGGCACAGGTCCTGCTGCAATCCTGATAAAAGGGTACAGGTTTGCCCTAAGAAAGGGACGATCTGATCTGCACTCCTTGCATTTCCAAAGAAAGTTAACACAATAGAGGGTTGGAGCATGCCATAGGCCAAAGCAACTAAGAAGATCCTAAAACCTGACTGACAGGTTCCTGTGTTGTGGTGCCACTAAGCCACGTCAACATTACTGTTTGGTGGGAAATTTTCCGTCTGTCAGTGTACAAAAGTCATAGTCTGGCATCAGTGTAGGCTCACAGTGGTCTAGGCACTTCGCTATGATACTGCTGTGTAAGGTGGGACTAATAGCAGGACATATTAAGAAGTAAAAGGAGGGCACACTAAGAATAGTGAACGTGTGGTTACAGTCACTGTAAGTCAAGCTAGTTGGCTGCTTCCAGGAGATTAAAGGGCATTGGGAGCCTTGGCTGATCAGTGTGGGAAAAAAGTAGACATGGCAAAGTATGAATTGCACAATGGACAATGTGTGGCTACTAGAGATGAGTGAACCGGGTTCGGGTTTGAGTCCAGCCGAACCCGAACGATCTGCATAGTAATAGATTGAAAATTAAAGGGAAACTAGCAGTAGGTTAGATGCGTTATGTCGCTGTAGCGCATGGGGCACTATCCTCAACACCATTTTTGCACAGCTTGCAGTTTAATCCCTATTCTAAAGAGGTGGGTTGGTGCACTGGGACGGGACTACTTCGCTCAGTGCATCGGGGGCAGGGCGGCTGGGTGGATCTGTGCACTGAGGGAGGTAGTCCCACCTCCAGTGCACCAAACCACCTTATTAGAATAGGGGTTATACTACAAACTGCACAAAAACAACGCCAAGGATGAAGGTAAGAAACTTACCTTCATCCTCAGCGCCCCAGGCACTATAGGGACATATCAGCAGGTTAGATGCGTCTACCCTGCTGCTAATTTCCCTTTAGCTACAAAGATTGTGTTTTCACAAGACTCATTTATCACAGATGAAAGAGGAAGCCAGGAGACAAATACATCATAAACAAGCCATACCTATAGAGAGCTGTTACATTTCCATCCCTTTTTTTTATTACACCGATAATATTTTTATGCAGGATAAATTGCTGTATGTTGCTACTGCCTCTGAATTCTGGGATCTGTCCTAATACATATTTTATACATGAGATGAATTACTTTTGTTCATAGATGACTGCATAATAAGGGCACATATTTTATATCCTACAGTGTGTAAAATGAAGCTGACATTTTTGTTAGAATCTTAAAATAGAGTGGTATAATGACATAACTTTTCATACCTAGCTGTGTATTGCATGATTTATGTCAAATGATGATTTGCTCTTTTTACTCAACGTAAAAGTAAAATGAAAAATAAGAGAAAAAAAACTGAACCAAAATGAAAGATTTTTCTGTTGACGGGATTTTTTGGACCATTGCAATATGACTGACAACTGTATATATGCAAATGAATGAATGAGAAAGAAAAACTGTATACCATATTACGCAATCGGAAGCATGCAAAGGTTCATTTGTTTTATATGATTACTTCATAGATTTCTTTTGGTGCTGTTTTACAGATCTGCAATACAACTTTGAGACCCAAAGCTCAAGCTTTTATTGGATTTGGCCCAAATCTTACCGTTGTAAGCTCCTACATCTGATATGAATGAAGTCAGAAAGCATTGTAAATGAGCTTAGGCTAGGTTTGACAGGATGTGTGAACGACATATATACTGCTGGTAAATAGACACTGACATCCCATCATAGGAAATAGAAAGTACACAGCAGTAAAGAAACACAGAGGAAGAATTCTTTGGAGTTCAAAAAGAATTTGAACCTATACATCCTTAAAGATGTCAATATGTAGGTCATACATGACGAATATGCTGCAAAGACATCATTCACCAGAGCACTGCTATCTGCTTCAAAGAACAGAACAAATGCCAAATAAATGGCATCACAACGGCACCTTACACATAACACCACTGTGTAGCCAAAACCCTGACAGCAGTCAAATCCATATCTCCGTACCCTGTATTAGATCTACACTAGTGCAGATCAGCTCACAACATGTACAACATGGAGAGAAATCGCATTGTGTTGAGGTCAAAGAATTGTCTTTCTGTATGAAAAGTTTGAAGGGGTACTCCGGGCATTCATATGTTTTCGTATATTGTGGGGGTTGCACAGAAAATAATAAACAGTTTATTCTCACCTAGCATGCCTGGGATAAACATATATCTATCCTAAGATAATAAGAAAGTAAGTACTAAAAATGGCAGACTAGACCAAGGAGTCTTTTTCTACCTTATATGTTTCTATGCCCCCTGGGGTCCTCCTGTCACGTTTCTTGGTCCCCACTGAATGTTCTGCCTTCTACCTCTGAGACATGCTCATCTCCGCAGCGACAGCTCTCTCAGCCAATCACTGGCCATACTGCGCTGTCCCGTTTCAGTCAGTGATTGGATGTGCAGGCTGTCCCTGCCAAGTCAAGTCCGGCTCAGAAGTAGAGACTGGTGGGGGAGAATAGAGGGAAGCGTGGTGGGGGAGAATAGTCTAATTCAGTTGGTAACATGCAGATTTGCTACAGATTTTTCCCTTTGCATTGAATGGGGTGAAATTGGTGACAAAAATCAACAAAAAAAATCTTTGCCATTGTAAGGACTGTATCTCTGCGGAGTGTGATGCACCCCTCGGCTCGAGCTGTGCGGCCGAAAAGGCACTGATTTCTTGTATTCTGTTTTGTTTTGCAGTGTCTGAACACTACTTTATCTGCTCACTTTCTTTGGTTGACACACCTGCTTATTTCTGTCTGGCCAAGTCAGAGTTAATCTGTTTTGGTTCTGCTGTGACTGACAGGTCATCCTGCCAGTGGATCTGTTTTGTTCTCAGGTGTCTGTGCTTGGAGATCAGGGGGATGGTCCAATTATTTCCTGGACCAGACCAGTGGCCTCCTATATAACTAACCCCAGTCTGTGTCCTCATTGCTGGTTATTGCCTTTTCTCTGCCTGCTTATGTCTTCTGCCTATTTGCACCTCCTAATCTTTGCTTGTATCTTTGACCTCCCTTGCTTGCCGCCTGCCCCTGACCATATTGCCTGGACTGGACCATATTCGCCTATTGGATTCTGATTTTGTTCTTTTGCTGCCCGATTGTTGTGACCCAAACTGTTTACTATTCTTTATTGTTTGTTTGTTTGTCTGTCTTGTTCTGTATGCACCTATACCAAGGCAGGGAACGTCATCGTGGTTGTCTACGGCCGCCTGGGGCCGGTTGAGGAAAGTAGGTAGGGACAGTTGGTGGGTTCAGCGTTAGGGCTCACTGTCTTGTCTTGTCCCTGCTGTTTGGTTCCTGAAAGCCATATCCTGAATTCTGTGTTGCTTATTTTCATTACATGTGGATGGGGATTTGAACACCAAATTGAACTTATAGTACGCTGAAAATGGTCACTGGAAATCCTGGACAAATCGGAAATGCCTAAAATTATGGAAACTATTAGGTTTGTACATATGAACCTTGTGCACATCTGTAGCTGCAGAGCTCCTCATCATGAAGCCAGTCTTCTTCTTTTCCTCCTCTGTGCAATTTTTTTTATCCCAACGAAAAGTAAATATGCAAATTAGCCCTTTGGTGCACTAGAGGCAACCCTCAACCCCTGACTGCACCAAATCCTACCTCCCCTCCTACTTATGCATAAGAAGTCCCTTTGCTCTGGTCTCACTAGATCTGGCACAGCAGCCTGGCACCATACATGGGGCTGTTACTGTGCATGTGCGAGATCTGGTGGGAGCAGAAATACACAACTACTTATGCATAAATGAATGGCTAAGTGCAGAGCTGCTGGTAGAGCCCTGGTCCGGGCACAGTTACAAACTGCTTGCACTGCTGACACTGACCTCTGATGTTTATTATAATGTATATTAGTATTAGAATAGACATTAGATTGAGGAAGCAGCCTGTGTCACTAGCGCTGCAGGTGTGATACTGTGTAGCAGAGTAAGCGAGAATAACTGTCTGCTACTAGCGGCTGAACCTCCAGAGCTCCAGAGGGCCAGCAGTGCCATCAATATGTAAATGTGTCTGATTTAGGGCTTGTACAGCCCTGCAGTTCTGGACACAGCCATTGGTGGCAGCAGAGGGGTCATGTCGCCCCTTACTTCTGCCACTCAATGTAAAAATTCTCTGTAATAAAGTATTATAAAAAAGGGATAAAATTTTATAAAGAAAATATAAAAAATAAATAAATACATTTATTCACCTGAACAACCTTTAAAAAAAAAATTAAATACAAACATAAACAAAAAACTTAACTTAAACTTTGAGGGAAGCCAGTGAAATTCTTACACAATAAAACAAGTTTCAAGGCGTGAATATTGCTATAGTCAATGAACATTATATTTCATCTACAGACATAAATTGTTCCCTTCCACAATGTGCCCATAAGATCACATTGAAAAATTGCCTAAAGAGTGAAATATTTTTATCCTGAAAAATAATTAGACATTGAGCCGAGCCAAAAATGGAACAACGTAATTGAGTTTAATTAATGACCTGAAGATACTTCTAAATAACAGAACCTGGACCCTTTCCCAGAATTCACTCAAAGGAACAGGTAGAGAATTCTGTTATAATCAGACATGAAAAGGGATATCCATCTACTTGGTCTTAATAGATCTGTTTTTGACCTTAGGATATGGGGGAAAGCTATAGCGAAATTTTATTTCATATTATTAAGTTAGAGGGCGATTGAGCTTGAAATGAAAACATATGATTTAATAATAGCGTGCTCCAAAGTTACATACATATTACTTATGCTCAGTCAAAAGCCAAGTAGATTATGTTATTAAACAGGAAGGGAGATTTAATTCTGGCTGTGTAAAATACATTAACTAGGGAAAATATAATATGCAGAGAAAATGATCAGAGATGGTTGTAAATGTGATACCAGGCTCAAACAGATTGAGGTTCCTAAGTAATAATATATGTTTTTTTAATATTGAAGAGTATCAGTCTGTAGATTTTATCAGGTTCCAAATAAATGGAATCACATTTAGTTTTATTACAGGATTTTAAGAACTTCTGACATCTAGACACTGGGATACATTTCTCCTCTCTATGTGAAAAATATTTTCTTTTAGACCTATAATCTTATAACTAGCAAAGTGGTATTGTGATATTTTCAATAAACCTACTTTCCAAAAGCAAAGACTGAAAATGTTGTTGAATAATTTTAAAAAAATTTTGTGAAATAAGTGCTGCTGATCAAAGTCTGGCTAGAGTGTATAAAGAAAAAGCATAGGCAAAACCAATAAATTGGGGGAACCTATTCCAATCACGCTGCTCCCTGTTAAAAGAATAAGCAAAGTCCCCAACATATTTCACTGCTAAGATGTGGCTTCCTCAGGGGAAATTAGGGCATTGACCAAAAAAATTGTCTAAATTAGGACTAGACAATGTAAAGATGCTCCCGGTGTGACAATCTCCCCTCCCCTCTGTGACAAGTCAATGGAGCCGCATCACAGAGAGAAGGGGGTCTTGTCACACCAGGGGCCAGCGGGCAAGCCCCTAGTGCTCCGGGGCGGGGCGGTGCTCCCGAAAAGACTGTCACACTGGAACAATGCGGCAGTAAAAAAAAGGACTGCGCCACCGCAGGTATAATACCCAAAGCGGTGTACCTGACGGTACAGTCATTTAAACTCTGTTAAAGTAAAATAGTAAAACTCCATATAAATTAGCTGATATTCAGACACATTAAGAGCTATTTAACCATACCACAAAGGTTTCTATCCGATGTTTTATGACTATACTACATTTTATGCAATATGAACTAAAAGTTTTCGCCATCAGTGCTACAATGCTATGATGCAACCAAAATATGTGTCAATAAGAGAATATTTGCAGTTCATAGGGTGAATTTCACTTTCCTGTCAAAAAGCATGCCCACTTTAAAGTTCATGTTGGATTTCTCAGAGAAAGCTTAGAAGTTAAGTTGGGTTCACACTGCATTTTTTTGCAGTCCGTTTAATATATCCATTTTTAAATGGTCAACCACGTTTTTGTGTATATTAAAAAAAATTAAAAAAAAAGGGAGAAAACCCACCAGTAGCCTTTTATCTCCCATTCACTTCATTGGAACCCAGAAGTGAGAGAGATCCAAAGACTCCAACAGGGACATGTAGACGCTCACAGGGACACAGCCAGCAGGAAATTCAAGCGCCAGAGTTGAGTTTTAGCCTTGACTTGAATGGGAATCATCTACTTTAATATTTCCGAACCTTTAGAAATTGCAGGTCCCACAGCGGTGTTCCATTAAAAGGGACTAATATGGACAACTAGAGGTTGTCAGAATTTTTTGTTTCTGGGGTTTTTTAACCATTTAGGTTTCATCTAATCATTCATTGTCGCTGTATATTATGCTTCATAACAGTTGTTAAAACTGTTGTTGGAACCATACAGTTGTATTAACCCCTAGTAAGGTTTCCCACGTTACCATGTGTTCAGTGTACTCACAATGTAACATATCCAACTTTAAGTTTACAAAAAACAATCCAGGCGCTCCATGTTGTACAAAGCCATTATACAGTATCCATAGACTTTATTAGGGCTGTACTGTAGATACTGTACATCATATGCCTCTATTTCATAGAGATCAGGCATGGGGAACCTTCCGCCCTCCAGCTGATGCAAAGCTACAATTTCCATCACACGCAAGCAGCCAAAGCATTGGTTTTGGCTGTTAAATGGAACCAGTCAGCACATCTGTGCTGAAAAGGGTCCCAGAACAGGTTCACAGACCTCACAGTCCTTGTCACGTCTCTCTGCCTGTCACTGTGCTCTGCGGGAGTGATTGACAGGTAAAATGGCCTTTAATGGCTTTCTGCCCTAAAAACATTGCTTCTAAGAAAGAATTCCCTTCAAAATAAGATTATGAATGGGCTTACTATTACTAGTAGGGTACCTTCACACGGGACGATTCACAGGGGAAATCTCGCTGCGAGTTTTGCAGAGATCCGCTACGAGGTAAGGTCCTGGCAGGTCCCTGTGCATACATACTCGCAGAGGTCTAAAAGACTGCTGCGAGTATGTAACTCAGCTGCCCCCCTAACCCCTTAATTGGCTCCCGCTGTGTGTATACATTACCTGTCTCCCTGCTGCACCGGGCTCCGGCTTCCTGCTCCCCCCCCCCAGCCAATCAGTAGCTGTGGCTGAGCAACACACTGATTGGCTGGGCGGGAGAGCAGGAAGCCGGGACCACGTGCAGCACGGAGACAGGTAATGTATACACACAGCGGGAGCCGATTAAGGGGTTAAGGGGCAGCTGAATTATATACTCGAAGTGGTCTTTCAGACTGCTGCGAGTATGTATGCACAGGGGCCTGCCAGGACCTTACCTCATAGCGGGTCTCTGCAAAACTCGCAGCAAGATTTCTGCTGCGAGTCGCCCTGTGTGAGGGTACCCTTAACATGATTTACCTGAATTTACAGTCTTTAACATCTTGCTTTCCAGCTGTTGTAAAACTGCAAGTTCTAAAGTTTCTTCAGGGCGCGGAGAGCCGCGGGTGAAAACAACTGCAGTTAAGCATCAAAATGAAAAAGTCAGCTTTACAATGTGAGGACACAGTTACAGCCTGTCAAAAGAAAAATTTGCATCACCTACTTTCATGGCAGAGGGAATATTTTCCTTTCTCTAGGTCACAAATATGTGTTTACACTCTAGCTTGGCTTTCAAATGAATAAAATCAATGAATTATTTTTCAGACTGTGTTAAATCCAGTAAAGCCAGTGATTGCCATATGTTAAAGTAAGGAAAAAAGTTCAGAAACATTTTGTTAATTCCACCATGAAGTTTAATGTATTACATTCCGATCCGTGATGCCTGCCAGCACAAACAGCTCTGAGAAAAAAACTGACATTTTAATTAAAAAGATTATCTTTAGTTGTTCAAGAATACATTAACACATAAATCTCCTCATGCTTTTATGTCATGATAAGAAAGATTACAGGAAACGGGAAAAAAATCCCATTTAAACTTTATTTAATGGCAATCTGTGAAGCTCTGCTTCAATTCTGCGTCATTGTGAAATATAACGCTGCTTATTTTTAGGGATATGACGCTACAATATTTCCATAGATTCAGTATAGTACATATACACATATTACAGTATAGTTTCTAGATAGTAATTTATACAGTTATTTATATTAGTAGGTCACCTTTTTTATTAGAACTAGATACTGATCATTATTTTCTTATTATCTATTTTTTTTATCTGAATATAATTATGGGGGCATTAATCTTGCCAGAACTGCTTTTTACAGCATTTAGAGCTATGCTTTACAGCAAGCCTCTATGGGAGAGTGTTGTGAGCATGCTCTGTGACTATGAAGGGAAGGACAGAATGCGAACTCAGGCCATCACTACATGTCAATGGTGAATCCTTATTTATCTTTATATCGGTGATACCTTTTATTGCAATCCTGCCTGTGATGGAGATGATGATGATAAGAAGACTGATGAAAACGGAAAATCTGTACAGAACAGGACATATCAGTTTATTATTAGGCTTGTTTCCAGACTGAAAGCTGCATTTAATGCATTAAAAAAAAAAATTGGGATGTAAAAAATAAAAATAAAACAATACTACTAATAGTAAAAGCACCAAAAATGTTTTTTAAAAAGTATATGTTTGTAAAACCTGCTTAACCCTGTCTGTTAGAAGACCTGTCAATGAGCCCCTCCATGTGTTCATGTTGTTTTGTTTATTGTATTGTTCTGTTCTCTGTGTTTTGTTTTTTACATCATTCATACCTACAGTATGCCAGCATCAAGCAGTTTCTCGAAAGCCAAGATGTCTTTTCTCAATATTAGTGATGTTAGTTTATTTAGCTGCAGCAGTGTACAGGGGTGTTTACATGGGTGAGTAAATGGGCGTGTACAGGGGTGTGAACATGGGCGTGTACAGGGGTGTGTACACCTGCTAGCCAATCAGCATTTATCTTCACTGGGCCAGTCTGTGCAGAGCAGAGAGTCAGTTGACATCACTTCCTGCATTTAGTCTATTTAAATAATATGAAAATATAGACATAGGAACCTGAAGAAGAGGTAAAAATTTCACACTCAGTTTTGACACATGTCTTTGTTGCGGTTGTCAATAACTGAGGGAACAAATACACAACCATTTTTTAATACTGTAACAGTTAAAGCACTGAATCTGACTACAATACTAGTCCTTCTATCATATTTTTGAATGTCATGCGACAAGTGCAGGTGGACATAAAGTGCTGTAAAGATTACCTGTCATGATGTCTCAGTGTGCAGGTTGGGTAAATATGGATATGACCATGTCCGGTCGGTTCCGTGCACAAGCCTTAATAAATAAGAATGGGGCTCATGCACAGAAACCAATTGGAGTGGTTGTATCCACAGTTACCTGAACTTCTGGCGGCAGGAACAACTGCACACAGATCAGGTGAAGAGACATAATGACAGGTACCATTTAACATCTATGCCTGCAGAGCAGCTCTAAGGATCCTATTACACTGAGTGATAATTGGCCAAATCAGGCCGATTCAGCTGATTACCACTCCGTGTAATAGAGTCAACAATCAGCCGATGACAATGATCGTCAGCTGATTGTGTCTTTTGGTCCTGACCTAAAATCATCAACCACAATGCACGGCCAACAATCATGTACAAAAAATTTATAAACTACATACATTATCTGTCCACAGTCCCGGTGTTTTTCTGCCCTCTGCCTGCTTTCCAGAGCTGCCGCTGTAGCTTGCAGCTTGTAGAGTTGCTCTCAGAACTACTTAGCCAATCACTGGCTGCAGCGGTCCCATCCAGAGATTGAGTGGCCTGTCAGTGCAGAGACCTGCTCTGAAGCTACAGCGGCGGTTCTGCAAAAGAGCATCGGGACTGTGAATAGGTAATATATTGCCTTAATAGGATATGTAATATATACAATATACAATGTTAGTTTTCTGTAAAAGGTCATAAATCACAGTAAGAAAGGAGCAGAAAACTCTTGCCACGTGGCACATCACAAGCGAAGGTCCATACAATCCTTGCTAAATTATTATCGAGCTGTGTAATAGGCTCGGTAAGCAAGCGCCGGTCTAGCTGATCAGTGCTCACTTACAAGAGGCATCAGGCAGTCTAACAAGACCCTAAGCCACTAGATCCTCTTAGCTTCTTAAAGGGGTTATCCAGCATTAGAAGAACATGGCCACTTTCTTCAAGAGACAGCTCCACTCCTGTCTACAGTTTGGGTGTGGTTTTGCAACTCAGTTGCATAAAAATGAATGGAGCTTATTTACAAACCACACTGGACTAAAAACAAGAGTGGTGCCGTCTCTAAAAAAAGTGGCCATGTTTTCCTAACACTGGATAACCCGTACCCGTACCCGTACGTACAGGGCCGCCTACGGGTGTTCATAGCGGGGCAGCGCGGCGGCCGCACTTTGAACCGCCGCGGTCCTGGGTGCCGCATGTAGCCCGGGACCATGGCTATTAGCGGGCACGGTCCGATCGCCATGCCCGCTAATTAAGTAATCAGATGCAGCTGTCAAATTTGACAGCTGCATCTGATTAGTTGTATGCAGCCATCCCTGGTGTCTAGTGGGGCGGATAGCCCCCCCCCCCCCGGGACGTTGTCCCGGAGGAGCGATTCACACATCCTTTACCGGCTGGGGTCAGCGCCGTAATGGCACTGATCCCGGCTCGACACTTGATTGCTTCCGGCTGCATAACTATACAGCATAGATCTCAATGAGAGATCAGTGTACCTATACTAGAAGTCCCCCAGGGGGGCTTTTAATATAAGTGTAAAAAAAAAAGTGTTGTTGTTAATAAAAAGCCCCCTCCCCTAATAAAGTTTGAATCACCCCCCTTTTCCCATGTTATAAATAAAAATAAATAAATAAACATGTTTGGTATTGCCGCGTGCCTAATCGCCCAAACTATTATTTAATCACATTCCTGATCTCGCACGATAAACGGCGTAAGCGCAAAAAATCTTAAAGAGCGAAATTGCACATTTTTGGTCGCATCAAATCCAGAAAAATTGTAATAAAAAGAGATCAAAAAGTTGCATATGCACAATCAAGGTACCGATAGAAAGAACACATCATGGCGCAAAAAATGACACCTCACACAGCCCCATAGACCAAAGGATAAAAGCGCTATAAGCCTGGGAATGGAGCAATTTTAAGGAACATGTATTTGTTAACAATGGTTTGAATTTTTTTACAGGCCATCAGATACAATGAAAGTTATACATGTTACATATCGTTGTAATCGTAAAAACTTGAGGAACATATATAACAAGTTAGTTTTACCCAAGGGCGAGTGGCGTAAAAACGAAAAAAAAAAACAAATAAAAGAAATGCTTTTTTTTTTTTTCAATTTCACCACACATTGAATTTTTTTCTGGTTTCGCAGTGTACTTTATGAAAAAATTCAGTCTATCATTGCAAAGTACAATTAGTGGTGCAAAAAAAGGGCTCATGTGGGTATCTAGGTAAAAAAAAATGCAAGTGCTATGGCCTTTTAAGCACAAGGAGGAAAAAACGAAAATGCAAAAATTGAAATTGGCCCGGTCGTCTAAGGGTTAATACCACTAAGTATACCATGTTGCCTCAGCCAATACATTATTATTAAGCGGCAGTCAGTTAGCTTCTGTTTGTGGCCTTCTATGCAGAAAACAGGTTCTTCAATAGGCCAAGGGGGGATCTGATAAATCTCCCAAAAAGAGTACATAAACAGTAATCTCAAAATGACTTCTGAGACTTCAAATGGTTGTATATCCACGTACATAACCAGCACAATATAGAATGTATCCAAAAATACATGTAAGGGAAGCTGACAGCCTGATTGGTAAGAAAGCAAGAGCAAAAGGTCATGTAGTTCTACTGTTGATTAACAAACTTTCCTGATACCTAAATAAATGCCAACACAGTGATTATAGGCTGTGTGCGGAGATTCTGTGTGACTGACTACATTAGATTGGATTTCTGGACAGCTGAGCAGACTGATGAGCAGGACTGAAGGCAATTACATAAACTGATCTGACTGGAGAGATATACACTTCATCCAAAATGCCATACTCCACATACTGACGCCCATTAATTCTCGGTTCAGGTTAAAATGATTTGCAATAGTTGGCGAGTCCCTTTGACTTAATTATAGTAATGATGTATATTATGAATTTGGCATGTTATAAAATTACATATATACTGTTTATTTAAAACTATGCCTCCCATCCATGGCCCTTTTCCTGTTTCATTATGTCAGTCTCCATAAAGCCATTCATACTGCAATCCTTTCAATCCTTTACAATGGGTAACGTAAAATAATTTTTAGCTATTCAGCCACCTTGAAGTCAGTATTTAATAGAACCACATTTAGTAGCAAGTACACACAATGTATTTTTTCTCTTTGGGGGGGGGGGCAACAAAAAACACAAAAATGTCTATTTAACTCAATAGTTAAATGGCCATTAGTGCACAAAGGGAAAAAATAGCGTTATTTTAATGGCTGTCAAATTAATTTGCATGTCCTTTAATTTCTTACATTTTCTTGAATTGCTTTTTATAAAACTGGCCAATGTTTTAACAGTTGCAAAAAAAAGCTGTATTTGAACACCTCTAACATGGTTAGCTAAAAGCCAGATGTCATATCCATTTTATCAACAATGTTTTTGCCATCATAAAACATTAACTGGACAACCGTTTTATATACAGTACATAGTATCTCAAATATGGAAGATTTAAATATGTCAAAAATCTCTCTGGGTCCTGCCTCACTAGCACTTTCTCTAGTCTTCCAAGTTTTCATAATAGAAGAAGACAGCCCAGCCTAACTAACAATAAAAACTTATTCTCAGTGCTCGACAAAAAAAGAGCATTGCACTTCAGTACAGTCTGGGGCTTGATATGACACCATGCACCAAAAATAAGCCAGAATTACAGAGCAATTCAAGCCAAATAAAATGTGGCCTAAAAGTAGACTAGACAGTCTAAGAATAGAGATTTAGTGATTAGCCACTGTGATACAAAGGGTGCAATCTTATCTGGACCATTGTGCTAGATTATTCTATTAAGAGTAGTCTTACAATGTACAAGCTGCAGGTGGGGCTTCATGCCAGTTGGGCCATCTCCCCAGCCATGAGATGGGATCCAATTGCTGTGAAGCCCTTCCTAGGTGAGGCTGTTAGCCGATTAAAGGGGTTGGTCACTGTATAGTAAAATAGTTCAGTGTACAGTATTAGTGACTACTCACTGACACATACTGATCCCTGTGTACCCCACAGAGCTCAAATCCAACTCCCCTCTTCCAGGCTGGGCTGCCCCGCTCTGTGGTGAGTCATCTTATGGACAGACTTACCACAGAGCAGGGCAGCACAGCCTGGAGGAGAGGGGTCTGATTTTAGCTCTATGGGGTACACAGGGATCGGTAAAGCACCTATTACAGGGGGCGATGTGGAGAGCAAGCAAGTGTCGACCTGTCAGGTCAGCACTCACTTGCTCCTCGTTCCCCCGCCCACTGTCGTCGTTATTACACGTGCTGACAGCGAGTGAGGAAAAGCAGGTAATAGCCAGGAGGCGTGGGAGGGCTGCCCTGGTGATGGTCAGATCATCCGGGCAGCCCATAGGACACAGTGGCGGTCTGCTGCCGCTACTATTGCACAGAGCGACGGCAGCAGATGGTTAACAGGCTGATCATTGGCGATTCAGCCTGTTGAAAGACAATGATCAGCCGACATCATGCATGTCGGCTGATCGTTGTCTTCTATTACACAAAGTGATTATCGGCCATAACGGTCGGTATTAGCCGAATACAGCTGATAATCGCTTTGTGTAATAGGACCTTAGGTGTTAGTGAGTACAGATACTAATACTGTACATTGAACTATTTTAATATAAAGTAGCCAACCTCTTTAAATGAAGCGAGAGTAAGAGGGGTGGCAGTATTACTTTAATTAATATTGTTTTTGTCTTTAATATATACAAATAAAATGCAAATAGCTTCTCAACATCTTGCTCCCCCACAAGGCTTGTGGTCTCTTTCCCCGTCAAAGCTTGGCTAATATATTGTCTAATTATACTGTCTGCAATTTGTACACAATACACATAATCAATGTAATGATAATAACATTGATTAAACTTTCCCAAGTAAATATCCTTAATAAACATAACGTCTAGCTGCAAAATTAAACTGTTGTTACAAATAGCATCTCCCATATCAGCAATATACATCCACTGCTCTGGAATCTTTTACAGAGGTCAGATCATGTGCACAAGAACATTATGAAGCTTAAGGCTGATAGGACATTTGGGATGAGCAACTCTGTGAAATACACTTTAATAAAAACATTAAAGCACATAAGCCTATATTGAATCCCATGTGAATGATAGTCTTAATCTGACTCTTTATAGCATCATTTGTTATACATGACATACTTTTATACTCCAGCAACTGAGAGTATGGGACAATTTAGGATGCCCAGCTGTACTTTTATATGGACTATATTTGGTCTGAAGATTTAAGCTTTTAAAGTTTGAATGATACAAAACTATGTTAGAATAGAACGAGACCCTGAATAATGTTCAGCTATGGCTATAAAAAATAATTGGGCTTGATGGTAAATGTTAACCTATTAATGACTAAGGGGTTGGTGCAAAAGAATTTACCTGTGAATAAGGATAATTTCTTCCTAGGTTTAGCCACTATGTTTAACATCTGCATAGGGAAATGTCTAATGTGCCCATATGCTTCTATTAACCAGAACAAGCCCAAAAGAGAGATGTGTTTGGCCAATATATGTTGGTAGACCCTGTTTTAGCTGTCTCGAAAAGCCTTTTCACTACTCTTTGAATAAATGTAGTGTTAACCTAGCCTGGAATTATTTGTAAATGATAAAGTATGACACAATCTAATATTGTATTTATGTATTAAAGCAATAAAATATAGTCTGCTTGACAAGAAAAAGTAGGAGAAGGCTGTTTATCATTTCTAATTGGAATTTTTATCACGTATCCAATACGGAAGGAAAAGCTAGTGTTGACCTTGACCATAAAAAGACACTAAAAATACGATTTATCCATGTTACCATGCTGCAGGGTCACTATATTGTAAAGTAAACTTCACCTTTAGCAGTCGTCTTTCCTGAGTCCTAGTACACAGATACCCCCAAGACCTATGGCAGGGCAGACTAATGGGATCACGTAGAAGTCGTACTGAAAATGAATACAAGTTCATATCAGATGTCAGAAGCAAATAGGGAAGTAGTGGTCTTGCAGGAGTAGTAGTTTTGCAGGGAGTAGTCATCTTGCAGGATTAACAAGACAAGAGTAAACAGCAAACCTACAAAAACAATACAGACTAAAGGAAATATTTACAGCTGGACCAGAAAATTCAATAGGCAAAACTCCAGAGAAACATCCAATACCAAACGCTAAATCCAACATAAGACAAAATGGACAGCACGCGGCAGAGAGTACTAACACAGTATCAAGAAAACCAATCTGAAACAGACGAACCGCAGGGCAGTTGTGCAAACCAAATAATTACACTCCATCCATATTACTGCATGTTAACATAGTGAGGACATAGACAAACAACCGCTAAGCCACATGGCAGCAGTAGACAATCACTAACTCTGTCTATCAATCGAGCAATATGTCTATCAAGCAATATGGCCAACTCTGAAAACCAGCAAATGGATCCATTGTATAAAGTGAGGAATAACCTCAAGCAAAACACGACACAACCCTCCACTCCATCCAATCTATGGTCTATGCAGAAATAGCTGAGTACCGTATTTGACTGTCTTTATCAAGCCTTTTATATAGCTCTTCAGGCCATAATCACAAAATAGTGGCTTGAGTGCATGAAACAAATTTCAAGACTAGGCCTTTCTCTCTCCACGAAGAGTCCTTGTGCCTTTTTAAAGGGTACCTGTCATGATATTCCCGCACCTGATTGGGTAACTGTGAATGCTACCATGCCTGGTCTCTATTGATCCAATAGGGCTTGTGCAGGGAACTGTACTGTTGTGGTCATATCCATAGTTATCCAAACTTCGGCCAGCAGAAGCGTCTTCCTTGTGCTGATTGGTAGGGGTCCTAGAAATCTGATCACATTGATCAATCAATCATAGGTATCAATGATAAAAGTGTAGAAAACCCCATTATTTTGAAGTTTAGGTAATATAACTCAGTGCAGCTAAAAGTTGATTGTTTTAAAACTCTTGATAAGAATCAACTATTAAACTTTTCCAATCTCCGAGCTCCAGGGCTGCTCCAGTGTTCAAGCAGTTTTGCATGTATATCATACAGCAGCACAAAGTGATTAAAGACCTTTGGTCGCATTTTTAATTAATATTGATCCTACAGAGACATATCCATAGATTGAACACACTTTGGCTGACATCTCTTACATTGGTGCCCTACAAGAGGCTAAAAAGCTTAACCTGTGCTTACTGAGAAAACAAAGATAATATTACTACTGGGGGCATGTTTAACCCTTCAATAAAAAAGCCTTTTTGCACATAATGACTATACACAGTCAAATGGTTAATCAGTACTTACATTTGTTCTTTGTTCATAGCTTTGTACATTTGCATTGTGTATACACTAAGCAAAGCCAGATTGACTTCATTTTAGAAAAAGTAAAGTCTGTGCTTTGTGTTTGTAATTGTCTGCTTTTTACTTTGAATGTAATATGGTATACTTGGCACATCAGTAAAAGCTGGCATACATGTAAGACAGCTGTAAGTGACAGTTATCTCCCCAATCCCCCATATACACTATTAGCAGAAAGAGACTACCTGGTCCATCTAGTTTGCCTTCATATTATTTCCTTTATTATCTCAGGGAAGATATATATTTATCTTAGCAATTAATTAAGTTACGGGACAGAAACAACTTCGAGTTGCAAAAAAGGCTAGTTTTTCTTTATATTATATATGCTTGTAACAATACAGATAGCAATAAATCCTTCACATGCATAAAAGGAAAAGAACGTCACCACAGTGTGCTGGACAGAGACGCCAGATGATCTTCACACCACGCTTAGGTGCTGGGCAAGTCTCTGTCCTTCGAGGCTCTCACCCTCTGGGGAACGATCACGTTGATACGCACGCATCGACGTCATCGTTTCCCAGAGGGTGAGAGCCTTGAAGGACAGAGACTTGCCCAGCACCTAAGCGTGGTGTGAAGATCATCTGGCGTCTCTGTCTAGCACACTGTGGTGACGTTCTTTTCCTTTTATTCTTTAAATTCCTTTTATTGCTTTAAATTCAGTCACTGTGGAGTTACCAATCACATCTGCTGGAAGCCCGTTCAAAGTATCTACTACTCTTTGTCATGATTGCGACGATGGACCATGCTCTGGGCCACCTCCGATCCCACTCCATTTGCTGCCAATCTGTGGTGGACCCCGGAGCCCACGTGCAGGGGCCGCCACAGCCAACTCTTCATCTCCCTTGGACGCCTTACACGTTCACGCTCTGGTCTCCTGCTCCCTGCTCTGGATTTAATTTTCTGCTGGCTGCAGCCAGTTCTTATTTAGACCAGCATGCATCAGGCTTCTTTGTTGGAGCCTCTGCATGCTTCCCGAGAATGTGGTGCCAGCTCTGCCCTGCCATGAGTTCTGCTGTGTTTCGGCCTGCCATCCTGTCTATGTGTCTCCAGCTGCACCTCGGCCACCTCGTCTAGCAAGCTAAGCCTTGTCTAGCAAGCCAAGGGGTAGTGACAGTGGTGTAGCTACCACAGAGGCAGGGTAGGTGGTTGCTATGGGGCCCATGCAAAAGGGGGGCCTGGGGGAAAGAGCCTCCTGTGTCCTCCTGCTTAACCTTATTACTGCAGTGTGTAAGTGACCCAATGTTTACTTCCATGCTGCAACACAAAAAAGGGTTAACAGGCAGAAGACAAAAAAAACTTTGCTTCCCTGCACTGATAACCCTTGACCTCTGTTCTCACTGCCTGCTGCTCTGTGCAGAGTTCATGGGTTATCAGTGCACCAGCAGTAGAGCAAAGATTTCCTTGTCTTCTGAACATTGGCTCACTTACACACTGCAGTAAATAAGGGGTTAAGCAGAGGGTAGTCTGCTCCTGCACCTATGTATTTATCCATAAGGGCTCCTAATGGGCCCTTCTAGTTAAATACAGTGGACTGACAGAGCAAGCGGCTATTGGCTCTCTGCCTGTCAATTTAGAGGCTGGAGGCAGGATTCTGCCTCTGGCCACATCACAGAAAAAAATATATATATATATATATATATATACAGTGTTCCAGACTTTAAAAGAGTTTCAATCATTTTTACTACTACAAATCTCAAACGAACCCGCCTGTAGTTACTGTCCTCTTCTCTACTTCCCCTCTTGTGAATGGTTACATTGGCCATTCTCCATTTGGTCATTCTGTCCTGTATGGGGCAGTCTGTGTATAGGCTTCTTTTATAGTTACTAACAATACAGTAATATGTCAGAATTATTTTTTATACCCTTCTTGGAAAACTGCTGCCCCCATCCTGAACCCAATAAGTTAAGTTACTATGTATCTTCCTTTGCCATTAAAAAAAAATAACCACCCACATACTTACCTCCCCTGCACCCCCCAGCACTGCTACTGCTACAACACTAAGCAAGAGCATGATCTCTTTCAGTATCCTCTTCTTCAGAAATTTTCGAAATGAAACCAACAAAGTTTTTTTCTTCTTTGTATATCATACACAATAGAAACAGTCATTCGTCACCACTACAGAAAACTCTCATTGATAACAACATAAGACCAGAGGAGCTCCTGTATATGAAGCTGAATGGTGCTCAGCTGCCAATAAAGATAAAGTCTCGCTGTATAAACACACACATAGAAGAATAGAAGGAACGTGACACTGACCACTCTGTTTTAGGGCACGTTCAGACTTTAGAATCCGCGTAGAGAACATCCCGCGGATTCCGCCGCACGCTCCTGTTTGACTCTCCGCCTATGCGCACCCTAACTCTGCTTTCTTCATTTAAGATCTAAGGTTGCAGGGTACAGGTACAGGTGAGGGAGGACAAGTGCACACAGCTTCTTTGTATAATTTGCAGGAAATCCACAGAAGCAAATCTGCCACTAATCCAGAAAACACACCAATTTCCTAGCACATGCAGTGTCCTGTATATCTTTCCTGAAAGTAATAATATTACATGTTATTTTTGGAGCTGGTTTCTTGATTCAATAATTTATTCTGATTGCCAGACTCATGGGGATTTTCCTTCTCCATCAACATTGCAGGTGATCATCCAATATTTCACCACTGGAAGAGCTTATGAAACAGCTTGGTATAAAAATAGAGTTTTCCTTAGTATTTCACATAAAAAATTATTACATGTGTTCTTTATTTTGGATATTCTTGAATTATAACCTATTGATGGTCCTTAAGGGCGGGAACTGAGGAACATTATGATGCATTTACACGGAGTGATAATTCGCCCAATCAAACTATTAACGATTTCAAAGTAACAATGTGAGTCTAGCGTTTAGACTGAACGATATATCGTTTTCAAAAATCGTTATTGCGATCGTTTTAAGATCGCTTAAGCCTATCTCACACATAGGGTGAATCGGTGAAAGACTGTTTACACAAAGTGATATGCGAATTTTTAGCAAATGACCAACGACTATTTGAAAACATGTTGAAAGATCACAATGAATGATTTCTTGCTCGTCACTTGATTGTTCGCTGTGTTTACGAAAGCCGATTAAAAAATTTGAGCTGAAAATTTGAATGATAATCGTTCCATGTAAACGCACCATTACTCTAGCCCATATAACCACAGACACTCAAATGTTACATGTTGTTGCTTGACAAGCTGAAGCACCATAATGAGTGCAAGGTGTAAATACACAGTATGTAATCGATACTGACCTATACATAAGAAATTTCTACAATGGAATTGAAGTTATAGTTACTGCACTCATAAAATTTTAAAATAATCGTTTCTCCAGAATCTGCATGTGTTTCTGTCTCCAATAACATTTTTTTTTCCACTTGTTTGCAGAACGTGTAAAAATTTAAATTGTGAAAGTGGAGCTAGAGGTCATGAAAGTGGAAAAGTTCCTGTGCTCTCGGTTAATTAGGAGCACTTGAATCAATGCCAATGCATGTCAGATTGTTTTTGCATCATTGCTGGCTTAGGTCTTTTCTTATGAGCCCATATAATTGGAAGATAGAAGCTCTAAATAATAAATGTTTCGAGCGACTGGCTAGAGAAATGTATTATTGTAGAAGGTACTTAAAACAAAGAGGTTAGAAGGGTTTTGTGTAACTAAAACAAAAATGAAAAATTATAAGAGTGAGAGGGTTACATAATAGACATTAATGAATTAAATTGCCTTCAAACACTGTACAATGGTAATAGAAATAAGGAAGATTAGAGGTTTTCCTGAATAAAGAGAAGAAACTGTGACAGGTATTAAACATTGTAGCTCGGTGTAGTATTAGGGTGCCTAGGGCCCACCAGTAGAGCCGACTCCAGGGCCCATCCTGAATTACCATGCAGAAATTACTTGTTCATGTTTAGAATATAAATACAAGTAGAAAGGAAAGGATCATGTCATCGCCTTGCAACAAATTCAGTCATCCAGGTAAAGTTCAGCTGGAAGCACAGAGGATGCCAGGCCGATTCCTGGTTCAATATATTCCAGACAATGAAACAATCTGCTGCGGTTTCCACTAGTGGAATAAAAACACAAACTTTAATAAATGATGATTAACAACATAGGCCCATTGATGAGCTACATATAAAAACCATGAAGGGCTGCCTAGTTCCAATGGAGTAAATCTATTCAGCAGATCATAAAACACGTAGTAAAGCCAAAGCCAAAAGCCCTTCATAATACAGACGCATTTTTTCCATAAAACGCCATTGGTGGTTGTATGTTTTATCTGCTGAATTGAAGATTACTGGGAGTATACTGTAGGGAGAGTATAAGACCTTTAAGGTGTTATATAGAATGCTCAGAATGTAAGTGACCACCCTTACTCCCTATTCAGTCCCAGCAGTCCCAACTGCAACTTTTACTGTTTTTCCTGACTAATCACTGTTCTTATTTATAACATATATATATATATATATATATATATATATATATATATATATATATATATATATATGCAGTTCTCTATAAAGGGCCAGATGGCCAGCCTACCATTCATCATTACAGTGATGGAGCTACAGGCATCTCAGTAGTCTCAGTTGGGACCATGCACTTAAGCCAATGAGTCCGTAGACCACCTCCTCTCTGACCCTCCGCCTGACAATAAAGAGGACTCCTCTCTGTCTGCAGTCACCTGGATGATCAGTGCATGGGAGAAACATGAATTTACAGCTGGAGCATGGAGGGGTGAATAATCAGTGGATCGCTGATATGTAAGATTTACCCTTACTGCCAGAATCCTTACATTATCACTTCATTAAATGTCTGTGAATTCTGACATTAAACTCTTTGTGTCCCTAGAGCACCATATATACTTACATTAACCTCCAAGTATCCTAGGTCATTAGACATGCTAATATTAACCCTTTATTGTCCCAGATCCCAAGGTATATTTACATTAAATCCTATAGTGCCATAGATTGCCAAGCATCCTTTTGCTAACCCGGTCATTATCCTAGACTTCCAGTTATACCAACATTACCCACTCATAGCCCTAGACCACCAGGGAGTCTGATATTAGTCCTACGATGACATTACCTCTGCACTAGACCTGGGGTATGTGGCAAGAACAAACTGATATATGCAGTCCAAATCTACCGGCATTATTGGAGGCAGGGAGGGTTGAGATGAAAAATAATCCCCTAAATGGTTTGTATAGGAAGGTATGGTCAAACAGTAAAAAGTTATTGGGCATAAATAAGAATAACCAATTTACTCCATTGTGGCGTAACAAGAACTTGGACCAATTTAGTAAATTCCAGGATTGGCTATTCTGGGCAAAACGGGGGGCTATAAACATAAACAATATATTTGATACCTCTGGTGATCTAAAATCCTTTGAGGCTCTGTCTGAGGAGTGGGGTTTGAGGAAGAGGGATGTTCTACGGTACTACCAACTCAAACATATAGTGAGGGAGTCCAAAGAGAAAGAAAGGTTTATGGTGGAGGATTTTTTTTTATTTAATGAGAATATAATGAAATCACGTAAGGGCACGGTGGGGAAATTGTATAAGATGTTGATTCACACGGTAAATGGAACACTGGAGAAGAAATTTAGGTATAAATGAGAAGAAGATCTGGGGACAAAAGAAATAGACTGGGGAAGTGTTATGAGTAATATAAAGGAGTGTAGTTTCAGTCTGCGTTCACACTACGTATATTTCAGTCAGTATATTTCAGTCAGTATTGCAACCAAAACCAGGAGTGGATTAAAAACACAGAAAGGCTCTGTTCACACAATGTTGAAATTGAGTGGATGGCCGCCATATAACAGTAAATAACTGCCATTATTTCAATATAACAGCCGTTATTCTGAAATAACAGCAAATATTTGCCATTAAATGGCGGCCATCCACTAAATTTCAACATTGTGTGAACAGATCCTTTCTGTGTTTTTAATCCACTCCTGGTTTTGGTTGCAATACTGACTGAAATATACGTAGTGTGAACGCAGCCTGAGAATGAATCACAGAGTGTCACAGATTTTTATAATTAGAAGGTTACACTATACACCAGATAAGTTGTTCAAAATGAAAACATGGAACACAGATTTATGTGATAGATGTAAAGGGGATAAGGGAGATTTAATTCATTTGATGTGGAGATGCCCCAAACTCAAAAGATATTGGGAAGAAATATTTGGGGAAATTAAGGATAGAATAGGGGTGGATTTAAAGGTGTGTCCGAAAATTGGGTAAATTTGGATAGAGGTCACTAGAGTGCAAAAAAGTATAGAAAGGAGAGTATTGTTCGCAGCTAGATTTTGTATATTGAAGAAATGGATCTCCCCGAGTGTACCGTTATTGGAGGAGTGGAGAAAGGAGATAAAGAGCTTAAAATTGATGGATTATGTAAAAGCCCTACAGTTAAATAAAATAGAGGAATATGAAAGTAAATGGTCAAAATGGTAGAAATGGAGGAGGGAGGAAGAAACCCAGGAAATGGGGGGGGGATTCTTTTCTTTACTTTTTTTTTTTTTTTTTTTCCTTTTTTTGGGGCTAAGGGGGGGGGGGATAATATAGGGGAAAAATTAGGGTATAAACTAGGAGATATAAGGGAAAATGTGGTATAAGAAGAAGAATACACGGAATACAAAGGGGAGGAGAAGGTAGCGGAGGTTGTTTGTCTAAGCTTTCCGTAAAACTATATCTATATGTAAGGGAGGGTAGACTTGGGTAGGCTGGTAGCAGAATAGGTTGTGAGCTTGGAGTGAGTAAAGGGGATGGAACGCCTTCCCCCTCCACATAAGAAAGGTCTAAGAGCTAAGGGGGTATGTTGGGGGCGGGGGTGGGCGGAGGGGGCGGCAGGTCAAGGTTGTGAATGAGAGGAAAAAGCAACTGAGGCCAATGGAAACCCCATAGAGGGATTTATAATCAATAATTAAAGAATAAATGGTAACGAGAGAATAGGCTGGCCAGAGGCTGCCATTCGGGGATGGGGGACCTTTATATAAGGTTATTGCGTGCCTGAGGGCGGCCTAGGTGTCGTCTGTATTAATTAAAGGACCTGAAGGGCGTAATATCCTTGAGGGTATCCTCCTGAGAAGGGGGAGCCAAGTAGGGGAGCGAGTCCCACCGGGTCCGGATAATAATTAGAGAGTGTAACAGTTGAATGGGGTTCTGTTGGCGAATTGTAGTGAAGTGAGTGAGCTGGGACCTGTGCGCGCCCTCTGGGACCTGTGCGCGCCTTATTTTGTTGAGTCCACCTGTTGCTGTCCCTTCTTGTTCGCTTGCTGTTTTTAACATTCTTTCAGCCCTGGTTCATTGTTTGTTCATCCATTTATCATGAATTGTTATAGTGTTATGTTTTTAATAAATAGAATAAAAAAAAAAAACCTCTGCACTAGACCACTAGGGATGTAAACAATCTACTGTGCTGGAACTGCATGCTGTTTAATACTACTCTATATTACAGATGTTGCTGTCTCTTTATACCTGGCTGCTATTATTACTGATTATTTACCTGCTCTACTATAATACTTTTTTGATGCTGTTCTGTATTGCCTGGCATAGGGTAAGCAGTGCCCAGGTTTAATCTGCCTTGATCACTAGCTACAATGGCATTGAGGGAACATTGCTAGCTATGTAGCTGAAAATTGTAGCCAGGCTGCAGCTGGTGGCCATGAAGAAAAATTTCTATTGGATGGGGAAGCAGGGGGCTGCCTATATTGTGCCTTTGTAGTAGGACCTATAAGCCTTAAGTTGTGCCCCTGCATCAGTAATACAGTTTACTGAATTCAGCAAGCTTCTTCCCCCCACTTCATCCCTCATTACCTATAATATATTTTTGTAAAGATTAATTATTCCCCACTATTCAGTAACGGCCTACGTGGCCACCCACTCTACCTCACGCTCATCCCATACTTAGGTGTTCATAGCCTTAGCCTCGTGAAGACATACCACTCTTCAGCTTTGGTCTGACTTCAGAAACCCCTTGCAATCTATTGTTATTGGCAGGTGGACCTGCAGTCATGTAGCATCTTGTCATCAATCCAAATGAATGACTATCCGTTGTTTATTGTTCTGACTAGGTACCTGGGCAGCGGAGACCTCCCTCTATGACTCTATATTACCTTATATGTTATAAAGGAACCCGGGTACACGAGTGGCTTCAGGCAGGGCCGTATTTACCACTAGGCACCCGTGGTCCGGGGCCTAGGGCAGCAGCTTGTAGGGGGGCAGCACCAGGGAACAGGAGGAAGGGGGAAAAAAATTAGTTTTTATTTTTTTAGTCTCCCACTCCCTGTTCAAACTTGTCAGTAAATCTGGTGTCTTTTTAAAGGGGGGGTATGGTGGTATTGGTCAGGTCTGGTGTGATGGTGTTATCCAGTCACGGTATGGGAGTATTATAGATTATTGGCCATACACAGGCCTGTATTTAGAGTTCATGCTGCCCTAGGCACTTTGCATGCTTAGGCGCCCCCCCCCCCCCGGGTCACTGGCGGGTTACATGCATGGTGCATACCCTGGGGGCTCCACTCAGTAGTGCTGGGTACGGGGGTTCCACTCTGCTTGATACCCGCTCTTCTCATCAAACAGCCGTGAAGTAGGAGGAAAGGAGGCCAGGGACGTCTTAGTTTGGGGACCGCTTCTATCCAGTGTCGGACTGGGGTACCTGGGGCCACCAGAGGAAATGATCCTTGGGGCCCACCTATATAGAACCAGTGAGACACAACATGCTGACCCCGTCCTTCCCTGGATTCATCTGTATCTGTGACAGATCCCTTGTGAATAATATTTTCAGTCAAACTAAAACTCTCAGAACACCCTACATTTATACAGCTCTCAGGGTATGCCGGGAGTTGTAGTCTCTGAGTGGACAACACTTTATTAAATCACTGTGTGTAGAGGCTCCTGGTGGCTGCAATCTGTGGGTGACAACCATCAGCCCTGAAGGTCCAGCAGTACATCTGTCTACACTGTACTACAACTCCAAGCATATCCTGCAGACTGCCAGTACATGCTTGGAGTTGTACTGCCTGCAGCTGTTGTAGTTGGGTCCTATACACTGGATGCTTTGTGGCATATAAGAAAACATAGATCTGTGGGGGCTCAGTGTAGGGAAGTGACCCCAGAACATCACTAATAGGGGATAGCAGTAGATGTTTTTGTTTTGTCCCCTATTAGTGATGTTCTGAGGTCACTTCCCTACACTGAGCCCCCACAGATCTATGTATTCTTATATGCCAGAAAGCATCCAGTGTATAATGCACCTAGGACCCAACTACAACAGCAATAGGTACTACAACTCCCAGCATGTACTGACAGTCTGCAGCCCTCAGGATATGCTGGGAGTTGTAGTGCCTGCAGTTGTAGTTGGGTTCTAGTTTAAAAGTTTGCGCTAGTGTACTGTAGTGACCGCGGGGCTGTGTCAGTACACTACCGCAAACAATACACTGACACCAATGGTACACAGGCTCTGCACACTATAGAAGTAATTACACTGCAGTTACTAATGACTCACAGGTGACGTCTTCTCCGATTGTAGTCGCTCACACTTCGCTTTCTTCTCTATCTGGCACAGCATCATGAAGACTTCTCCAACCCCAACTCGTCTGCAGGCGGGCAGCTGGGGGTGACTGGGGAAGGGAGGCAGTTGGGGGTGACTGGGGGAGCAGCTGGGGTGACAAGGGCAGAAGCTGGGGTGACAGGGGCAGAAGCTGGGGTGACAGGGGCAGAAGCTGTGGGGAGGGGGAGAAGCTCGGGCGACAGGTGGAGGGGGAGCAGCTAGGGGTGGCAGGGGCCGGGGGAGAAGCTGGGGAGGCAGGGAAGCAGCTGGCAGTGGCAGGGGGAGACGATGGGGGTAGCAGCAGGGGAAGAGGATGGGGGTGGCAGCAGGGAGGGACAGTAGGGGTGGCAGCAGGGGGGGACAATGGGGGTGGAAGCAGGGGGAGAGGATGGGGGTGACAGCATGGGGAGACGATGGGGGTGGCAGCAGGGGGAGAAGATGGGGGTGGCAGCAGGGGGAGACGATGGGGTGACAGTAGGGGGAGACGATGGGGGTGGAAGCAGGGGGAGACGATAGGGGTGGCAGCAGGGGGAGAAGATGGAGGTAGCAGCAGAGGGAGACGATGGGGGTGGAAGCAGGGGGAGAAGATGGGGGTGACAGCAGGGGGAGACAATGGGGGTGGAAGCAGGGAGAGAAGATGGGGGTGACAGCAGGGGGAGACGATAGGGGTGGCAGCAGGGGGAGAAGATGGGGGTGGCAGCAGGGGGAGACGATGGGGGTGACAGTAGGGGGAGACGATGGGGGTGGCAGCAGGGGGAGACGTTAGGGGTGGCAGCAGGGGGAGAAGATGGGGGTGGCAGCAGAGGGAGACGATGGGGGTGGAAGCAGGGGGAGAAGATGGGGGTGACAGCAGGGGGAGACAATGGGGGTGGAAGCAGGGGGAGAAGATGGGGGTGACAGCAGGGGGAGATGATGGGGGTGGAAGCAGGGGGAGAAGATGGGGGTGACAGCAGGGGGAGACAATGGGGGTGGCAGCAGGGGAAGAAGATGGGGGTGGCAGCAGGGGAAGAAGATGGGGGTGGCAGCAGGGGGAGACTATGGGGGTGGAAGCAGGTGGAGACGAGGGGGGTGGCAGCAGGGGGAGACGATGGGGGTGGCCGCAGGGGGAGACGATGGGGGTGGAAGCAGGGGGAGAAGATGGGGGTGCCAGCACGGGGAGACGATGGGGGTGGCAGCAGGGGGAGACGATGGGGGTGGAAGCAGGGGGAGAAGATGGGGGTGGAAGCAGGGGGAGAAGATGGGGGTGACAGCAGGGGGAGACGATGGGGGTGGAAGCAGGTGGAGAAGATGGGGGTGACAGCAGGAGACGATGGGGGTGGAAGCAGGGGGAGAAGATGGGGGTGGCAGCAAGGGGGAGTTGATGGGGTGGCAGCACGGGGAGATGATGGGGGTGGCAGCAGGGGGAGAAGATGGGGGTGGAAGCAGGGGGAGGCGATGGGGGTGGAAGCAGGTGGAGAAGATGGGGGTGACAGCAGGAGACGATGGGGGTGGAAGCAGGGGGAGAAGATGGGGGTGGCAGCAAGGGGGAGTTGATGGGGTGGCAGCACGGGGAGATGATGGGGGTGGAAGCAGGGGAAGAAGATGGGGGTGACAGCCGGGGGAGACGATGGGGGTGGAAGCAGGGGGAGAAGATGGGGGTGACAGCAGGGGGAGACGATGGGGGTGGCAGCAGGGGGAGCAGCTAAGGGGCAGGGGGAATAGCCGGGCGTCAGGGGGAACAGGGGGTACGGACGGGCGCCAGGGAGAACAGGGGGTACGGCCGGGCGGCCGGGCAGAGGCAGTCTGGGCAGGTCCACCGACCATTGCAGAGCCTGAGTGAGCTTTCGGCACAGGCAGCCTCTCACACAGGCCGGAAGCTCACAGTGTAGCCCTGCGATGCCCGAACTTCTCTGCTTGGCGGCGCACATTATGTGACGTCATCACGTCGCCAGGAGAGAAGTACGGGCACCGCGGGGCTGCACTGTGAGCTTCCGGCCTGTGTGAGAGGCTGCCAGTGCTGGAAGCTCACCCCGGGCCTCAAAGCGGCACCCTGGCTAGCTGGCCGACCCATCCATCTGCCCACCACCATCCCCCCTCCCCCCCCCCCTCGGCGCGGACGACAGCGGCGGGGCGGCGGAGGGGGGTTAGCGGAAAAAAAAAAAGAAAACTAAAAATGTGTCCTGCGGGCGCCGCCCTAGGCACCGGACCACGGGTGCCTAGTGGCAAATACGGCCCTGACCATACACCTATTGGTTATTGCATGAGGGTCTGGTTTCGGCTGCATGTGGTGACATACACCATACACCAATCAACGGGACGATTATCGTTTAGATTATTGTTAAATCGTTCGAATCTAAACGATAATCGTTCAGTTGAATAGCAGTTAACGATTAACGACCGAACGAGAAATCGTTGATCGTTTAATAAGACCTGGACCTATTTTTATTGTTGCTCGTTCGCAAATCGTTCGCATTGAATAAGATGTAGTTCGGTTGTTCGCAGTAGTGACGAATGCAATAGCAACGACAAGACAACCGCAAGAACGCTCATAAGTAACGATTATCGTTCCATGTAAATGGGTGGACGATTTCAGGTCTTTCACAATAGCGGTCTTTTGGATCGTTTATCGTTAACAATTATGCGAACGATAATCGTCCCAGGGGATAGGGCCCTAACACTGATCAGATATCAATATGATGTTTAAAAACTAGAAAATCTTGATGCTAATTGGTGAGTGAAGATGGGGTGTCTTCAGTTTTAGTGCCTTGGGCAACAGAAGCTGGTAATACGGCCCTGCCTTCAGGTTACCAGGACACAAGGGTCTGACTGGGGGCTCTAAAACTGATCTTCCACTACTGTACATTATGTTTAGAGATGCAGCTATTGACTTACATAGATGTCCTAGCTTTATGCTATCGAATCAATGCATTATAATCACGGCCAAGAGACTCGTTCCATAACCATTGGTTCTTATATTGCAAACAATAAGTGTGGCCCATGGGACAGTTAGTAACACAAGGAAGAAACAAAACAGCTAATGTTTGCAAGATTCCGAATATCTAACTGTCAGGTGACCAGTAGATCTTTTTTTTCCCCATACATGTCATTCTTCCACTTCTTATTGCTGCCATTTTAATGCTGTGTCCTGCTTTCTAATGCTTTTTAATCTGCAGACAAGCAATATGCTGCAGCTCTACAGTGCATTGATCCGAATCTGTTCAACCTGGTCCCTGAACTGTAATTTTCTTATCTTGAAAATAGACCAAGAATATGACACTATGCTTCCTTAAAACCACTCAACACAAAAAGCTGCATCTGCAGAAAAAAATGTTTCTCCAAGCTAAGTAGTAAGTTAGAACTTTCCTTTCCTTCATCTTTTATTTACCATCAAAACCTTGCTGTGTGACGTCAACTATTTCCTTATAGTATATACAGTGGACTATCTTAAAGGAAGTTTTATTGGGCCGCAAATGTTCTATTAAGATTTGTGTTTTATGGGGCAAAAAAGTGATCTACATGCAAGAAATATGAGTAAAAAATATGAAAACACAAATTGTCACATTCTCAAGGTGAAACACTCATTGCACTAAAGTGAAGCCCCGTCATCATTCTTCATGTTTGTTTTAGTAAATATTTTTACTTCTCATAAAAATAACAAAGCTGGGACATCCTTTCTTAGAACTCTGCATTAGATTCATTGACAATTGAGAAGTACCATTTTCCTTGTCAATGGGGGCTTGTCCCTAAACACTCTGCCCCTGTCCAATCATTGCTGACAGTGTCAAACAGACACATCTTGGTGACAAATAGTGACACCCAGGAGGGATAACAGAGAAGTGACAGAAATCAGGTGTCAGGACTGGACGCTGTCCCACACCCACTGTCCTTGCCTACTTGCCTCAACAAGTCCTAGGTGGCACAGTACAACTTGGAGCCATGCCCTATGCTAATATAGATAAAACAGGACACAAGACAAATTCAAGACCGCTGCGAGTTTGTCCCCAGCCTGCCCCGTTAACCCCCGACCACCGGAGCATATACATCACCTGGTCCCCACTCCAGCTTGCTTCAGGGGTTCTCGGCACGTCCCACTTGACCAATCAGTGCGCTGCCCCGCCGCAGCACACTGATTGGCTGAGGGGGACATAAAGACACCGGGAGCCCCGAAGCAAGTCAGAGCGGGGACAAGGTGAATTGCATCCTGCTGCGAGTGTGTCTGCCCATTGAGTTTACTGGGCAGGGATCCGCAGTGGATCTCGCTGCGAATAGACAGCGAGAAATACGCTGTGGATCCGGTACGTGCGAACGTACCCTTAGAAGTAATTGGAGAAGACAGACAAAGACTAGGACTGTGGTGCTGGTAGGAATCACTCCAGAAAATGCATGGGTGTTAACCAGAATTTAACTAGTCCAAAGCAGAAACAAGCCATGTTCACACTAGAAATATACAGAATCATCATGGCTGCGTCGCCCATAATGAAGGATGCCGCTGGGCATGTCCCGGAGAAGCACAGTATGGCGGCTGCTTACAGCAGGTTTCTAAAACAAGTGATGAGAAAGTTATTTCATGGGGAAATACACATATTTTCTACAGTGGTGCTTGAAAACTTGTAAACTATTCAGAATTTTATATTATTTTATTTCTGCATAAATTTTACCTAAAACTAGACATGATTTTCAAACAATTTCTAAAACTAGATAAAGAGAACCAAAAATTGACTCAAAATATTAGACTTGGTTATTTGTTTATTGAACCGATATCACATATCTGTGAGTGGCAAAAGTATGTGAACCCTTAGGTTGTGTTCACACATGCAGTAATGCAATGGGAATGTAATTTGAATGCATCATTTAATTGCAGTAATTAATAAAATAATTGCCATCTAGCCATTCTTCATTGTTTTAATGCAATGAAAGTCCAATGTGTGTGAACATACCTTAAAGAGTCACTGTCGTATTTTTTTTTTTTTTTGCAGAAATCAATAGTCCAGGCGATTTTAAGAAACTTTGTAATTGGGTTTATTAGCCAAATCTGCCATTATCTGCATGTAAAAAGCCTTTTCCCAGGTCCCCCCCTCCTTCCTCTTTTTCATCCACTGCAAAAAATCTGAAAATTGTGACTTGTTGCAGGAGACGTCCCCTGTCTGCTCTAGGGAGAGGGGAGGGGGGAGGAGGAAGGAGGGAGTTAGCCGGCAGCAGAAAGCAGATAACAGAGGATTACAGGCACGGAGCTGGGTGACAGCTGTAATCCGAGCTCAGACAGGTCACTAGTGATGGTCAGAACAGATAACGGGTGAGGGATTTGTAGATTAACTCTTTGTTGTCCTGTTTTGGTCTTCTCTTTAGCTCTCTCCATAGGAGAACAATGAAGACAGGGGGGAGAGCTTCAAACTGCTTTTTCATGATAAAAATGCATTTTTCGGATAATAAACCCAATTACAAAGTTTCTTAAAATCGCCTGGACTATTGATTTCTGCAAAAAAAAATTTTCACGACAGTGACACTTTAAGGCTGGGTTCACACTATGTATATTTCAGGCAGTATTTGGTCCTCATGTCAGGTCCTCATAGCAACCAAAACCAGGAGTGGATTGAAAACACAGAAAGGATCTGTTCACACAATGTTGAAATTGAGTGGATGGCCGCCATATAACAGTAAATAACGGCCATTATTTCAATACCACAGCCGTTGTTTTAAAATAACAGCAAATATTTGCCATTAAATGATGGCCATCCACTCAATTACAACATTATGTGAACAGAGCCTTTCTGTGTTTTCAATCCACTCCTGGTTTTGGTTGCTATACAGCCTCACAAATACAGCCTCAAATATACATAGTGTGAACCCAGCCTAAGGGTGATAAGGCCAGCGATGCGATTTTACCTACCTGCACCGTACCTGTATGACTACATATATATAGGCCTCTTGCTCAGAAGCTCCAGCACATTAGAGAGTCCCTGATAGGGTTAACTTATAGTTGGACCATTTCTTACCTTGGAAAACTTCTGATATGACACTAAAAAGAATGTTTTGTCTCAAGAACTATTTCCCTCAGAGACATGTTTATCAGCGTTCAAGGCCGTTCTCAGAGGAAAGTTGCCTGTCTGTTACAGTGGGAATAATGTGAAAGTATCTTTGCACAGAATGTATTGTTCTACCCTTTTTGACCTTTTTGAATAATAATAATGAATACTAATATAGATGCCATTGCGCATGACTGAATATCTAAATCACTAGCACCGCCTCATCTATGTCTTATTAGCATTTGTTACCACCCTATATTTTATCTGTCTATAAAATGTGATGACCATAATAAAACTTGGGCCATTTTCTCCAGGCTTATAATCATGATACATTGTCTTATCTGTGTCCATGACGTATAAGTAACGAGCTGGTAATACTGCAGGATTCCAACTCTAGATATAATTAAAAAACCATCCTTTACCTGGGTTTTTGGCTTCTCTCCATAGAGAGGGGTCAACATATAAATTTAACCTTAACATTTGGCGCCCTTGGCAGGGACTCAGCCTCTTGCAAACTAGAACGCAGACAGACGGGATGTGGTGATTTATCCGTCATCGGACGCGCAGATATAACTGGCCAGGTAAGAAAGACTTTCCTTTCTTACGTACTATCTGTGCCTCAGGGGAACGGATCTAATGAGATTCCCGTCACTTGCGTTCTCTATATATGTTTGTAAAGCTGAGTCTATTTGTTAGACAAAGAACTCTGTAACCCAGGATAGGACAAGGTTAAAGTGCTGCATTGCCGTCGCAAACTGTTGTGTGATTGAGATAAGCTGTTGCTGTATTTATGCTGAATTAAGGAAAGGGATTGCCGAACATGATCACTTCTGCGTCCTTACGGGGAGGCTGTGATTAATTCTTAACCCTTGTAATACAGCATGGCATCGAGAACAGCTGCAAGGTCACAGACAGCAGGCGCATAACTTTTGGAGTGAACGGGTTCCTGATAAGTGATATCTGTCTCGAGCAGCGGGAACAATACTTGTATTGATCCCATTATTTGTGCTTGTACTGTGGTAGAGAGCAGGTCAGAAGATCTGTGACTTACCCCCTTGCCCCCTAGGAGGAATTAGCAACGAGGGACAGTAGGTTGCTGTAGTGCGTCGCCATAGTGTGTCACTGTGACGGCTGGGCCTATAGCGGCTGTGCTTGTTAAAACCTAAGGTTTAGGTTTCGTTCCCCAATACGCTACCTAGGGATTAGCTGAGCAAGGATGAGACAGTTATTCACTAAAAGAAGGGATCCCCAGTCTCCACAAGAAGTTTATGTGAAGCTGATGTGAAGCTAAGGAAGATATAGTTAGCGATGGGCATGAGAAGATGCAGTGCAAGATCTAGAACAGCTCTTTAGGAGGTTTGATATGAAGGCAGATACATGCCTTAGCCCCACCAACCTCTGGCTCTCTGACCAACACTTGGGAAACCCCTTACACTCCTGTGCACACTTATTTTTGCCTTGTGGGTAGGTAACCAGACCTACATGTAACATGCAGGGCAAATGGGTCCTTGGAATTTCCAGGAATCTTAGGGGTTAATCAAAGTACTATCCCTAAGGGGGAATCAAGGATTAGAGTTCTAAGAGGGGAGGGTGGGAAGTAGATAGAGAGATGAGAGCCAGAGGGTCAGACAGAAGGAAAACATTCAGGATAATGGGTGGGAAGCACAGGTCTAGCTGGGTGGACATGTGACGGTGACCAGCAATATCTAGATAAGACAGAATATTGTAGTGTGTGTGGCAGACCCAAGCCACATCATTATGTTACACCATTGTACCCAGTTTATATCTGTATACAAACCCCAGATCCTGCGAAAAGCCAACCTACGTCCAATGGTGGCGTATAGACCCTTTGTTCTGCAGGAATCTTCCCCTTGGTCGGCTGTTGAAGTAGTTACCTTGATTTAAAGTGCCCCTTACCTGATAGTAAGACCAATGCCTTTGTGGAGGTGGGCAGCCTAACCTCAAATAGTGTATAGTGCCATGTAAGTGTCTAAGTACAAAGCCACGTACTCAGACAAGGAGAACAGTCCAGCTCATTGCTAGATACAGTACTGAGAGAGCTGAAGAGGTTAATTAATGCTGCGTAGTGAAGCAGCATACAAAGTACATAATGTGTGTTATTTGTTATGTTTTGTACAAGGCCATCAACCAGCTCTGAGGGCTGCAGATCACATGCAAGCAGCATTAGAAAAAAAAAAGAATCAGAGCTGTTAGTGTAATGTAATGTACGCTCCTACATTATACTGTATTTCAGCCAGTCTTACTAAGCTGGTGTTCCCCTCTAGAAGTATGTTACGTGTTACAAAATGTTGATCATTTTCTGTTGTCCCGACCGTGGAACATTTGCTTATTTAGCTACGCCACTTTTCTGTAATCAGCCCTCAAAGATGGCGACTGAAAGCCAACCACTCCCACATATCATCCACGTCTGTATTATAATTGTGACGTCTCAAAACCATGCCCTAAGCCAACACCCTTATATCCGGTTATCTAGTCCGGTGGCCATTTTAACTCCTGGCATTTCTGTCCTCCGCCCATACTGCTTAGTGTCACTGAGGGGGCGGGCACAGGACTCTCCGATAGAGTCTGACAACTGTTTTGCACATTTATTAATGAATATTATTACCTGATGGTGAAGAAAGTTAGACAAAGGTTTGTTGAAAGGAAAAGTATAGAGATTGTTTGAAGGAATCAGGTCTAGTAGACCTGTTAGTGTATAAGATTGTTATACGTAAGTGTCAGTAGGAGTTAGAGGGAAAAGGCACGTTTATTAGGAATGTCAAGAGAAAAGTGATAATTGGTAAAGATCAAACGCAGAATTTTGTGCACTTATTAAGAACCCAATGGTATAAGGAGCCTGTAGTAACTTATTACTGTAACTTACACATTTGTATTTAAAAAGTATGTTGTAGGTATATATATGTATCCCAATATATATTGTAAGCGGATTTTCTTTAAGTGTGTGTCCCCAACGTATGATATTTCAAAGAAGAAGTAGTTTACTACACTAAAATATATATATTTCTAAGGAGTAGTAACTTACTACTGTAATATATATTTCTATGTAACTTTATTTAACAAGTGTTTATATATATATATATATGTGTATATATGTGTACACAACTATCCTAATAAGTTCTACGCAAATTGTTTTTTTTTCCTACTAAGTTATAAGTATGTGTGTCACTGTCCAAGGTTACAGTCTGGTGTATAGGAGCACAGCGCTGATATCTTCTGTAACTTCAAGGATGTTAGAAAAAAAAAAAAAAAAAAACTTCCAAGAAGTTTTAACTCTTGTATCTATGATTTTACTGCTCACTGCTCAAGGTTAGAAGTGAGGTACAGAGCGTTCTACTTACTGATAAGAGACGCTTACTAGAGGAATGGATTCATTTCAGCTAATGATGGTACAAATTAAGCTGAAGGTTCTGACAAAAAGAATTATTCTATATACCGTATGTTTTACATTTCATCTTTAAGGTGTGTTTTATTTAATTTTTTTATCGAAAGAAGGTTAATATGGGACGAGTGTACAATGTTTAATTATTTTTATTTGTTATTTTTAGGGGTAACAGTTTTGTGATGATTATAGCAAACTAGCTCATGACTTTATATATTGTCTTATCCCTATAAAGCCACACCCATATCCATGGCTCCAGTCTGCACTCCTTATGCCCCCCCCAATATATATATATTTTGTGTTAAGTGCATTGAATCCAGCATCTCTGTTGCCTCTTGATGTAGATTCAAATGGGGGAGGGGATGGAGGTGAATGGAAATGGGAGCAGCCATTTTGATGGAGTAGCCAATTTTGATGTTTTAAATTTTTTTTAAACACCATACAAATTTTTTATTTTTGAATAAGGATGTTTTTATTACTTATTGTGTTTGATATTTTAAATTGTGAAAGATGAAAATGTAATTGAAAGCCCAAATATTAATGAAAGTTTAAAAGTTTTCATTGTAGATTATCCCAGACTTTTCAAAGATGGATGACACAAGACGCAAGGATATATGGTGACCGCCATGCAGCGTGACGTTCCACTGCAGAAACCGCTCCTGCCATAAGCTGGAGGTGAGGACAATCACTGAGACATGTAAGATGGTTGAGGGTAACTGTGCAGATGTCTATATGAAGCCCACCATTATGGGTTAATTGGCAAATTAGAGATTTGTTTGGTCCCTGGGCTTACCAAAAACACTTGTAGGAAAAAAGAAAAAAAAAAAAAAAAAACTGTTCAAAGAAGAAGAAAAGCTGCCATAGAGCGACTGACGCAACGTTCACGCAGACAAACCCTGATGCCAAAAAGGGTGACGGATGATGGATGAAGCTGGTGATGCGGTGGTTTCTGTGCTCTTCCCAAGGTAACAGCGTACAAAGCGTACAAGGGAATGGGGAGATGTGTCCAGTCTCTTCCTGAGGTAACCGTACATAGTGTACAGGTGGAGGAGGAGATGTGGATCTGTTTGTTTTTAAGTCTTTTCCAGAGACAATCAGCAACAAGCTGAGAGACCAGCGGATGGAGAGAAGAGGTACAGGGTAAAGATGGCATGCAGACAGTAAGTAAGTAACGTACTGTGTTTGCCAACCGCCTTGTATCCCACTGTAAGTTATCTGACAAAACCAGCAGAAGGAAGCCATGTGTAATGTGGTGTAGTATCCTCATATTGGGCGGCCCAGGGGACAACAAATATAGCAGAGAGGGTTGTGTACGGCTGTATTATCTACACCTGTCATAACCTACTGTAAGTAACACCGTAAAGTGCCTGTCTGCATAGTCTGTCATCTTCCTGCCTGTTTCAGGGAATGTAAGTGGACGTCATCCAGCTGCCACAGGTGGTCCATATAGGTATGTCCTTGTCTGTACTGGTGTCTTCTTTACAGGTCAAGCCAAAACTATGGGAGACGACAAAGCCAATGTCTGAGGTGATACTAGTGGCCTTAAAAGAAGCGATATAACTGAGGCCAAGAGTCCAAGCGTCTGTAAAGAGGCCTGTCAGTCAAAGGATAGGTTTAAGGATAAAGGATCCATACCAATGCTACTATTACAAAAAGGATCATATGATATATTATTCTCATAAAAAGGCTTTGAAACCTTAGGTGATGTATCGTTTACACTTTGCTGTTATTTCTATGGTGGTTATCTTATGTGTAATATGTGATGATCTCAGTCAGACAAGAGACAATTCAGTAGGATCCAAATATTATATCGGTAATAAGCGCCCAGTTACTTCATATTATTGGTGTATGTATTATACTATATGATTATTTACAGGAAGAGATGTGACCATGTGACCAGTCATTAGACCTGTGGGATCTAATCATAAAGACGTTTTCTAGGTACAAAATGAAGTAAAAAGACTAAAAAGAAGTGGAAATTTTGAGAATCCGGTACTGAAGATTGTGAATTCACTAATTGGTTATTATAAGTGAATCTAGTGGTTACATAGTAGGTCACATTGTGGAGATTTTATTGCATTTACCTGTTATGCTGTTTTTGGTTTATGTATCAATCAACTTTTCATTTTGCTTTTGCCATGAGATAAGATTTGCTCACATCAAAACTTTTTATTTTCAGAAACTTTTTAAAGTTAGTTTTTGTGACTCTCCAATACCCACATGATACCAAAGTGGTAGAGTCCTTGTGATAGAGTCACGTCTGTTATATACAGTGAAGAACTTATTGTCTGATCACTCAGTGTCACAGGGAGACGTAGGAGTGACAGGAGACTAGTTAGGTTCGGGACGGAGGATTGTCTTACCTTTAAAGCAGTCCTACGGTAAAGGGACCTAGAGAAGGGGGCTACATCTGTAGTCAAGATTAGGGACAAATCTTAGGGACAGGAGTGATAAGACAATAAGGTTTGGTTATTTTGATAAAATCCGGAGAGGTATTTGTCACATACATATATTAGTTTGGGTATTGATAATAAGCTTTTATTTGTTTTGTTGTAACTAAGCTGTATATTGATGTATACTGTACAGACTCACCCATTGTTTAGTATTTTCTTTCGGTTATTGCAGATCTTCCTACCTCATCTGCTGTAAGTTTGTTCCGTTATCTTTAACTTTCAATAAAACGTATGGTACTATTTTTGTCTATCCTATGGTGATGCCCATAAACTAATGGGAGTCCTTCAGGGTCTCTTCCAAGTGGTCTTATGCATAATACTGATCTGTTTTTCAGTAAAAGTGTTCATGTGTATTTTCTCTCGTATAAAACCTCGACAAACAGGAAGAAGCTTCACCCTCATATAAGAGACTAACGTTACTATGCTTCCTTTCTCTTATCGGTTCTCTTGAATCTGTGCCGCCTGGACATTTCTGGAGGTTGGATGCTGTACTAGTACTTGGAGGATGTTTTCACCTGTGGTCCCTTGATCAACCTGCGACTGAGGGTAGAGTCCTTAAAACCTCCGGCTACGACCCAACCACCAGTGATGACCCATATCCATGCTTCACGGATGTCAAATGGGGGAATGATAAGGCCAGCGATGCGATTTTACCTACCTGCACCGTACCTGTATGACTACATATATATAGGCCTCTTGCTCAGAAGCTCCAGCACATTAGAGAGTCCCTGATAGGGTTAACTTATAGTTGGACCATTTCTTACCTTGGAAAACTTCTGATATGACACTAGAAAGAATGTTTTGTCTCAAGAACTATTTCCCTCAGAGACATGTTTATCAGCGTTCAAGGCCGTTCTCAGAGGAAAGTTGCCTGTCTGTTACAGTGGGAATAATGTGAAAGTATCATTGCAGAGAATGTATTGTTTTAACCTTTTTGAATAATAATAATGAATACTAATATAGATGCCATTGCGCATGACTGAATATCTAAATCACTAGCACCGCCTCATCTATGTCTTATTAGCATTTGTTACCACCCTATATTTTATCTGTCTATAAAATGTGATGACCATAATAAAACTTGGGCCATTTTCTCCAGGCTTATAATCATGATACATTGTCTTATCTGTGTCCATGACGTATAAGTAACGAGCTGGTAATACTGCAGGATTCCAACTCTAGATATAATTAAAAAACCATCCTTTACCTGGGTTTTTGGCTTCTCTCCATAGAGAGGGGTCAACATATAAATTTAACCTTAACATTGGTTAGCAGATAATTTTATAGAGAAATTATGGTCAGGTGTTTTCATTTGATGGGATGGGATGTCAGTCAGTTTTGAATGGACAAAAATCTATTAAAGTTGGATTTTCACCACGCATGTCTGAAGACTACAGAAAATGTGTTGTTGGTGTTTATCAGGCTGGAACCAAAATCATATCTAAAGAGTTTGAACTCCAATCCACATTCAGTCAGACTGTGTATACATGAAGGAAATTCAGGAGTGGTTGACCAACACAGATGTCTTACATTAGCTGATGTTAATGTTCATGATTCCACCATCAGGAGGACATGTAAATGGCAAGATTTCAAGGAGAAAGCTGCATTCTCCAAAAAAGAACATTGCTGCCCATCTGCAGTATCATCATCTGGTCAAGCCGAAAGGCTACAGGAACAATGTTTTTTGGATGGATGACACCAAACCAGAATATTTTGAAAACTCTGCATTCCAGCATAAAAATCTCATATTATCTGTGAAACACGATGGTGGTAGCATTATGGCCCGGTGTGTCATGCAGTATACTAAAAATCCAAGCACACAAGTCATTTACCAAAGAATCATGAAAAAAGAAAAGCATGGTACAAATATGGGATCCTAGCATCAGTTACATGTTTGCCCCTCCAAGAGTTATGAAAGTAAGGCTCCGTTCACACGGTGAGAATTGACATGTTTATTCTACAGCGTGAAGAGAGGAGGCACGGGAGCCTCCCATAGACTTACAGTATGACACAAAGGCTGGTGGGATTCCGAAGCCTTAGAGCTACCTCTAAGCTCATCGTGGCACAACATCCTAAAATTTTTCCTAGGGAGGCCAGTGAACAAGGTTCCGGTCATCTGCCAGCTGTTAACAAGGGATATTGTAGGCCCTTCAGTGATAACCCTTTAGTGACAACCAGTGCTATTGTGTCCTATAAACTTAATGTTTATGTTGTAGGGACAGCCAGCATATTATTGATGCTTCAATTGTGCCATCTTACTGTCAGGTATCCCCTCATATTACATCTGATCGATAGGGGCATCACTCGTAGGGGAACAATTTGCTCTCTGTTCCTGGGAAAGGGCTCCTTCTGCAAAGTTCAGATTGACCAAAGCAAAACGTTTAAGGAGCGGTTCTATACTTTAAAGTGACACTGTCACCCCCCTTTTTGCATTCTGACTTCTCTACACAGGTGTAATGGGTAAATTTACCAGTTTTCATACCTTATTTTACATCATACGTCATGATGCTTGTTCAAGTAAAAAGGTGTCTTTTATCATCTGCAGATGGTGCTGAGTGGGGCTTCACTGCAACTGCACCACTAAGCCCACCATTGGCCCCGCCCCTCCATTACGTCATCACGCATAGGCCCTGCCCCTTTGACGCCCAAAGTAGAGGGAGTGGGGCCTAGACCTTTAGGCCAGCCTGTTCCTTTGGTTGACAAGGGGGCGAGTCCTATGTGCCAATGAAGTCACGGAGGGGTGGGGCCTACGTCAGCACTGTGGGTGTGACTTAGCAAAATCTGCAGATGATAAAAGATCACTTTTTACTTAACCCCTTGCCTCTAAAGCCTGTTTTGACCTTAATGACCAGGCTCATTTTTCAAAATCTGACCTGTCTCACTTTATGCGCTTATAGCTCAGTGATGCTTTAACGTATGCTAGCGATTCTGAGATTGTTTTTTCGTCACATATGACACTTTATATTAGTAGCAAAATTCGGTCACTACTTTGTGTATTTTTTGTGAAAAACATCAAAATATCATGAAAAATTTGAAAATTTTGCATTTTATGAACTTCTGAAATTCTCTGCTTCTCAAAAAGGAAGTCATAGCACATAAATTAGTTGCTAAATCACATTACCAATATGTCCTCTTTATTCTGGCATAATTTGGGAAACATATTTTACTTTTTTAAGGTGTTATGGGGCTTAGAAATTTATTAGCAAATTATTACATTTTGTGAAAATTTCCAAAACTGATTTTTTTTTAGGGACCAGTTCTTTTTTTAAATGGATTTAGAAGGCTTATATACTGAAAACCCCCATAAGTGACAACGGTACCCCATATGTGGGCATAAACCACTGTATGGGCACACAGCCGGGCTCAGAAAGAAAAGGAGCGCCAATTAGCATTTTCAGTTCAGATTTTGCTGAAGAAGTTTCTGAGCGCCAGGTGCATTTGTAGTGCCCCTGTAGTGTCCTCAGAAGAGAACCCCCCCAAAAGTCACCCCATTTTGGAAAGTACACCCCTCGAAGAATTCATCTTGGGGTGTGGTGACCATTTTGACCCCACAGGTATTAGAGGAAAGTATTCAAAATAAGACAGTAAAATTTAAAAACTAGAATTTTTCCAATAATATGTTCGTTTAGTTTGAAATTTCTCAATTTCACTAGAAACAGGGGAGAAGCTGCATGCCCAAATTTTCAACGCAGGTTCTCCTGAGTAGAACGGTACCCCATATGTGGGCATAAACCACTGTATGGCGACACAGCGGGGCTCAGAAGGGAAGGAGCGCCTATTAGCATTTTCAGTGCAGATTTTTCCGAAGAAGTTTCTGAGCGCCAGGTGCGTTTGCAGCGCCCCTGTAGTGTCAGCAGAATAGAACCCCCCAAAAAGTCACCCCATTTTGGAAAGTACACCCCTCAAAGAATTCATCTTGGGGTGTGGTGACCATTTTGACCCCACAGGTATTAGAGGAAAGTATTTAAAAGTAGAGAGTGAAAAAGAAAAACTCGAATTTTTCCAATAATATGTTTGTTTAGTTTGAAATTTCTCAATTTCACGAGGAACAGGAGAAAAAATTTACCCAAAAATTTATAACACAGGTTCTCCTGAGTAGAACGGTACCCCATATGTGGGCATAAACCACTCTATGGGCACACAGCAGGGATCAGAAGGAAGGGAGCGCCAATTAGCTTTTTCAGTGCAGATTTTGCTGAAGAAGTTTCTGAGCGCCAGATGCGTTTGCAGTGCCCCTGTAGTGCGAGCGGAGTAAAATCCCGCCATAAGTCACCCCATTTTGGAAAGTACACCCCTCAAAGAATTCATCTTGGGGTGTGGTGACCATTTTGACCCCACAGGTATTAGAGGAAAGTATTCAAAAGTAGACAGTAAAAATGAAAAACTCGAATTTTTCCAATAATATGTTCCTTTAGTTGGAAATTTCTAAATTTCAAGAGGAACAGGAGAGAAAATGTACCACAAAATCTGTAACGCAGGTTGTCCTGAGTAGAATGGTACCCCATATGTGGGCATAAACCCCTGTATGGGCACACAGAGGGGCTCAGAAGGAAGGGAGCGCCAATTTGCTGGAGCAAAACCGCAGCTAGAAACAGTTATCAGAATAGCGCAGTTACTAAAATACAATAAAAAATTAGATTACAGGTAATGTGGGGTGGTTACGGGTAATCTGCGGTGGTTACGGGTAATCTGCGGTGGTTACAGACAATCTGGGGTGGTTACGGATAAACTGAAGTGCTTATATGTAATTTGGGTTGGTTACGGCAATCTGGAGGGGGTCTTTGGCAATTTGGGGTGGTTAGAGGCAGTGTGCGGTGGTTAGAGGCAACGTGCGGTGGTCAGTGCCAATGTGTGGCGGTCAGTGGCAATGTGCGGAGGTCAGTGGCAACGTGCGGCGGTCAGTGGCAACGTGCGGTGGTTACGGGTAATCTGGTGTGATTACAGGCAACCTGGGGCGGTTAGGGGTAACGTGCGGTGGTTACGTGCAATCTGGCGTGATTACGGGCAACGTGCGGTGGTTACGGGCAACGTGCGGTGGTTACGTGTAATCTAGCGTGGTTACGGGTAATCTGGCGTGGTTACGGGTAATCTGGTGTGATTACAGGCAACCTGGTGTGATTACAGGCAACGTGCGGTGGTTACGGGCAACGTGCGGTGGTTACGGGCAATGTTCGGTTGTTACGGGAAACGTGCGGTGGTTACGTGCAATGTGCGGTTGTTACGGGCAACGTGCGGTGGTTACGTGCAATCTGGCGTGATTACGGACTACCTGGGGCGGTTATGGGCAACGTGCGGTGGTTACAGGTAATCTGGGGGGGTTAGGGGTAATTTGGGAGTAAACTGCAAATATTACTATAATAAAAAGTGTGTGTTTTATTTTTTTGTATGTTTGTCACTTTTTGTACTTTATACATTCATTTTCACTGTATTACTATGATTACTGTGATATTTTTTATCACAGTAATCATAGTTCAGTGACAGAGACCAAATTGGTCTCTGTCACTTTAAACTTTCAGAGCTGGCTGGTTGTGGCGCGCATGCGCACTTCATAACCAGCCAGGACACCGAAGAGGAAGGAGCTCCGTGGATTCGGTGAGTATATGGGGAAGGGCGGGTGACTGGGGGACGGGGGGGACTGGGGGGGTGGGGGGCGACTTGGGGGGCGACACTGTAACACTTTTTATCCCCTGTCACCAATGATTTATGGTGACAGGGGATAAAAAAGTGCCGGCAGCACTGGGAACAGGCGATCAGCGGTATATAGTATATACCGCCGATCGCCTGTTCCGGGACCCCACAGGGGGGTCCCCGATCACTGCCCCATGCTCTCCGCTACCTCCGGCGGCGGAGGGCATGGGGCTTTGATCATTTTTTCATTTCCATCCCTGCGAACAAACATCGTTGGTTCGCAGGGATGGGGGCGGCCATCTTGGATCTGATGGCCGCCCGGGGAGGGAGCGGGTTAGTGATCGGGGCACTAGGGGGGCTGATCTGGGGTCTGATTATTACATTTTCATCTCCCCCCACCGCTGTCGGCGGCGCCGGTACCAGAGACTGCCGTTATAACGTTGATAGCGGCGATCTCCGGTACCGGTGGCAAACATCACATCTCCCCCATAGACGCTGCGGTCGCATCGACCGGGGCGTTTATGGGGTTAACTGCCCGGGGGGAGCGCGACTCTCCTCCGGGCAGAGGCAGCGGGAGGATGTGGTGTGATACTGCCTCCTCCCGCTGCCCGATCTCACTTACCGACAGCAGGGGGAGGCAGGAACCACATGACGTTTGGGGAACGTCATGTTGCATTAACTACCTACTTTACATGACGTTCCCCAAACGTCATTTTGCGTCAAGGGGTTAAACAAGCACCATGAAGTATGATGTAAGATAAGGTATGAAAACTGCAAAATTTACCCTTTACATCTATGAAAAGAAGTCAGAATGCAAAAAGGGGGTGACAGTGTCACTTTAAGATGAAGCAATGTCCTAGAGGCATCACAATTGTAACATATAGGGGGACATTTATTAAGTCCGTCGTTTTTTACTCCGGGCGTAAAAATGTCCCTGCAGCTCCGGAACTCGGGATTTATGTAGAGGCGCATTGCCTCTACATAAATCCCTATTTCACAGAGCCAGAATCCGCGCCCCCTCCACACCCCCTCCCCGCCCCACTGGCGAAGGTGGCGTCAACTGGCCAGATGCTAATATTTTATTCGCAAAACGTCCATTTGTGAATAAATTAAGTCGCATCTGGCCGTTTTATGCCAACAAATACAACTTTTTTGCTCGATAACTTTCCCCCATAGTCTGTTCTATTCTGCTTACACCACATGCATAATCAGCACATGGCCTAAAATAGCAAAATTGCTATCCTGTTTAGACTGCTGCCTCTGGGCATAAAGTTACAGAAATGTGCCCTTCATTCACAACATTGAATGTTGGCTAGATTGGAAAGGAAAGACTAGCACACTATTGCATTTAACCTTTAACAAAGTAATATATGAACATACATAGAGATCAAGGAGCGTGTCATTAACTATTATACCATGGTAAAATAGAAAATACTTATATAAGTTACAATTATTATTGCTCTCCATATACTCAAATAATAATACTCTCCATCAGAATATTACAAGTGAGCAGCGTAATGAGTAAACATTCTACATTTCCCCAAGACCTTCTAACATTGCTCTTATCAGAATATCATGGACAGCCGCAAAAGATTGATTATGTTTTTAATGAAAATAAAGTCATCCAGTGGCGTAGCGACCGCGGTCGCAGGGGTCGCCGCCGCGACCGTGCCACTACCAAGGGGGGGCCTGCGAGGCCCCCCCTTACCACTGCACTGCCCGCCTCCCACTCCCTCTTGTGACCGCAAGCAATGTTTTGCTTGCGATCACAAGAGGCAGGGGCCCCCGGGTGTCTTGCGGCCCCCAGGGAGCTCTGTGTGCGGCGGGGGGGGAAGTACTTCCAGCGCAGGGAGCATCGCGTTAAGAAAAAAACAGGTCCCGCGAAGCTCCGCCCCCTCCGCGCTAAGCCCCGCCTCCCGCCGGGGGAAGCCCGCCAGCGTGTGTGACCTGGGGGCTACAGAAATCATGCAGGTGAGTATAGATTTTTTTGTTTTTAAGGGGATGATGGGGGTGTAGTGGTATGATGATGGAACAAGAGGATGATGGGGGTGTAGTGGTATGATGATGGAACAAGAGGATGATGGGGGTGTAGTGGTATGATGATGATGATGGAACGAGGATGATGGGGGTGTAGTGGTATGATGATGGAACAGGAGGATGATGAGCAGTGTAGTGGTATGATGATGGAACAAGAGGATGATGGGGGTGTAGTGGTATGATGATGATGGAACAAGAGAATGATGAGGGGTGTAGTGGTATGATGATGATGATGATGATGATGATGATGATGATGATGGAACAAGAGGATGATGGGGTGTAGTGGTATGATGATGATGGAACAAGAGGATGATGGGGGTGTAGTGGTATGATGATGATGGAACAAGAGGATGATGGGGGTGTAGTGGTATGATGATGGAACAAGAGAATGATGAGGGGTGTAGTGGTATGATGATGATGAAGGAACAAGAGGATGATGGGGTGTAGTGGTATGATGATGAAGGAACAAGAGGATGATGGGGGTGTAGTAGTATAATGATGATGGAACAAGAGGAAGATGAGGGGTGTAGTGGTATGATGATGATGATGATGAAGGAACAAGAGGATGATGGGGTGTAGTGGTATGATGATGATGATGGAACAAGAGGATGATGAGGGGTGTAGTGGTATGATGATGGGGGTGTAGTGGTATGATCATGGAACAAGAGGATGATGAGGGGTGTAGTGGTATGATGATGATGGAACGAGGATGATGGGGATGTAGTGGTATGATGATGGAACAAGAGGATGATGAGGGGTGTAGTGGTATGATGATGATGGAACAAGAGGATGATGGGAATGTAGTGGTATGATGATGATGGAACAAGAGGAGGATGAGGGGTGTAGTGGTATGATGATGGAACAAGAGGATGATGGGGGTGTAGTGGTATGATGATGATGGAACAAGAGGATGATGAGGGGTGTAGTGGTATGATGGAACAAGAAGATGATGAGGGGTGTAGTGGTATGATGATGGAACAAGAAGATGATGAGGATGTAGTGGTATGATGATGATGATGTAACAAGAGGATGATGGGGGGTGTAGTGGCATGATGATGGAACAAGAGGATGATGAGGGGTGTAGTGGTATGATGATGAAGGAACAAGAGGATGATGAGGATGTAGTGGTATGATGATGATGGAACAAGAGGATGATGGGGGGTGTAGTGGTATGATTATGAAAGGGCAGGAGGATGAAGGGGTAGTAGTGTTATGGTGGAGGTGGTTGTAGTATGATGATGGAGGGGCAGGAGGATGAAAGGGGTAGTAGTATGATGATGGAGGGGCAGGAGGAGGGGACAACATGGGGGGCATCTGTAAGGGGGATAAAATGGGGGGCATCTATATGGTTGATAACATGGGGGCAATCTATATGGGGGATAACATGGGGGGCACCTATAATAGGGACAACAAAGGGGGCCATCTATAAGGGGGAAACATTGGGGGGCCATCTATAAGGTGGACTACACAGGGGGTGTATACAATAGGGGCATATGTACTATAAGGGAGTCACATAGAGTCAGGCTACCCACTAAATGAGGGTGTAAAGGGGCCAATACAGATGTGCAGTTTGTAGAGAGATGAGGATGGTGTCAGTGTGAGGAGCCTAATATGTTTGTCTGGCAGATTCTGTGGATTCGTGGCTCCAAAAAGTTCTCATAATGGCCCTGGGCAGATGGAGAAGATGAAAAGGGAAGAACTCCGATCAGAGAAGACATCCCCTGTGAGTCACCTGATATATTTGCACTGTAATGTATATGGTGTATAGAGCCTGTGTAGAGCTGGGGCCACCTCTATATGACTGGATGAGGTGATATTGGTCTATGTACAGAGGATTTTATTCAGTAGCAGCGGTTGTGTTAGTCAGTATGTGGTAAGGGGGGGGCCCAAGTTGACCTCTTGCACCAGGGCCCAAGAGACATTAGCTATGCCCCTGAAGTCATCTATAGAGAAAAAATGTCTTCATCTAATTACATGTGCACCCTAAGTTGTCATATAGTTCTACAGAATCAGAATCCCTATACCGAGAACCTGACCAAACAAATCTTTTGACATGTCTCCAAGACATATGTGAAGTAATTTGAGAGCATCCAGTAGTATTAACTCCATGAGACTTATTCAAGCAAACCACACAGTGGCAACGTTTCAACCCAGCAGGTCCTTTTTAAGGCTTGATAAAGACCCTGCTGAGTTGAAACATTGCCACTGTGTACAGTATGTTCAATGTATGTATGTATGAATAAATCTCATGGAATTGATACTACCGGATGCTGTCGGATTACTATATGTTGATACCTATTGATATTGGAGACCCTTTGGCGAGTTTCCCACCTCCACTTTTAAGAAGGTTCTTTCTACACTTAAATAAATTTTCCTTGAGTTGATCCTTTGGAATCCTTAACGGCCTTTATATGGGGAGCACAATCTCTGGGTCACTTTTTTTTTCTGAATTATTCTACCCTATCTACTACCGGTCCTCCTTTAAAGGGGTCTGGGTTAGACCCATTTGGAATACTGCTGCACCTTTAGATGCTTTGGAGGTGTGGGAAACACACTTACATGCTGTTGTGGCTCTGAATTTCTCAAGCCCAGAAGGTGAGCGATTTTCTTGACCTACTACTAAGCAATTGTCTAACCAGTAGATACTACTCTATGAGGTTCTCTGCCTTTGTTTTGTTTTTTATTCTTCCTACACTTTAGTGACTCGAGCTGTTGTACCCACAATATATGGTGTCTCCAAGACATGTCAAATGTTTTTAGTTTTTTTTTAAAGTGACTGGGATACTTAAACAACCATAAATCGCCCATGATACCTGTCATTCCCAAGTGACTTGGAAGAGTCATGTGTGTTATCATTATATAACATTTATAGCATATTTCACTTGTTCCCCCCTCTGCACACAACTGTTCTTCCAGGATAGACGCTAGCTGCTAATATTTCTTGCATCCACTGCACTTACACAGAAGAGGTAAGCATATAAGACATTATAGGACATTATGGAGCAGTACTGAGTAGTATAAGCTGTGAAAGCAGCACTCAACTTTCCATTCATTTCCATAGATTTCCGTGGTCAGTTCTTTGAAGTAATAATTGTTCTGATACATATCAAGACAGATTTGGGCAATGAACTGATAATGAATTGTCAGTGCAGGGTGGGGGTGTAGTGGGGGGTGGCTGGGTATAATACGTTTGTTTGTTTTTAATCATATAGAATTCTAATTTAAGCAACATTTGGTGAAGGGTGTTATGGTTAATGCAGGGTAAATCATCCCACCTTTTCATTTTACAGTAGCAGGGGCTTTGTCTATCTGTTGGGCACTGTTTATGCCAATGGTAATTTCATAATTGTTAATTATGGGGAATAATGTATAAAATATATTAGAAGTCACAGAGGCATTACATGATCTTTATATAAATGCTCACAGCAGCTGCATTTCCATACAAATATAATTTAATGCTATGACTAAAATATTAATAGAAACTGTACATTAGACTGCAGCATGAGAACTGAATACATAATATCTAATATGCGAATTTCTGTATTTTCTTTTTCTAGTTTTTCTGTGTTCTATGATTATTTTTAAATGGTTTTCAATGAATAGATTTTTATTTGTATAAACAGCTTTATTCATTGCACATGCTGCTTCTTTGAATGTTTAGATGTAGAACCAGAATTCCTAGTAGGGTTGGTCATGTTGTCCATCAGTTATTGCCCAGGGCTTACAGCTGCACTCTGTGCTTGCATGTTTCAGAAGCAGCTGTCGGCAAGAAGGCATGTACAGTCCATATGACTATAGGTCACAGGGCATGCACAATAATGTGCCAATGACATAAGCAAGTCACTTACACAGCTGCCTGCCCTGAAGTTCAGAAATGGAGTAGCATATAGAAAAAATTTATTTCTATTGCCTAAAATTATGGCTGGCGTTTTATCATGTAAAGACAGAAAAAAACCTGTAATATACAAATCCTTGTGGATCTCCACATAAATGTGCACAACTGTGATGGCTATTTGGTGAAGTCGCCATATCCAGATCCTACATCAGTTATAGACAACACACCGACTCTACTTTTATAAAGGGCTTATATTGAGGGCAGGATTGGACTGCAAACTGTTTGCTACCGTGGTGCTCCTTAATCCAATAAACGGACAAATGGCATAAAGCACAGAAAAAAGCAAAAAACTAAGGGCACTCACCAGATTCTCTGCAAAATCTTTATTTCTGTGATATGATAAAAAGCACACAGTGTCTCATCTTGGTCGGGGACACCAAACAATGTCCAGTGCAAGCATGACAGCCGTTTCGCCTGCATGCGTGCTTCATCTGAACAGTGTACCCAGCAGAGTTTGGCATCCCTGCCCGTGATGAGATACCATGTGGTTTTTATACTGTCAGAGATAAAGAAGATTTTGCACAGAATCCAGTGAGTGCCCTTAGTTTTTGTTTCTTTTTGTGCTTTATATGCTGATCCTATTTTTTTTTTAAATGACTGGATGTAATTTTTTTTTTCCATAATGACACAAAAGTGCTGATCTTATTAAAAGGATGTTCCCATTTAGCCAGACCCTCCTTCGAATGAAGCGGCTTCACAGGCAAGGGAAATTCCATGTGGCCAATTATTATAAATGAACTGACAATATAACGCTGATGCCACTTTCATGGGAAGTCTCTGCTTTGACTTATAGAAGGGAATCCCAAGATGTTCATATGTCCCAATAAGTGATTAAGAAAGGAATTGACCAAAAAAACTAAAGACTCAACTTATGGGTCTCCTAAAAAAATCTAATGTAAACTGTGATTTTGCTAACAACTATGTTCCCCTCATAATTTATTATGACAACCACTGTAACTTTTTGAAAGCATGGGTCCTTACCCCCAAAATGTCAATCCAATCCAATAAGAAAACCTAGATATTAACAAAATATAACCAGGTAAAGGATACAGATAAAGCAAGATATAAAGGTCAAGCAAATGGAAAGGTCAGGAAGATCTATTGAAAGCAGTGAATCATTTTCTATGCTGAGGATAGGGGATTCTTTACCGTCCTGTACTGCTCACACAGTAAAATTTTAATTGCATCACCTTTACATATATTTTAAGGAAGCCTGCCCCAGAAACACTGATGGATTGACGGGAGTAACATATAGGGTGACATCCAGTTGTTGAAATGAAGATGTCAATTTATAAGGTTTTGTGATTTTTTTTTTAGGTTTGTGGCTTTCAAAGAGAGCTTTTTTGAGCAGTTTTTCTGCTACCCTATATATTTATTGCAGGCAATAATTGCTAAAAACCTTGCAGATTATAGATCCACATGCAGATTTTAGACAAGAAACTGGTAACACATCCACTTGTTTCATGAGAGTACATTCTGGTGAAAGATCAGAGAATTGGGTGCACTCAACTGTACCAGCAGAGTTCCTGTGGTTCCACCTAGCAATGACTTATGTGCCTGTTCCAGTGTTTGAATAAGAAAGAGCAGTTTGTTTAAGTGGACTGCACATGCTTTTTAAGGTGTAAGCTGATTTTGATAAAAGCGCTTCAATGAAGTGAATGAGCTTCCCAGGTCTGGTGTGACATTGGTAGTAAAATATTCATGAGAATCCCTGCCTGTTTCCATCAGAACGTATGCATCCGGGTTGAATGGTTTATTAAACCTCCATTGCCACGAGCAGGATTGTACAATGGGAATGCAGATAGTGAAAGAGAGAAGGGCATGGTCATAGAAAAATGTATTGCCAGTACAAGCTACAGTTGGACATGGAACAGGAAAAGTTATCTATTCTAAAGTAAGATCTTGATGTGCAAATTATAATCATTATTATTGGCCACAGATCTCCCTGCCTACGCATTTACATCATGGCTCTGGTAACCATATAAAGATACAATCCAAAATTAACCCATAATAAATAGATTTTATAATACATCCGTGTGCGCCCACATCCCAATTTACTATAGCAGTGCTTCTCAATTCCAGTCCTCAGGCCTCACCAACAGGTCATGTTTTGAGGATATCCCATAGAAAGATCATCTGTGATAACACTTGATGCACTGAGTATAATTATATCACGTGTGAAATACTAAGGGGATCCTCAAACCATGAACTGTTGGTGAGGCCTGAGGACTGGAATTGAGAAGTACTGCTCTATAGCACACAATAAAAGTGTCTCCGGATCCGCACTATCCATTGTTTGAACTGACATGTCTGTGTGCCTGCTATTCAATGAATAGCGGCTGCACAAAACTGACATGCCAGTTTTTGCTACGGCCACTAGGGATCCCGGCCAGAGTGTATACTATGGGGGAGATTTATCAAACATGGTGTAAAGCAGGGGTCTCAAACTCGCGGCCCGCGGGCCAACTGCGGCCTTCGGGACACTAGTTTGCGGCCCCCACCTCAATGGTAACTTTACTGTAAGTGCGGCCCTGTGTCACTGACAGTGGAGGATTATAATGTGGGCGGTTTGAGTGGCCGCTCGGGGCCCAAGGCTCCGGGGGGGCCCATGCCGCCGCCCACATTATCAGTTTGCAGCACACGGAAGCATGTCACTTTCTGGGCCCAGCGGGCCCCTGAGTGATGTGCTGCTGTGGTGTGCGCTGTCCCTGGAGTCCAGATGTCGTCTGCCCCGCTCTTGCGAGCCAGATGCGGCTCTTTTGATGGCCGCAACTGGCTCGCAGATCGCCCCGCAGCTGCTGTCCGCCTCACCTACTGGCCGCCTGTAGCGCCCGGACGTGCTCCTCCTATTCAATCAGCGGAGCCTGTGAGCGCTGGCGGCCAGTAGGTGAGGCGGACAGCAGCAGCGACTATCTTGGAGGAGGTGAGGAGGAAGGGGGGGAGATAATCATGGAAATGGGGGAGAGAAACATGGGGATAGGGGAGAGAAGCAGGGGGGAGAGAAACCTGGGGATGGGGGAGAGAAACATGGGGATGGGGAAGAGAAACAACAGAGAAAGCATGGGGGAGAGAAGCAGGGGGGAGAGAAACCATTTGATGACATTGGAATGTTTTTGTAAGAGCTTTTCTTGTGGAAACCCTGATGCGGCCCAGCCTCACCCAGATTCTACCTCCAGCGGCCCCCGGGTAAATTGAGTTTCAGACCCCTGGTGTAAAGTGAAACTGGCTCAGTTGCCCGTAGCAACCAATCAGATTCAACCTTTCATTCACAGACTCTACATAAAAGGTGGAATCTGATTGGTTGCTAGGGGCGACTGAACCAGTTTTACTTTTACACCATGTTTGGTGTTTACACTCCGTCCGGGATCCCATTGACTACAGTGCAACATAAATTTTCTATAAGGGTGCCTTCACACCTACCGTATCGCAGTAGAAAATCCGCTGCGGATCCGCAGCGGATTTAACTAAATGAATGTACATAGCATTAAATCCGCACTTACAAATCTGCTGCGGATCCGCAGCGGATTTGACTGTGCGTATTTAATGCTGTGTTCATTCATTTAGTTAAATCCGCTGCGGATCCGCAGCGGATTTTCTACTGCGATACGGTAGGTGTGAAGGCACCCTTAATCATGATCGTTGTTGCGAATCAGTCTGAGGGTGTAGAAATATCACATGGTATCCAGCAACATATATATGAAAAAAATTACCAAATGTCTAGTTCTAGTGTTTCAAGAAACATTTAACAGGAGTTTAGAATTGATACCCCTCCTGGCTCCCTTGCTTTGTATTCAGGAAGAGCACTGTGTTAGCCATCTGGAAAACCTGCATTTGACAATTTATTTACTGCGGTCTGCATAAAAGTGGGTGTTCAAATAAAACTTATTTATGACAGCAAAGTGTACTTAATTGCGGCCTACATATCATGTTTTTATGTATTTCCTGAGTCTCCGATCTTGTGCATAGTCTCCAAATCGATGACTGTAATATATAAATTCTTATGAGGAACATGCTGTTTAGTCAAGGAGACACATGGTACCTTTTATAAATCCAGCTGCCCTTCCAGAATTTAGAAACATTCCTTTATTCTCTGGTACGAAGAGTCAAAGAGGCTTCTCCAAGCTCTTCCCCCCCAGACAATGACCTTGCTTGGGACTCCAATTCAAGGTATCAGTCAGGGAGGGGGAGAGATGAGACATTCCTTATACCAGAGAATAAACACATTTTTCTACGTTCTAGAAAGCACAGATGGATATATGAAAGGTACCGTGTCTCCATGACTCCATGACATACACAACAATAGACAGGACCTGTCCGCATGAGATGAATGACAAAGATTACTCAGTGTACTCTGCACAAGTGTGCCATCTCCTGGTATCACATCACTGTACTGCTGTACACTTTACAGTAGCCTCACCCCAGACAGAACAGGAAGTCTCTGCTTAATTTTAGACCTAGTGGTGAGAATGAAAACTGTAAGATCTCAGGATTGTTTTTATATATAGATAGTAAAATGGCAGTAAAAACTGTAAAAAGATGTTTAACAGAAAAACTTGATTTAAACAGTAGGTCATTTTCTGATGATACATTTTATTTAAGTGACCATTTAATTAAACTTGTAGCTACAGTTCAACACAGGTTATCTACCGCTTGCAGGACTCAGGACTGTGTTGCAGTGCAACACATTAATCTTCACAAAAAAAAAAAAAAAGGAGACAGGATAACATACTAATGCTTAAAATTGTCTGCCAATTACCTTTCACTATCCATTAACGTCCCCAACTTTATTTCACTCTTTTTATAAAAAAAAAAAATTACCCATACACAACAATATGAGAATATTGTAATTTCACCACACATCCCAGAGGGTCCCGATTACTTGTACCAGCAAGTATACTAATAAAAACTAGAGATCATGGCGCAAAAAATGACTAAAAGCGCTATGGCTGGGAGAAACATTGCATTAACTTGACCCGGGCACCAATGACCTCGGTCATGAAGGGGTTAAAAAGGCATAAGGAATAAGGGGAATAAGTTTGAAAATAGGTTGTTGTAAAAATAGGTACAGTATAGGCATAGCATTATTTTCAAAGACTGTATATGCTAAATAAGGCAAAGAAAGCATAAAATAAGGAAGCATACTATACAATCAACCAAATAAAACATAAAGAACCTAAGTACACTAGGATTTCAGGCTAGAGTTCAGGATAACACATAATAAAGCAGTGTTTGTTTGGAGGTAAATTAGTTTACAGAAAAGATAAGGAATAATAGGAAGCTACTCATCTTCCATGCTGTGTTTTTAGAACATTTGTCCCTTGCCTCCGCAGCCTGTTTTGGCCTTAACGCCTAGGGCCTATTTTTCAAATCTGACCTGTCTCTCTTAATGTAGCGATAACTCTGCAATTTTATATATTTTTTGTTATAGTTTATGGCATTTCTACTATAAAAACTGTTTGTGTCTTGCATATTATTATATATTTTTATTTTTTCTTCAATGAAGTTATATGAGGGCTTTTTTGCGGCATAAACTGATGTTTTTAGTAGTACACCTTTTGGGTACATGTGACGTTTTGAGAACTTTTATCTATATTTTTTAGGGGGTGGTATTAACAAAAAATTATCATTTTGATTCGTTTTTTATTTTTTATTTTTTTGCAGTGTTAATCGGGCAGGATAATTAATGAAACAGGTTAATAGACAGGGTCATTACGGACAAGGCGATACCAAATATATGTATCTCATTTATAAAGGGGGATGGGGAATGTGTATATTAATTAATTTATTTATTTATATTTATGTATTTAGTTAGTTTATTATAGTGCTTGAAAAGCACTATATTGTAATCCTTCTTCTTCTTCTTCCAGCCATTTTTCTGCGCGTAATACAGCCCGAACTGCTTTGCGCACACACTCCGTTCAAACTGCGTGTCTAAGCCCTTGGCGGTGTGAGGTGTGCTATCTATTTTTCGTTTCGATCGGATTTGTCATTTTTAAGAAATTTACGTTTAAAGACCCCAAATTTCCCATAGAAAATAATGGCCCATTGCAAATAATGGCCACACTCTAACCGCTAACAGCCAATCATAGCACATATGCAAATAGCTGAAATATAGCAGCCAATAGGAACTCTAAGGTCTCGTCAGGCAATGTATCACAACATCCACAGTCACATGTCCACTATTGGCAGGGCCGATTCAAGGGTTTCTGCCGCCTGAGGCAAACCTCAGGCGGCCGCCCCGAGTGATAGCCGGCATCCCCCCGGACCCCAACCCCACCCCCACCCCACCCTCGCCGCCGCAGCAGCAGCCATCTACTCACCTGTCCCACACCGCAGCCGGCCCGCGATCTCTGCTGTCTCCACATCCCGTCAGGTCCCGCGATGTCACCCTGCAGCTGTCACGGACCTCCAGGCTGTGGTCAGTGAGTGAGTGGGGTGATCGGGTCGCGCGGGGCGGTCCCGCGCGACCCGATCACCCCAGCGCGTCCGACACCGAGCCTGGGCACTCACCACAGCCTGGAGGTCCATGACAGCTGCAGGGTGACATCGCGGGACCTGACGGGATGTGGAGAGCGCGGGCGACAGGACAGGTGAGCGGCCGCTGTCATTTTTGTTAAGTGATACTTAACAAAAATGACAGCAGGGGGGACATAATGCCGCCCCCTGCCGGACCGCAAATTCTGCCGCCTGAGGCGGAAGGCTCATTCCGCCTCATGGCAGAAGCGGGCCTGACTATTGGCCAATAGAAGATGTAATATATGGAAGGTCCTTAACGATTTTGTCTCACTGACATGAGTAAGATTGTCATGGTAACCGAGCAATGATCATTACCATTATAAGTACCCAGATCGCTCTTAAAGGGACCCAAGTCGCTCTTAAAGGGACAGAAGCCATGTCACTCTTAAAGGGACCCAACTCATTCTTAAAGGGACCCAAGTCGCTCTTAACCTCTTATGGACGCATGACGTACCCGTACGTCATGCGCCCATAAGAGGTGTTCAGAGTGGGGCCGCGCGGCGACCCCGCAATGAACCGCCGAGGTTCCGGGTGCCCCTTGTAGGCCGGGACCGCGGGTATTAGCAAGCACGGTCCGATCACCATGCCCGCTAATACAGTAATCAGATGCAGCTGTCAAACATGATTACCGGACGCAGCTTATCCCTGGTGTCTAGTGGGGGAGATCACTCGTTACTGAAGCCGGCCGGGGACCGCTCCAAGATGGCGCCGTCCCCGGCTCGGCACTCGTTTGTTTTCGGCTGCAGCAGCGACCTTTAAGAGCGACCTGGGTCCCTTTAAGAGCAAAGTTTGTCCCTTAAAGAGCGAAATAGGTCCCTTTAAGAGCGACCTGGGTCCCTCTAAGAGCGACCTGGGGCTCTTTAAGAGCGAAATGTGTCCCTTTAAGAGCGAAATGGGTCCCTTTAGGAGCGAAATGGGTCTCTGTGTACTTTAGTGCAGTGTACTTTATGCACTTTATTCAGCCAGTCATTGCAAAGTACAATTAGTGACGCAAAAAATAAGGGCTCATGTGGGTTTCTAGGTGGAAAAATGCAAGTGCTATGGCCTTTTAAACACAAGGAGAAAAAAACAAAAACGCAAAAACGAAAATTGGCCCCGTCCTTAAAGGGTTAAAGGGGCGGGACCCAAGTCGCTCTTAAAGGGACGGGACCCAAGTTGCTCTTAAAGGGATGGGACCCAAGTCGCTCTTAAAGGGTCCTATGTAGCTCTTAAAGGGATCCAAGTCGCTCTTAAAGGGACGGGACCCAAGTTGCTCTTAAACGGACGGGACGCATGTTGCTCTTAAAGGGACCCAAGTCACTCCAAAAGGTATGGGTCCCATGTCGCTCTTAAAGAGACCCATGTTGCTAGAGCGACCTGGGTCCCTTTAAGAGCGACCTGGGTCCCTTTAGGAGCGACCTGGGTCCTTTTAAGAGCGAAATATGTCCCTTTAAGAGCGACCTGGATCCCTTTAAGAGTGACCTGGGTCCCTTTAAGAGCGACCTGGGTCCCTTTAAGAGTGACCTGGGTCCCTTTAAGAACAACCTGGGTCCTTTTAAGAGCAAAATGGGTCCCTTTAAGAGCGACCTAGGTCCCTTTAAGAGCAAAGTTTGTCCCTTAAAGAGCTAAATAGGTCCCTTTAAGAGCGACCTGGGTCCCTCTAAGAGTGACCTGGGGCTCTTTAAGAGTGAAATGTGTCCCTTTAAGAGCGAAATGGGTCTCTTTAAGAGCGACCTGGGTCCCTTTAAGAGCGACCTGGGTTCCGTTAAGAGCGACCTGGGTCCCTTTAAGAGCGAAGGGACCCACATCGCTCATATAGCGACCCAGGTAGCTCCTAAAGGGACCCATGTCGCTCTTAAAGGGACGGGAGTTAAGTTGCTCTTAAAGGGATGGGACCCAAGTCGCTCTTAAAGGGATGGCACCCAGGATTAAAGTTAAAAGGAAGTCACTGGTAAAGGGGCGCTCTTTTCAAGCACTGTGGGGGATATTTATTAAGTCCGGCGTTTTCTGTGCCGGACTTAAAAATGCCCCTGCAGCTCCGGCGCTACGGAGATTTATGTAGAGGCGGACTGCCTCTACATAAATCCCGTGCGCACAGCCAAAAACCCACGCCAGCTGAGCACTGGAGTAGGTTTTCGGCGTAACTTTAACAGAAAAAGATAATGAATCGCGCGGACTATGAGTCCGCGCCCCCGTTCCGCCCCCTCCACACCCCCTCCCTGCCCCCCCCTCCGGCGTACCCAGCGGAAAGTGCTGTTTTGCGAATATTTTATTCGCAAAATGGCCGTTTTGCGAATAAAATATTCGCAAAACGGCACTTTCTGCCGAAAATCAAAGATACGCCAAATGATACATGTCCTCCTATGTATTTCCCTGGAAATGCAAATCTAGTTTATTTATTTGTACATTTATTTATGAATCTGTGTATGTTTTAACTTTTACAGGTGTATATAAAATACATTACAGCACATGATCAGTGCAGTAATGTATTATAGAATGAATGAATGCCTGTGCAGGGGCCTGATCGTCTTATACCATAGCAGCCCAGCCTATTAAGTAGCATCTTGGTTGCTACGGTAACCCCCCAGACCCGCGCTAACGCTCGCGTGGCTCCAGGGGGGTCGGAGGGAGGAGATCTCCCTCCGGCTGCCCCATAGATACTGCGGTCCCACTGACCATGGTGCCTATGGGGTTAACTGCCCAGGGGAAGCGGGGGGGAAGCAGGGAAAGGATGACATTTGGGAAACTACCTGCATTACATGACATTTTCCAAATGTCATTTTGCGGCAAGGGGTTAAAGGAGAAGTCCAACAAAATTTTTTATTTAAGTTTTGTATTGCCCCCTAAAAGTTATACAAATCACTAATATACACCTATTCCGGGAAATGCTTATAAAGTGCTTTTTTTTCCCTGCACTTACTACTGCATCAAGGCTTCACTTCCTGGATAAAATGGTAATGTCACGACCCGACTCCCAGAGCTGTGCGGGCTGTGGCTGCTGGAGAGGATGATGGCAGAGGGATGCTCAGTGTCCTTCCAGTGCCCGGTGTCCCTCAGTGTCCCACTACCATCATCCTCTCCTGCAGCCACAGCCTGCACAGCTCTGGGAGTCAGGTCGTGACATTACCATTTTATCCAGGAAGTGAAGCCTTGATGCAGTAGTAAGTGCAGAGAAAAAAGCACTTTATAAGCATTTCCCGTAATAAGTGTATATTGGTGATTTGTATACCGTTTGGGGCGCAATACAATAATTTGATAAAAATTTTCGCCAGACGTTTCCTTTAAGCCTAACCATTACAAAGTGTCACGGCTCAATATGTCCATAACTTCCGTTACTGTCTTCTCTGAGTGTTCAGAAGACCTGCCAAACATGGGACTTCCTGAGTTTAGATGCTTTAAAAAAAAAAATAACTCAGGAAGTGCCATGTTTTCCGTGATCACTTTAAAAAAAAAACATGAATGTAAATCGCAAACCTGCTTTATTTCACATCTATTGTTTATTTGGGTTTTAAAAGTTATAACGACAGGGACACTTTAACCCCTTAAGGACTGGGCCTGAAATGGCCTTAAGGACAGAGACAAATTTTATGAATATGACCTGTGTCACTTTATTCATTAATAACTTGGGAATGCTTTTACCTATCCGGCTGATTCTGAGATTGTTTTCTCGTGACATATTGTACTTCACATTTCTGGTAAATTGGAGTCGATACTTATAACAAATCTTTATGAAAAAAAACTAAATAACGTGAAAAAAGTGCAAAAAAATTGGAACATTTCTGCTTATACAGAAAATGATTATGCCACATAAGTTATATATTAAATAGCATAAGCAACATGTCTACTTTATGTTGGCGGCATTTATTAAACTATCTTTCATTTTTTTTAGACAATAGAAAGCTTAAAACATTAGCAGCAATTTTCCAAATTTTCAGTAAAATTTCAAAATCAGAAATTTTTAGGGACCTGTTCAGGTTTAGGCTATGTTCACACTGCGTATGAGTCCGGCCGTAGTGCGAACCGCGAATATACGGACGTAGTTTTGAGGTTGATGCGTTCGCTTGAAAGTATATGATATATGCCCGCACAATGCACACTACGTATGAGCTTATGGCCAGATCGTATGCGGTGCTGTGAAAAATGAACAAGACCATTGTTTGAGGACAGAAATGTTCCAACTCACGGCCGTGGATTTCCATGCGGTGCCGTACGAAGTACTTATTTCAGCCAAATTGAACTTGATTTTTCGATCCAAAAGGTTCTGTGAGTTTTATTGGGCTTGGTGAAGATTTCCAAGTAAATGACCTGTTTCAGATCGCTACGAAACAAGCTAGGGAAGCATAACTCTACTACGGGCGTATGTTCGCGGTTCGTACGCATCCGGCTGCATGTCGATTTTTTCCCACGCCCGTAGTTTCAGCCGCACATGTACGGCGGCGTACGAAATGCAGTCGGACTCATACGCAGTGTGAACATAGCGAAAGTGTATTTGAGGGGACTGTATGTTAGAAAGCCCCACAAAGCCACAGAATTAAAAGCTAAGGGGGGCATTTATTAAGTCCGGCGTTTTTTACGCCGGACTTAAAAATGCCCGCGCAGCTCCGGCGCTACGGAGATTTATGTAGAGGCGGACTGCCTGTACATAAATCCCGTGCGCACCGCCGAAAACCTACGCCAGATGAGGACTGGAGTAGGTTTTCGGCGTATATTTGGGCGGAACGGATGGTAAATCGCGCGGACTCTGAGTCAGCGCCCTCCGCTCCGCCCACTACACGCCCCTTTCCGCCCCCCTGGCGTACTCGGCGGAAAGTGCCGATTTGCGAATATTTTATTCGCAGATCAGCCATTTGCGTATAAAAAAAATATGCAAATCGGCACTTTCTGCCGAAAATCATCCGTTCGCAGGATGATACATGTGGCCCTAAGTGTGTAAGAAATTTGAAAATTTTAATTTTCTGTGCAGAGATTTTGTTGTAATCCAATATTTTTCATAATTTTAAACCTATTCCCAGACAAATGCACCCCAATATTGATTGCCCCGTTTCTGCAGTTTATAGAAATACCCCATATGTGGCCCTATTGTGCTATTTGACGCAACCACAAGCCTCAGATATATAGGAGCACCTAGGCACCTAGTGAATTTCAATGCCTCCATTATATTTGGTCATTTTTGACTGTACCACTTCAGGTTGGCAGAGTCTCTGGGGTGCCAAAACATAAAAACCACCCCTAAAAGGGACACCATTTAGAAAATTACACCCCTCAAGGAATGTAACAAGGGGTGCAGTGAGCATTTGGACCCCACAGGTACTTCACAGATTTTCAGAACAATGTGGTGTAAAAAAGGAAAAATTCTATTTTTTACACTAAAACATTGTTCTAGCCTTCATTTTTCATTTTTACAAGGGGATAAAAGAAAAAAAAACACCAAACGTGTAGCGCAGTTTCTCCTGAGTACGGAAATACCCCACATGTGGACATAAATTGCCAAACGGGCACAGGACGAGCCTCCAAAGGGATGGAGCGCCAATTGGCTTTTGGAAGCTTGATTTCACTGGAATGGATTTCAAGGGCCATGTCGCATTTACAGAGCCCTCGTGTTGCCAAAGCACTGGAAACCCCCCACAAAGGACCCCATTCTGGAAACTACACCCCTCGAGGGATCTAACAAGGGGTGCACTGAGCATATGGACCCCACTGGTGATGGGCACAAATGTGGAATTCACGGTACAAATGTGCCCATCATCAAGGGGTCCATATCCTCATTGCACCCCTTGTTAGATTCCTTAAGGGGTGTAGTTTCCAGAATTGGGTAACTTGTGGGGGGTTTTTACTGTCTTGGCAGCACGACGGCTCTGTAAATGCGACATGGCGTTCATCATCCATTCTGGCCAAATCCAGACTCCAAAATCCAAATGGCGTTCCTTCCCTTCGGAGGCTTGCCCTGCGCCCACATGGTGCTTTATGTGCACATGTGGGGTATTTACAGACTCGAGAATAATTGCTCTACACATTTTGTGTGTTTTTTCTCTTTTAACCCCTTGTGGAAATGAAAAATGTAAGGCTAAACCAACATTATAGTGTAAAAAATGTAATATATTATTTTCACGCCACATTGTTCCACATTTGTGCCCGTCACCAGTGGGGTCCATATGCTCCCTACACCCCTTGTTACCTTCCCTGAGGGGTGTAGTTACCATAATGGGGTTACTTGTGGGGGGTTTCAACTGTCTTAGCAACACAGAGGCCTTTCAAATGCAACAAGGCCCTCAAAATCCATTCCAGCCAAATCCAGCCTCCAAAAACCAAATGGCGCTCCTTCCCTTTGGAGGCTTACCCTGCACCCACATGGTGCTTTATGTCCACATGTGGGGTATTTTCGTACTCAGGGAAAATTGCTGTACACATTTTGTGTTTTTTTTATCTTTTAACCCCTTGTGAAAATGAAAAAAATCAAAACAAGATCAATGATTTAGTGTAAAAATTAAACATTTTTTACACTAAATGTTGGTCCTTGATTTTTTCCATTTCCACAAGGGGTTAAAAAAGGAAAGGAACGCAAAACGTGTAGAGTAATTTCCCCTGAGTATGAACATACCCCATATGTGGACATAATGTGCCATATGGGCATAGGGCAAGCCACCAAAGGGACAGAGCGCCATTGAGAGGCTAGAATGTAGGATGGAGGCCATGTCGCAATTACAAAGCTCCTGTGCTGCCAGGACAGTAGAAACCCCCCACAAGTGACCCCATTCTGGAAACTACACCCCATAAGGAATCTAACAAGGGGTGCAGTGAGCATATGGACCCCACTGGTGACGGGCACATATGTAGAACATGTGCCGTAAAAATAAAAAATGCTAATTTTTTTATTTTCACGGCACAAATGTGCGCGTCACCAGGGGGCCATATCCCCGCTGACCCCCTTGTTAGATTCCTTATGGAGTGCAGATTCCAGAATGAGGTCACTTGTGGGGGGGTTCTACTGTCCTGGCAGCACAGAGGCTTTATAATTGCATCATGGCATCCTCTAATGGGAATGGCGGCCATATCTATTTAGCTGGGGAAAAGGGACAATTCTAATTTATTTGGGGGTATTAGGCCAATTATTAGTTTATAAGGTTGAAAAGGACAAGAGTCCATCAAATTCAACCTGTGTTGATCCAGAGGAAGGCAAAAAACCCTCCGTGAGGCAGACGACAGAAGGCTCATTACTGGGAAAAAATTCCTTCCTGACTCCATAATGCCAATCAGAATAATCCCTGGATCAACGTGACCCCTGAAATACATATAAGGGAGAGAATTTAGAAAATGTAGATCTCCAATGACGTGTGGTAAGCCTTGAAGCGATCCAGTATGCAGAGGCCGGGGTGATCAGGACAGGCGTCACACTGGAAAATGGTGTTCTTTCTGATCCCCCTGTTACACCACACTCTGCACTTCTTTTGGGGTCTCCTGTTTTCCAGTGTGGGGACGTCACCTGGAAAAATGTTGCCCTGGTGCGATACGGGGTCCTTCATATCCAGAAGCGCTGGGTCCGCTCCATGGCTGCTAAATATTAGGGCTTTATTACTGCTTCTGATATGTTCGGATCGTGCCGCAAGCTACAGTAGCTCGGGCAGCGAGGGACCGGAAGAGGGGGTGCTGGTATAAAAGTTATCCCTGTACAGCTGTAGGAAGATCAGTTCCGGAACAATCTTCCCACTAACTTTGAGGATGGGGGGGGCATCTTAGGGCTGGATTCGTGTGTCCCTTCCTTCATACACTGTAACGGTATGTGCACACTGCGGAATGGCGAAGGATAACCCTTTGTGCATTCCGCAGCTGGCACCCACCGGCGGACTGGTGCAGGCGGCCGTCTCCACCCGTGTCACACTCAATTTTATGCACAGGCGGATTCCTCCCTCTGTCCAAAGAATGAACGTGTTCATTCTTTGGATGGACGATGGAATCCGCACGCGCATAGGATGGAGTCTATGACATGGGTGGAGACGCGCGCCCGCATCAGTCCGCCAGTGGGTGCCAGCTGCGAAATGCTCAAAGGGTTATCCTTCGCCATTCCGCAGTGTGCACCCTAAATCTGTAACTGTACCCTGAGGTACTCTCACAGAGTTTGTAGAATTTCACGCCATACCGTCAACTCTTATTAAGACGGTACTGTTACTGGTACGCTACGCTATCCCCAGACACATCACTGGATGATGAGGATGAATGGAGGAAAAAAGGATCCCCCCATTCATCCTCCCTGGCTGTTTCGGTGTCGGAGGCAATAATAACGTATGCGTCCGACACCAAAAAACACCCTGGGGGCCATTTTTATATGGGGAATGTAAATGTGTAATGTAGTGTAGCGTAAAACTTTATTTCATGTAGTGTGGTGTAATGTAGTGTTTTTTTACTTTTTTTTTTACAGTAAGAAAAAATATACCTACGCCAAGAAAGGAGCTGCTTATAAATGCCTCATGCACTTATGTTCGGCACTTATCAGCAGCCAGTGGCGGTAGGATATAGGGGGTAAAAAAACGCCCCTACGCCAAAAAGGAGGAGTTGCTGATCAGCGGTGCACTTACGTGCGATTCTGATCAGCACTCAGGGCGCACAAAAAGGAAAACTAATAAAATAAAATAAAACAATAAAAAATCTTTTTAACTCAAAGCAACTGATCAGTGAATAATATTCATTGATCAGCCGCTAGGGGGCAGTAAAATGGAGCTGCCGATGACTTCCGAAGAACGCTGAAGAGCCGAAGATCTATGAAGATTTCCGACGGAACCCGACGGAACCCAGAAGTCACGCCGAGGGACCCGATCTCCGCTCCGGACGCCAGGATCAGGTGAGTATGTTGCACCTAAACCACATACACCTGTTCTGCACCCCTCAGCTACCTAGCTGAGGGGTGCAGAACCCGGAGACACTGTTTTTTTACAGTTTGATTGCCCTGAGGGGCCGGCCGGTACTGGCCGGCCTATCACGCCGATCGTGGGGGTGGAATCGGCGCCATCTTTCCCCACGACACAGATGGCGATTGGTGCTGTCTCGGACAGCACCAATCGCCATTGCTTTCCGGGTCACAGGGTCACCGATGACCCGGAAAGCTGTTTTCAGCTGCTATCGGCTGATCTGTATTAATCAGCCTATAGCAGCGATCGTCAGCACGGGGGGGGGGGGGTTAATCACTCCCCGTGCCGACGAGCAGAGATGGCCTGCTATACATTATAGCAGGCCATCTTCCCTGAACCCTGTGTGTGAACACACAGCGATCGGGGAAACATCCGGCGTAAGTGTACGCCCGTTTGCGTTAAAGCCCACCCTGCGGGGGGCGTACACTTAAGCCCGATGTGGTTAAGGGGTTAAAAATGGTCCATGTTGCCTCAGACATGGTAGTTGTTACCTTGGTGAGTAGGCCAGTTGAAAGCAAAGATTGTGACCAATGAAGGTCCACTAAGATTTTTTTACTTTTTTATTTTAGGTGAGGATGATATAGGTAAATTTAAGTGAGATTCTTCAATCTTCTATGCCGAAGCCATGCTCTGATATATTTTTCAGGATTACTTACAAGTGACAATCTCTTCCCATAGGGCACAGCACACTCCGATACTCCGATACTGTATGTATTTTTAATAAAACCACAATTCAATGTACAGTGGTACCTTGTTTTAAGAGTAACTTGGATTGAGAGCTTTTTGCCAGAAAAGCTCACAGATTTTCAAAATTGTAACTTGGTTTAAGAGCATTGCTTTGGTTTAAGAGCTCCCTGTACTGGGTGGGAGAGGGAGCGGTGGAGGGGTATAGGCTGCATAGCATGGTCTATAGCACTGTACTCTGACCCAGGAAGTCTCCCTCACCGTCCAAATCATAGCAGATCCAGTTCAGGCCCGGCCTGCACTCACACTCAGCCGTTCACACTGCTGTATAGAGAAGTTTCTGTCACTGTCCTCCTGCACAGCTCTGTGATTCTTACTTCCTGATATGGTCCATGCTGGTCCATGTACACAGACTCGTTCCCCATTGCTGTCATGTGACCACACAGACCTCTGACAACAGCCCTGCTTCTCTATTCTAGCCTGTTGAACTACGCTACTGCATTTTGGGGATCTACAGTTCCATCCTGTATCTACAAATTGCTGCTGTTTTTTCATTCTCATGCACTTACTATACATTATACACCACATGCTATACTGTATAGTAACCTATAATATGAAATATCTAGCTTTCTAAATGTTTAATTCATTTGTTTTACGTGTTATTCAGAATAAAAAAAAAATCATTATTTTGGGGGGGTGGAACCAATTTTCTGCATTTCAATGATTTTGTATGGGAAAATTTGCTTTGGTTTAAGAGTGGATTTGGATTACACTGTATATATATATTATTGTGTAAATTGACACCTTGTAATAGTATTAATACCAGTAGCGTAATTTGTTGGGGGCAGAGGCTTCCGGGCCCCCACATGCAGGGGGCCCACTGAAGATTTCACCAGTTAATGCTGTACAAAAGCTATTGCTTTTGCAGACAGACTTAACAGATGTCTATTGGCTGTAGGTAGCCCCTGGCCAGCAACCAGTGCTCTTGGGGGGCCCACACGGCTACTGAATGTTGTGTCTGACCATTTAGCTGTATGCAGTTGAATGCAGCAGGGTGATTGGCAAGGTAAGGAAAGCTTTGTCTCTCCACCCTACCAATGACTGTTGTGGCCACAAGAGGCCGTTTTCTCCATTAGAGCTGTGGGACATGACTGATGTCACTCGTGCGCTCACAGAGCAGGGAGATTACAGTACTGCAACCGCTAAGCAGGTAAGTATGTCTTTTTTCTTCTTAGTTATAGAGGAGGAGACCTATGTGGGTGGGGCTACCTCCTGGGAAGGATGTCATCTATGGGGGTTGGGGTCTGGGATGTGCTGGCTAACTGAAAAGGGGGAACCTAATTTGGAGGTACAGTCTACTCACAGTGGTGGTGGTGGTGGTGTCTGGTGGTGGTGGCTGCATGGGGAATACATACCAGGGGGATTATCTACATGAGATAATGCTGGAGGGGATGCCTACATTTGGGGGGGGGATTGCCTGCCCAGAGAGGTTTAAATACTAGGCAGATTTACAGAGGGGAGTCTAACTTCTATATGAGGGCACCGAGGGCCCTAACTACTTCTACATGGAAAAAGAGGGAGATATATTACTATATTGGGGCACAGAAGGCCTAACTACTATATGGATGCACAGAGAAGCTGAATTTCAACATGAAGGTACAGAGGGGCCTGACTACTACATGGGAGTGCACAGAGAGGGTCTATCTTCTATATGGAGGAACAAGGGGGGATAATCTACTATGTTATGGTATAGATGGTGGCTTTTTTACTATATGAGAGCATAGAGGGACCCTGCGAACTATATAAGGGCTAAAATTGGGTCTAAATACTTACATGGAGGCACAAAGTGGCTACTCTCATATACCCTGTACACCATGATTATCGGTGCTGATTTCTCCTACATTTAATGTATTGTCATGTATTGTTTCTATGGATTAATAAAGTAATTACTCAATTTAGTTATGTTGCAGTAGTAGTAGTTTTTTGTATATAGGTTATTTAGTATAGTTGCCTTGAACTGCATGGGACTATTTATTGTTATTACCCGGCATTTGTACTATACATTTACTCTAATGGTACTGCGGGTATTGGTAATTTAGTCATTGTTCATTAGCTATGGTGTAGTCCTCCTGCTGCCCAATAGATATTAGACAGATAGATATGAGATAAAGAGATAGAAGAATGGATGGATGGATGGATGGATGGCTAATTAGAAAACAAAACACAGCGCCATTGCTTCCTCTATGTTGTTTGTGGTATTACAACTTGGTTCCATTCTCTTTTAGTTGAACTGAGCTGCACTACCACATCCAAGCTTTGGAGGAGGGTGGCACTGTTTCAGGAAAAAGGCAGCTATTTTTTGCAATGCTGGATAACCCCTTTAAATTTTACTTGGTTATATATGTGAAATGTAGAAAGTCTTTTCCACTGTTCTCAGTCCTTGTTCACTAAGAATAATGTGGTAGAAAATACCCTTTATTATTCGGAAAGCATTGTTATCTACTGAGGTTCCCTATGCGTAACATAATTGGTTGGGGGCCCACTAAGACTCACTCGCCCCCACCCCCAGGCTGAACCCCTAGCTACGCCCCTGATTAATACGCTTGCTCATCTGGTATTGTTGAATCATCAAAGTCTGGAAGACAAGGCGGGAGTCCAGTAGCTGACAATCCAGATGACTGAGGTTACAGCAGCAATCATGGTCAAACAGTCCAAGCTGGAGTGGCAGAGGTTGCAGAGAGGTGTAGTCAAATAACAGTCCAAGTTTGGTACAGAATAGCAGTAATAGGGAGCTCAGGGACAGGGACACTTTTACAACAAATTCGCCCTTCTGTAATAGTCCCGGTATACATTTGTTTTGGATGTTTTAATGAAAGATTTGAAGCACGCATCTAAATGAGTTTGACCAAAAATTTGCAAAGCAAATTTCCAGCTGCTTTGCTCATCTCTAATTGTGAACAATAAATAGTAGAAATTAATGAATCATTCCACCAATCTACGCGTTCCCTAGTCCACAATGGGAGGATTGAATCGCCTGTTACCAACAAAGAATCACAAATCACAAATCAGCGCACCAAATGCATCAGAATGGCAGAAAAATCAAAACTATTTACATGACAGGTAAAACTCTGAATGGGTGAACAATGGGCCTATATCTAATGCAGAAGTTCTAAGATTGCTAAAGTGACAATAGAAGAAAGGGGAGCTGTACATATACAACAACTGCTGTTGTATTAGGCAGATGGCTAAACACTGGGACATCATCGGGAACAATAACTTTCTAAATCTTGAAAAAAGTAAAGAGAACAGACTTGACTGTGACTCATTGGGAGCCATTTAGCAAAAGTCAGTTTGTCAATCAAGTCCCCTGTATCGTTTATCCTGTATATAACCTTTCTCTTCTGTGCATAACTTTTGCATTACAAGCTTAAACTTGAAGAAAGTTTCCAAACAGAAATGTGGCGATGTTGTAATGTGTTATAAGTGCCACATTAGAGAATACAGCCCCCAAATAACCCAAGAGGAATACGTGTGTGCTAAAAAATACTTGACAGAATTTGATTAGAATTTTCCGCCTGAGTGACAGCCTAGTGCTCCATTAGTGGGCCTATGGATGAATAGCCACAATAACCATTTCTCACAAGAGTTATAAAGCACAATGCATAGTTAATAGCTTCTATTTTAAGGCAAACCATTCAAGTGTTGGGTAACGTGTTAGAAAGTGTAAAGCATAAGGCTGTCTAAACCCTATAACAAATGTTCCATATTATAGAAAATATTTTATTCATTAGGTATTCAGGGTACAAGGCAACAGGAGTCCTAGAGTAACCTCTTCACTGCAAACATATGAACATTGTTTTAGTCAATGAGTTGTAAAAAGTACTTATAAAACATGTATATACCCCTCCCATTTCACCAACTCTGGATGTTGTGCTATAAACAGATACTATATATGTTCCCATTATATTTGTATGTAATTTACCAATTACAACGTTCAATACATATTACAACCAGTCAAATCCTTACTACTGATCTTCTATCTGCCCGTAGATGATGTCCCATTACTGTACATAACATATACCTATACTACCTGATCTGAAGAAGGGATTGCATAAGAAATCAAATAATTGAGCAATAAAACGTCACATCATGGTGGAGGAATAATAAAAATATACAGGGGTCAGAACATGGCGATGAACAGATTTAAGATATGTTCCCACTTCAGGAACATATTGGGGGAAGGCATCCGTCTCGTTATATAGACGGACGCTAATAAAGATCATGATCGTTATTAGCAGCCATCTATATAAGAAGACGGACGCCTTCCCCGATATGTTCCTGAAATTGAAACATAACCTAAATCTTTTTTTTTTTTTTTTTTTTCTTTATCAAATAAACAAAAAAAAAAAAAAAAAGACAAAAAATATGCAAATCTGTTGTTGGATTCATGCTGACCTGTAGAATAAATAAATGGCATGAAAAAGTGCATTGTGTAATTTGTGTAATTGCTTTTTTATGTTTCTTATTTATAATAATATTTTTTTTCTTACTCTGTAATATATTATATAGTAGGATAAAGGGTGCGACTAAAAAGTACAACAAAATAAGCCCCATACAATTCTGGGGTCTTACTGGGATTACTGAAAAAATAAAAAAGTTATAAGGTGAGAAGGAAGATAACGTAAGCCAAAAATCTCAGGGGGTCGGTAAAAGGGTTAGGATTGTTTTTCTCATACAAACATTAAACAACTAGACATCCTCACATAACTAGAACAGCAAAATGGGGCCTCATGATCTGGTTGATGGACTGGCCACTCAGCTAGTCAGTGACTGGGGCGGGACACCAATCCAGTCATTGATTGGCTGAGCGTGCAATCCATCAACCGGGTAGTGTTGTTGGCACAGAAGAGATCCCAGAGCCTGGCGGAAATCCAGCGAGTAATGATAGTTTATTATGTTCCTCCCCTGCACTTGCCTTTTAAAAAATTGTTACCAGCGGCGGACCTCTCATTTAAAGCTATTAGGATTTGAAAAACAAGTTGAAAAGGGTTGATCTGAACCGTCACACACAACCTATGGACTGGTGCGGCACTGTTTTTGAAAGAAAGCAGACATGTTTTTCTAATTATGTACAAGCCCTTTAAGAAGAGCAATAAAAAATTAACAGAAGTGGTATTGAAGCACTTTATGTACCTGACAGTAAACTATAGAATTAAAGGCTGAACTATAAATGCTCCATGATAGTTGGTAAGGGTTATTGCCTTCTCAGTAAAATATATGAAGGTCATCAGTGACCCAATGGACCACCTTTTGAAATAGACCATAATATTCAAAAGCTTTGATTAAACCCAATAAGCATTGATTAAATCAGTGGAAAATGGAGTTATACAACTTTATTTTAATAGTAAACTTTCACTCTTGGTCACAGATAATAGAATGTCACTGGGATTTGTAATATTATAATGTGTATACATTGTTGGGTTTCAGGAAGAGATTTTTGTTACAAGAAGAAATAATTTTAACAATGCTCATAAAGGGCTGACAAATAAAAGAATCAGCGAGACCATTACCGGGCTTCACAAAGAATTACAGCAGAGGAAGCTTTTCTGGACCCACTGTGAGTATTATAGTCTCTGTTACAAAACCATATGGATTCCTGGGCCTCTGCTGCCATCTGCTTCACCATTGTGTTACAACGCCTTCCTTGGCTCGCTGGTATCTGTTAAGTGCTGCATCATGTTTTACATTGTCATGACCTAAATTATTAAAAATCTGGTAAGTGTAGAAGGCAGGTGCAATGACTGAGAGCTCTTCATCATTGTGTCATAGCCACTGTGGGTGAGTGGCTTCTCACAATGTTCATCTGTATTACTTAGCACCTCAATGGCCAGAGCACATTCCTTTACTTTTTACGAAGAAAAGATTGCACAAAGTATTTCTTTATTTTACAAAAAAAAAATATCATATGATGGCAGATACTTTAAAGGGGTTGTCTGGCAATCAGCCTTTTTAATATATTGCTGCTGCTACATTCTGTTACATTTGCACTTTGCAGCCTGTCTACAATTACAAATACAATTAAAGGGGTTATCCAGCATTGTAGTTATCAGGTGTAGTTCACAGTTAAGCTCCATTCACTTCAATGGAACAGAGTTGCAACACCCCACCCAAACTGGAGATGAGTGGTGCTGTTTCTGGAAGAAAGTGGCCATGTTTTTCTATTGCTGGATGTCTTTACATTGCACAAGTATGATTTGTATCAAGCATTGGACTGGGCCACTAGAGGACCGGCTCCCAATGCCAGCAGCACACTGTCTGTGGGGCGGCAGGGCAGCCGACAGGGATACACTGCTGCCGCCCTATCATTGCTGTCATCTGACTGGGCCCTCACTTACCGAGTCAGATGACAGCAGCAGTAATGGTGCCGGAGTCGGCCCTGCCCCTGTCACCCTCAGCTGCTCCTCCAGCTGTCCTCCTGTCAACCCCAGCAGCCCGTCACCCTTAGCTGTCCCCCAGCAGCCCCAGTCACCTTCAGCTGTCTCCCAGTCATCCGCAGCCCCTGTCACCCTCAGCTGTCCCCCAGTCATCCGCAGCCCCTGTAACCCTCAGCTGTCCCCCAGTCATCCGCAGCCCCTGTCACCCTCAGCTGTTCCCCAGTCATATGCAGCCCCAGTCACCCTCAGCTGTCCTTCAGTCACCCCCAGCAGCCACAGTTACCCTCAGCTATCCCCCTGTCACCCCCAGTCACCCCAGCTGTCCCCCCCAGCAGCCCCAGTCACCCAAGCTGTCCTCCTGTTACCCCCAGCAGCCCGAATCGCCACAGCTGTCCTCCCGTCACCCCCAGCTGTCCCCCTGTCACCCCAAGTAGCCCCAGTCACCCCAGCTGTCCCCCTGTCACCCCCAGCTGCCCCCCAGTCACTCCCAGCTGCCCCTCCTGCCCCAGTCACCCTGTCACCTCCAGCACCCTTAGTCATCCCAGCTGCCCCCCTGTCACCTCCAGCAGCCCCTAGCTGTCCCAGTCACTCTCATTTGCCAATTCTGCCCCAGTCACCCCCAGCTGTCCCCCTCACCCCAGAATCACCTCCAACTGGCCTCCTCCCTCCTGTCACCTCGTGCTGCCCCAGTCACTCCCAGCTGCCCCTCCTGCCCCAATTTTCCCTTTATTTTCTTGGATGGCTTTTAAAAAATTAAAACCTTTTTAAAAATCTAAATGCTCCTTAAAATTGCTCTATGACCATGCTTATAACGCTTTTATCCTTTGGTCTATAGGGCTGGTTGAGGTGTCATTTTTTTGCACCATGATCTTTTTTTTCTATCGGTACCTTGATTGTGTATATGTGTGTGCTGTACCCCTGGTGTGATGTTATATTGGAGAAGTGGCTAGTCACTTGCTAGATGGTGAAGTGTTGCCAGTGCCTGGGGGCACACAGATGTGATGGCATGCCTGCTTTTATTTTATCAGGTCGGCTGTACCCTTTTCCCCTGTGGTCAGTGTCCTGCCGGGTTGCTACTGGGTCCCTTGGGTTGGAGTGTTCACGGATGGCCAGAGTGATGTGCCCCCTCCTGAAAGTAGGACCCGCCACCCACAGAAAGGGGAGAATGTCCCATGGTTGCGGTGTTGAGTTAGTTTACTACTTGTAAATGTGCAGCAGGTAATACATAAGTGACAGTATAAAGTTCCCTGAGTTAAAATCTCTGAAACACACTGGACAAAGTTCCAATAAACACTTGATAAGGGAACGACCAGATCTGTAGTAAAAGTTCAGTGTAGGATATAGTTGTGTTGGTTGCGTTGTACTGAGTAAGAGTAGAGTAGCAGACAGCAGGATGCCGTGAGAGTCTCAACCCAGGTAGTAATGTGCACTGTCGGGATGTTGGAGGATGAGGTAGAATACTTGTAAGAAGAATAAGAAGAACACCTGTGCCCGTGTATTGAACTTTGACTTCAGTCTTCACACCACCTTATGCCCACTAGACTCGGCTGAACCTTCCTAATGGGTGAAACAGGCCCCAGACCTTGTTACCTGGGATGAGCGGAATGCTGAGGGTTCCCTGCTGACACCCGCGCTGCGAGACTGTAGGCTTATAGCAACTTTGCTCTGCCCGGATCAGTTCCTGGCTCTATGGCTCTGGTATGAATATTGTCCTGCACTGTGACTTCTCCTTGTCCTCGGCGTGGGTTGAGATGATCTCTGGCTAGTCCTCTCTTAAGAGGGGTTTAACAGTGCATAGTGCTTTGTATAGTCACTGGTAAAGAAGTGTGTAACAGTGGCTATCTTGTGTCCTTCCCATGTGGGGTACTGACTAAGATTAACCTCAGGTACGGGGACCTGGCAGGGGGCCAGGGCCCAAATAGGACCACTGTAGAAAGCTATCTAGCGTGTGTCCTTCCTCCACAATGTCCAGAACAAAAGACTCTCGCTCCTCCCCCACCCATGGGACTAATTTCCTCTACAGTGTGTATGGCGGGCTGTGAGAAGAAAGAAAGAAAGATCCTACTGGTCTACAGAAAGGCTACGTTCGAACAATGTTGAAATTGAGTGGATGGCCGTCATATAACGGTAAATAACTGCCATTATTTCAATACAACAGCTGTTGTTTCAAGATAACGGCAAATATTTGCCATTTAATGACGGCCTTCCATTCTGTGCTTTCAATCCACTCCTGGTTTTGGTTGCTATGAGGAAGAAAGAAAGCAGAAATCCTACTGGTCTACAGATTCTGGTAAGCAAAAAATCAGAGCGGCACTCCGTGACAGGCGGGTGGTGGACGAGGAAGGGAGCACAATCCCAACAAAATCCAAGAGAGCAAAAATCCCGGCAACTCACCACTGGATCATCATGTAGTATAACTTTATTTCCATAAATCAAGCGGGAACATGTTAACAGCAGAACGCGTTTCGGCGATGTGCCTTTATCAACTGCCTAATACATAGTGAGAACTATCTAACTTAAATAGCAAAAGGAATCCAAGTGTGCTTGCGGTTGAGGCGTGTTCCGGTGACGTCTTGTTCACACCGGGTTCAATCAAGGTTCCTTAACCATTTCATGGTAAGTCCAATCTCAAAAGCCGCAGCAACAACATTTCAAAAGTGAACATTCACTAAAATGAACATAGATATATCATACAATATAATACAATTAGTTAAAATCAATATGCCGCCTAGTTATAAATATAAGGATAAATGAATAAATACACATAAATATAGATGTACCACAAAATACAAAATTACAAAATTCTATATACATATGTACACGAGAACTCCCTAATATATACTCATAAATATATGTTAAAGGGGCTACAATAAGAATACATAGAAAAAAGCCTACCGTTATAATAGAAAAGAGTAAGACTGAATACTGTTGATTAACGAGGCTGGGAGAACTATGAAGATATGAAAAGGGGGGAGGTTAGAAACAAAAAATGAAAGAACAAAAGAACAAAAAAACAAAAAAACAAAAGAACAAAACAAGAAAACAAAAAACAAACAACAAACAAACAAAACAACAAGACGACAAACAACAAACAACCAACAAACAACAAAACAACAGACAACAACTAACAAGCAACAAATAACAAAAAACAAAAAACTATAAACAAAAAAACAACAAAAAACAAGAAAACAAAAAACAAGAAACAAGAAGCAAAAAACAAAAAACAGACAACAAACAATAGACAAACAACAAAAAACAAACAGCAAACAACAAACAACAGACAAAAAAATCATAAAAGAGATATTTTGAAAATCATTGTAGAACCATTATAAAAAGCTACCCAATTCATAATCACGGTTGAGGCCTCTTGGATGTAAAGTTTGGAGGGTGTGTATCCAAAAGGCCTCACGTTTATGTAAAAGTTTTTTTATGTCACCACCTCTCTCTGGTATCTTGATTTGCTCTAAAACTTGAAATTTCAACTGGGAGATGGAATGATTTTTTTGTGCAAAATGGTGTGGAATCGGTAAAAGTAAATTATTACAACGGATCGTGGACTTGTGTTTACTTATTCTGTCCCTCACTGCCTGGGTGGTCTCACCTATGTATAGCATGCCACACGGGCACTTTATGCAATAGACCACATTTCTAGTACCACATGTATAATAACCTTTTATGTTGTAGGGCCTTCCCGTCTGTGGATGAAATACCTGGTGTCCCTTGGATACATTATTACATTGAGAACACTGTAGGCAAGGGAAAGTTCCCTTCCTAGGAGTGCTCAATGTCTGTTGGCGTGTGACACATACGTCACTTTTACATACTGCTCTTGCCAATGAGTTGTACAAATTCTGAGGTTTCTTATTGCAGATTAACGGAGGGTTATGAAATTCCACAATGTTAGGGTAAGCTCTCTTTAAAATATACCAATGTTTCCTGATGGTCCTATCTATTTTGTAAGTCAAAGGATGATACTGTCTTACAAAAGGAATCCTTTTACTTAATCCATCCCCTTCTCCCTCAGCTCGATAGTTATGCTGACTCACCTCTTCCTTAGCCTTGGTCAAAATCTGTTCTGGATAGCCTCTGTCTCTAAACCTTTCTATCATCTCGTCCAACCTTTTCTCCTTTATATCAGGGTCACTGACTATACGATCAGACCACCCAGGCAGTGAGGGACAGAATAAGTAAACACAAGTCCACGATCCGTTGTAATAATTTACTTTTACCGATTCCACACCATTTTGCACAAAAAAATCATTCCATCTCCCAGTTGAAATTTCAAGTTTTAGAGCAAATCAAGATACCAGAGAGAGGTGGTGACATAAAAAAACTTTTACATAAACGTGAGGCCTTTTGGATACACACCCTCCAAACTTTACATCCAAGAGGCCTCAACCGTGATTATGAATTGGGTAGCTTTTTATAATGGTTCTACAATGATTTTCAAAATATCTCTTTTATGATTTTTTTGTCTGTTGTTTGTTGTTTGCTGTTTGTTTTTTGTTGTTTGTCTATTGTTTGTTGTCTGTTTTTTGTTTTTTGCTTCTTGTTTCTTGTTTTTTGTTTTTTGTTTTCTTGTTTTTTGTTGTTTTTTTGTTTATAGTTTTTTGTTTTTTGTTATTTGTTGCTTGTTAGTTGTTGTCTGTTGTTTTGTTGTTTGTTGGTTGTTTGTTGTTTGTCGTCTTGTTGTTTTGTTTGTTTGTTGTTTGTTTTTTGTTTTCTTGTTTTGTTCTTTTGTTTTTTTGTTTTTTTGTTCTTTTGTTCTTTCATTTTTTGTTTCTAACCTCCCCCCTTTTCATATCTTCATAGTTCTCCCAGCCTCGTTAATCAACAGTATTCAGTCTTACTCTTTTCTATTATAACGGTAGGCTTTTTTCTATGTATTCTTATTGTAGCCCCTTTAACATATATTTATGAGTATATATTAGGGAGTTCTCGTGTACATATGTATATAGAATTTTGTAATTTTGTATTTTGTGGTACATCTATATTTATGTGTATTTATTCATTTATCCTTATATTTATAACTAGGCGGCATATTGATTTTAACTAATTGTATTATATTGTATGATATATCTATGTTCATTTTAGTGAATGTTCACTTTTGAAATGTTGTTGCTGCGGCTTTTGAGATTGGACTTACCATGAAATGGTTAAGGAACCTTGATTGAACCCGGTGTGAACAAGACGTCACCGGAACACGCCTCAACCGCAAGCACACTTGGATTCCTTTTGCTATTTAAGTTAGATAGTTCTCACTATGTATTAGGCAGTTGATAAAGGCACATCACCGAAACGCGTTCTGCTGTTAACATGTTCACACTTGATTTATGGAAATAAAGTTATACTACATGATGATCCAGTGGTGAGTTGCCGGGATTTTTGCTCTCTTACAGATTCTGGTAACACACAAACACAATAACCCTTTGCGATCCTTCAACTTTCACATATACATATATAATACAGCGGCATCTAGTGGCTAACTTTTAGTACTACTTTTACAATAAAAATAAAACAAGAAGTACAGACTTTTGCGAAGGGTGTATACAACTGTAACACCCCTAGGTGGACACCACATGTGAATTTTTGATCGCTTTTTATTAAATTTTTCTGGATTTGATGTGAACAAAAATGCGCAATTTTGCACTTTAGTGGATTTTTGCGCTTACGCCGTTTACCGTGCAAGATCAGGAATGAGATAACGTTATAGTTTGGGCGATTACACATGTAGCGATACCAAATATGTTTATTTTATTTTTTTTATTTATAAAATGGGAAAAGGGGAAAACGGGGAAATTTTTATTAGGGGAGGGGATTTTTTATTAATGATTACACTGATATCAATGCTGCGTAAATAATAGAGAACCGATCCATTAGACCAGATCAACAGAATACCAAGCCGGGATCAGCATCATTCGACCGCTGAGGCCTGGCTGGGTAAGTTAAACGGATCCGCCCACTAGACACTAGAACGGCGATCCGCCCACTAGACACCAGGGATAAGGGAGAAATAGACATTTAGATGCAGCTGTCAGCCATGATAGTAATAGCAATGTGCGGGCAACGGCTGATGGTTCCACAGTTTATGTTACCTGTAGGGATGAGCGAACCGAACCATAACGAACCAGATTTGTTACGAACTTTGCGAAAAGTTCGGTTCGGTACCGAACCGAACTTTCAAAAAGTTTGTTACGAAGTTCATTAAAACCACAACGGCGTCGCAAAACTGTATTGTTTTTACAGAATGGAAGAGGATATAAGGAATTATTACTCCTATCATCCCTTTTATCCTGTTATTATGTGAATATCACGGTGTGTGACGTCACTACAGGAACAGGAAGTGCCTGAGCGTCCATGCTCTTTCTCATTGTGTGTCTAGACATCAGAGAGAGAGAGAGGAGCTCCGTGCTAGTTAGGGAGGGAAAGCAAATAGTTAGATAGGCAAACAAGTAGATAGCTACAGGGAGGTAGAGAGAGGGAGAGATAGGCAGAGATAGGAAGTAAAAAACTTGTGATATCCAGGCAGAGATAGGGAGATTAAAAAAAAAGACAGAGAAAAGTAAGAAGAGTCAGAACCAGCTATCGTTCTGTGACTGAGAGGAGACGCTAGTTGTTGCTGCTGTGGTGGGTGCGTCAACCCCCGTATAGCTGCAACCAAAAAAAACTCAAAAAAAAAAAGTTTGTTTGTTTGTTTGTGATACCCTGTACATTGCTGCTTTGTTGGGTGCTGTCAACCCCGTATAGCCGCAACCCACAAAGTTGTTAAAAAAAAAAAAAAACTAAAAAAAAGGTTGTTTGTTCGTTTGTGCTAACCTGTACATTGCTGCTTTGTTGGGTGCTGTCAACCCCGTATAGCTGGCTGCAACAACAAAAGTTCTTTAAAAAGTTCATTAAAAAAAAGTTTAAAAAAAGTACAAAAAAACATAAAAAAGTCAAAATAAAAAAAAGGTGTTTTGTGATTACCTGTACATTGCTACTTTGCTGGGTGCCGCCAACCCACAAGATTGTCACTGAAAGTTTGTGCCTTGCGGCCAGTAGCTTCTTTCATTTTCCCCCAACAAAAGAACCATGTCCAAGCTTCCTACATCCAGCACTTCACAGGCAGGGACTGCAAGAGGCGGTGAGGCTAGGAGAAGTGGCAGCACCAGACCCGGTGGCAGCCGGGGCAACAGGTGTGGCAGCAGGGTGCAGCTACCCCAGACAACCAGTGGTTCTGTAAGAACCACACAGCCAGCGGTTCTAGATTGGCTTACCCAATCCTCCACTTCCACCGCCCAAAGCTCCCAAAAGAGGTCGGCTGGATCATCCGACACCACCCTTACATGGGACGGTCAGCGAGAGTCCTCTGCCCCGTCCCCTGTTATTACTATGCCACTTACCTTTGGGGCACCTTCTGCCAGGGAACTATTGGCAAATCTTCATCTGCCTTTGGATTCTATACCACTTTTTATTGATGATGAGGAGAAGGAGGTAGTCCCCCAAAGGCAGCAGGTGGAACGTGCAGAGACTGCAGAGGAGGTGTTGGCTGTAAGCCAGAGAGGGGCATCCTGTGCCACACCTGAGATCCTGTCCCAGCCACTGGAGGACAGTAGCAGTGGTGGTGATGATGATGTCACTGATCGAACGTGGCGCCCCCAAGCACCATTATCCTCAGCGTCATCAGGGGAGGAAATTGAGGTGCTACCGAGACAGCAACATCCCACTGGTGCAAGGAAGCGAGGCACAAGAGGGAGGGGGTAGAAGACAATCTACCAGGCAGAGTCCATTACCTCCAAGCCTTGGTCCTGAGAGGGGACCCTCAGGCAGCGGTGGCAGTGAACAACCAGCAAGACCCCCCGTGGCTGGCAGCAATCCACGGTCCTCTGTCGTTTGGCAGTTCTTTCGGCTGGGGACAGATAAGCACATCGCTCTGTGCCTGCTGTGCAATGAGAGGGTCAGTCGTGGCAGGGGTGATAATCTTGGGACAACATCCATGAGGAAGCACATGGAAAGGCAACACCAACAGGCCTGGAAAAACCGTGACCCCAATACCACCTCCTGTCAGGATGCACCATACACTGCAGATCCCATCATGCAGCATCCTCTCACTGGAACTCAGGGCTCGTCAGCCTCAGTTGCCAGCAGCAGCACAGTCTCCCTGCCATCTACACCCCAGCCTTTCAGGGATTTTGTGGCGTGTGCGCACCCCAGATGGTGAGTCCCCAGCCGCCACTACTTCTCTGGCAAAGCTGTCCCATCACTGCACAGTTATGTGAAGAGAAAGGTTGGCGACTCATTGGAACTCTCGGTGTCCAAGACCGTGCACCTGAGTGCTGATGTCTGGTCCTCTAATTATGGGCAAGGGCAGTACATGTCCGTTACTGCCCATTAGGTCAACATCCTCCCAGGAGACCATCAGGAAGTTGGCCCATTCTTGCCACTGTCACCTCCATGGTGCTTTAGGGGGCCAGCAGCGGGTAGCACAAGTTCTGCCTCCACCACCACTGCAGTCCAACCTGACCCAGTGTCTTACCACCGAAGTCAGGCCCGCCGCTCTCAGGCTGTCCTCCATTTGGTGAGCCTGGGTCAACGAAGCCACAATGGGCAGGAGCTCCTCCGGACCATCAGGGAGGAGATAGCTGAATGGCTGACCCCACGTCGACTAACGGTGGTCAACGGTATAAAAATGCCCTGTGGATTTTACTCAGCAGACCCGCAGCCACATGTGAAGGTACCCATAGGGTGAGGTTTTTTGGGAGTGACAAAAGCGAGGGTGGGAGGTCACTCCCATATCCCATCAGGGGTTTTTCCCCTACCCACTTTAAAAGAAAAGTCCAGGCAATTAATAACTTTCTGTACCCTTACTTGACCCAGAAACTTATAAATTGACCGGACTTAACCTTTAAGCCAGCTGGTGACAGCACTTCAAAAGCATACATCCATTGGATTGGACGCTACACTCGGTTAGGACATCGAACTGGTGTTAAGAAAAAAATATATATATATATATATATATACATATATATATATATATATATATATGTGTGTGTATCGCCAACAGCCATAGGCCCAGATTCAACAGGTTTGACACCATAGTAGTTGCGTCAATTTGTAAAACAAGTGCCAGTGAGGTGTCAATTTAATGAAAATTGGACACATATTTTTGCATAATGGAACTGGCGTAAAGCCTTCTTAAATCTGTGCCTTTTTAAATGTCCTTTCTTCACCTCATGGATTCTGTGGGTGAGATTCTCTGTCTATTTTACCGTATCCGTATCCTGCTAGACTAGGTGTAATGTTAGAGGTTTTTTCTTTTTTGGTTGACTGTCCTGTGCTGAACTCTACATCAACATGTTGTCAGGTTTAAAGAATGATTTTTACAAACGTGCATATCCTTAGCTTTAAACTTCAGTTGTCTGTACTAGGTCCTTCTGGGTCCAAAAGAATACTACTCCTACTAATGCCCCCACCGTCAATTGTCTATTTGGAAAAATACTGGGTGGAATCAAGAGCTGCGGAAGCTGCCATCTCAATTTTTCTGTTTTTAACAATACTGGCCTGAGAGCCATCAACTGCTGCCTTCTCCTGCTCCTCAACTGGTCTGTTTTTAATAATACTGACATTGAATCAATCAACTGCTGCCTCCTCCTCCTCCTCAAGTAGCCTCTCCTCGATAATACTGGCATGGAATCGATCAACTGCTGCCTCCTCCTCAAGTAGCCTCTCCTCGATAATACTGGCCTTGAGTCAATCAACTGCTGCCTCCTCCTTCTCCTCAAGTTGCCTCTCCTCGATAATACTGGCCTTGAATCAATAAACTGCTGCCTCCTCCTCCTCAAGTAGCCTCTCCTTGATAATACTGGCCTTGAATCAATCAACTGCTGCCTCCTCCTCCTCAAGTAGTCTCTCCTCGATAATACTGGCCTTGAATCAATCAACTGCTGCCTCATCCTCCTCAATTAGCCTCTCCTCGATAATACTGGCCTTGAATCGATCAACTGCTGCCTCCTCCTCAAGCAGCCTCTCCTCGATAATACTGGCCTTGAATCAATCAACTGTTGCCTCCTCCTGCTGCTCAACTTGTCTCTTCTCAACAATACTGGCCTGAAAGGCGAGCAATCAATTGCTGCTGCCTCCTCCTGCTGCTCAACTTGTCTCTTCTCAACAATACTGGCCTGGGTGCAATCAAGTGCTGCCGCATCCTCCTTGTAAACTTTTTTTTTTCTATATTTTTTGTCACTATTTTGGCACTTTTATTCACTATATTTTATTAATATTATTCCTATTATTATTATTTATTTTTTTTTCTCATTATTTTTGCACTTTTTTCCCCCCACTTTTTTCATTGTAATATCAACTGCAACTAAACGAAACTATACCCTATCACACTCCCACTATTGTAGCTGCAATTATTCAGCCGTTAGAGCAAGGTTCGTTTTCGGTTCGGACCAATCCGAACTTCACAAAGTTTGCCGTATCGAACCGAACTTTTGAAAAGTTCGCTCATCCCTAATTACCTGTCCTAACTAATGATGCTGTGCAGCCCTTGCTAAATCATTTTCGAGCCATGTAAAAGGCCCAGTAAGCTAGCGCCAATTTTGCAGATCGGCACTTTTTTACAGTATTGATCGGGCGGCCATCAGCCGTGTAATAGGGTCCTAAGTTAACAGCAGCTTACCTGTCTCTCCCTGCCTGCGACCAAAGTCCAGAGAATACTGCTTTTAACCAGGAGCACAAGACCTCATACAACTTTTCTTCTCAGTGACTACCAGATGCCAAGACGTTAACATTCTCATTCTCATATTGCCCAAGGTGCTCAAGGTTCGCTCATTTCTACTCAAAATGAGTTGTTATTCCAGACTCGTAAAATGACTCTGTACCCACAATCTGCCCTCCCAAAACCCCTTGTACCTTCAGATAGCTGCTTTTAATCCAAGATCTGTCCTGGGTCTGTTAAGCAAGTGATGCAGTTATTGTCTGTGCATTAGGCTTGCACTGCCTCTCGATCCCTCCTCCCCACCCTCTTAACCATAAGAAATGCTCCAGGCAGATTTTCTACTATTCATCACCTGTGTGAGCACGGGACATGGGCTGGATTGTTGATGTGTCACTGTTGTTTCATTTTTTTTTTTGCAGAAATCTATAGTCCAGGTCATTTTAAGAAACATTGTAATTGGGTTTATTAGGCAAATATGCCATTACCTGCATTGAAAAAGACTTTTCCCAGGTCCCCTTCCCCTCATCTCTCTCATCCACTGCTCATTATCAGAAAATCTTGACTGGTTTACATCAGTCGGGTCCTGTCTGTTCTATGGAGAGGGGAGAGGGGAGGGGGAAGGAGGGAGATTAGTCAGCAGCAGAGAGCAGAGAACAAAGGATTACACAGTGGGAGTTGTGTGAAAGCCCGTATTCAGAGGTCAGAGACGTGAGTGCTGACCTCAGAGGAGATAGCCTGGTGATGTAGCTGTAAATTAACTCTTTGTTGTCCTGCTTTGGTGCCTCATTTCCCTCCACCCCTCCCCTCTCCATAGAGAACAATGAAGACAGGGGGGAGAGCTTCAAACTGCATTCTCATGATAAAAATGCATTTTTCGGCTAATAAACCCAATTACAAAGTTTCTTATAATCGCCTGTACTGTTGATTTCTGCAAAAAAAAAATTAACCGACATTGACACTTTAACCCCTAGGCGACCTAGGACGTACTGGTATGTCCTGAGCTATGACGCTTCATAGCAGGTGGGGGCCGGCTGCAGTGAGCAGCCGGGACCTCACCGGTAATAACACGCTGCAGCGATCGCGCTGCCGCGTGTCATTAACCACTTAAACGCCGCTAAAAGATAAAAACACCAATACACTACCCCAAAACCCCTCCACCAATAAAAGTTTAAATCCCCCCCATTTCCCATTATACAAATAAAACATATAAAAATAAATAAACAAATAAACATATAATATACCGTAGCATGCGTAATTGTCCGAGCTATTAAACTATAATAAGCGTCATTGCGAACGGCGTACACAATAAGAGGGAAAAAAGTGCGCAGATTACCGATTTTATGTTACATTATATATAATAAAAAGTGATCAAAACATCCGATCTTCACAAATATGGTATTATTAAAAACTAGAGATCATGGCGGAAAAAATGACACCCCACAGCCCCATAGGTAAAAAAAATAAAACCGTTATAAGCATCACAATAGGCCCATTTTATTAATATTTAATTGCCAAAAAAAAGGATTTCATTAAAAAAAAAATATATAACATTAGAAAATCTGTGTAAACCTGCATATGGTTGTGTTCGGACTGACCTATAGAGTAATAGTATCATGTCGCTTTTACCATATAGTGCATTACGTAGACACAGGAACCCCCCAAACGTTACCATATTGCATTCTTTTTTACGATTTCACCTATTTATATCTTCATAAATAATATATTTGGAATTCCATCATACATGTTATGGTAAAATGAAAGATGCCATTACAAAGTACAACTATTCCTGTAACAAATAAGCCATTACATGGCCTTGTAGATAGAAAACTGAAAGTGCTGGAGCTCTTAGAAGGGGAGGAGGGAAAAATGAAAAGATCAAAATTTGCGCGGTCCACTTGGTCATTTTGGGCCTGGTCCTCAAAGGGTTAAGGCACATGTGCAGTGTTCAGACAAGTGAGGAATAGAAAAATTCTGCCAGGGCCATTCATAATGGTAAAGAGGGTGGAGAGGTGGTGAAATCCTAGGGCACACACATTCTAGGCCACGCCAATTTGACACACGGCTGCAAGTTTAAAAGTTTTTTAGGACAATAAATGCATCACCTACCGAACAGACCCCAGGACAGATCTTGGATTAAAAGCAGCTATCTGAAGGTACAAGCGGTTAGGAGGGGGCAGATTGTGGGTACAGAGTCACTTTAAGCTGCATTTCTCATACCACAGCATAGCCAAGCAGATTTGCAATTCTAACTTCTACAAATGCTAGGTCGCAGTCATGTACAAACTGCACTGCGGCCCTATCACTTGCCAGGATTGTGTACCTAGGAAATGGTTAAGTAGAATTTTTAAACAACTTGACAGAAAGAGCAACTAACCGACTTAAATAGTATTTCCTGATCTCATTTTAGGAAGGAAATGCTTATCTGCAGAACAAATGTTATCACTGCAAAGTGCTCTAGCATGAGATAGGTCGGCAGAAGAATGGATCTATAGAAAAGATGCTGACAGACATACAAAAAATTCTCAAGCAGCATGATAGTAACCTAATGATTCAGTTTTAAGAATGATATTTCACAATAGTCTAGCTACCTCCTAATATAAATAAAATGGATGCATGCAATGTACCCCCTTTATTTACACTATATATATATATATATATATATATATATACACACACACACTATCTTGGAGGCGTTCATTACAAGCAAGATTGTCAGTCAGGGAGATCTGCAAACATTTAGATAATTCTAGCTCTGCAACTTAGTAAGCAGCTTGATCTACCAGCTGAAGTTTACGTTGGAAGGGGGTAAGGGGTACTTCAATTCTTTTGCTCACTAGGGAGTTGATTGTACCAGGCGGTAATCTCCATGAGGAATTCAGTGCCCTCTGCTTGTTAGAAAACCTTCTCTAATCAGTATTGTTATCCAGACAGCAGCAGAGTGAAGGTGCCAACGCTCGATTCAGAGAAACATATTTGTCTCCTAATGCAAAGTCTTTCTGTGCCTGGCAGACTGCAGATTTTTTCTTTACTGCGGCTTATTTAATCGTAGACACGTAGCACGGCTGTTGTTCAGGCTGATCTTCTAAATCATACAGAATGCTTCTATCTTCCAAGCATACAGGAAGAAGATGTTTGCTGTATTTGAGTGATTGCTTAGACTTGTTCACACAATGCACCGTTATCGCAACACAAAAAAGGAGCAAAAACAAGGTGCAGCTCCAATCAGTTTCTGATGAGGTTTTCTCATAATTGCCTTTAGGGCTTTAGGCTGTGTTCATACATGCAGTAAAGCAATGAAAATGCAATGTTAATGCATCATTTAGGGTCCATTTACACAGAAAGATTATCTGACAGATTATTTGCCAGATTTGAAGCCAAAGCCACGAATGGATTTGAAAAGAGGAGAAATCTCAGGCTTTCCTTTATGACCTGATCTCTGTTGATGGCTTTGGCTTCAAATCTTTGGCAGATAATTTGTCAGATAATCTTTCTGTGTAAATGGACCCTTAATTGCAGTAATTACTCATTTAATTGTAGTGCTGCATCATTTCTTTGTGTTATGGTCCGTTTACACTGAGAGATTTATCTGACAGATTTTTTGAAGCCAGAGCCAGGAATGACCTGTTCTCTGTTTATAATCTGTTCCTGGCTTTGGCTTCAAAAATCTGTCAGATAAATCTCTCTGTGTAAAGGCACCCTTACTGTAAATTGCAGTAATTAATCATTTAAAGAGGATGTCTGGTGGGGGGAGGGAAGGGGAGGATATTGGGTAAAAAATCACTAGGGATGGGATGGGGGGGAGGGAATTGAAAAGGCAAATATAGCTCCCCGTGCCTGTGCTGCGGTCACATCACAGAGCTCCCGGACTGCGCCAGCAGTCATCTTCTCCATGACCCAGGATCCACGTCACTGAAGAGCAGGATTTATCCAGCTCAGCCAATCGTTGACTAGAGCAGTGTCCCGCCCCAGTCACTGCCAGGTCATGACGTAGCTGGCTGGGAGTTTAGAAAAGACCCTGAGACCTTCTGATGCGACCCGCAGCTCTCCTGTGACATGCGCTGCTCTGGTGGGACAGGAGTCGGCACGCAGAGCATCCTCCTGTGTCTGAAAATGCAGCGCCCACCAGACACAGGAGGATACTGTCTGTGCCGGTTCCTTCCCCACCAAAGTGGCGCACATCTTCTTTCTCCTGCGGGCCACGCACGATGACGTCATTTCATCGCGCGCCGCCTGCAGAAGAAGACCAGCACAGACTAGAGGAGAGAGAAGAGGACCTGGGCATCGTGGGAGCAGAGGAAAGGTGAGTGGCATGTTTATTTTTTTATTTGGTACAGACATCGGGGGTTAAGAAGGAGTACCAGGGACATGACTGGGGGGTTAACTAGACTACCAGGGACATGACTGGGGGGTTAACTAGACTACCAGGGACATGACTGGGTGGTTAACTAGACTACCAGGGACATGACTGGGGGGAGGGTAACTAGAGTACCTAGGACATGACTGGGGGGTTAACTAGACTACCAGGGACATCACAGAGAAGGGGGGTTAACTAGACTACCAGGGACATCACTGGGGGTTAACTAGGGCTACCAGGGACACCACTAAGGGGTTAATTAGGACTACCAGAGGAATTAAAGGGGGGTTAACTAGGGCTACCAGGGACATCACTAAGGGGGGGCAGTTTCACTATGGTTACCAGGGGCATCACTGGAGGGTTAACTAGACTACCAGGGACAACACTGGAGGGTTATCTAGACCAGTGCTTCTCAATTCCAGTCCTCAGGCCTCACCGACAGGTCATGTTTTGAGGATTTCCTTAGTATTTCACAGGTGAGATAATTATACTCATCAGGTATGACCAAAGGTGTCCTTTGTATGGGAAATCCTCAAAACATGACCTGTTGGTGAGGCCTAAGGACTGGAATTGAGAAGCACTGATCTAGACTTCCATAGGCATCACTGGGGGGGTTCACTATGGTTCCCAGGGACATCACTGGGGGATTAACTAGGACTACAAGGGAAATCACTGAAGGGTTAACTAGACTACCAGAGACATCGCTAGGGGGTTAACTAAGACTACCAGGGACATCACTGGAGGGTTAATTAGGATTACCAGGGACATCACTGGGGAGGGGTTAACTAGGACTACCAGGGACATCACTGAGGGTTAGTTAGACTACCAGGGGCATCAATAAGGGGTTAACTACAATAGCAGGGGCATTAGGGGAACAATACTTTGCGTTGCCCCCGGTGCTACCAACCGATGCTACTAACTGCCTTGCACAGTATAACAGTGAGTGCAGCAGCCCTCGAATGATTTTATTAATGCCCGAATGGCCCCTGACAGGGAAAGGTTCCTCACCCCTGTGCTAAAGGAAGAGGGTAGAAGTGATCAAACATACAAGGGTAAACTAAATCAGACTAATGCTGCATTTACACGGAACGATTATCGTTCGAATTTTCGCGATAACGATCGCATTTGAGAGATAGTCGTTCCGTGTAAACACAGCAAATGATAAGCGACGAGCGAGAAATCGTACATTTTGGTCTTTCAGCATGTTCTCAAATCGTCGTTGGTCGTTCGCTAAAAATTCGCAGATCGCTTTGTGTATACAGTCTTTCAAAGTCTTTTGAAAGATGGGCTTAAGCGATCTTAAAAATGATCGCAATAACAATTTTTTCTAACGATTTTTCTCCGTCTAAACACTGATCGTTATGAAAATTAAATTGTTGCTTCAAAATCATTAAATGATCCATTGGGCGAATTATCGCTCCGGGTAAACGCAGCATTAGGTCCTAATCAGATCAGTGTTGCATTCATGTTTAACTGTATTCCAGAACTAGACTGCAGCGATTCAACTTAACCAAACTCACAGCACCATAGAGATCAATGGTCAGTTAAAGACATAAAATACACCCATCTGAATGAGACATACAGCAACTGTAATAATCTTGTCCAAAAGTAAAACATGGGAAGGTCTTATGGTGCGTTTACACAGAACAGTTATCCTTAGAATTTTCGCAATAAAGACCGCACTTGAGCGATAATCGGCTCATGTAAACACAGCGAACGATCAAGCGACAAGTGAGAAATCGTTCATTGCGATTCTTCAACATGTTCTCAAATCGTCGTTGGTCATTTGCTAAAAGATTCACCCTATGTGTGAGATGGGCTTAAGCGATCCTAAAAACAATGGCAATAACGATTTTTCTAACGATTTACGCATCTAAACGCTGATTGTTCTAAAAACCAAATTGTTGCTTCAAAATCGTTAAACGATCGATTAGGCAAATTATTGGCTGTGCAAAATCAGTGCATGTTTTCAGCACTGGGCACAAGTAATTGTGCTGCCATTAAAATGCATTGTTATCAGCTGCACATCTCAGAAAAATTTAAATCAGCCGATGAGCGAGTATTATTTAGTTTGCCTGCTGATCACTCGCCCTTTTATACGCCCAATTATCGGGTAAATGAGTGTTCCTAGGAATCTTTAATCCACATCATTGTCCTGTGTACAAGGATAAGCAATCAGCTGACAAATAAGCAAATGACTGGATGGAGCTAAAATGGCTGAATCTTTTGTCAGATTACATCATCTTTATAATAAATCCAGTGATTATGCATTCAACTTGGCTACATGATTGGAGCCAGGGGCATACCTAGAAATGGCTAGGCCCCATAGCAAGCTTTTGATTGGACCCCCCCCCACTTCCCGACTGACCACTAAGCCATCAAGTGTAGTCATAACTGCAAGCGCTCATCACTCCTTGCTTGCAGTTAAAGGGACATTTGCAAAACCTGCTCAGCCACCGCTTGCTGGGGGGCCCAGTATATAGCAGGAGTAGGCCACCAGGACCCCTGATGTGGCAGGCCCTATAGCAGCTGCTATGGCTGCTACAGTGGTAACTACACCCTTGTCAGTAGCCCAAAATATCCAAGAATAGGGAGGCCCTAGTAGAGGTAAAACTCTTCCATGTTCTTCTAAAACTGGTTCTTCTAACTAGGACAAACCTTCATCTGTACAATCCCACTCCTCCTCCACACAATGTAGATAACACAATAAAATGTCATATATTCATAAGGAGACTATTACTGGAGCTTCCAGTACTGAAATGGTCGGCTTCCAGTCTGTTATGGTGATGGACATGTTGTCACAATTACACAAGACATTACCCTTGTGTGAAGTATCTCCGACAACATAGGATCTAAGCAATTATCACAACTGAAAACATTGAGAAAATAATAATAAAGAAGGTGATTAAAATGGAATCTATTTCATTCACATTATTTTCACTGTTGTTGGAAGGTTTCCAAATTGTCGAAAGCATGCTAATTCTATTTTGGTGCAGAGGCAGGATCCCTGAGTGCAAATATCCTATATTCATAAATCATTGTAAGAAAAAACATGACATTCGCTTGCAGCAGTATATATATTGTCCATTACGTCCTATGCTTAACACGGAGGGCTCTAGCAGAACTCTTTGAAGAGTAGTATCAAAAACCTGGTCTAGTGGAAATACAAAATTAGAATTCTAGAGATGCCACTTCTGTGCAATGCAGTATTTTCTCTTCCTGCAAATTACAACTAGTGACTGCGGGCAATGCTACATGGCTCTGATACTCTGAGAATGTCCAATTCATTGCAGCCATAAGCTTTACATTATCTACACCCTGCTTAATGCAGGGAATATATAGAACACTTAATCACAAAGGGTTTCATTCACTATAATACAGGACGTATCTATTAGACATGCCTATCATTTACAGTATGTAAGACTGCATTGAGGAATGTGCCCTATATATTACATACAAATAGCTAGAGTGCCTGATCCATTCAGCCAGTTATTAAAGTGGAATTCTCCAATGTCACAATAAAGCTGTCTTAAGATGAAGTATGCAAGGGGCCCTTGTGCATGAACTCCAGAATCCCAAACTAAGAGGGCACAGCATTCAGCTATAGTCAGCAGTTTCCGATGGCTTTACTACCACTGAGATTAATGGAACTGTAAGTGTGGCTGAGATTCCCAAACACAGAATCTTAGATTTTACCCGTAGGTCTTTGCCTACTCTATGGAGGACTGGGCTCACAAGAAGTGCAGGGGTCCTGCAAGGGTTTAAAAAAAATTGTGTATATGTGTATTTGTAAAATGTGTACATATACTGTATATACCACAAGGGGTGCTAGGGTACTACCATCACTGTGTCATGAAGTGCAAGGCATATTACTATACACCCAAAGGTATTTAAAAGGACCCTGAATTTTCTACCTAATTGCTATGCCCCTATAAACTTTATTTTAAAAAAAACTACACAAAAATAAAATAAAAAATGGCTGGTCAGAGAAATAAATAAACAAGACTAAATGTAAACTTAGTGTATAGAGCTCAATGTATAATAAATGCCTCCAAACAAGGATGCAAGGATTTTAAATATAGCAGTCAGAGACAGTGTGCAGTATGTACTGACCATATACCATATACCATATATTCAGGTCCTTGTTAGGAGGCATCAGTAAAAGATTACAATATGAGCGGTTTGGGCGGTCGTCGTGGGATCCATGGTCCAAACCGCTAATATTCACCGCAGCCCCTGCTCTGTAATCCAGGGGTCCCTCCGCTACCTGGGCCCTTGTGCAGTAAGTCTTTTAACTGTGAGCATTCCTGATGAGCGCTTACAGTTAAAAACGGCACTGTAACACAGCAAAGGGCTATTAGCTTTCCACTGTGCTCATGCCTCTTGTGACCACAGGCAGCAATACATGGTCATGGTATGGCAGTATTCTTTAACCCCTGTAGGTTTTGTGAACAGCCCGGGGCCCGTGGTACAGTTAATGCGCCACCGAGAGGCATTCATTGTGCATTGAGCTCGATACACTCAATGTATAAACCAGCTACTGGTCTATTTTATAAGTGATGAACTGCAGAACTACTCAAGCTCTGGACGCGGAACAGCTACATAGCCCCCCCCCCCCCCCCCTGATGCCTATTCTAACGCCTAGTTAAATGGACACTATATTTGGGGAAGCTATTTGGGTGGCAATAGAGCTGCAGCCACCTCACTTTCTAGCAGTGATTTGCCTACTGGATGGCTAACATACTGTAATGCCAAGTATAATACATCTTAAAAAGGAAGACAAAGTATAAAAAGGAAAAAAATTACCCCAAGGCATAAAACTAATATACAGTGGTCCCTCAACATACAATATTAATTGGTTCTGGGGAAACCATTGTATGTTAAGTCCATACCTCTACCGAAAACTGGTAATTGGTTACGAAGTCCCCAAAAAATCATTCCAAAATGAGACAAAATTAAGAATTAAAGTGTCACTTGCGTTATAACTTTAAAATCTAAATCAACAGTAGATGTGAATGATATAAAGTTTGCAATGTACATTCCTTATTTTTTTTTAGTTATTATCATGAAAAACATGGTGACCCCGCTCTGAACCGCCGCAATCCCGGGTGCCTCATGTAGCCCAGGATCGCGGCTATTAGCGGGCACGGTCCGATCGCCGTGCCCGCTAATTAGATAATCGGAGGCAGCTGTCAAAGATGACAGCTGCCTCCGATTACCGGATTCAGCCGTTCCCTGGTGTCTAGTGGAGGAGATCGCTCCTCCGGGACGTTGTCCCGGAGGAGCGATCTCCGTTACTGAAGCCGGCTGGGGACCTCTCCAAGATGGCGCTGTTCCCGGCTCGGCACTCGTTTGTTTTCGGCTGCAGCAGCCGAAAGCAAACGAGTGCCGATCTCATTGATCTTTGCTGTATAATTATACAGCAAAGATCTCAATGAGAGATCAAAGTGTATATACTAGAAGTCCCCCAGGGGGGCTTCTAGTATATGTGTAAAAAAAATAAATAAAGTGTTGTTATCAATAAAAATCCCCCTCCCCTAATAAAAGTCTGAATCACCCCCTTTTTTGCCAGGTTATAAATAAAAGTAAATAAATAAATAAATAAACAAACATATTTGGTATCGCCGCGTGCATAATTGCCCGAACTATTAATTAATCACATTACTGATCTTACACGGTAAATGGCGTAAGCGCAAAAAAATCCCAAAGTGCAAAATTGCGCATTTTTGGTCTCATCAAATCCAGAAAAATTGTAATAAAAAGCGATCAAAAAGTCGCATATGCGCAATCAAGGTACCGATAGAAAGAACACACCATGGCGCAAAAAATGACACCTCACAAAGCCCCATAGACCAAAGGATAAAAGCGTTATAAGCCTGGGAATGGAGCGATTTTAAGGAACGAATATTTGTTAACAATGGTTTGAATTTTTTACAGGCCATCAGATACAAGAAAAGTTATACATGTTACATATCATTGTAATTGTAACGACTTGAGGAACATATAAAACATGTCAGTTTTTCCATAGGACACACGGCGTAAAAACACAGTCCCCCCAAAGAAAAAGAATTGTGTTTTTTTTGGATACAAGTCTAATGCACAGACACTCTAGGCCACACTAATTTGACACAGGGCTGCAAGCTTAAAATTAGTTTTTAGGGCAATAGCTGCATCACCTGCCGAGCAGACCCCAGGACAGATCGTAGATTAAAAGCAGCTATAAGAAGGTACAAGCGGTTTGTGGGGGGCAGATTGTGGGTTCAGAGTCGCTATAAACAATCGCTGTTGTTTCAATGTCCCTCCATGAGAGGGGTTTCTAACATATTTTACATCATTTTTTTCTATTCCCCCTCCTTTTTTAATACATGTATTCATCTATTATGTATGTATGTATGTATTTATTTATTGGCTTATTAAATCACATTATTTTTCTGATATATACAGTATACAGATTTCTGTATGAAGTTATTTTTGTACATGAAATCAATCAGATGCGTGGTAAGGAGGGATTAATTTAATATAATTGGGCTTCTTTGTGTATATCCTAGTCCACAATCTCCTAGTATCAGGACCAATCGCTATCTGCTCATATAAATGCACCAAAATACTATACAAGGTACTTTACACTCATGGGCTGATGCTGCCTACCTACAGAAAGGTGACACTATTCAACAATAAGTATATAGATTTGATATCCCTAAACATAGAAGAATTAGATGATTTCTTTGTACTATAAATTTTACTCATTTAACAAAGTGTACAGAAATGCATAGAAATTGTTGAAGAGAATGTACCAGTTCAATCCACATATTAAGCTTTTCATACAACCTTATGGACGCCACTACGCTGGTGTTTCTTTCTTCAATCTTCTGCCCAGTTCCTGCAATCTCCCCTGTTTTTTTAATATGCAAATGAGGTAGGTCAGTGCGCTGGAGGTGGGCCCAGCACACCGATATCCCCTCCTCTGGGTGATGAAGAGCTAGGCCACGGCCAGACTTGATTCAGAAGGCACACATCACACAGGGGAGGGGATATGGGTGCACTGGGGGTCACTGGGCCCACCTCCAGTGCACCAAGGGACCTCATTTGCATATTTAGAAAATAGAGCGGTTTGCAGGATTTGGGTGGCGGATTGAAAAAAGGAACACTAGCAGCACAGCGCAGGTCATATGAAAAGCTTAATATATGGATTAAACTGGTACATTGACTTTAAATTAAAATTCGGTTCTAGCCATGAATTACTCATTGGGGTTTAACAAACCAGCCTAGCACTGATGGGTCAAGGACATGTTGAGTATTGGATCAACCACACTTGTACAGGTAAACGCACTCACTGTCACAGATTTTACCAGTGTGCTTAGATGACCTACAGGGAAACAATTGCCACACTGATGTATTTCTTAGAAATTCTAAACTTTTACATTTATTATGTACTTACATTTTATCTCCTTGTTACAGTCCATGTGCTTTATAAATACACCCAGTAGGCAGGATACAGTAAAACTCTATGTACTGTGTTCTATTGTTATTGTGCATCAGTTTGAGCTCCACTTGGGTAAAATAAATGGAAATGTTGTTATTGTTATTCTATAAGAAATAACTCTTCTGAGTTTGTTTTCTATTTTATTGCTCCCCCAAAAAAAGAAATAGTCTTTTTCCATGTCACGTTTTATATCAGCGCTTTTCAAACTGTGAGGCGCGCCTCACTGGTGAGGCGCAGCTCACAGTCCGGTGAGGCGTGGGGTCTGGTGCGCAGGATGACACACTGAGCAAGATCATCAGAATTCCGCGGCGGAGATTTCCGCCTCGGAATCCCGCCGTGCTCAGTGTGCTGCTGTACAGTGTGTGCTGCAGTGCCCGGGCTGTAGCTACTTCCTGACGAACCTGGTAACCCTGCAATGTCATACATACTACTGACCCTGTCAACAGGGGTGCTGAGGAGGCGTACTAGGGGGAAATGGGGCGCTCTCCCCACAGGACCTGCTAGTGCACCTGTCACCAGCCTCTCTTCCAGATTCACAGTGAAATCCACCGCTAATTCAAAAGTTCGGGTCTCCATGGATACGCATCCATGGAGACCCGAACATTTGGATGTTGCCGCTTATCAAAAAGTGCGACAGGTACCAGGTGCACTGTTAGCTGCAAGCACATAAGTGTCTCCCCAAGACACCAGGGACTGGGACATGGCCGCATCGGGACGTCACATGGCAGAGCTGCTGGAGGCCGAGGAACACTGGAAGGCGCTGGGCAGGAGCAACTCCTGTATAAGTGCAGGTAAAGCACTAACTATGCTGACAGCAGGCCATACCAAGGGGGGGAGCGTTAATTGCTGGTGGTATGTCAGAGGTTTAATTGAAGGTATTGGGGGTAAAGGGGGTTAATAACTGTCAATGGGGAGTCGGAGGGGGGTTAATTGCAGGGGTAATATTATTATTATTGGTGCAAAGCAGGTGCATTATTACTAAATGGGCTGGCACAACAGGGTCATTATTACTAAATGGGGGTCACAGCAGGGAGCATTATTATTAAATGGGGGTAACAGCAGGGAGCATTATTACTAAATGGGGGTCACAGCAGGGAGGATTAATACTAAATGGGGGGTCACAGCAGGGAGCATTATTACTAAATGGTGGTGACAGCAGGAAGCTTTATTACTAAATGGGGGTCACAGCAGGGAGCATTATTATTAAATGGGGGTAACAGCAGGGAGCATTATTACTAAATCGGGGTCACAGCAGGGAGCATTATTACTAAATGGGGGTCACAGCAGGGGGCATTATTACTAAATGGGGTGGCACAGCACGGGCATAATTACTAAATGGGGCTGGGGGCACAGCAGGAGGCATTATAACTAAAACTAAGCGTCTAACCCTGTCTCGCTGCCAGGGGTCTGTTGGCGATTGAATGTGCAGGTAATTCTGTATTCTGTTTGGCACTGGTGGGGGAATTAAGGATGCGTGAGGCTCTGTTGTGGCCCTTTAAGGGGGCTTAACTATTTGTGGGGCATTAATGGGGGACCCTATATTTGTGGGGCACTAATGTGTTACTATTGAGGGAAATAACTATATGTGGGGCACTATTAGTGTTATTAACTATTTGAGGGGCACTAATGTGTTACTATTGAGGGAAATAACTATTTGTTGTGCACTATTAGTGTTATTAACTATTTGTGGGGCACTAGTAGGGTTATTAACTATATGTGGGGCACTAGTGGAGATATTAACTATTTGTGGGTCACTAGTGGGGTTATTAACTATTTGTGGGGCACTAGTGGGGTTATTAACTATTTTGGGGGCACTGGTAGGGTTATTAACTATATGTGGGGCACTAGTGGGGTTATTAACTATTTGTGGGGCACTAGTAGGGTTATTAACTATATGTGGGGCACTAGTGGAGATATTACCTATTTTGGGGGCACTGGTAGGGTTATTAACTATATGTGGGGCACTAGTGGGGTTATTAACTATATGTGGGACACTAGTGGGGTTATTAACTATATGTGGGACACTAGTGGGGTTATTAACTATTTGTGGGGCACTAGTGGGGTTATTACCTATATGTGGGACACTAGTGGGGTTATTAACTATTTGTGGGGCATTCTGACAGTGCCAAGAGCGCCGCATGCACAGTGATGGGGTAAGTAGTAGAGAGGGAGCTGCAACAGAAAGAGGGGTTTAAGAATGTAATCATGCTGGTGTGTGTGTGTGTGTAAACTGCCAGGTAAGTAGAGGGGTTGGTTACAGAAAAAGGAGTGCTGCACTGTGGTGCTAGTTTGCAGGTGGATCAGTATGTGGTGTTGAGTTTTTGCAGGTGGAGCAGTATTTATTTCTGCACTTCGGTGCTTATTTGGCAATGCTCTGGGATAAAATGTGCACTACATGGCAGTAGTTGGCATTGCATAGTAGTAAGTGTTTGTTGGTGAGGCCCGAGCATCAATATGGAGCCCCAGGTGAGGCCCGAGCATCAGTATGGAGCCCCAGGTGAGGCCCAAGAGCAAAATGTTTGAGAAGCACTGTTTTAGATCCATTGCTCTGTGTAGGTACAGCTCCTGTACTATCTATATTGGGAGCTGGTTGTAATATGCAGCCGGATTCCCGCTACTCCAGCTGGTATCGGAGATAACTCCAATCCTAGTGCCATAAATAGTACCTGTAATTTCAAAAAATGTTTAAAAATAGGCATGTTTTTATTAAATTAACCCTTCTGAGTAGTGGCAAGGTGATGTTAGTGCTACTTTTCTTCCTGCTACTCTTGAAGGTAGGGGGGAGTTGGAGATTACACTGCAGCATTATGGACATACTGTGGTAGGTATGCTGGTATTGACACCATGGACAGTTGTACTTTGAACTTTATGGGTGGTCGGAGATGAGAGGGAATCCTTGATTAACCCTTGAGGAACAGTCTTGATATTTTCAACAGGCAGACTAGCTCAGCTTATAGATATACAACCCAAGCTTTCTTAGGCCTCAGTCACACGATCCGTGCCACAATCCGGTGGAGGATCGCAGCACAGATCCCCTACCCGGAGCCCCACACACCCCCCCAGCAGCAGAGATGACAGGAGGCATGATGCGCACTTCTGTCATCACATCTACTACTCATCTATTCTCCGTGCTGACCTGCTACTCACACTCACCGTAAGTGGCCTGGACTATGCTGTCGGGAGAAGAAGGCAGCGTAGTCCAGGCCACTTCTGGTAAGCATGAAGCCGGCCGCTCTGGGGGAGTAGGTGAGTAGTAGCTGCAATGACAGGAAAGCACATCATGCGCTCCTGTCATCTCTGCTGCCAAGCAGCGGGGGAGAGATCCATGCCGCAATCCGCACTAGGACATGTTCGGCTTTTTCTCAGTGCGGAACGCGGCACCGATTATGTGAATAGCTTCATTCACATCAATAGTCGCAGATCCACGACCTCGGACAATTTTACAGAACGCGTAAATGCAGCCTTAGGCTCTCTCCTTCTATACTGAGCATACAGCAAACCCTTCCCCTACTTCCTATAATTTGTTCTGATCATTTACTAACAACAATTTTCGACAACAGGAAGTAGACAGCAGATTGCAGAGAAACCCAATGTCCACTGCTGTTTTAGGCTATGTTCACACTACATATGAGACCGGCCGTTCTGTGACCCCGGCCAGGTCACGGAACGGCCGGTCTCTGGCCGGATCATCTCGGCCGGTACTTAAGTACCGTCCGGATGATCTTTCCGGCCGCAGAGCTCTGATGCGGGTGCATCAGCGTGTGCCTGCATCAGAGCTTACCATAGCACATAGTGAAGCAGCCGTCCGGAGCCGCTCGCTTCAATGTGTGAACTGCCAGGTCTTTCTGCGGCCGGAATTCACTGAATTACGGCCGCAGAAAACTGACCTGTCAGTTATTTGCGGGGCCGCACAGATCCCGTCCGAAGCGTATACAATGTGTGTACGCTCCGGCCGGGATGCCATTGCTCAATAGGCTGTGTTGCACTGCACAAAAACTACGGCCGTTGTTGCCATCGGCAACAACGGACGTAGTTTTACGTAGTGTGAACATAGCCTTATGGGGGTAAGATGTCATTTTTGGTAACTGAAGTGATTAACAAATATGCTAGGACTTACACTGACTATAAAGTGGAGAGAAATTATTAGTAATGATAGTGCCTATTAAACTACTTAGAGCCCTGTGACTATGGCATGTAACTTGTCTACTAGAGGGAATGGTTTACTTCTGTTCACCTTGGCCTAAAAATGCAACTGTGGGCTGGTTTGCTATGGCAGCTTGGGGGCCTAACAAAGGCTTCAAGGCCCACCATGCCATAGCCAAATAAAATTCCTGTCATTTAGAAATCAGTCATGTATAAGTACTCAAAATAGTTCTGTTAAAAATATCCATTTGTACAATGTGCTCCATGCTTGACAATGAGGTCCAATGTACATCTTGTGCCATATAAGCAACCCTTGAACAACCGTTTGAGAGTGCATACTGTTGTGCACAATGCTGATTTGGAAGCACATATTCTGGATGGGCAGCTGGCAGCATTGAGATCCAATGAGGGTGGACAGAGTGATAGTATGGAGGTGCAAGAGGATGAGGCAGCTAGTTCAGTGAAAGTCAGAAGACAGGGTGAGGGAAGCATGTCAGAAAGGCTAGCCCTGATTGGGCACACCCAACAAGTTAGGGGGTTGTCTGCTCCAGTAAGGTGGGGAATAGGAGTGCAGGGCAGAACAGACAGGTGCCGGTAATGGGAAACTCTATTATTAGGGGAACAGACAGGACAATTGGTCACAAAGATCAGGATTGTCGAACAGTATGTCGTTTACCTGGCGCTCGAGTTTGTCACATTGCGGATGAGATTGACATATTACTGGGAGGGGCTGGTGATGACCCTGCGGTCATGGTGCACATTGCACATTATAAAGTTAGAGGTAGCTGGAGGGCCCTTAGGCAGGAAGCATACGACTAGGACCTCCAAGGTTATATTTTCCGAAATATTTCCTGTACCACGTGCCATACCAGAGCAAGAGTTTAAATGGGACTTAATGGGCCATTTTTAAGAGCATCCTGGGTAGATATTGTGAACGACACATCCCCTATGGAAATAAGCATAGTTGAAATAATAAATATAAATAATAAAAAATAAAGAAAAACAACAAGCATTCAGACTACATTACTAAAACAAGAAGGCAGTAGGGAAGCACTGAATAAGTATAGGCAGAAGAATAAATTGTGTAAAAAAAAAAAAAGAAAAGAAGCAAAAATTGCAACAGAAAGGATTGCCACAGAAAGTAAAAAAAATTCCCAAAATGTTCTTCACCACTATAAATATCAAGAAACTCAAAACTGAAAATGTTGTGCCCCTTAAAAAAAAATTGGTGTAATGGTGGAGGGGGATGATAAAAGGCCAATCTACTAAATGCCTTCTTCTGTACCGTATTTACACAGAAAAAATCCTATGACAGATGACAAGGTGACAAGAAGAGCAGTGCCGCCTTAAAAACATTAAAATCCATAAGTCACCAGGCCCAGATGGTATCAGGTATCAATATATTTAAGAAGGGGTGAAAAAGTGATGCTGTAAACTATAGGCCTGTAAGTCTAACATCTATAGTGGGTAAAGTATTCAACAGTTTTCTAAAAGATACCATACTGTCATAATAAAAAAATCTTATCACACAGCACCAGCATGGGTTTATGAGGGATCGGTCCTGCCAGACTAATCTGCTTCCATGAGGATGTCAGTCGTAGACTGGACCTGGGGGAGGCTGTGGATGTTGTGTATCTGGACTTTTCAAAGGCATTTGATACTGTGACGCATGAAGGAATGGTCCATAAAAGGAGAATAGAAAACAAACAAACAAAGGGAAAATAGAAAACAGAGGGTGGTCATAAAAGGGACATTGTGTCACAGGTAGTAGTGGGGTACCGCACGGGTCAGTGTTGGTTCCAAGCTTACAGAGTAGAATCTCCATTTTTGCAGATAACATTAAACTGGGTAAAGTAATCACCACAGAGGAGGATAATATCATATTACAGAGGGAATAGGGGAAGCTTGAGGTTTAAGGAGATAAATGGCAAATGAAGTTTAATGTGGATAAATGTAAGGTTATGCATTTGGGCCGTAGAAATAATAAGTACAGTTATGTGCTAAATAATAAAACACTGGAAAAAACTTCTTCCGAAAAGGACCTGGGGGTATTGGTGGACAGTAAACTCAACTTTAGTGATCAGTGCCAGGCAGCAGCTGCCAAGGCTAATAAAATAATGGGATGCATCAAAAGAGGTATAGATGCTAAAGATGAGAACATAGTTTTGCCTCTTTACAAATCACCCCACATAAAATAGTATGTAGTTTTAAAAACCTGTATATAAGAAGGACAAAGCTGAACTGGAGCGGGTGCAGAGGAGGGCAACCAAGGTCATTAAGGGAATGGGTGGGTTACAGTACCCAGACAGGTTATCAAGCTTGGGGTATTTAGTTTAGAAAAAAGACGTCTTAGGGGCGATCTGATCACAATGAATAAATATATTAATGGACAGTACAGAGATCTTTGTAGTGATCTTTTTACACCTAGGCCTGTAACCATGACAAGGGGGTGTCTGTACGAGCAGTGAGACTATGGAACTCTCTACCACATGATGTTGTCATGGCTGATTTATTAAAGGTCTGAATGCTTTTCTCAATAAATATAATATTACAAGTTATCTGGGAATTTATTCTTATTGTCATATTGGAATCAGGACGGAATTTTCCTCCCTGTGATGTGGCAATTGGCATCTGCCTCATGAAGGTTTTTGATCCTTACTCTGGATTAATACAGTATAATAGATCCACATTCCCTTAGCCCTAGCTTGGCAGTGCAGGAGATAAGCAAGGTATATGCTTGAAAGAAGGTACTACGCACACAAAATGCTGTGTGTACTGTACGTGGTAATCAGGATTTTAATCAAAAAATGTAAAGTTTTCGTCACTTGGACCTTCATCAGACTCGTAAGAGGTCTATGCGTGCTTTCTTGAATTGGGAATGCATATAGAGATACAGCTGAAAGAACAGATTATTATGCTGAAGTATGATGTCCAGAATGGTGATAACCTTGTGGTTAGTGGTAGTGGTTATCTCCACTCCAGACATCATACCTCAGCATAAGATTCTAATGTTCTAGCAGTATCTCTATATGGACTCTCATTTGAAGCGAGCACACATATATCTGTTATTGGTCTGATGAAGGTCTAATTGATGGAAACATTACATTTGGATCAACACAGTAGGGTATATAGGTTGAACTTGATGGATTATTGTCGTTTTTCATCCTTTTAACCATGTAATTATTCAACTTGTCCTGCAAAAAACAAGCTTGTGAAGCCAATTATATTAAACATATTAGTGGCGGGAATATGGCAGCATATCTTTTTTCTCTATGAAATGTGTCAAAAGTAGAAAAACAGTAAAAATATCCCCCTTCCCGGCAGTACTTATCACTAGAATCAAAGTAACATATTATTTATGTTACACAGAGAACAGGGAAAAAAAAGAAATAAATAATAAGGAATAATAAAATGATCATGCAATTTTTTTCCTATTCCATCTAGAAAGAGTTATTAAAGTTAATCAATAAGCTATACAGTATATATCCCACACAGTAGTCCCACTAAAAATAAAACTCATCTCACAACATATAAACCCTCCTACAGCTATACGTTATGGTAAGCGCATGGCAACATTAATAGCAAAGAAGGAGAGTTGTAATTTCTCACCGTAATCCCCTGACATAGAAGTGCTGGAATCTGATGACATCTCAGGTAGTTTGCATACACAGAAAGGTGAAGAACAAAATGTAATTTCAGTCAAAAGCTTGTGAAGGACAATAAGATGATGTATAAGCTGTATACTGTAACTACTAAATATAATACCCAGACTGGGTTTCCTAAAGAAACACGGTAATGTACCATATTTGCCGGCATATAAAATGACCGCTGACTTTTACGAAGTTTTTCAGGGGGTTTGTATTATACACCGGAAAATGTAAACCCCTGCCTAACCACAGCAAGGTTTACCAGCTGGTTAACTAACTCCCCCTTGATGCAGGCCTCCACTGAAAAAAAAAACAAACAGTCAACTCACTTGTCACCCGTTCCTGGCACCGGAAGTCCCTGAAGCCTCTGCCATTCTCTCGAAGCTCTTCCGGGAGCCGAGCGTCTCTGAGCTTCTCTAATGAGACGCTTGGCTGCCCGGGAGAACTTCTGGGACCTCCGGCGCAGGCAATGTCTCTGCATCACGCTGCCTGCGCTGGGAACATGACGGAAAATGCGGGCTGCCAGGAAATGGACGCAGCCACAATACTAGATATGGACCATGGACACGACTGTTTTTTCAGATTTTTTTTTTTTCTAAATTTCATTAGGAAGCTGACAATTATATATAGAGAGAGTGAGTAGAATAATAATGGAAGAACTGATCCTTCCAGGGAAATGCTAAACTTCTGCTGTAACAGCAAAGACATCTCATGATTCCAGGGTGTCCACAATGCCAAGAGAGCTGTCTGCAGCCATGTGGCACCAAATGCAAATTTATGTTTTCCTGGCAGCCTCATTCATACTGATCCTATTTATAGTTTCACAGCACAACCCTTTTCAACAATTTCAATAATTTCCATAGAGCTTCTTCAATGGAACTGGAGATTTTTCTTTTTTTGTCAAGTAACAGGAGCTTTCCATGTAGGAATAAATGCTCTACATAGAATACCAGGGAAGAAGATCTTGGCACAGCAGCTATGATTATTGTATTATATGAATTTATTTATTTATTGATTTATTGATTGATTTACATATTTATCAGATTTAATTGTATTTCAGTTACAGGCTTAGGGCCAATTGGAGGCAGGCGATGAGCGCCAATCTAACTGATTGTTGGATTGATCGTGCAGCCATTTAAATGAATCATTGTCAAATGCAGCTCATCTAGTATAATAAGATTGGCTTGATTGACAGTTTAGACTGTATATTAGTCCTCTATAATGGCCCCCTATGCTGCTGCTGTTTCTAACAGTGTGTACATAGACAGAGAAGTGCAGGATCTCCTCTTCTGTGTGTGCAGTGTATGGCAGATGCCATAGACATTAGGCTCCACCCACAAGCTCAGGAAAAACAGAAAATTACAGATGAGGCCTAAGGTGGGGGGGGGGGGGGTAGTGCTAGCTTGGTCGAGAGTGTCAAGCTGGAAGAGATGCACCTGCTGGATGGCTGGGACTTGCAGTGCTGCAAAGGCAGAGGTTACACTCACTGTCAGACAGGAGGGTTTGGGGGTGCTGCACTGGTGTCAGTGGTGTAAACATTCCCCATGGTGTGGACACAGCTACTATTACTGGTTTTTGTATGGTGGAACTCTCAACTTGGTATAGCTACCATCAAAACCAGACACAGGGAGACAAGGAGGAGGTAGTGCAACAGGAACTATTGAGAGATGTGAAATACTTTAGGCATGTTACAATGCAGTCTCTTATGTTCTCAATCCTGGTAGCATGGAGAGGTTTTTCTGCTGATAGCGTGTCGCTAGTCCTGATGTTACTATCTTGAGGTAGCGAAAAGCCCTCCTTTGGCTCTTGGTGGGGGTCTTTCCTTTAGGCTGGTATTACATGGGACGATTTTTTGTCAATTAACAATAAATGATCTCAAACGACTGCTATTTCAAACAATCCGAAATCGTTCACCCTATTACACAGGATGATGATTGTTATTTACAATGTAGTATGACACCGGGCGATGTTCGAATGATTTGTGCACGATCAACGATGAAAATAGGTCAAATTTCTCGTTGCCTGCTACTACACAAAACGATTATCATTTAAATCCGAATGATCTAATGATTTTATGAACGATAATCGCCCTGTGTAATACGGCCCTTACTTTATACTGTCCCCTCACCCTTGGTATACAGAGACAAAGAACAAGTCCACACTCATGTTTCCGCACTCCTCCTCAGGGTCATGCTTTATATGGTCAGCCAGAGCGTCTGACAGTCTCTAGGCCTGGCCAGAAGCCTCCATATAGGTCCCAGAATAAGGAACACTGGCATCACTTTTCTCCTCTGACACAGACGAATACTCAGCAAAAGGCAAGTTATGTCAGATGCTGGAAAAAAAAAAAAAACATTTAGCCTTCTCCTCAGGAACTGGATTAGGGTTCAAATGTTTCAATGACCTATCTGCGCCTAATCCCTGAAGGCTTGCAGCTGATGACTAACACTCTCCTCCATCTCATCTTGTAATCGTACGCTACTTGTTCATTCTCCTCCATCTCAACTAACATCCCACAACACTGGCTTTATACAGGATCGAAGGCAAATTAGCTTAACTCCTCCCTATTCTAGAAACTCAGAAAGCAGTAAGGCCATGTGAATACCACCTTATGAAAAAGAGCAGCCCCTAACTTTAAACCTTAAAAAGCCCATTCGATAACAAAGTCTTCTGATAAGGTTTTGGCTCAGGAGTAGCTGTAGCTATACCAGCACCTTTATTGATATTTAGGCTATGTTCACACTACGTATATGTCCGGCCACAACGTATATGTCCGGCCGGGGATTTACGTAAGTTGCGGCCGGCTACGTACGGTCCACGAACTTACGCCCGTAGTCTACTTACGCTTCCCGAGCGACGTACGTAGCGATCTGACAGCGGTCTTTTACTTGGATATCTTCGGCTAGCCCCGGACACCCCACAGAACCTTTTGGATCGGCAAATCAAAGTGCAAAAATGAAATCACCACTCCGTACGGGACCGCATGTTACGCTATGGGCGTAAGTTACAGCATTTTCGTCCTGAAACAATGGTCTGGTTCATTTTTTATGGCGCCACATACGATCCGGGCGTTAGTCCTTACGTAGTGTGAACTGTGCAGCCCTACATCGTATACTTTCCATTGTACGCAAACTACGTAAATCTCCGGCCGCTTATTCACGGAACGCGCTACGGCCGGAAACTTACGTAGTGTGAACATAGCCTCAAGCTGCAAAGAAGAGACACAGCCTTACAATCCTCCAGTGTTCCTGTTGTATACAGTTTTGCTTTAAACACGAAACATGTTCCGTTAAGTTTAGATAATCCCAACTGAAACTAAGGAAATAACCTGTAATTGATGTTCTATTCAAGTACGCTGATGGTAATTTGCTCTTATTTAGGAAAGATTTGTGAACCCCGGACAAATTATACCCCATTTAACATCTAGAACAAGAAAGCAAAATGGAATCTCAATGTTGAAAAACGTATTTAAAGCATTGCAATCTTTGGCTCGGTTAAAAATAGGACTGAAGTAAAAACCTACAGTTAGCTCATCAAACAAGTGCATTCATTTAACTCAATTTATATGCATGCAGAATGACTATTTGAATTTTCCCTTATCTTTACTCTGAAATCCACATTTTCTATTCAATAGGTGACACATTTGGTCATTCACAACTGATTGCTAAAGCCACAGTGCCATCTGGTGGTAGAAACAGGAACTGCCCAAAAAATAGAATAAAACATATATTTTTTATAAATAAAATGGAACAACTAACATGAAAGGGTTCTCCAAGCTTGGATGCTCCTAAAAACTTAAAATAACAATAAGTACTATGCATACCCTTCAAAATGCCTATGTGGCGTGTCCTTGTTTTAGATTTCTTGTTGTTTTAATTGGTTTTAAGCAATCTTTACACAAGCATCTGGGTAGGAAACTAATTTGACTGTACTTTTAGAGAGGGATGATCCCTGAGGCTCTGTTCACATTAGGCCTTGCCACCATTCCATTGAGATTTCAATGCTTTTTGATGGCAGGAATATCATGGTCTGCAGCACTATTCCTATGGTAAAAAAAAAATGGAAATCCGACAGACCCATTATACTTAAATGTAACCCTTCAGGATTCATCAGGATCTGTATCTAAATGGATATGTCAATGCTGCATGAATGCATAAAGAACAGAGGCTAAGATGACAATGTGAACGGAACTTAATTGCTAATGTAAAAGAAATGACGACTTCACAGTAACTTTATTCCACTGTAGATTATTTTAAACTTGATGTTTCCGAAGCATGAAATATAGATGGTATCATGTTCCCCTATTGTATTGATACATTTATATACAGTAGGTAATGGAATTCTGTGGTGAATTTTAATATTTATAGCTTATAGTAAAGTATTACATATCATGTACTTTTATCAGCTGCTGCAGAACCTCTTTATGAAAAGTAAGGTGGCATTCATCTTCTATACCTAATTGGTTTAAATAAATCATATTCAACCTTTTCATAAAGCATCTGTGTTACGTCTTATGAAGTTCTGCAGTGGCATTGGTTTGTTTTTTGTTTTTTTGTTAAAGGGGTTATCTGGGATTAGAAAAACATGGCCACATTCTTCCAGAAACAGCATGACTCTTGTTTCCAATTGGGTGATTAGTGATGAGCGAATTTACAGCAGTAGTGAATCGCTTTGCTAGGCTCAGTCGTGAGCTTGTCAGCCGGCTGCCTTTGAACCCTGTGCCGCTCCAATCTAGGTGCCTGGAAAAGCTGGATCCAGTCATTTAAAAGTGGGAGCCGCATGAGCAAAAGATGGGTGCAGCCCTAGGACTGCCTGGAAAACATGGATACAGCCATAGGCCTATTTTTCAGGCAGTCCTTAGGTTTCATCTTCTCCAGCCACCGGGAGTCAAATGCCAAGTGTTCAGGAGTCAACAAACCCAAACTTACTGTGTTTCCTCATCTCTGAATATAATGTCTTATCACAATATAAAAAAAAACGGTGCCTTAAAAATGACATATGAACTATCCATCTTGGTGTATGTGGGGAGGTGTAAGTAGTTATAGTAGTTATATTTAGCTTTCAGACTCCATATCTGTATACTGGCATCAGACCCCATAGACTGCTCCACTCAGCCAATCAGGTCTGGTGCCAGTGTACAGACATGGGTAAATATAACTACTTACACCTCTCCACAGGCTCCAGTCCCCTTAACCCTTCACATGCCATGCATGGTGCGTGAAGCATGTGACAGGGGGACAAAGCTCCACCTGTCACCATCGGCACACAGCAATAGAACTTGCTGTGTGCTGATGGTTTCAATAGCAGCTGGGAGCCTAAGGGTCCTATTACACAAAACGTTTTTCTGCCATACTTGGCCGATGTGATTTATTAGAGGAAGAATTAAAAACTGTGTATTGTCTCAATCACATCATTCTCTGACAGTCTTGGCTGCTTTTTGTCTCAGAGCTGTAGCCCTGCAACCTCCGTGATGTCATTATATATATATATATATATATACATATATATATATATATATATATATATATATATATCTTTTGGGAACTTTAGGGAGAGTGAAATACATTCACAGCAATGCTAAATTGTGATGGATTATGCTACAGAGCAGGCAAAGAGCGGACAGAATTAATGCAGCCGATGCTGCAACAATGCTAATTGCGCAACAGTCTGCACTTAAATGAGATGTTCTGTAACAGCTTTGATAACTGGCAGGAGTGCTGTGGGAGGAGAGTAGGCAGGGCGATAGAGCTGTGATAAACAGCTAAGGAAAGCATTGCATTTTCAGAATTGTAGTATTGAGTAGCGGTTCAACCAGGAAGCATAACATGTTAGCAAATCAGTCATGGCAGGCACTGAGGCCTAGGAGTAGTATCAGCACCCTGTAATTAAATTATGGGGTGCTGATATTGTTTGAAAGCTGCAATTGGTATTGATCTCAGCATCTAAACAGTTAACCCCTTGCCGCAAAACGACATTTGGGAAACGTCATGTAAATCAGGTAGTTACGTTTCCCAAACAACGATCGGGCAGCGGGAGGAGGCTGTGTCACACAGCCTCCTCCTGCTGCCCCTGCCCAGAGGGGAGCCGTGCTCCCCCCCTGGCAGTTAACCCCATAGGCACCAGGGTCTGTGGGACCACAGTGTCTATGGGGCAGCCGGAGGGAGATCCGCTCCCTCCGACCGACCACCCCCACCCCTGCACGGCTCAGGGGGGCTGCCATAGCAATCCAGACGCTGCTTAATGCATCTGGGCTGCTATGGTATAAGACAATCAGGCCCCTGCACTGAGGCAGGTTCTGACAGCTCATTCATTCTATAATACATTACAGCACACAATTACATAGATACATAAATAAATAAATAAACAAATAAATAAAATAAATTAATAAATTAAATAAATATAAATAAATAAATAAGTATACACATTCCCCATCCCCCTTTATAAATGATCCCCAATAAATAATATACATATATTTGGTATTGCGGCGTCCGTAATGACCCCGTCTATTAACCTGTTACATTAATTATACCGCCCGATAAACGCCACATAAAAAACTAATCAAAATTACTCCATTGGCGAAAAAATAAAAAATATTAATGTTCTTACAAAATGCAAGACACAGTTTTTATAGCATAAATGCCATAAACTATAACAAAAGCTATATAAAATGGATATCGATGTAATCGTACCGACCTGACGAATAACGATAACGTGTCAAATGTGATGCATAATAAACGGTGTACAAAAAATGGTGAAAAACAGCTGCTAAATTGTGTTTCTTATTCATTCCACCTCATAAAAAATTTTTATAAAAAATTATTAGGGTGCCACATGTCCCCCCGAATGGTACTGGTTAACTTGTATTATACAAATATTTTGGCACCGCAAGGCCTCTGTGACATGGTGTAATGGCTAAAAAAAACCTGAAATAAGAAAAGACCCCAAAATCCGCCAGCTCTCTGTCATGTCTGAGGCCTGTGGTTGAGTCAGGTGACGCATTGCGGCCACATATGGGGGATTTCTTGAAACACTGGAATAAGGGGAATAAATAGTGAGTGGTATTTCTCTGTTAGTATTTACTGTGTTAGAGGAAAACATTTATTAATATAGAATATCTGCCAAAAAAAATGCTTAAATATCTCCAACTTGCTTAAATTTCTACGAAACAACTAAAGGGTTAATAAACTTATGAAATGTTACTGTGAATACTTTGAGGGGTGTAGTTTTTACGGTGGAGGGATTTATGGGGGTAACTAACATACAGGCCCCACAAATTCACTTAAGAACCGAACTGGTCCCTAATAAAATCAGAGCTGAAAATTTTCATGAAAATATGAAAAATCGCTGCAAAATTTTGAGGTCCTCTAACATCCTAAGAAGTAAAAGGACGTTCACCAAATGACGTCACCATAAAGCAGACATGTTGTAGATGTTGCATTAATAATTAGTTCATGTGGCATGACTATCTTTCTTAGGAAAAGAAATTTTAAATATAAAGAAATGTCAATTTTTCTAATTTTTGCGCAAATGTGTTTTGTTTGTTTTTTTTACAAAAAAAACTACTGAGTGTATTAACCAATGTATACCACAAACATAAAGAGGAATATGTCATGTAAAAACAATCTCAAAACCGTGATAGTTAAAGTGACTCTGTACCGACAATCTAACCCCCCAAACCGCTTACACCTTCGGATAGCTGCTTTTAATCCAAGATCTGTCCTGCGGTCTGTTTGGCAGGTGATGCAGTTATTGTCCTAAAAAACACCTTTTAAACTGGCAGCCCTGTGCCCAACGGACGTGGCCTAGATTGTGTATGCATTAGGCTGGCACAACCTCTCTGTCCCTCCTCCCCACCCTCCTCATCATTAGGAATGCTCCAGGCAGATTGCCTCCTATTCATCAGCTGTGTAAATACTGAACCTGGGCTGGATGGTTAAGGCACCTGTGCAATGTTCACACAGGAGTAAATGTTTCAGTGGCATTCCTAATGATGAAGAGGGTGGGGAGGAGGGGCGGAGGGGTGGTGCAAAGTTAGGGCACAGATACCCCCTTTGGGCACGGGGTTGCAAGTTTACAAGTAGTTTTTTAGGACAATAACTGCATCACCTGCTGAACGGACCCCAGGACAGATCTTGGATTAAAAGCAGCTATCTGAAGGTACAAGTGGTTTGAGAGGGTCAGATTGTGGGTACAGAGTCAATTTAAAAGCATCGCAGTTATAACTACATAAAGAGAGATAGGTCAGATTTGAGAAATAGGCCCTGGGCATTAAGGTCAAAACAGGCTGAAGAGGCAAGGGGCTAAATGACCAGCATTAGGGTCATTGCTGCATATGCATAGATCTATGTGCTGGTATATTCTGCCGGAGGCAAGCTGTGTTAACAAATAAGTCTTGTCAGGCACTGAGGCCTAGGAGAAGCTTCAGGCTGCTGTATAAACCCATCAGCTTCCGTCATTAAATGCTGATCACCATCTGGTGCATTTATATAGTGTTTAGATCTCAGCATCTAAACAGTTAAATGGCCAGCATTGGAGTAATTGCTGATGCTGGTCATTACTGCCAGGTTGGTGGCTGCAGATAGAAGCATGCACACACATCACTTTCTACATTTCTTCTCCCTGGCCAATCTGTTAGAGAAGAATATAGACCTATGAAAAAAATACCATAAGAAACACCAGTGATGCAAAACATGCCACAAAAAGGCCACAAACCATATTCACTACAGAGTAGGGCTATGTTCACACAACGTTTTTTCAGCTCTGTTTAAAATTACGTCCGTAAAAACAGAGAAAGAATGGTGACAAAAGAAAAACTGTGTGTGAACTACTAATAAAAAACGTCCACTGTTTGCAAAAGACGTCTAAAAATAATGATCATGTTTATTATTTTGATGTCAGCGGCAAAAGCGTCCATTATTCAATACACTGTGTGCGTTGGACGTCCATCTTCTCATTGACTTTAATGCATTGCCATTGCAGTCAGTTAAATCGCAGCAAAAACGGATGTTTTTTAGTATGAAAATCGTCCACCTTTTCAATATTTTTGACGTTTTGTGAACATAGCCTATTACTGGCTATATAGTAACATGTTACTGTGAAAATAAAGTTCACTGCATGTGAAAACCGCAACAAAAATTACAGGTGTTATTTCAACCAAAGATGAGTGAATATACTAGAGATGAGCGAAAATACAGTAATAACAAAGCAGATCGCCAATCAGCTTAACACCCATCTCATCTCATCTCAGCTCATCTCTAATTTCAACCTTACTGTGCAGTGATTTATCTACAGTGTTTGTAATTTATAGAAGTGACCAGCAGATGTCCTCGTTCCTGCATTTGCTGAAGAACAGCAGCAAAAATTTACTGGAAATGTGTCAAACTTACATAATGTATTTTGTGCAAGTGTTACTATATACAGCACAATGAACAGAATAAATGCTTAGCCTGACATGTTAATGGTCAAAATGATTTATTGGCATAGTAAATGCTTTACATTCGGTCAAGCTTAAAGGGGTTGTCCAGCAAAAATCTTTTTCTTTCAAATCAACTGATATCAGAAAGTTATAAAGATTTGTAATCTTCTTATATAAAAAAAATCTCAAGTATTCCCATCCTTATCAGCTGCTGTATGTCCTGCAGGAAATGTTGGTTTATTTTCAGTCTGGCACAGTGCCCTCTGCTGACACGTCGGGCCGAGACAGGAACCATGTGTAAGTTTTATATGAATCCCCATAGAAACCCTCTCCTGCTCTGGACAGTTCCTGTCTCGGCCAGAGATGTCAGTAGAGAGCACTGTGCTAGATTGAAAATAAAACAACATTTCCTGCAGGACATACAGCAGCTGATAAGTATGGGAAGATTTGAGATTTTTTAATAGAAGTAAATTACAAATCTGTATAACTTTCTGACACCAGTTGGCTTGAAAGAAAAACATTTTCGCTGGACAACCCCTTTAAGGACCGAGATATTTGTTTAACTTTTTGTCTCCTTGCATTTTTAAGTAAATGTATAAGAAAATAATTGTCATCATTTACTGTTCTTTTTAAGGCAATCGCCTTTAAAAGGGTATCCCAATACAAAAAAAAACTTTTGATATATGTTGCTGGACTGTTGTAATAGGAGGAGGGGCGTTCTGGAAGGAGCTGCAGTGTGATCTATGGGGGTCTTTTTTTTCTTTTTTTTTTTTTACAGCAGCTCCAACAGATCAAAACGTTTTATTTTGTGTGTCAGGATACCCCTTTAATATGGCATAACTTTTTTGGATGGTGTGGGGATATAAAATAAATTTAAAGGGAACCTGTCACCCCCCGTGCCGGGGTGACAGGCTCCCGACCCCCGTTAGAGACCCCTATACTTACCTCATCCCGCCGGGTCCCGCTTCTGGATTCGGTCGGGTCCCGGAGATCTCAGCCGCTGCAGCCCGGCGCACGCGCTGACAGATGAGTCCAACGCTCATAGAGAATGACGGAGCGCTGGACTCTCCCGTCATTCTCTATGGGTGTTGGACTCATCTGTCAGCACGCGCGCCGGGCTGCAGCGGCTGAGATCTCCGGGACCCGACCGACTCCAGAAGCGGGACCCGGCGCGATGAGGTGAGTATAGGGGTCTCTAACGGGGGGTCGGGAGCCTGTCACCCCGGTACGGGGGGTGACAGGTTCCCTTTAAAAATTTTGTAAGTTTTTGTGATCTTTAAGGGGGAATGGAAACCAGGAGGAGAAGTAAAAGACCAAGCATCATTTTACCATATGATAGGGGATGTTTGGGAGGAATTATTTTATATACAGTACTTTGGGGACATTTTATATGGGACTCTTTGGGAGGCAATATATATGAATTATCATTTTACACTGAACACACCATATTTGTGGAAGGGGGGGGGGGCGCTTTGAACTATACTATATAATAGTGCCAATTACTATGATGCACTTTGGGTGCCGCTAGCTGTATGGAGCTATTTACAGGTACCACATTATGTGAATGATCCTATATAATATATGACACTATTATATTTGGGAGTGTTAGCTGTACTCCACTGATAGCATTGAACATTTAGTGCCACATTAAAAGGTAACAGCAGGATGTTATATGGAGTTTGGGAAGATGGTGGGGATGTGTTCAGCATGGAGACAAAAATATCGGTACTGGACACTTAGCAGAGGCAAAATGTAGCTGGAAGAATATATCATGGTGGTCCAAGCTAAAGCTCTACTAAGTATACGCGCCATCTGTGAGTAAGGCTGGGTTCACACTGCATTTTTACAGTCCGTTTTTTTCATCCGTTTTCCTTTTTTTTTTTTTGGCAAAAACAGATGTATTGTGTGCATCCATTTTTCCATTGACATCCATTATAACTAAAATGGATCAAAAAGCATCCTTTTTCTTGTGTACACAAAAAAGTGGTTGACCACGCTTTTGTGTACGCTAAAAAAAAAGATGTAATTTATTTTTATGGTGGAAGTCAATGGAGAAATGGATCAAAATGGATGCACACAAATACATCCGTTTTTTTCATGTTTTTGCAAAAAAAAGAATGAAAACAAAACAGACTGCAAAAATTCAGTTTGAACCCAGCCTTTCCAGTAAGTATTATTATAATAATACAATTTATGTTAAACACACACACTGGATTTCTCAGGAAATTTTTTATTTTATTTTTTTGTGTGCAAAAGTTCAACTTTTTGCAACAATTTGACAAACAGTGATTTGTATACACTTAAAAAAAATCTCCTGTTTATGATGGTAACCCCTTTAAGGGTAAGAACACACTGTACAGGTGTCTCATGCAGTCAGTCTTTTTTAAAGAAAAAGAAAACAAATAAAAAACACAGAGTGCAAAAACGCAGTGTGAACGCTGCCTTAAACAGCCTGGCTAAAAAACTATGCTGGGGTATGAGTCACATATGATAAATCATGAGAAAATGGTAGCTAATCTGAAACCACGCCTTTCCTGGCACAAAAACAGAGAGATGGCAAACACAGCATTAACTGGAAAAATCTGGCAAACTTGTCTGGATAAATGTTGCACAGTAAGGCAATGTTCTCACAACGTATAACAACATTGCAACAATGGCCGTGATTATTACGGAAATATACGTTACCTTGCCGTCTATGGGATCCAGGCCAGAGCGTATACACATAGTATACGCTCTGGCCAGGATCCCTAGCGGCGTCGCAAACAACTCACATGTCAGTTTTCTGCGGCCGCTATTCATTGAATAGCGGCTACAGAAAACCCTGTCAGTGCACACTATGGAGCAAGCGGCTCCATTGTGTGCTGTGGGGAGTTCTGATGCAGAAGTGCACGGATGCACCCGCATCAGAACTCTGCAGCGCTAAAGATCATCCGGCCGGTACTGCAGTATCGGCCGGAATGATCTTTTTTGAGACCGGCCGTTCCATGACCCAGCCGGGTAACAGAACGGCTGGTCTCAAACTGTGTATGAATATAGCCTAACTCAGTATTTGCCAAAAAAAAAGCACAAACACGTTGATACACATGATCCATAGTCTTTTTGTGGTCAGTTGTAAGAAATAATACAGTAAATGTGATAATGTGTTTTCTTTTTTTTAAGTACACAGGTGTTGGATACACTTTGAGGCTATGTTCCCAAATAGTATTTTCCTCAGTATTTTGCAATTAAAACCAAGAGTGGATTGAAAACACTGAAAGACTATGTTCACACACTGTTAAAATTTAGTGCAAGACCGCCAAATATCAGCTGTTATTTAAAAACAATGGTGATTGTTTTAAAATATTGGCAATTTTTTGCCATTAAATGACGGCCATCCATTCAATTTCAGCAGTGTGTGAACCTAGCCTTTCTGTTTTTTTAAACCACTCGTGGTTTTGGTTTCAAAATACTGAGCAAACATACTGTGTGGGAGATTTATACTGTATTAGGGCACAGACATGCGTTGCATATACATGGTCCATAGGCAGCCTCTATGCCACGGACTGAACTGCCAGAACACCCTGCAGTACATTATGATGCTGTGAACTCTGAAACCGTTAAAGCTCTGCGCTACTAAACTGACACATCCGAGTATCAGGCTGTGGCATGGCTGTGTCAGTACAGTACTATTATTTAGTAACAATATGAAGGTAGAAATTCACTCATTATGTAGTGGTAAAATCTGGTCAGTTTGACAGTATTGTTGTTAGCACTGGACGGTGGCAAAGGCAGTAAGACAGATACACACAGACAGTGAGCCCTGGCTGTTCCCTGCCCACTGTCCCTGCTACTTGTGAAAAACACAAAACAAGGACAAGCAAACAAACACAATAATCCAGGGTCAACATTTCGGGTCAGCAATGGCGGGCAGCAAAGGTACAAAATAGTCAGGCAAGGGAATGGTCAAAAGTAAAGCAGAAAAGTCAAGGCAGATAGAGAAGTCAAAGAACGAGCAATAAAGTCAGAGAACTACAAATCACAGCAGAATACGCTTAGCCTAGCAGGAACACTAACAGCCAACACTGTCTGCTGGGCTTACACACTGGGTGCGGGAGATGAGGAATCTGTAAAGAGAAGAGTAGTCCTCTTTTACAATCTGCAACAACCATGGGTATTTTATTGATATCTGCCAAGATTCTAGGAAGCAAAAATGACAATCTCCCACAGGGAAATCTCTGGCATCAGAAGTTGGTCTTCTTAGCTATATCTTTGGGCTGCTTGTTGGCTCCTCTTCTGAAATTAAATGCAACTCCTCCACTTGTAGCTACTTTTACCTTTCTGAGGGGATCTTTCTTGGGTCCAAACAGACTTCCAGGCTGGAACTCCAAGTTGCAAAGTTGAAACTTGTAAGGGTTGTCACCAAGCCACAGTCACAACCACAAGGCTCTTTGAACAGCAGTAGATAATGCATAGTTCTGGACGACAATCTCACCGGTGGGGAATAAGCATCACAATGAAAATAAATGGCCAAATTTATGTGCTTAAATGAATCAAGGACCTTGTCCCAGTTCCCCCCAGTCTCTAGGTCAGTGCTTCCCAACCTTTTCCACCTCGGGGCACCCCTTGGAAAAAAAAATTACCTCGGGGCACCCCTACTAAATAATGTTCTACAAAATAAGAAAACCGTCATACACTGACTTACAGGTGACGTCTTCTTGGATCTGAGGCGTCACTTTACCTTTTCCTCTCCATCCGGCCCAGACCTCCATGATGATTTCTTCCAGATACGTTTCATCTCTTCAGAACCTGCAAGACAAGCAATTTAGGCTCCGCACATTTCTAGCAACTTCCTTTCCTTTCTCCCTCCTGTCGGCTCCCAAAGTAACTGCGCTGTTTGGTGTTATGTGCAGTAAAGCGAGTAGCAATGTGGGATGCCCCCTGTATGTAGGATCCCCTGCTGTGCCCCCATGAGCTAATAATGCCCCCAGAGGTGCCCCCATATACTAATAATGCCCCCAGAGGTGCCCCCATGAACTAATAATGCCCCCAGAGGTGCCCCCATGAACTAATAATGCCCCCAAAGGTTCCTCCAGGAACTAATAATGCCCCCAGAGGTGCCCCCCATGAACTAATAATGCCCCCAGAGGTGCCCCCATGAACTAATAATGCCCCCAGAGGTGCCCCCATGAGCTAATAATGCCCCCAGAGGTGCCCCCATGAGCTAATAATGCCCCCAAAGGTTCCCCCAGGAACTAATAATGCCCCCAGAGGTGCCCCCCATAAACTAATATTGCCCCCAGAGGTGCCCCCATATACTAATAATGCCCCCAGAGGTGCCCCCATGAGCTAATAATGCCCCCAGAGGTGCCCCCATGAGCTAATAATGCCCCCAGAGGTGCCCCATGAGCTAATAATGCCCCCAGAGATACCCCATATACTAATAATGCCCCCAGAGGTGCCCCCATATACTAATAATGCCCCCAGAGGTGCCCCCATATACTAATAATGCCCCCAGAGGTACCCCCATATACTAATAATGCCCCCTGCTGTGCCTCCATGAGCTAATAATGCCCCCAGAGGTGCCCCCATATACTAATAATGCCCCCATGAGCTAATAATGCCCCCAGAGGTAGCCCCATATACTAATAATGCCCCCAGAGGTGCCCCCATGAGCTAATAATGCCCCCAGAGGTGCCCCCATATACTAATAATGCCCCCAGAGGTGCCCCCATATACTAATAATGCCCCCAAAGGTGCCCCCATGAACTAATAATGCCCCCAGAGGTGCCCCCATGAGCTAATAATGCCCCCAGAGGTGCCCCCATGAACTAATAATGCCCCTAGAGGTGCCTCCCATGAATTAATAATGCCCCCTGCTGTGCCCCCATGAGCTAATAATGCCCCCAGAAGTGCCCCCATGAGCTAATAATGCCCCCAGAGGTGCCCCCATACAATAATAATGCCCCCAGAGGTGCCCTGATATACTACTAATGCCCCCAGAGGTAGCCCCATATACTAATAATGCCCCCAGAGGTGCCCCCATGAGCTAATAATGCCCCCAGAGGTGCCCCCATATACTAATAATGCCCCCAGAGGTGCCCCATATACTAATAATGCCCCCAGAGGTTGCCCCATGAACTAATAATGCCCCCAGAGGTGCCCTCATGAAGTAATAATGCCCCAGAGGTGCCCCCATGAAGTAATAATGCCCCCAGAGGTGCCCCCATGAGCTAATAATGCCCCCAGAGGTGCCCCCATGAACTAATAATGCCCCCAGAGGTGCCCCCCATGAATTAATAATGCCCCCTGCTGTGCCCCCATGAGCTAATAATGCCCCCAGAAGTGCCCCCATGAGCTAATAATGCCCCCAGAGGTGCCCCCATACAATAATAATGCCCCCAGAGGTGGCCCCCATGAACTAATAATTCCCCCAGAGGTGCCCCTAAAAAAACAAACATCCTACTCACCTAATCCGCGCTGTGCAGGCAGCACCTCTTCTTCCTCTTCTGGCTCCATCTTGCGAGCCGCGGGGAAGGGACGTCCGGCAGGCGTGATGACGTCACATCATGACGCCTGCCGGAGAGGTCACGTCCCGACTTACCATAGGCTGCTGGTATGAAGTGCCGGCAGCCTATGGGAGGGAATGCAGGAGCAGGATGCTGACACTTCCTGCTCCTGCATTCTGCTCACTTTAATGTTCCGCCCGCTCACAGTGCGGGCGGAACATCAAAGCGATCAGTGCATCCCGAGAAGCTGCACGGCCGCAGCTTCTCGGGATGCTTAAAGTGACAGCGCACATTTCCCACCGGGATCCCGCGGCACCCCTGGCGGGTTCTCCCGACACCCCAGTGTGCCGCGGCACCCCGGTTGGGAAACGCTGCTCTAGGTCGATCTGCATTCTAGAGACCTCAAAAGAATGAAAAAGCCACAGGCCCCTGAGTGTAAGCAGATGTATTTGCTCTTTTTAGAGCAACCTTAATCCTTCTATCCATAGGGTCCTCAAGATTAGACCCATCTTCCGCTGGAAGGATATTGCGCTTAGACAGTTTGGAGATGGCAGTATCCACCCTAGGTGGAGAAAGCCAATCATTGGCCTGATCTTCTTTCAGTTTCTTTCAATAGTGTTTTAAACTTCTTTCTCAAGACTGGGGCCTTATTTGACCGCTTCCACAAAGCCTGGATCATTTGTCTCATACCATACCCCACAGAAAAGGTGCTAGGCCCTTAAGAAGAGAAGGCAACATTATCAACCTCTTCCAGGTGAATCTCAGCTTGATAAGTAAGACCCCTCACTTCCCCAAAATTTTATATTCAGACCCAGAGAGGGAAATAGTTGAGTGGCCTTTCTTAGATCTCTTTTTATGCTTCTCATGCCGAGATCTCTTAACAGCAGACCTTTCATCTAAGGACTTCTGAATAAAGTATTTTACCCAAATAACCATGTGATTCTTGACAATGTGGGTATTCGTATCCATCAGGGAGAGTCTTAGTGGATCCCTTGCGTCCTCCAAAGCTTTTGCCAGATTCCATAGATGACATCTCTATGACAATATTAGATGTAGTCGGTGGTTAGCACTGTAGCCTTGTAGTGCTGGGGTCTTGGGTTTAAATCTGCAACATCTTCAAAGAGTTTGTATGTTCTCTCTCTGTTTGAGTGGGTTTTCTCTGGGCACTCCCGTTTGTGAGCCCAAATGGGGACGGGGACGAAAAAACTGACAAACTACGTAAAGTGCTAAAGAATCAGTTGGCAATATACTCCCTACAATAGGGAGACTGACTTTAGACAGCAGTAATTCTGATAAGGAATGAGGGAACAGAACCAGCCAACGGGAGCACTCCAACACTCCACACCCACTTTGAACAGCTAGGCTAAAAACACACATTTTTGCTCTCAAAGATGCGCTATGTCTTATTTTCAGGAGATGTCTTATTTTTCCATGAAGAAGAATTCACACCTATAGTGGAGCAAAAAAAAAACATTTATTATATAGTATATAGTAGTTGTCACCACAAACCAGCATGGAGGGGTCTTACTTTTAGGCAATGCCTTATTTTACGCTTTCCTGTAAATCCTCCACTATCCCTTATTTTTGGAGGATTTCTTATTTTCAGGGAAACAGAGTAGCAGAGAAAGCCTGAGAAAAAAAATAAGGAGAGAAATAATATGTTTAACCAAATGCAGTACACACTCCTAATAAAATTGCGTGCTTTTTGTCCAAGTAGCAGACAGGCTACACCAAAATGGTGGCGCCAATATAACAGAGACAAACATAAAACACCTGTCAGGAAACAGCGGAGCTTAGCCAGAGCATCTCCTTTGAGCACCAGACACTGCAGCAGAACATCTGCCGCCTCACTCAAGCCAAAAAACTGTTTAAAACGGCATCCGGAACACCTAAAGTCCGCTCAGAATCCCAGGAAAGCTGGACACTCCTCACAGCAAAAGACCTGGAAATAAAAGAAAAAACACACAATAGTTATGAAGGAGGAGGGAGCCCCCTCCACAGGCTAAGAGCAATTAAAAAACTCACTGAGGGGGGATAGGGGTTCTTATATATCTCCTGGGGAGGAGCTAGGCTAATTTGTTTAAAATATTTCCTTGTCCCGCAGGCTCATAGAGGTGATAATACTTTGTGTTCTGCTGCCAATGGGACGTCTGAGAACTCTTTATTCTCTCTATTAATTTTTAGTTTGGATAAGGCTTCAATCCCTGGATTGACCTCTTCAGATTGACCTCTTTAATGCACGTCCGATAAACCAAGTTTATAATGTAAGGTTTTTCTCAAAAGACAACTGCGACAAAATTGCAGCAAATTTTTTTCCCCACAGAAATGGTACCTTTACCATGATTTGAAAAATGATACCAAAAACGAATCATATATATACACCCTACAGTGTATTTACACATCATAGTCATAAAGTGGTTTTTGTCTGAAAAAAACAGCATGTGATCACAATGTGTGACTGTAGCTGGAGGCTATGTTCTTACTGCTTATTTTGTCATTAAAAAACTAAAATGCATGGGGCAGGACCCCTGGGCATATTATTGGCTACCTGCTGCATTACATTCGGTAAGGGGGAAAATTAACCCCTATCACTAGGGATGGTCCGAACCGACTCCTGCTGTCTGCCCACTCGGTGGAGAGGGTGGATACAGTGGGAGGACCGCCTGGAAAACTGGGATACAGCCATAGCCATAGGCTGTATCCCAGTTTTCCAGGCGGTCCTCCCGCTGTATCCACCCGCTGCACAGAGCGGGCAGACAGAAGAGCGGTTATAACAGCTATCAACTGCTACGGTAAAGGGCTTCTGTAGCATATCAGCAGGCTCTCTCGGCAGAACCTGCTGATAGTGCCGCTTTAAGGGTGCGTTCACACCTACCGGATCCGCAGCTGATTTTCATGCTGCGAGTTTGCAGAGTTTGCGAAATTAGCTGCGGATCCTGTACTGTGAATCTTAATGGGTCCCATACACGCAGCGGATCAGCAGCCTGCATGGGACCCGGCCCCTTTAATACCTGCGCCGCCGCCGGCCACCCGCAGCTTACAGCCCCGGCCCCCTTAAACCCCAGCACCGCCCGCACGCCCAAACGCCGCCCCTGCCCCGCACGCCCGATCACAGCCCCGGCCCCGAGCATACATCCACTGCTTGGGCCGTGGCTGTATGATGCCGGGAGCATCACACAGCCACGGCCAAAGCAGGTGATGTATGCTCGGGGGCCGGGGCTGTTGGCTGCGATCGACGTGTGGGGGGCCGGGGCTGCGATCGGGCGTGCGGGGGGGCCGGGGCAGCGATCGGGTGTGCGGGGGGGCTGGGGAGGCGATTGGGCGGTGCGGGGGTTTAAGGGGTCGGGGCTGTAAGCTGCAGGCGGCCGGCGGCGACGCAGGGGTTAAAGGGGCCGGGTCCCATGCAGGCAGTGGATCCGCTGCATGTATGGGACCCATTGAGATTCACAGTACAGGATCCGCAGCTGATTTCGCTGCAAACTCGCAGCATGAAAGTCAGCTGCGGATTCGGTAAGTGTGAACGCACCCTAAACAAAGTTGTTAAAGAACATTTTGCATAAAACAAAATTAAAGAAAGTTGATTAAGCAAGTTCACTGTTCTCTGTTGTATTATAGCTGTATAACACGCAAAGCGGAATCCACTCATAGACATTACTAGAAAATGTACCCGGCGCTGCCCAGGTATAAAGTGTCAGTATGTTAATTAGATTTGTTCTAAGGTGCCCAGGAGGCAAAGCTAAAGGTATTGTTTCATCTAAGTTAATCAGTGGAATTAGTGTATACCTGTAGTGCATAGTTGGAGGGGTTCTGTATACCCACAATGTATAGTTTTTAGGGGTCTCGCATATCTGTAGTGCATAGTTGGGGGGGGGGCTGTATACCTATAGTGTATAGTTGGTGAAGGTCCTGTATACCTGTACTGTATAGTTCGGGGGTCCTGTATACCTGTAGTATATAGTTGGTGCTGTATACCTGTAATGTATAGTTGGTGGAGGTCTTGTATACCTGTAGTTTATAGTTTAAGGGTCCTGGATACCTGTAGTGTATAATTGGTGGAGGTCTTGTATACCTGTAGTATATAGTTTGGGGGTCCTGTATACCTGTAGTGCATAGTTTGAGAGTCCTGTATAACTGTAGTATAGAGTTGGTGGAGATCCTGTATACCTGTAGTGTATAGTTTGGGGTCCTATATACCTGTAGTATATAGTTGGTGGAGTTCCTGTATACCTGTAGTATATAGCTTTGGGGTCTTGTATACCTGTAGCAAAGAGTTGGTGAAGGTGCTGTATACCTGTAGTATAGAGTTGGTGTAGGTCCTGTATACCTGTAGTGTATAGTTTGGGGTCCTATATACCTGTAGTATATAGTTGGTGGAGTTCCTGTATACCTGTAGTATATAGCTTTGGGGTCCTGTATACCTGTAGTGTATAGTTTGGGGTCCTGTATACCTGTAGTATATAGTTGGTGGAGTTCCTGTATACCTGTAGTATATAGCTTTGGGGTCTTGTATACCTGTAGCAAAGAGTTGGTGAAGGTGCTGTATACCTGTAGTATAGAGTTGGTGTAGGTCCTGTATACCTGTAGTGTATGGTTTTGAGGTCCTGTATACCTGTAGTGTATAGTTTGGGGTCCTATATACCTGTAGTATATAGTTGGTGGAGGTCCTGTATACCTGTAGTGTATAGTTTTGGGGTCCTGTATACCTGTAGTGTATAGTTTGGGGTCCTGTATACCTGTAGTATATAGTTGGTGGAGGTCCTGTATACCTGAAGTATATAGTTGGTGGAGGTCCTGTATACCTGTAGTGTATAGTTTTGTGGTCCTGTATACCTGTAGTGTAAAGTTTGGGGTCCTGTATACCTGTAGTATATAGTTGGTGGAGGTCCCGTGCACTTGTAGTGTATAGTTTTGGGGTCCTGTATACCTGTAGTGTCCTGTATACCTGCAGGGTCGTATTTACCATTAGGCACCCATGGTCTGGTGCGTAGGGTAGCACCTTGCAGAGGGGCAGTACCCTTCCATTCAGACTTGCCAGAAAATCTTTGGTCAGGTCTTGTATAGCGGTGTTATCCAGTCACAGTATGGCGGTATTGGTCAGGTCTGGTATGGCAGTGTTATTCAGTCACAGTGTGTCGGTATTGGTCATGTCTGGTATGGCGGTGTTATCCAGTCACAGTATGGCGGTATTGGTCAGGTCTGGTATGGCAGTGTTATTCAGTCACAGTGTGTCGGTATTGGTCATGTCTGGTATGGCAGTGTTATCCAGTCACAGTATGGCAGTATTGGTCAGGTGTGGTATGACAGTGTTATCCAGTTACAGTATGGCGGTATTGGTCAGGTCTGGTATAACAGTTTTTTCCCGTCATAGTATGGTGGTATTGGTCAGGTGTGTTATGATAGTGTTATCCCGTCACAGTATGGTGGTATTGGTCAGGTCTGGTATAGCGGTGTTATCCAGTCACAGTATGGTGGTATTGGTCAGGTCTGATATGATGGTGTTATCCAGTCACAGTATGGCGATATTGGTCAGGTCTGGTGTGGCGGTGTTACCCAGTCACAGTTTGGTGGTATTGGTCAGGTCTGGTATGGCAGTGTTATCCAGTCACAGTATAGTGGTATTGGTCAGGTCTGATGTGGCAGTGTTATCCAGTCACAGTATAGCGGTATTGGTCAGGTCTGGTATGGCAGTGTTATCCAGTCACAGTATGGTGGTATTGGTCAGGTCTGGTATGAAAGTGTTATCCAGCACAGTATGGCGGTATTGGTCAGGTCTGGTGTGGCAGTGTTATCCAGTCACAGTATAGCGGTATTGGTCAGGTCTGGTATGGCAGTGTTACCCAGTCACAGTTTTGTATACCTGTAGTGCCCTGTATACATGTACTGTATAGATGGAGTAGGGGGTCCTGTATACATGTACTCTATAGATGGAGTAGGGGGTCCTGTATATACATGTCCTGTATAGATGGAGTAGGGGGTCCTGTATATACATGTACTGTATAGATGGAGTAGGGGGCCCTGTATATACATGTACTGTATAGATGGAGTAGGGGGTCCTGTATATACATGTACTGTATAGATGGAGTAGGGGGTCCTGTATATACATGTACTGTATAGATGGAGTAGGGGGTCCTGTATATACATGTACTTTATAGATCAGCGTTTCCCAACCGGGGTGCCGCGGCACACTGGTGTGCCGTGAGAACCCGCCAGCTGTGCCGCGGGATCCCGGTCGGAAATTAGAAACTGTCCCTTTAATATCCCTAGAAGCTGCGGCCGCGCAGCTTCTAGGGATATGCCGATGGATTGATGTTCCGCCCGCTCACACAGTGAGCGGGCGAAACATTCAATCGCGCACAATGTCAGAGCAGGACCTGTCAGCGTCCTGCTCTGACATTGACTCCCATAGGCCGCGGCACTTCATGCCAGCAGCCTATGGGAGGCCGGGACGTGACCTCTCCGGCAGGCGTGATGATGTGACGTCATCACGCCTGCCGGAGGTTCAGTCGCCGCGGCTCACAGGACGGAGCCTGAAGAGGAGGGAGAACACACAGCGCCGATTAGGTGAGTATGATGGTTTGTTGTTTTGTTTTTTTTAAAACTATTGGTGCATATTCTCATACTGCAGGGGGCATTATATGGGGGCATACTGCAGGGGGCATTATATGGAGGCATACTGCAGGGGGCATTAATATATGGGGGCATACTGCAGGGGGCATTATATGGGGGCATACTGCAGGGGGCATTATATGGGGGCATACTGCAGGGGGCATTAATATATGGGGGCATACTGCAGGGGGCATTATATGGGGGCATACTGCAGGGGGCATTATATGGGGGCATACTGCAGGGGGCATTATATGGGGGCATACTGCAAGGGGCATTATATGGGGGCATACTGCAGGGGGCATTAATATATGGGGGCATACTGCAGGGGGCATTATATGGGGGCATACTGCAGGGGGCATTAATATATGGGGGCATACTGCAGGGGGCATTATATGGGGGCATACTGCAGGGGGCATTATATGGGGGCATACTGCAAGGGGCATTATATGGGGGCATACTGCAGGGGGCATTATATGGGGGCATACTGCAGGGGGCATTATTAATATATGGGGGCATACTGCAGGGGGCATTATATGGGGGCATACTGCAGGGGGCATTATATGGGGGCATACTGCAGGGGGCATTATTAATATATGGGGGCATACTGCAGAGGGCATTATTAATATATGGGGGCATACTGCAGAGGGCATTATTAATATATGGGGGCATACTGCAGGGGGCATTATTAATATATGGGGGCATACTGCAGAGGGCATTATTAATATATGGGGGCATACTGCAGGGGGCATTATTATTATATGGGGGCATACTGCAGGGGGCATTATTATTATATGGGGCATACTGCAGGGGGCATTATTATTATTATATGGGGGCATACTGCAGGGGGCATTATTATTATATGGGGGCATACTGCAGGGGGCATTATTACTGTATGAGGGCAAAGCAGGGGGCACTTGTACTCTGGCCTCATGGCCATAGTACGTCTCATTGTACCCCTTTATACTGCAGTTATATGAGCCACATAATTATCAGCACCATATACTGTGGCTATACAGTGCACATCACCACAGTATATGGTGCTGATAATTATGTGCTCATATACGTGGGACTGTATGTATGAGTTTTCATGGGACTGTTATATATATATATATATATATATATATATATATATATATATATATATATATATGGGAATACATGGCACTGTATGTATGAGGTTACATGGGATTGTATATATGAGGGGGTTATCCTTTTTTATTTCACTTTTTTTAAAATGAATAATTTATTGAAAGGATCTCTGCCCGGCATATGTCACTCTTGAGGGCTTAAAAAGCAGCTCTTGTGGTGATAAGAAGCTGATTTAAAACCCCCAAGAGTGAACTCCGTGAACTATATGTATAATATGTACTGTTTTAGTGTCATTTTGTGCCATTTTGGTTGGTGGTGCGCCCCGGGATTTTTTAAGTATAAAAAGTGTGCCGCGGCTCAAAAAAGGTTGAAAATCACTGGTATAGATGGAGTAGGGGGTCCTGTATATACATGTACTGTATAGATGGAGTAGAGGGTCCTGTATATACATGTACTGTATAGATGGAGTAGGGGGTCCTGTATATACATGTACTGTATAGATGGAGTAGGGGGCCCTGTATATACATGTACTGTATAGATGGAGTAGGGGGTCTACCAGTTATTACTGTGGATGTTGTGAGGCAGCTTCCCTAGCAACCACAGCTCCCTGTGAAAATGAAAGCAGTAATCCTATTGGTTGCTAAGGCTCCAACTGCCGTGTCTGCTGCAGCTAATTATATCACCTGTGTTTGCAGTGAGGAGATTTTCCCATTCATCTCTATGGGGCGCCGCTCTTCCCCCTCCCCCTCCTCTCCTGTACATCTGGCGGGGACGGGACCTTCGCTAAAACCTTCCCGGGCACCCAATGTATCTGTGTGCCAAATTTGGGGTCAAACGGTTCAGGCGTTTGGAAGTCTATTTGGGACAGACAGACAGACTTTGATTTTTATGATATAGATGCTCATAAGTCTCAGCAGTCTAGGCTGGTGATCAGATAAACAAGTTCTCTTATTAGGTGAGCTGTATAGGTTTTACCAGAAATATAGGCAGCATTATAAAATTATTTCAAGTCCGATAAGTTTGATAAACTTTGGCTCTTTATGGATTCATCTGAGTTTATCGGTCTTACCTGTTAGTTCTCGGGTCTAATCCCCTTGGGTCTACTTTAACAGCATTGAATATTTGACATCAGCTCCTGCCACGCCATCTTCCTGGGAGGTGCAAGGGGGTCTTTGTCCTCTTTTCCTTTTTTTGTTCTTATCCTTTGCTTAAATAGTTTACATTTAAAACTAAATTATCTTGGGTTTCATATCCTCATTCTGTATAGGCTTACATAGTTTTTTTCCTATGCCTTGCATACCTTGCATACCTTAAATGATAAGAACTTGCTGTAGTCATCCTTTGTCTATTTGAAAATTGATCGACATTGTACATATAATTCACTTGATGGTGCGTTTTTTTTTGCACTGCGTTATGGTTTTTAGACATATCCTGTATTACTGTTCTTGCCAATGTCAATGAAAAACAGATTAGGCTCCGTTCACACGGAGCAAAACTGGCAGAATCCGGCCAGCCTCCGTCATAATGACAGTCTATGGAAGGCTCGCACGCCTCCTCTCTCTGTGCTAAAGAACGGACATGTCCTCAGCATCATGCTAGAGCAGTTGGCATTGCTAGATAGAGGGCTCCACTCTGGAGGGAAGCAACCACATTGCTGCTGCACGTATCACCCATGACTCGTGCTGCCATCCTGTGGGGATGGTTGGCCTGTGGCCTAGTATGCTGGTTACTCTATGGCAGAAAGCATCCGGCACTATGGGTGGTATGTATAGAAGTGACATGGGCACCAGTGGCAAATTAACTGTACCATGTGCCTTGGGCTATTCACTGAACTTTCCCTGCCCCCTCCTACCTATAGTTCACCTTAGGTACCAGGCTTTTATAACATCCCCTACCCACCCATATACAAGCTCCCAATCCATAGAGCCCAAAATGGTAATTATGTCCTGTTCTGTAACCCATGTGGTACTAGTTCCCTTACTAGCACCCCCTAAAGTAATTGCCCCCAAATGGGAGTTACCCATAATTTCCTCTAAGCAGTAGGTAATCCCATAATTGTGCCCTATGGAATTGAATCCCCCCCCCCCACACACACACACACACAGTCGCGGGGCAACCTTGATATTTAATGAAAAGTGCATGTAGCGTTTGTGGCACTGTCAGAGCAGCGTGCAGCGTTTCTGCCACTGCCTATCCTAAAGTAATTTTCCTGACATGAAAGTTACCCATTATACCCCTCAAGCAGTAGGTAATCCCATAATTGTGCCCAGTTACCCCCCCCCCCAATAGTGCCCCACATAGTAGCTAGGCCTACCATTAGGGCCCCACATAGTAGCCAGCCCTCCCAATAGTGACCCATATAGTAACCAGCACACCTAATAATGCCCAATATAGTAGCCAGCCCCCCAATAGTGTCCCTTATAGTAGCCAGCCCTCCCAAAAGTGTCTTATATAATAGACAGCCTTTCCAATAGTGCCCAGTATAGTATTCAGCCCTCCCAATAATGTCTTATATAGCAGCCAGCCCTCCAAATAGTCTCTTATATAGTAGCCAGCCATCCCAATTGTCTCTTATGTAGAAGCCAGTCCCTAAAATAGTCTCCTATATAGTAGCCAACCCTCCCCAATAGTCTCTTATATAGAAGCCAGTCCCTAAAATAGTCTCTTATATAGTAGCCTGTGGCCTACGAGATTATAATATAAGCGGTCTGAGTGGCCATCTGGACCACCCATATTATAATCTGCTGTGACATCAGGAGGGCCATATTTAACACAGCAATAGAAAAGCGTGGAGGGCCAAAAATAATGGCACCATGGGCCAGAGTTTGACATGACTGTATTAGTGCCTCATAGTAGCCAGCCCTCCCCAATAGTCTCTTAGCCCTACAATAGCTTTTCTTTACTTCATCATTAGCTCAGACCCTTCCTGCGCCTCCGGACGTGTGTGTGTGTGATGACATCACCACATTGCCGGCGTCTGAACACTACTCCTCTTCTAGGCTGCAGGCTAAAAACTGCCTGTGGCCTAAAACATTATAGTATGAGACGTCCGGACCACCATTATATGCTGCCACGTCAGCAGGCCAGATTTTCAAACGACTGGTTAGTCCCATGGGCCAGAGTTTTACATGCCTGATCTAGTGCATTCTTATATTAACACAGTAAAAACCAAAGCACGTCCTTAAATTATTGTTGTATTTTCAATGAAATAATGCACTACACTGAAAGTCGGCAGTGCACACATTGTATAGGATTAAGGCCATTATTGGTTGCAGCCACCGAAAGAAACATACTCAAATACCTGTTTTTGCAAGAAAAATAAGTAAACATTTTTACCTCTGCACAGAGTTTTATTTTCACTCAAAATTACAGCTGTATTTTACTGTTAGTGTACTAGGTAGTCTAAGGCTATGTTCACAAAGTTGTTTTATTGCAAGTGTTGTTCCAAAGATATCCCACTTAGACATGTCAACAGAATTTCTCAGGAATACGTGTATGAGAAACACGCAGCACAAACTTGGTGTGCAGAACTGTGAGATTTTGCAGGTCCTAGAACAATAGGGGACATTTACTAAGGAGTCTAATGTATGACTATTCTGATGTGGGTTGCTGTTTATTTTGTTCCAATATATTGTGTGTGATTTATGGAAAAGTCACACAGTCATGGTATGTCCACACTACAGAATCCCAGCAGACCACCCAGCTCGCCCCCGTGCATAAATAGAACTTTGACCAATAATGGACAAAAAAAATGCAATTATTCATCTAAAAATAGGCACATAGCCCTTGAATTGCCCCAACGTGTTAAGGTGTAAAGCCACTTTTACATGACAGTTACATGGTACACTGTTTGATCAAATAGTTTGCCAAGATCCTAATTTACAATCTACAGAGCAGGTTTTTATCATGTGTACCCCGGGGGGAGTTTATACAGTAAGAGCTTGCACCTGTGGGTTGCTGTTGCATTTGTTTGTATTTATGACAGTATGTGTCAGCCAAAACTAGAGGAGGGGCTGCATTCAAACCATTGTTGGGGCTTCACTGGGTGCCTCCATCACAGGTTCCATTGGAGGGAGGAGGGGGGGGGGGTGACCTGACCTTATAGGGGGGTGACCTGACCTTACAAAGTCATTGGGGGTCTATATCATGGGTCAATCTTGTATGTCATGGGTTAGTTAGTAGGATGTTGTTTTGCCAACACAGCAGTTTCTCTATGTAAATCCCTCTCCTAGTTTTACCAGTGCATGATATTTTGCTGCTGCTTGACCACCATTATCACTTATACATTAAAAATGTTGAAAAAATTAAAAGTTTTAGTGATTGAAATACCCCTTTAAGCCATGTGGATGAGAAGAAAAACCCAGAGAATAATGCATTTTGCAACATGTCACAGAAAAGCTAAAAGCAAATGTCGTGTATGTAGACTTTAACACAAAAAAAACCTGGCCACAGAAATTAAAGGGGTTATCCAGCTCTATAAAAACATGGCCACTTCCCCCCCTACTGTTATCTCCAGTTTGGGTGGGGTTTTGAAGTAAAAGTAAATTGAAGTTGACGTAAATGGAGCTTAATTGCAATCCACACCTGAACTGGAGACAACAGTAGGGGGAAAAGTGGCCATGTTTTTGTAGCGCTGGATAATCCCTTTAAGAAAAAAAAAATGCAGTAAGAACTCATAATACAATGGATTTTGAACATGTCAGTTTATACATGACATGTAGGGTGACCTTTAGGATTTTATAAGGAACATTGGGAGACTATAATCAAGGGCTTTGCGTCTATTTTTGGATAATTGGATTTTTTGCCCATTTTTGGTGCAAGTTCTGTTTATAAACCAGTATTTGACGGGCAAATATTTTTTAGATTACTTTTATTAACCTGCCTATTTTCGCCCCAAAAATTTGCATAATCTGGGATTTGCGACTTTTTAAAAAAGTGGCACAAACTGGTGCAGGCCTATGTGTAGTCAATACCAGGTGAATGTGTTTCCGCATTTTTGTGAAAATTCTCAGAATACTCTAGTCCTATAAGGCTGGGTGAAAAAAACAGACAAAATACTCTTTAAAATGGGTGGTTTTTCTAGACTCAATAGTAAATGTCCCATGGACCATGCACATGGTTGGGATCTGAAAAATAGTCATCAACATAAAAAGGTCAGAAAGTTCAGTGCTGTAGAATGTGTCCTTTACCCACACTACATAACAGTTCTGCAACAGTATTAACCAGCTACTCCACAAAACCCTAGACAGAAATCAAGAGCTACGCTATTGACTAAATTTAAAGTGACACTGCTCACCCGCTTTTTGCATTCTGACTTTTCTACACAGGTGTAAAGGGTAAATTTAGCAGTTTTCATACCTTATTTTACATCATATGTCATGGTGCTTCAAGTAAAAAAGTGATCTTTTATCATCTGCAGATTGTGCTTAGTGGGCGGGCAACATGGTAACATGGCAACAGTGCCACTTAGCCCCACCCACAGCACCACCGTAGACCACAACCCTGAGTGACGTCGACACAGGCTCCGCCCCCTCTACGTCCATTGGTATGGGCCGACCTAGGGGAGGTGGGGCCTACACTTTTAGGCCAGCCTGTTCCAATGGTCAATGAGGGGGTGGGGCCAATGTGCCAATGACATCACTGAGGGGTGGGGCTTATGGTGTGATGGGGCTACGTGGCCCCGCTGTCGTGAGGCCCCACCCACTTAAAATCTGCAGATAAAAAAAATAAATCAATTTTTACTTAAACAAGCACCATGACGTATGATTTAAAATAATGTATAAAAACTACTAAATGTACATCTTTACATCTATGAAAAGTCAGAAAGCAAAAAGGGGGCGACAGTGTCACTTTAAGCAAATGTTTCAGTATTCAGGAAAAAAAAAAAAATGGCTGCTTTCCTCCAAAACACTGCACCACTTCTGTCCTCCGATTGGGTGCAGTATTGCAGCTCAGTTCCACTGAAGTGAATGGAGCAAAGTTGTAATGCCATACACAAACTGAGGACAGGGGGTGGTGGCGTTTGAGAGAATTAGTTTTTCTAATTCTCTGCAGTGTCCCTATGACTTACTTTGGGCAATATTCCCCCAAACAACTCAACCAACAAAGCAACGGGGACATGTAAAAAGGCACCACAAGGTTGTTAATGGTGGAGTTTTATTAGTTAAAATTTGCAGTCAAAACCAGTGTTACTTAAAGTTGCCAAAGGAAAAAGGCCTTTATTTTAATAAACACAGCTCACACAATGTTAAAAGGGCAGCTTTAATATATACTTGGCACAATCCAAGCAACTGGTGTAAAAATGGTGACCTTCCTTCTAATGCTTTTACCAAGATTTCTTTCGGCAGCCCTTTCATTATATTCTGCGTCTAGACATGACTCAACCGACCGAAAGTGGCAAATGTCAATATCAGAACGTTAGACAGCACATGTACATATACCAACTCCGATGATTGTCAGATGTGGACGCTTTCACACTCGTTTTGGCAGCAGCACGTCATACATGTGAACTGTAGCAAGTCCATTGTGGATATCAGAAACATTGCAAAGGTGTTTTAAGGGCCATGGATGCAAAAAAGTTTCACTTAATGCACCCACAGTGTTGAGCATTTTAAATAAATATAAATAAAAAATATATAAATCTATTCAACAAAATAAAAATTGGGAAACCATGTTTGCACGCATGGAGGTTTGTTTGTTTGTTTTTCTTGCACAAATGACCGCAACCAAAACCCTATAAAAATACCATTTTTCATCTCCAATAAACGGAACTTCATAATGGTCCTTGACACCAAGCTATGATTTGTAGCCACTAATGACCAGCACAGATATGTATATCTTACCAATGAATACACATGCACATTAGTTCTTCTAAGGTGACCAGACAGGAACACACATAAGGCACTCCAATGTTTTGGTCTCTCCACCCCCAACCCCTCCCCAACTATTAGACCATTTCACCACTGTTCGCAGGAGTGCCTTTATTGCCATAAAAAAAATGAAGTTCAGTTACACAATGTCACGGATGAAGTCTGGTGACAAAACACATGGATTCAGAAAACAGCAGATTAAGGCCAAATGATTCCGCATAACTGGTTGCAAGGATCTAAATTATAACATTCCCAATAATACAAAAGTTATACAGATCAAAATGTTCAACATTATACAAAGCTGGATATTTCTCAAGTGGCCAGGAATAAGTTCAATGTGTTTACACTGTGCACCAAAGTAATACAACGGAACCTTCTTTTGGTAGCCCTTTTACTGTTTGGGGCATCCATGAACTACTTGCAAAGCTGTACGGTACCATCTTTCAGTACAGAGCGTAATAGTGTTCAGTTCCAACTGTAAGCTTAGACACAGGTAAATAATGGACTGGTGAAGACTTATGCTTCCTAAATATCATTTGTTTACATGGGAAGAGGAGATTTAAAGCACTATAAAAGTCTAAAACTGGGTAGCCATTGTAAGATTTAGTCAGACCATTCAAACGAACCTTTTGCAGTCTAGGGCAAATAACGAAGCTGCAGCAAGCACTCTAATGTGTCAGATGGCATGCCACAGAGACACGAAGAAATACCACTAAAAGGTTACAGTCACCTTATCGCTCACAAAAGGAATATACTTCAACACAACCCCAATATGACTAAACTGTTCAGTACATGTAGTTTGGGGCAAAAAGTCTGTTTGGCTAGAAAGGAAAAAAAAAATCTAATAAAATCAAAGGGGGGGAAAGTATATCTTCAAATAACATAATAAATACACTACTGACCAAAATGTACAATGAGAAAGTTATAGCAAGAGTTTGATTTTTTTTTTTAGGGTTTAGTGTGGCTTATACAGTTACAATTACCTTACACGGTTACAACAAGCATGTAAATAAGTGCATACATATGCTGCAACTGACCATCTTGAAAAGCCTATGGAGAATTTGGAAACAGTTTAACATTGGCATGTCAGAGCACTACAAGATACAAAGCAAATCCACCAGACATAATGGATTCCCTGTGTATAATCATAGCGCCTCCGTACAGAATCACACAGTAACCAAAGATTTAACAAAGTAAAAACTCAATGGAAGCCTACAGAACTGATATATGCCCACTAATGTCTTGGGCAAACTCAATGGCAATACTGTTGAAGCAATACACAGGGGGGAAAAAAAAAAAGTGTGAATCATGATTTCTTTCCCTTTGCAAATACAAGTAAGGTCACTTTGCATTTAATGGACTGATGTTCACCTAGGATGATCTTACCATATACTACACAATTTCAGATGTTCTGTTAAAGTGTAAAGAAAGCCAATACGCATCTACTGTAATATTTAGAACTTCTTTATGGCGATTGTTAAATTCACTTGTTTTTAACAGTGAAAAGGGAAGATGGTTCCTTTCAGACAGTATGTTGAGGATAAAGTGGCTTTCAAGCAGCATGGTGGATTTTATTTATTTTGTAGGATTAGATCATTCTGTTGCGTTTATTGGTTGGAGAGTCTGTAATGACGTTGCTGCACTGGGCTGAGGTACGCTTTCTAGTGCCACCATTGTCCAAGTGGAGTGCCATTTCCTCTGATATGAAAGTATTCAAATCGACATCAAGGAGTCCATTTCTCCTACGGCTGGTATTAGAACTTCCACCAACATGGGTGGGTGAGCCCGGAGTACTTGAGCGAACACTTATACTAGCCATTGCGCCATTCAGACCTGAAATTAAAGAAAACAACTGTAACCAACAAGACAAACTACTTGCCATACCTGCATATTTAGGGTTTGATCACAGATGATCATATACATCAGCCATAACTTACCAACCTCCCATAGATAGAATTTGCCAATTGTGTCTGATACATGTGGGTCCCAACTCTGAGCCACACACCTTGGCCTTTCACCTGCTCATGGCTACAAGAGCTGGTTGGGCAGACAAAAGCCTTTTTGCTTGTGAAACTCACATTAATCCCTACAGAAACCACGTCAACTGCATAGAAAAGCCTGCTCAGGGTTTTTTTTTGCCTCCTGACCACCTCCATCAGTCACAAGCAGGCTGAAAGGTGGCCCTTAATGTGGTTTAGATGCAATTAAAAAGGTCATATAAGGGAACACCCCTTTAACAGCAATGGACACAAATTAAAAGGGTTCTCCAGCCATTTAAAATGTTTGATATAGTGCTGGGGCTGCATAAGAAATAGACATCCTATTCTTACCTATCTGCGCTCCCACAGATCCCCCTACTGACTGCAGCCACTGGTACTTCCAAGACTAAAGGCCCTACTGTACTAGACAGTTATCGCTTTACTTGGCAAAGTACCAACCATTCATGCAGATAATCGTTCAGTGTAATAGTGCATGTTGAAAGTGCAACAATCCGCCAACATGCAGAATGTTGGCTGATCATGGTCTTTTAACATGTAATAAATAAAACAGTGGAAGTCTGCAGCACATCGTCTGGGGTAATCGGGACTTAAATGGCTTTAATAGGCCGCCCAACTCGGACCCACCGATGTTCCCTGCTTGCTGTCTGGGCATTTAATAAAGGGGAAAGAACGTTAAGCTGACAGGTCGCGCTCTCTTCCCTAGAACATTGGGCTGTGTAATACAGCCTTAACTCATCTTGGCAGTCACTGCTGAAACAAGTCTGTTTCAGAAGTAGAAGCAGGTGAAATGAGTGGAGAACACTGATGCTGCAGGAGGACCACAGTGGACAGTAATGAGGTAAAAATAGGATGTTTTTTCTATGAACTCCTTTGACTCTGATGTATGAAAGAACTCTTAGCCCCTTAAAAGCAATATGTTGTGTTTCGATGTGAAGGAGAATACACTTTTGAAGAGGTTGTTAGGTGGGATATATTTTTAAAAAAATACCTAGTTTCTACTATCTGGAATACAACTGTGTGTATACTCCATAAACCAGCAAGTTTTTTTGTATTTATACACGGAAAAGTTTCCGGAGTCACATTGTCAATCAGCAAATTATATGTATTCTTGCCTAAAAACCAGATGTAGTGTTGCCAGTCACCCTAAACTTAAAGTATTATAACTATCATTTAAACAAACTTCATGTCATAGTGAAACGTCAGAAGTGTGTATTGGCAGGAGTCTGGGTGCTGAGACCCCGGCAATAGCTAGAATGCGCTCTGCCATTTCTGATATAAACTGCTCATACGAACAGTCTACGGAAATATAATACAAGTCTATGGAATTCCTGCAATTCTGTATACTGGAAGTTCCATAGTCCCCTGTTAAAACATACACTGTTCATATTAGCAATTTAAAGTTTGTTTAAACAATAGCTGCACTTTAAAGTGTCCTTTTTTAACAAACAGGTTTTAAAAAAACTATTTATATACCTATCAATTTAACTGCTCAGAGAGACTACTAAACTGCACTGCGATAGAACTGCCAATAGTGTTTAGTGTACATTTGGGTATGACCAATACTGAGGACAACGTATAGATGATAAACCTGCTTAATGATCACACATGTAGGTTGCTACCTTAATATGATTTGCCCATAGCAACCAGAGTTTAGCTTCCATTTTACCAGAGCAATCAGAGAAATGGATGCGGAGCTGTGATTGGCCGCTATGGACAAAAATGAGTTTCAGACTACTAAGCCCGGGCCTTTGTCCTATACCAGGAGTCACCGATCTTTTGTCTGACCCAACATGTACAATTGCATAGGCAAAATAATTGTTCAAAAATCATTGTTCATTACAATTAAAATAAAAAAAAATAAAACAAAAAAACGTTAGTAATGTTTATAAGTGATGTCTGGTTGGTGGAGGTCCAACACGTTGAATGGGACTACTCTACAGCTCCAAGCACAGGAGGCAGCTGAGAACAGTAGTAAAGGGGAAAATTTAAAGCCAACACAGGGCTGCAGTCTGTTTTTATACTGGATCACAGAGACCCCACCAATCATAAAGTGATAGCATTACTGTTACAGATGAATATATTCCCATCAGCCCCTGAAATCAGCAGCCAGTGGGTGGAGGGAGTGACAGCAGGGCTCCTTATCAGGTGAATGGTTGAACATGTAAGTGCTCCTTAATATGACAGCACAAACCTACCAACAGATTCCCTTTAACTGTTTACAATATAATTGGACAAGTTATACCCCTATCCTTTCTCTTGGTGAAACCTTGCAGAAAGGAAATACATCATCATTTTAGGTACCAAGTCAAACAATCCATTTCATACAGCTGTCTAATCCTTTCCCCTTCCTAGAAAGCAAAACTAAGGCTGGTATTACACAGCTATATTATGGGTATGTTTGCATGCAGGATATGCACAGATCACACAAGGAAATCCACTGGTAAAATTTGCAGTGTGCAATTAGTAAATATTCCAGCATAAAATTTCCACCCAATGCTGTGGATTTTGTGGTGTTCAATGACTGAAAGTATATTGCTGTGTTTATGCATTAGTGTTTCAAAAAAAAAAAAAATAATAATCTTGTCAACAGGCTAAGCACGAATATATACAATACAGAGGTGTAAACAGAAGTAGACAGTTACCATGGAGAGCTATTGCTTCTCGGAATGGCTGCAAATCAGTCTCTACAGATGAGTCCGTTTCTGAAGGTGACGCTCGGTTGGGAGATACAACAGTTAGTCTTGGTGGTGCACGTGAGTTTCGTGGAGGTGGAATTTTGCCACAAAGAAAGCTTATCAAATCCTCTCTACGAATAGTTCGTCGACGCTTTTTCACCCAGGCCAAAACATCCTTATTGCGCCGTTGATAGCCAACATGAATTCCAAGATCAAAGGTTCGCTGATGAGTATCCACGCTTTCTAAAATGTAAACAGAGGGCAAATTTAAATGGCAAGGAAAGTTATTTCTTACACATTTAAAAGAAATAAGGCAGCATTTTTCAGGTCTTTAGGTGTTGCACCCTTACTAAAGGGATAACTAAGGGTACTATTAGACGGGCCAATAGGGGCCCGATAACTGTAAATGAGCGCAGATCTGCTAGACCGGCGCTCATTTACTGGGCCTATTACACGGCCCGATAATCGTTTAACAAGGGCTGCAAGGACAGTTATCGATGCGGTCTGCTCCTCCCCGGGTCCCGCGCGCTCTAGCTTCAGAGCGGCCTTTGAGCTGACAGGCCACTTAGCCAATCACAGGCCGCTGCGGTCCCGGCCTGTGATTGGCTGTGGCCTGTCAGCTGACAGGCCGCTCTAAAGCTAGACTGCGCGAGACCCGGAGAGAAGCACGGGGGGGTAACCGGTTTCCTTTAAGGGCTTGTTTTTTCAGGAACAACTGTACTTTGTAATGGCGTCTTTCAATCTACCATAAAATGTATAATTGAAGCCCAATATTTATGGGATGGAACAGGAAAAAGGAAACAATTGCTAATTTGGTGGTTCCCGTATCTACATAAAGCGCTTGACGGTAAAACTGACATGATACCTTTACTCTATAGGTCAGCTCGAACACAATGATATGCATGTTTTCATAGCTTTCTAAATGTTAAATTTTTATTGCAATTATGATTAAATTGCCCTAGTGACTCTTAAAGGTTTTATTTTTTCATTTACAGGGCTGTATGGGTTAACAATATTTAAGCCATGATCTCCAGTTTTTAACAGTATCATTTGTGTACATTAAAAAAAAACAAAAAAAAAACAACACAGCAGTCATTTTGTTTCCCCCCCCCCCCCCCTTGATTTGCCCTGCTAACCGCGCAGGAACAATACTGTCATATCTCATAACATGAGTAATGATCCGATCTATTAAAATAAAATTAATTTTTCAATGTTTTATTTGTAAAATTGAAAAGAGGGGCATATAATATATTTTTTTTACACTTAAAGGGGTAGTGCGGCGCTCAGCAATTATTCACAGAATAACACACATTACAAAGTTATACAACTTTGTAATGTATGTTATGTCTGTGATTGGCCCCCTTTCCCGTGTCCCACCACCCCCGCCCGTGTAGCCGGAAGTGTGATGCATTATACATACCTGACGCGTGTCGACCCCCGTCTCCAATCTTCAGACAATGACGTCCTCTTCAGGCGGCCGGCCAAACACCTCCGACTGTCCCTAGTGCCAGCCGCCCTCTGCAGAGTCATCAGATGCTCAGCCGCGATTGGCTGAGCATATTTGTGCACAGTCATGACGCGGCAGAGGGGGGCCGGCACCAGGGACAGCAGGAGCTGTTCGGCCGGCCTCCAGAAGATGACGTCTTGGCACAAGATGGCGGACGGGCGCGACGCGGATCAGGTATGTATAATGCACCACACTTCCGGGTACACGGGCGGGGGTGGTGGTACACAGGGAAGAGGGCCATTCACAGACATAACATACATTACAAAGTTGTATAACTTTGTAATGTGTGTTATTCTGTGAATAATTGCTGAGCGCCGCACTACCCTTTAAGTCCCCCTAGAGGACTATTACATGCAATCATTTGACTGCGTATACTGGTCGATGCCATTGCATAGCATTGATCAGTATTATCGAGACACTTTTTATAGAGAAAATTGCTGCTCAGGCCAGTCAGGGAAAATGATCAGAACCCCCACAATCACATTGCATGGGTCCTGATCAGTAAGTGACAGGAGCTGCTCCTTGCACACTTTTTTTAATTAAAAAAAATTTCTTTATTTTTTTAAAAAGACAAAGAAATTAACCCACTGCGAAACATATCCTTGCTTCACACATGTTCAATGACTAATGTTACTTCATTTCAGTATACTGACTTGATATCCTAAGCATGGTTTTCCCACAATTCCCATCAGTTCCGAGAAGGCAGACCTGGTTTCTCCAGCCTTAATATCACACTTTAATATACTACTGTACTATATACCCACTTTAAGTCTGTCACCATGTTCCTTACTATGTCCTACTATAACTCTTAGCTGATGTCCCCATCACTTACAGACCACTTAGCAGCTGGTCCTCACCAGCTATGAAGCAAGATCAGCTCCTAAGCTCGCTTCACAGCTACAAAGCAGATAACCGCATACAGGTACAACATGGGTTTTATAGGGGTTAAAGAAAACCAATCACTGCCAAAACCCATCAAGAATCTATACATAGTGTAACAAAGCTCCCAAACATGTAACTCACCACTAAGTAAAACGTAACTTTTAATGGCTTTCTATTGAAAAGAAAAATATATATAAAGTAATGTTGTGCGGTTTAGTTTTAAATTCTTTGCTATCATAGCCCAGGTTGATGATAATACAAGGAGTTAGCAGTAGTCTGCAGCTTCTAGGACTATACAATCTATTCTAGAAGGCTATGTAGCTCTGTGATTTTAATGAGCACAACATTACTATATATATATTTTTCTTTTCAATAGAAAGCCATTAAAAGTTACGTTTTACTTAGTGGTGGGTTCTACTGGATGTGATTTGGGCTTTTGGCCCTTTAAAATTAGTTCTGTTGTCTGTACCATCCAGATTACCTACTTTTAGGGCACATTAATTTTGTTTGTAGCAAACATGTAACTAACACCCGCTTTCAACATATCCCCCAAAAATTTACTTTGGAAAGTCCCATTCCATATGTAAATTACCTTTAGCTAGACATGTGGGCAGCCCTGAGCGCCAAGCTCTGGGAGCATTTACGCTCAGGAACAGGCCAGCCCCTCTGTGAGGCGAGGCAAGCTCCTGCACTAAGACTCACACCCAAGGGCATGAGTACAGCCAAATCAAGTACCATCCATGACTAGTTTGGCATTGAGGACCACCCACATGTCTAGTTTAGGGTGCATTTACACATACAGGATCTGCTGCGGATCCACATCAAATCCGCTGCGATCCTTCCTGTGTGAAGCTGCCCTTAAGGTAATTTACATACAGTGTGGCACATTAACAAAAATAATGTTCAGGGGGTATGTGGAAAGCAGATAGGAGTTGGTTACATGTTTGTAAACAGCGCTGGGGGCTTCATTATACTATATGTATAATTTCATGGGCGTTTGGAGCAGAGCTGTGGAGTCCGTAAGCCGCAGCTCCAACCCAGACTCCTGAATTTTATCAGAAACTCACTTCAGCTCCTTCATACATGGCCAGTCAGACACAAGGGGAGTTCTTTATCAAACTGGTGTAAAGTAGGTCTGCCTTAAAGGGGTTGTTCACTACATTTTTTTTTTTCTTTCAAATCAACTGGTGCCATAAAGTGCCAGAGATTTGTAATTCACTTCTATTAAAAAAATCTTAAGTCTTCCAGTACTTATCAGCTGCTGTGTGTCCTGCAGGAAGTGGTGCTTTCTTTCCTGTCTGACACAGTGCTCTCTGTTGCCTCCTCTGTCCATGTCAGGAACTGTCCAGAGCAGCAGCAAATCCCCATAGAAAACCTCTCCTGCTCTCCAGACTGGAAATACAACTTCCTACTGGGCATACAGCAGCTGATAAGTGCTGGAAGGCTTGAGATTTTTTAATAGAAGTAAATTACAAATCTCTGGCACTTTATGTCAGCAGTTGATTTTAAAAAAAATTTGGGGGTGTACAACTCCTTTAAGCCCCTATTAGATGCGATGATAAGAAGGAGCAAGCAATCGCCAACCTGTCAGGTCAGCGCTGGCTTGCTCCTCATTACCCCCTCACTGCCGGTGCTATTACACGTGTAGGCAGCAAGCAGGTAAGAGCTGGAATTGCCGTGGGGAGCTGTAGGGAGCTATGGGGGCCCTGCCCGGGTGATCGCTAGATTGTCCAGGGAGCCCACAGAAAATAGCGGCAGGCTGCTGTCGCCGCTCCTATTACACGGAGCAACGGCAGCATACGGCTGCCATGATCACTGTTGTTTTTTCAACATGTTGAAAGACAGCGATCAGCCGACATCGTGCATGTCGGCTGATCGCTGTCTATTACACTAAGCGATTATCGGCCATAACATTCGGTATCGCCCGAATACAGCAAATAATCTATTTATGTAATAAGGCCTTTAGCAGCATTTCGTGATGTCCTACATTAATCTGGGGCGACTTCTGAGTGATTATGGCAAATATATAAAGCGCGCGTGCGTGCGTGTCCGCACAGTGGATGCAGCCAGTCCCCAGCCTTCATGTCCTGAAGAACTCAACTAGACTAGATGACACTGCCGACAATCTATGTTCCTAACCAAATAATCATCATCCACAAAAAAGAACTACTAACAATGCCAGATACCTGTGACATAGAGGTGACCACAGGGGTCAGCCATAGGCCCATATTTATGAGCGTCTGCTCTCCTGAATCAGTGGCTCCAAAGGAACTACCCACTCAGCCAGTCAGTGACTACAGCTGTGTCCCGCCTCACTCACTGATTGGCTAAGCGGGCATTTGTGAGTGGGGCCATTACATCACAGGATCGGTAACCCGGCAGGGGCACGGCAATGAGTCAATAGGACTTTATTATGATCCCGCCACACTTTATGCCCCCTGGATTTTTCACTGTTGCCCAAAATACCCCGTTAATTTCTGCCTCTCTTCAACACACACAGCCTGCTACAGCCATAGCACACTGAAGAAAAACAATCTTCTCCCAGAGAGAAAACACTGCATTGAGGACAGAGGTTACTGCTGCTCTACTTATGGCTTCTTCTCTATGTTACACAGGATCTCCTTATATTACTCTGCTGCAGATCTCCCACACAATGGACTCTTCCAGCAAAGAAACAAATTGCCAAATAGTAACAATCAACTTTTCCCCGACCACCCTTATCTAATAGGGCGAATGCCTTCTTACCAATATATGGAGGAAACTAAATATATAAGAGAAAGTGCTTTTCTGGTTGTTATAAATAAGCTCCTTGAATTGATGGAAAAAACTACATTAATGAGAAACATTTCTTAAAAATTCACATGAAAATTCAATAAAATTTCAAGAATTTTTTTAAGGCTGGAGTCGCTAATTTTTTTCCAACTTCAGCCAAAATTAGCTCAGACTCCAAGACTCCGACTCCACAGCCCTGGTTTTGATGGTGATTGGTTCCCTTTAATGCTACCGTAAATCCTCCAAGACTTATCCTCAGATGCAGATGCCTTTCAGAGTTTCAAAAAGGGCAGAAGAATTTTAGTTATGCAAATCAAAAACTGATTTGTTAATCTTTTCAACTTGTTGATTCACAGCAAAACTGCAGACTTCACACATTTTAAATCAGAACATTGTTGTGTGCTCTGAAAGCTGAACCAATGCCAAAAGAAACTGGGACACCAAACGTGCCCAGGTCAGGGTAAGGATTCTACTCCCCACCCCAAACATTCTTTGCAATAAAGCTAAGTGCCTGGACCAAAATGCCATGAGAGGTTGGCACAATGAAAACCAGGTATAAACTAACCAAAAAGTAAGGCAAACAACTGTTACTCAGATGCATTTCTACTAGAGATGAGCGAACCTCGAGCATGCTAGAGTCGATCCAAACCCGAACTTTCGCCATTTAATTAGCGGTGGCTGCTGAGCTTGGATAAAGCCCTAAGGGCACTATTCCACCGGACGATTATCGTTCAGACTATCGTTAAATCGTTCGAATCTAAACGATAATTGTTCGGTTGAAATGCAGTTAACGATTAACGACCAAACAAGAAATCGTTGATCGCTTTATAAGACCATGGAAATGAGTGAACGTTTTCAGGTCTTTCGCAACAGCGGTCGTTTGAGATTGTTAATCGTTAAAGATTATGCAAACGATAATCGTCCGGTGGAATAGGGCCCTAAGGCTATGTGGAAATCATGGATATAGTCATTGGCTGTATCCATGTTTTCCAGACAACCTTAGAGCTTTATCCAAGTTCAGCAGCCCCCGCTAATCAAATACCGAACGTTTGGGTTCGGATCGACTCGAACCCGGTTTGCTCATCTTTTAATTCCTACAAAATCCATTCTTCCCTGTCATCATTCTCTGGAGAATGTATCACCTAGATTTTTTTTTTACTTATTAGAACTAGATACTAAAACATGTTTTCTTTTCTAATCAGTTACTGTTTGACAATCCTTTTGCTTCATTTCTTGTATATTGTTATGGGGGCTGCCATCTTGGCAGCGCTGTTTAACAGCATTTAGTAACATGCTTTATAGCAAGCAAAAAAAAACAAAAAACAATGCTTAATCTGTCAGGGTTCACTGCCACACGATCCTCCCCCTGCTGTGTCAGTGAGGAGATTTGGCCATTACATGCATTATGCTCCTGGCTCTTCACGAGCTGGGATAGGACTTCACCAAGCGCAGCTTCTCTCCATCGGTCTGAACACACAGACCCCAACTGTTCAAAAGTTTAAACATGTCTGAATCATTTCCCTATCAATACGTCTTTATGGATTGAATTCTCTGTTCCACTGCTACACTATGTTGTTCCTGTAACATATTACCTGCAGTTACAATGCAGAAGATAGTAGAGTAGAGAAGATCACAGCACTATACAGAATCAATACATTTACTAATGTCCGGCCTTCACTATAGAACATGACTGAACACATTAATGTTAATCTCAAAAAAAAGGGAATGTCAGTAGAATATGGCCTATTGTTTAACCCCTAAATGACAGATGACGTACATTTACGCCAACTTGTCGCTAGGGGAGTTCAGAGCAGGGCAGCGCCATGACCCTGCTCTGAACTGCCACGATCCCAACTGCTATCTGCAGCATGGGACCGCAGCCATTAGTGGGAGCGGCCGATCTTTGCTCCCGCTAATTAACACCATTAAATGCAGCTGTCAAACATGACAGCTGCATTTGAAAGTCTTATATGGCCTTTTCCCTGGTGTCTAGTGGGGGGATCCCTTTATCTTACCGCCCCGGGAGTCTGCGTCAGAATGACGTTGATCCTGGCTCGGTATTCTGTTGATTTGGTCTGCAGCAGGCCAGACCAACAGAGCACCAATCTCATAGATTGGTGCTGTGTAATACATACTACACTGATCTCTATGGTATATCAGTGTAGTTGTATTAGAAGTCCAAGGGGGGACTTCTAATTACTGTGCAAGTTAAAAAAAATAAAAAAACAAACCCTAATAAAGTCTGAATCAACTTCTTTTCCCATTTTATAAATAAAAACAAATAAAAAGAATCACTTTTTTTTCCTGTACGGGAAAAAAGTGCTATGGCCTTGTAAATAGGAGGACGAAAAAACGAAATCGCAAAAACGAAAATTGGCTCCGACATTAAGAGGTTAAATCGTATGGTAACTATATAAACAATTTTTGCTGTTTTAAGGTAAAATGGAAAGGGCTGATACTTTACATTTCGCTGCCCCAAAATACATACTAAATGAAGTAAAAGTAAAATTAGAAAATAACAGACACTTTGGGGGGGGGGGGGGGGGTCATGTCTCGGTATCTGGTTCTAATAAGTAACAGAAATTATAAAGCTGCAAATGATACCTACTTAAAAGCAAATCTGTTACCCCCCAACTCTTTAACCCTTTAAGGACAGAGACAATTTTCACTTTTGCTTTTTCCCTTTTCATGTTTAAAAGGCCATAGCGCTTCCACTTTTTCACCTACAGACCCACATGAGCCCTTATTTTTTTGCACTACTAATTGTACTTTGCAATGGCAGACTAAATTCTTCCATAAAATTTGCTGCTAAACCAGAAACAAACTTGCACTGTAAAATTAAAAAGCAATTTGTTTTTATGTGTGGGGGGACAGTTGTGTTTCTACTGTTTGCCCTATGGTAAAACAGACTTGTTATCCATGTTCCTCAAGTCAGTACGATTAAAATGATACGCATCTTGCATAACATTGTATTTAACAGCTTTAAAAAAAAAATAAAAATCTAGATGTTCCTTAAAATAGCTATTCCCATCCTTATAACGCTTTTATCCTTTGGTCTATGGGGCTGTAGGAGGTGAGGTATTTTTGCACCATGATCTGTACTTTTTATCGGTACCTCGCTTGCATATAATGTGGGCTCTCTGTCAGAGTCCTGCCCAGTTCTTGCACAGATGACAACCTTGCCATCCTAGCGATGCCAAGTCAGAGCACTGCACTGGCATAATATTTGGGCAGGGCTATGTGGCACACAGAGAGCCCTGCCTGGAAGTTAGTATGCGGAGGGGCAGCAAGAAGATATAAGTAGTGCAGGAGTCTGAAGAACATGCCTCTGATACTATTCAGCCATGAAAAGCAGTTTCTGCTAAATTAAAATCTTTATAAGAGCAGTATTTTGGCCACAAAAGTATTTTCCAATAATTCCCTTACCCAAAGTTTTGCAATTCTATTAAAGTTGATTGTAACCATTTCCCAGCCACTCTATACTAACTCTATACCCCCACCGCCCCAAGTTCTGTAGTTCCTTTTTTGTGCCTCACTTCCACTCCCTTTTCTGTAACAATACATCAACCTCATATACTGGACACTGGCAACTCTGCCATGTGACTGCCCTGCAGCTCGGTCACATGTGCATTCCAGGTAGCAGAGGGAGCAAGTAGTTCACCTGCACACCCCACCCCACATACCAGGCTGTCAGACTCAGCTGCTCAGTGCTGACATAGTGACTGCATGAGAAACAATGTTTACACTCATCTGAGCTAGCATGCTCACAATAAGATGGAAGGGGGAGGATACTGTCTACGGGCAAACTGAATCATGGGATTTAGGGAGTAGGGAAGTGTCCAATTCTCCACTCCCTGGTATCACACACCCTCTAATTCATGTGCAGTCTGACAAAAGAAAATAAAAACACAATCTACAAAGTCACTAGGGTAACTTTACTTCAAAGGTCACATAATGCAGATTAAGGACATGCACCATTTTAGGTAAAAGCATGTGTGAAACCGTTCCTATCTAGTGCTAGTGTGGCTTCCCATTAAAGCAGCTCTGGGACCATTTCCTACTACTGGTAACCTGTGTTTTTGTAAGGAGGGACTGAATCCCCATCACATGAACTTTACTCTGTAAAAGCAAACAGCAGAATACAGGCACTATTTGTAGTTTCTTGTGGCATTTTACATAAAAATTTTCACAGCAACGTAAGCACAAATGAACATTTTCTGTTATCACAGCAATCCTGCTTCTACAGGGAACATTGCCCAAAAGACACAAGGGAATAGTGCTGTCTAGCCACTACTGCTTACCTACACTCACCCCAAAGGATTCCTAACAGTTCAAAGCCCCCAACTCTAGCTAGTGATTGATGTGATCATGCTGCAAAGGCCTTTCTATGGTTAAGTAACTAGAGTGATGCCTTTATTAATGCTTCACTTAGTTCAGAGGCAGGATTTAAGATAACCTGTGGCCATATTGTGGTATGAACGACAAGCAATGGTGACACCATATTTAAGTGTGCGAGCTCTGGAATGGAATAAGCCACCTTCACCATCATTCTGTTTTTACCCAGCACCTTCCCTACACACTAATGTACCCAAGAGGTGAAGCCAGAAATCACAGACTCACAAGTCAATATCTCAGGACCATGTGCTAGCCTACTGCACAACCAACATAGAACTGAACACTACCAGGCTCCTGATCATCAAGTTGTCTTGCTGGATTTCCAATGTACACTGGGAACAATGCGTAAACCACTCCAATCTGGCATATGCATGTTATTTTAAGCCAATTCTCCTTCCACAAGTTACAACAACTGCATCTCGACAAGACCTTCACCTTCTGAAAGTAAGCCAACATTTGCTGCAGGTTTCTGCACCATCTAGGACAGTGCTTCTCAAACTTTTTCTACTGGAGCCTCACCCGACAGACCAAAGCAATGCCTGGGTTTCACCATCTGTGGATGTCCATTTAAAAGCCAAAAACAATGCTAGGCTACCTTCCACCTGTTTTACTAAGCTTTATATACCAATAATGCAATAATAAAATAACTTAATCTTGCTTAAATGCAGATTGTTGCAGCCAGGTAAAGGACTGTGCAGCTTTATAGCAAATAGAGGGCGCCTTACTGCTGGAGAAGCACTGATGTAGCTGATCAGTTCTGCCACTAACTGCTGCCCTTATTCACTTTAATCAGAAGTCACATTTCTTATCTGCGGTGAAGAGTCATCAGTATTTATCCTCGGCTTTACTTCAGAGATCAGCTGGGTTAAAATGGTTGTACAAAGACATGAAATAATCAGGAAAGTAGCAAACACCGCTGTTTCAACCACACTGACTGGTAAAATATCATGACATATTTAGAACAAAGTATCATTTAGCATGCGGTAAGATACTGATGTGGGAACACTTTTTTTGTCCAGACTATCTTGAAGCTACCAAACCTGGGGATTAAAAAATTAGATCTCAAACAGGCCAGCATCAGGCGAATGGGGGGGGGGGGCATCATTTACCAGTTACTTAAAGGTTATTCTGACAAAAGGAAGCTATGTCAAATGGGTGACCTTCCTAACCCGGAGACAACCATTCTGCAACAGGTGCCAATTCTCTTACAATCTACAGGGGTTTAACAAATACACGCTGCTAAGTAGTATTAATATTTCGAGGAGAAACAGTCTATGAAGAAATCTTGTCTAGCCAGAAACACTCAGGAACAAGTCCAAAGCTGTCCTTAATAATTAACTAAAGAACAAAAACAGAACTTTAGTCAGCAGCAGAGTACAACCACTCCATGTACTGTCCAATACTCTCCTGGGAGACCACATCTGTACCAATAGATACATCAACCCCACATGCAGCCTAACCCTATAGCAACTATGATCAGAGCATTACAACAGGTCACTGACAGCAGTAAACATCAAGAATGGATACACAAGCATACTACAGTTACAGCACCCCCCTTTACAGTAGATATCTGGTGTATCCCGGCCATGTCATGTTTTCATACATCCGACTGCTTTGTGTAATGTGCATGGCCAGATTTCCTATAGCAGTGAGGCCATATAGGTGGACACAATTGCCACATTCTGTTCCTATAGCCTGTAACATTCATAGACACATACACAGCCAAAATGTTACAATCTGGTCTTCGTAACCATGTTAACAGTATGAGGAGGGGTACAGACTGGGAACCGTGAACATGGTGGCAGTCTGTAGTCTATGGCGCAGTAGTAACCAGCAGTATATGGCCTGACAAGTACCAGAACTGCAGGACAGCTTTTTCAGCTACATAAACCTCTATAGTAACTAAAGGTAAATATACACTAAACTGTTGGGAAGAAAAAATCCACAGAAAATCAATATGAAAAACCACAGATTTACTATGTATTTCTTGTAGATTTTTCTTTCCTATTGATTTTGGCTGAGATCACACTGCATTACAGCTGTATGGCATGGCTATGTCTGCATCTCACCATATACCACAGGGTACTGCAGTGGGCCCATTCACCAATGGCCCAAGCATGGTGACTACATTTGGGCTTCTTCACGGACAAAAAAAAAAAAAAAAGTCTATTTAGTCAGATCCAATTGCATGGTCTACTGTATTACAGAGTCCAGCTACTTAAACGCCTATAGGTGGGAAGTGCGCCAAGTGTAGTCACTAGCCGACTGTGTCCAGACCATTAAAGGGGTAGTGCGGCGCTAAGAAATTATTCACAGAATAACACACATTACAAAGTTATACAACTTTACATAACATACATAACATTACAAAGCTATACTGCGGGGGTGTATGTTATGTATGTGAATCACCCCCTTCCCCGTGTGCCCCCACCCCCGCACGTGGACCCAGAAGTGTAGTGTACCATACATACCTGACGTGCGTCGTCCCCAATCTTCTGTCAACGATGTAATCTTCGGAAGGCCGGCCGAATCGCTGCAGCCGTCCCTGATGCCAGCCCCCCTCTGCCGCGTCATCGGCTGCTCAGCCGCGATTGGCTGAGCATAACTGTGCTCAGCCAATCGCAGCTGATGATGTGGCACACGTCAGGTATGTATGGTACACTACACTTCCGGGTCTAGCGTGGGTGGGGGAACACGGGGAAGGGGGCGATTCAGATACATAACATACATTACAAAGTTGTATAACTCTGTAATGTGTTATTTTGTGAATAATTTCTTAGCGCCGCACTACCCCTTTAAAGAGAATGGACCGTGTGCTGTGCAGCATATGTTTCCTACCTTCTTGGGCAGGATACTGATTTCCAGCAATAATGCTGAGTGACCCATTCTCCATAGAGCAGAGATGGGGAACCTTTCACCCTCCAGCTGTTGCAAAACTACAACTCCCATCAGCCAGAGTGTGTCTAAGAATGATGGGAACTGTAGATGTGCATCAGCTTGAGGGCTGCCTGTCCCCTATCCCTGCTGTAGAGTGAGCCCCTGCTGGATGGCCTAGTAGACCCTGCTTCAGCTTAGGCTAAAAAGAAACACACAAATGTAGCTGATGTATTCCTCACTAGTCAGGAGCAGAACACAGGGGAGGGGGAGGGGTTTGTTTACATGAAGGGCGCCCCTAGTGTTCATGTCAGGAACAACCAGGCCAGGAGAAATCCAGTAGTAGGCCCCGGCCCGATCCTACCGGCTACACAGAAGCCTCTCCCGGTGTGACAGAGCTGAGGGGAGCCCGGCCCCGGTGTCTCACAGTTTTACAGACGCTGAGGGGAGCCCGGTGTCTCCCGGTATGACAGACCGCGAGGGGAGCCCGGTGTCTCCCGGTATGACAGACCGCGAGGGGAGCCCGGCCCCGGTGTCTCCCGGTATGACAGACCGCGAGGGAAGCCCGGCCCCGGTGTCTCCTGGTATGACAGACCCTGTGGGGAGCCCGGTGTCTCCCGGTGTGACAGACCCTGTGGGGAGCCCGGTGTCTCCTGGTATGACAGACCCTGTGGGGAGCCCGGCGTCTCCCGGTATGACAGACCCTGAGGGGAGCCCGGCGTCTCCCGGTATGACAGACCCTGAGGGGAGCCCGGCGTCTCCCGGTATGACAGACCCTGAGGGGAGCCCGGCGTCTCCCGGTATGACAGACCCTGAGGGGAGCCCGGCGTCTCCCGGTATGACAGACCCTGAGGGGAGCCCGGCGTCTCCCGGTATGACAGACCCTGAGGGGAGCCCGGCGTCTCCCGGTATGACAGACCCTGAGGGGAGCCCGGCGTCTCCCGGTATGACAGACCCTGAGGGGAGCCCGGCGTCTCCCGGTATGACAGACCCTGAGGGGAGCCCGGCGTCTCCCGGTATGACAGACCCTGAGGGGAGCCCGGCGTCTCCCGGTATGACAGACCCTGAGGGGAGCCCGGTGTCTCCCGGTGTGACAGACCCTGTGGGGAGCCCGGTGTCTCCCGGTGTGACAGACCCTGTGGGGAGCCCGGTGTCTCCCGGTATCACAGACCCTGTGGGGAGCCCGGTGTCTCCCGGTGTGACAGACCCTGAGGGGAGCCCGGTGTCTCCCGGTGTGACAGACCCTGTGGGGAGCCCGGTGTCTCCCGGTGTGACAGACCCTGAGGGGAGCCCGGTGTCTCCCGGTGTGACAGACCCTGTGGGGAGCCCGGTGTCTCCCGGTATGACAGACCCTGTGGGGAGCCCGGTGTCTCCCGGTATGACAGACCCTGTGGGGAGCCCGGCGTCTCCCGGTATGACAGACCCTGAGGGGAGCCCGGTGTCTCCCGGTATGACAGACCCTGAGGGGAGCCCGGTGTCTCCCGGTATGACAGACCCTGAGGGTAGCCCGGTGTCTCCCGGTAAGTCCCGGCTCCGGCCCTACCTTTGTACAGGTTGGTGACAGCTGTGGCGGCGTTCTGGAAGGTGGCCCATAGCGGCTGGCCCTGCTGCTGACACACGCGATCTGCAAAGGAAACACAGAGAGGCCGGTGAGTGCGGATCGGTCCCGGGAGGGCGGCCGCGGTGATCGGTGCCGAGCTCTGGTCACAATAGAGAAGTAACGCCATTTTGTCAGACAGCCCCGGCTTCCGGTAGCAGGGCGCACCCCGGCACACACAGCTGTCACGTCTCCGCCGGCCCCCGGGAGCCCGGCCCGGTTGTCCCCCAGCCCTCCGCACCCTGGCGGGGAGGGGCAGCGCGGAGATCCCCGGTGGAGCTCCGCCAGTGCGCCGAGGCACAGCCGCCGCCATCTTGTTATTTTGGCCGCTGTTGCTGGGTGAGGTGGGGGCTGCGGATCTCCCCGCCCCGGCCTCCGAGGAGCTCCGGGATCCCCGTGCCCACCCGCGGCCCTCCCCGGCCACTGACCTTTGTAGAGCTGCGCCACGGCGGTGGCAGAGTTCTGGAACAGATGCCACAGCTTGTGCTGCCCGTCCTCGGCGTCGGCCTCGGGCTGCTCCTCCTGCTCGGCCTCGGCCAGGCACTGGCGCTCCCATTTGGTGAACCAGTACTCGGGGCCGTGCTCCTGGATTTCCGCCTCGCCCTCCTCTTTCTTGTCCTCCATTTTACTCCGTCCCCCGGGCCTGTTGTTCTCCTCCTCCTCCGGGGTAGGGTGGTGAGCAGCCACAGCGCTCAGCTAACGCCCTTCGCTTTAGGTTTCTAGTCACCGCCGCGCTCTGAGAAGAAGTCCGTGTCACGTACACGAGGGAGCGACGACGAGAGCTGAGAGCGGCCGCCAGCTACCTCACCCCCATATTTCCTCCGTGCTGACTCCAAACAAACTGAACCTGTGACGCCGCTGACCTGACACTAAGTGTAAGCTCGGCGAAAACCTGCTAGTACCAAAACACCGCCCACTGGCGTCTTCCTGCGTCACCATTGGTGAAACAGTCGCTTTGAACTTCAAGCTCCTTCTCTCATTGGGTAATACTGCTGTAAGTTTAATCACGTCACAAAGGGTGGCATGCTTCAGCCAAGCTTGGTTACAGGGAGGCTGAACAGTCAGCACGGCGCATGCGCGTGAATCTCAGTTGTTATGGATGGCATTCGCAGGGGGGAGCTGCACTTCTTTTTGCTCTTCTGGTGTTGCTTTCTGTGATATTGCTGTCAGGGCACATTGCTGGGTGCTTGTCCAGAGATCATTGCCAAAAATATTGTTGCTGCTGAACTAATTTAAGATATATTTGGGAACAACTGTATTAAAGTGGACATGGCTCCTTGTGATACATATATATGGGATAATGTCTCACTCCTTACTGTCAATTATAAAATTATCAAGGCCTGTATAAAGCCTGTAAGGGCATACGGCAGCTGATAAGTCCTGGAAGACTGAAGAATTTTAAATACAAGTAATTTACAAATTTGTATAACTTTCTAGCACCAGTTTATTTAAATACAATTTTTTTCCACCAGAGTACCCCTTTGACCCCTAGACTACCTAGGCCATACCTGGGCGCCTGTCACCAGACGACCCTGAGCATACAGGTACGTCCTGGGTTATGAAGTGCGCACCAGCAGCCGGGCCCTCACCGTTAATGACAGACTGCACAGATCGAACTGCAGCCTGCCATTAACCCCCTAAACGCTGTGATCGCGGCATTTAAGTGTAAATGACAGGAGCAGCTCCTGTGTCGGATCGCCGGAGGTCTCTTACCTTCCTCCGTGCTGTCCAATCGGCGAAGGCCTATTACCGATTTTTTGTTACATTATAAAAAAAATAATAATAAAAAGTGATCATAACATTCAATCTACACAACTATGGTATTAATAAAAACTAGAGATCATGGCTCATAAAAATGACATCCCATACAGCCCTGTAGGTGAAAAATTTAAACCATTATAAGCGTCACAATAAGGACATTTTATTAATGATTGCAAAAAAAAAAGGATTTCATTAAAAAAATAAAACATTAAAAATCTGTGTAAACCTTCATATGGTTGTGTTCGACTAACCTATAGAATAATGGTATCATGTCACTCTTACCATATAGTGCATTACATAGACACAGGAACCCCACCAAAAGTTACCATATTGCATTCTTTACATTGCCACTCTGAGCACTAGCCATAACCTCCTATTTGAAGGACATCCACCAAGTGGCACCTTCCTTCTTATGTAATATTTACTTGCACACTCATCCCAGCCATAGCAGCTGTGCCCAAGTGCTTATAGCTAGGTACCAGTCCATTATAATCAAATCAAAGTTTTTAAAGCCTAAGTCAAAACTGCATTTATGGATCCAGCCTTAGGCCCAATTCACACATCTGTAGAGCCATCCTCAGCTATGGTCCCACAGCTACAGCCATGCACATACCTTCCAGGTGTCCCTCTTTTGGAGGGACAGTCCCTACTTTTGACTCACGTCCATCTGTCCCTTTTTGCCCCTTACATGTCTCTCTTTTTGACCTAGGACTTAGATTTGCATTAATTAACTTTCCATGTTGCTCTAGAAAGTGTCTGGTTTCTTACTGTATACTGGACCCAAACTTGCATATTATTCCATCATGTGGTGCAAGTTGGATCCTAAAAATTGTTATATTCAGAGGAATCATGTGACATTGTGGCCCCTCTCACACATTATTTCACACATGCAGTTCATATGGTCCCATACACACATCTGTAGGGTTACAGATCCGTTTTAAGGCCATGTTCACATGGTGTAAGAGACCGGCCGTTCCGTGACCCGACCGGGTCATGGAGCGGCCGGTCTCTGCAAAGATTATTCCGGCCGTTACTGCAGTCCCTACCGGATGATCCTTTCTGCCGCAGAGTTCTGATGCGGGCGCATCAGAACTCCCCATAGCACACTATGAAGCAAGCAGCCGGAGCCGCTCGCTCCATAGTGTGCACTGACATGGTTTCCTACGGCCGCTATTCAGTGTAGAAAACTGACATGTCAGTTCTTTGCGGCGCCGCGAGGGGTCCCGGACGGAGCGTATACTATGTGCCTGGATCCCATAGACACCCGGCCAACGTATTTTTACGTATTTATACGCCCGTTGTTGCATATTGCAATAACGGCCGTATAAATACAAAAAAATACGTTGTGTGAACATAGCCCTAATAATGGTTAAGCCATTGTGCGTTCTTGTAACATGACAGTGGGTCCCCGCCAATGCTAACAGTTACTGAAACACATTCATAATCCATTCCACTGTTATGTAATTACAGACAGGGTTACTGATGTGTGAATGGGACCTAAGGATGCAGTCACACATACAGAATCTGCTGCAGATTTGCAGATATCAATGTAACTAAATGCATCAATCTGCAGCAGATCCTGTAAGTGTGAATGCATCCTTGAATTAAAATGTAGAAATGTCTGTACATTTTTCTACAGTGATCCCCAAGTGTCCCTCCTTGGCCATCTAAAAGGTTGTAAGGTATGCATGCATATTGCCCATGCAAATGTGATATACTGTACTATGGGGTCATGCCTAGTGCAGAGGCTGGGATCATTCCTTTGCCTAACCCATTCTCACATTGGGGTGTAACTGTACGTTATTGCTGTAAGTTCCTGCAAATGGACGCACAGTTATGCCCATGGGTGACACAGGCCCAAAAGCCACACGCAAATCTCAGCAGTTACCCTATAGATCTATAGGGAGAAGAAAGGGAGGATTCGCCTTCTGTTCACCATGGGGGCGAAGAAATCACAGAGTCCCAATGGTAGCTTTGACAACCGAAGGCCTCCCTGTGGCCTCGAGTGTCATAGCTATGGAAGCCGATCAGACTCTGCCCTAAGACAGAGTCTGATCCGCTGTACCTGTGACAGATCAGCACTGCATTGTATTATACCTGTCATAAGACATTCAGATAGTCAAATACCCTAGATAGAACGGTAAAATAAAGAGCAAATGTAAAAAGAATTCACACAAAATAATGTGAAATAAACAATCCTATTCGGACGGGTACCGCTACTTCTATTGTGTGTATCAATGCACACTAATATATTGTAAAACTTTGCCTAATCACACACAGACATATGCTATGTAATGTCAGTTTACAGCCGGAAGTACCCCTCCCAATAGTATCATTATTTTCTGTTTTTGGCTGGCAGCCAATTAACATGAGTATGCCAGTACTCATCTTACCTGTGACTCTGAATGGCAAAAATTACACATATATTTAATTGCCTACATGATTTCAGAATCAAATCTGGCTTCAGGGTCAATGTTTCTAAGAGCACACTGTTGGAGTTACGAGCTAGTTCCTCTAGATTATCCCAACAATCGTTAGGGGTCCCGGTATCCCTTACTCGCACTAATATGAAATATCTGGGGGTATTAGTGGGGTCAAGTCCCGACACCTTGTATGGTCTAAACTTTCCTACCCTCATCCAGTCCATTATAACATCCCTGAAAAGATGGTCGAAACTGACCTTACCCTTGCTTGCCAGATGTCATTTGGTGAAAATGATGGCCTTCTCTAGGTTATTATATCCAATGCAGACCATCCCCGTCCTGCTCAAACATGATGATGTTCGCTGGTTAAACTCTGCCTTTATTAAATTCATTTGGAGAGGCAAACGCCCCAGGATTGCATTGAAAAAGCTACAATTATTACGTGACCAGGGGGGTCTTAATTTCCCAGACATTAGACGTTATAACTTGGCGTGTCTTATGCGCCATGGAGTGGATTGGATGAGGGGAGCAGGCCCGTATTCCAATGTCCGTCTGGAGAGTGCCTTAGCCTTTCCCTGCCCATTGCTGTCGCTCCTTTATACAAAACTTCCTGCTATCCCTCCGGCTATCAAACGGAGCCTTCTTCTTTGGGACAAAATTATAGCAAGGAAATCTAGTCTAAAGGATGCGGGGCTGCCTTTTGCTATCGGTAGGTCTATGCCCATATGGCATCATCCTGAGGCACAAGAGCTATCCACTAACAATCTATATCACAAATGGAAAGACAAGGGTATCACTCAAGTTAAACACCTTCTTCATGAGTCAGAACACAGATATCTGACTTTGGAGGAGACTATTAAAATATGGTTTACCTTCGGATCACTTTCTGATTTATTTGAATGTGGTGGCCTTTCTAAAATCTAGGCTCCGGAATCTCAAACCACTGTATCAGTCATCTTTTTTTGATGACGTCATTCAAACAGCGTTGAGACGGCAGGCCTCAAGCCGATCGGACATGAGGGTATTCAAACACTGGGAAATTTACCAAACCAATTCTGGATGGCTATGCGTCTGTGCGGAAGGCCATTATTAATGAAACTTGGCGGGAAACACAATTTAGGTTAATCCGTAATGCCACGTATGGCTTTACCCTGCCTAAAACCATTGACAGGCCTGATCGGATTGAGGCTTGCCCGAACTGTAATGCCCGAGGCACTGACCTGGTACATGGCCTGGTCACTTGTCCTCTAACAAGACATTTCTGGATACAACTGCAGAATCTTCTTATAGCTAAACTACATATTACTTTGTCGCTAGACCCACTGCAGCTTTTGTCCTATATTCCGCAATCAGAGGGTACATTGACCCTGCTCACCCTCTTAGCCAACTGGTTGGTAGCGCGTATGCAAACGATAGATGATGTGATACTCCAGGTAGAGCGATACCTTTATCATGATCAACTGGAGGTGCTTAGGGACAAGGAAAAACCCAATAGTGGGTTTTATAAAGAAATGGAAAACCTTCATTTGTTGTGGATACCCTGTGGTACCTCAAAAAAGATGTTGCTGGAACTTTAGGAAAACTTAAGGTGACATCTTGAGGTAATGCTTTAGCACCAGATGTGTATACGTAGCCACGTGATTACTTTGAGACTGTGAGTGGGTGGGGGGTAGGTTTGGGGAGTGAGTTTTTCCTATTACTTATTCTGTTTTATCTTCTATGATGTATCACTGTTTTTTTTATATATGTGGTAACTATTGCATAGATCTCTTGGCGGGAGTGTTTTCCACTGTTGTGACATATATTCGTAAAATGTTTTGGTTAAAAAACAATAAAAAATTGATATATGATATAACCTGCACAGTGACTGTAGAAAGTTAAGAGTTAGAAAAAGGCTAATTTGCAATTATTTCATGAAATGAGGGCCTTTTTAACAAGAAAATTGTAAGGATATTGGCCAAAATTTACCAATAATTACAATATGTCACGAAAAAAAACAACCTCAGAATCGCTAGGATGAGATAAAGCATCGAAGAGTTATAAGCACATAAAGTGAGATAAGTCAGATTTGAAAAATGGGCTATAGTCGTTAAAGGGGTTATCCACTTAAGAAAAAATTAGGAAAAAGTAGTAGGCTCTCTAGAAGAGGGTGAAGTGATTTATACAAAATAGTATAGAATGTGTATTTTAATTGTGGCAATATGGGCCATGCAAAAAAGATCTAAGTAATCAATAGACATTTAATATGACATAAAAATGTATGAATAGTTATTCCGTGTCTATAGGTACACTTCTATATGGAACATAAATAATTCAGTACCACAATAATCCAAATGCAGCTACAATATACTTAGTATGTAAAAAATATATGATAAAATGTAAAATATAAATGAATTTAATATAGGTGAAAAAATATATAAAAAATATAAAAAATTAAAAAGATAAAAAAAAAATAAATAAATAAAAAATAAAAAAAAAATAAAAATGAAAAAATGAAAAAATGCAGTCACTCCACCTGAATAGATAAACAAATGATCCCGGATCTCTATGCCGAGTACTAGTTCATATCGGCAGTACAACGTTCACGTAATCTCCACTATGGAATGCTAGATATAGTCTATCTTGCGAGTCCCATATATTTTGTAGGTTAATATAATATAGATGTCTCGGAGAGGCTCCGTAGTAATAGATTGTGGTGGTACGGGCTGTAATCTTTATAATCTTTTAGATGTTATTATAAGCATATAGGGTAAGTTGGAACTAAAATAATGGTGGTGGAAAAATCCACCTCTCACCCTTCTGAGGACGGCTCTTACGGACCAATGCAGTGCTGTTGTAGGTAGTGACCCGACCATGGATGGACTTGGTCTCTCTGGGGTCTGTGCTCCTGTGCTCTAAGTTGGCACGATGTGCTGTCTTGTGTGGAGTATCCTCCGGGCCGTTACGGCGTCTGCTGGTCGGTGAGCGCGCGCTCTTTCGAAATGTAATTTGAAATGGATGCCGTGGAGAGTGCGGCTCCGATTCGGGATCTCTTAAGCAAACTTGAGTATAGGTCAATGGCTCTGTTATCCTTTGTTCTTTAGGACCACTGGGCTCATATTGATATTTTATATTTTATATTGCACATTTTTCATTTTTTCATTTTTTCATTTTTATTTTTTATTTTATTTTTATCTTTTTTATTTTTTATATTTTATATTTTTTATATATTTTTTCACCTATATTAAATTCATTTATATTTTACATTTTATCATATATTTTTTACATACTAAGTATATTGTAGCTGCATTTGGATTATTGTGGTACTGAATTATTTATGTTCCATATAGAAGTGTACCTATAGACATAACTATGAATAACTATTCATACATTTTTATGTCATATTAAATGTCTATTGATTACTTAGATCTTTTTTGCATGGCCCATATTGCCACAATTAAAATACACATTCTATACTATTTTGTATAAATCACTTCACCCTCTTCTAGAGAGCTTACTACTTTTTTCTATTTTTACTATTATTTTTCTCTTAGCGCTGGGACAGTAGTGCACTCGAAGTGGGTGGTTCTCCGTATACATCAGCAAGGTGTAGCTAATCCTTATTTCTTTATCTCTTAAGAAAAAATTAAATGCTATCTGGTCTTAGGGTGGTATTACACGGAACGATTATCGTTCGAAAAATCGTTAAATCGTTCGGATTTGAACGATAATCATTTCGTGTAATAGCAGGCAACGATTAAACGACCAACGAGAAATCGTTGATCGTTTAATAGGATCCGGACCTATTTTTATCGTTTGATTGTTCGCTCATCGTTCGCACATCGTTCGCACATCGTTCAGTGGAATAAGAATTCACAGCTGAAACGTACGCAATAGCGATGACTAAACGACCGCAAGAATGATCATAAATAACGATCATCGTTTCGTGTACTTGGGCGAACGATTTCAAGTCGTTTGCCTTAGCGTTCGTTTAAGATCATTTATCGTTAATCGTTAGTCGTCGGAAAATTGCTTGGTGTAATAGTACCCTTACTCACCAAGTCCCCCTGAGTATTTTGAGCCGTCTCCTGTCTTTCTAGATGCTGCCATTCCTGAGTTAAAAGTTTTTCTAAAAGCCGATCTTTATCAAAGATAGGAAACTATATTTCCCATCATGCATTTCCCTGATTAGTCCGATTGCACACTCACACCATTAGCTTTCTTTCCTGCCCACTGCTCTCATTACTATTGCCCAGTAAACACAGGACTGTTTTTTTTTCACTGATTTTGCATCACATCGCCCCAGTATGTATTGAATACTAGCTGATGATGTAGCAGAGCTGAGGCGCGCATGGTGTAGCTATGTGCTGCATAACGGTAATCTCTTTGCTGGGGGTGGGGGGTGTAGTGTAGTTTTAGATCTCTGCTTACTGACTGTGAATGAAAACATTCTAGTTCCATCTAGACTCTTAGAACATCTATAACTTACAATATACATGTCAGGACAGGGAGGTACGGACACAACAAGTAACAGTAACATTCACTGGGCACCTGAGCCGCAGGGGACATACCTCTAAACCAGAAAAAATACATAGGGTTAATGAAATTTGCTGATGACCAAGAATCGATCTGGGCGTGCCCAGAAACACTTTTATTCCCAAACACCAGAGAGATGGGCAAAAGTAACTTATTTTTGTGAATAAAGGTTACCTGTGCGCCTGAGAGACCCCCCCGATAATCTCTCAGGCGCTGACATTTTCCGGCGGTGGTCTCGGCTTGGAAGGACATTGCCGCACTCGGTGTCCTGCCTTCCCACAATACAAACACAGGCATCGGTGAAGTCTACCTGCATTGGCTCCTCTAGTGTGGGTATGGCAGGAGGGGAAGGTTTAGGGTAGGAGCCTGGAGACAATGAGGTTCTGGGATGGTCTGGGGTACGTCTTTCCCGCTGTGTGTCCCTCAAACGTCAGTCAACTCGGATGGCTAATGTCATAATCTCCTTGAGAGACTCAGGGATGGGATAAGCCACCAGCATATGTTTTAACCGATCACTCAATCCCGCACGGAACTGAAATCGAAGGACAGAGTCATTCCAAGCAGAAAGACCTCTCCACTGCCTAAACTCGGAACAGTACTCCTCTACTGGACGTCTGCCGTGTCTCAACCCAGTCAGTAGACGTTCGGCATTGGCTGCACTGTCAGGGTCATCATAAAGCAACCCCAATGCCAAAAGGAATTGGTCAACTGTCCGTAACTCAGAAGAATCAGACGGCAAGGAGAAGGCCCATTCCTGTGGTGGCCCTTGGAGAAGGGACATGACTATGCCCACCTTCTGGGTCTCATCTCCAGAGGAGCGGGGACATACCTGAAAAATAACTTACACCCCTCCCGGAAGGCATAAAATTTTCTCCTGTCCCCCGTGAATTTGTCTGGGAGCTGGACAGGCAGCTCAGGAGGTGCTGGGGAGGTCATAGTAAGTTGTCGGGGAGCCGTCTCCTGTTCTTGGACCCTTATCGCTAACTCCTGCACCATGGTGTTGAGCTTCTGAATTTGGTCCATTATATTGGCCATGGCAGTCCTGTTGTCCATGAGACAAATGACAGTCAGGCTGGCTATTCTGTCATGACAGGGAGGTACGGACACAACAAGACAGTGGGCCCTGAGTCTGAACCCACCCACTGTCCCTATCTACTTGCCTCAGTCGGCCCTAGGCGGCCATGGACAACCACGAAGGCGTTCCCTACGCTGTATATGTGGACCACTCAACAGGACAGACAAACCAACACAATAAAGGATAGTGAACAAGCCAAGTCAGAACCAAACGGACAATGCGGTACAAAATTAGCAAACAATTGGATAGTCAAATAGTCAGGCCGAGGTCAGATAGCAAGTCGAGCAAAACAGAGGAATAAGGAACGGGGATCGCAGGAGTAGACAGGGAAGCTGGGACCAGGGAGTTAACCTAATAGCCAGCAAGGTAATGCTGGTTCTGACTACTATATATACTGGATCAGGAGCCCGGACCAAAGGCTAGTTGGTCTGGCCTCCTGAATCCAGCTAAACAACAGCTGCGGCACTGCAAGCTGAGTGGCAGAGCCTGAGTATAGAAGACGCTCAGCTGAGTTGCCGGCCGGCTGCATGTCACGTGAGCATGTGGCGTCCCTGGTTGTCAGGGACGCCGTCAGGTCTCCGTGAGGTCTCTTGACTCAGCAGGCGGATCGACGGCACGCTCCCGTCCCGGGACGCTATAGCCGAGCCGGAGGAGGACGCCGCAGGATCCCGGTTAGGTAAGTTCCTGACAATACACATCTGTGGCACAAAGGCAGGTACATATGCCTGCATTCACTGACAGCAAGCAGAGATAGAACTATTACTTTTCATATTACAGAAAAGTCTATGGAAGCAGCACAGGTGTATGGAGATGATGGAAATTATGTCTCCTGGGGGTTGGGTTACCAAGTCAATAGACAACTAACCCGGACCCCAGAGATGAGATCACATGTCCTGTGACGACAAAGGAAGGGGGACAGAGGGAGCATGTTGTCAGAGTGGACCCAGAGTAGAGGATTTCCAGAGTGGCTAAATATGAGGGGAAAAAAATGGGGAAAGGATGCAAGATAGCTTATACATGTATATTAGATATAGGGTGGTATTGGGACGTGGGATTGTTTAGAATATTGTTTTTGTTACCCAGATAATCCCTTTAATGCCATTTTTGACCCAGTCCTGAAAGGGTTAAAACCTGAGGGTACCTGAGATTTAAAGAAAACCATTCAGCACAACTGTGTCTATATAGCTCCCAGATGCACCTAATAAATGTCCAACACAGCTCCCCTACCATATCAGCAGTGACTTCAGAGTTAGATGTATATGCAGGAAAAAAAAATGTTAAGAGGCCGAGAGAGAGGCAGAACTAGTTATCTGGGGGGAGAGACGTCTGTGACTAGTCACAGTTCTCTGCCTGTCAGCACGCTCTGCAGGGATGATTGACAGGCAGAGGGACCAGCTAGCATCCTCTCCACCTGTCAATCATTCTCACACTATGCGCTGACAGGCAGAGAGCCGTGCCGGAATAAAAAAATTTTTTTCCTACATATACATCTAACTCTTTGACATGTATTTGGGATGTGTTAGTTAAAAGTTTTGATCAGTCTGAGTCTCAGTAGTCAGGCCCGACCAATCACTAGAACAAGCAGGGAGAGAAGAGAATAGTGCAGACTTCTCCCAAATCAAAAACACAGAGAAATGCAACAGCTCACCGCAACAGCAAGATACAGACCCACCACAGACATGAAAATAGTTAAAAGCAGCCCCCCCAACTGCCCCAAAAAATTCCCACAAAAATAATGAGTCTCTTGGTTACTATTTGCAAACAGCGTAAACTGCCTCACCACGATAAGGTGGACTCATATAGAGGCAGACCCTACACTGTAATGGCCTCTCCATGGCATGTAATATGCCTATGCTCTGGGCATGCAAGATCCGTCTAATACCTGCAAAAATAATTGCACCACCTGGGTGAGACAGGTGGAGTGCACGACCAAATGGAGGCAGCCACTCCCCAAACTGGAACACAGAAAAAAAGAAAAAAATGGTCAGCTCTCCTAGAACACCGTTCACACTAGGCAGGAGCACGTTGCCATGGCTGAAATTGCAAACTTGACTCGATATGAGTCCACCTTATCGTGGTGAGGCAGTTTACGCTGTTTGCAAATAGTAACTAAGAGACTATTTTTGGGGCAGTTGGGGGGGCTGCTTTTAACTATTTTCATGTCTGTGGTGGGTCTGTATCTTGCTGTTGCGGTGAGCTGTTGCATTTTTCTGTGTTTTTGTGTGTTTGCAATTTCAGCCATGGCAACGTGCTCCTGCCTAGTGTGAACGGTGTTCTAGGAGAGCTGACCAATTTTTTCTTTTTTTCTGTTCTCCCGGATCACTTTAGCTAGTTGGGGTCTGGACACTCAGACCCTGACTAATCAAAACTTTTGACACATCCATAAAACATGTCAAATGTTTACTAGAAAAAAAACTAAGGGGGAGATTTATCAAACTGGTTTAGGTTATGTTCACACTGCGTAAAAGTACGGCCGTTGTTGTTGTACTTTGTGCGGTGTGTAACATAGCCTATCTTCTATGGGTTCCCGGCCGGAGCGTATACACATCGCATACGCTCTGGCTGGGATCCCGGCGCCGCAAATTACTGACGTTAGTTTTCTGCGGCCGCAATTCAGTAAATTGTGGCCGTAGGAAACCCTGTCGGTTCACACAATGAAGCGAGCGGCTCCAGGCGCTTGCTTCATTGTGTGCTGTGGGAGGTTCTGATGCGGGCGGGATGATCCGGGCAGAAATCGGCCGTTCCGTGACCTGCCCGGGGTCACGGAATGGTCAGTCTCTTACGTTGTGTGAACATATATCACTGAAAAGGAGAGACCACCGTAGGTCAAAAATATATATATAACTATATATATTTTTTTTGACCTACGGTGGTCTATCCTTTTCAGTGATATATATTTAATATAATACCACTGGGTCACACCCATCGAGGGCTCACAGACCCCCCGTTTAATTTCTGTGTTTTGGACTTTTTTAAATTGTGTGAACATAGCCTAAAAGTTTAATTTTCTTAGTTGCCCCTAGCAACCAGTCAGATTCCACTTTTAATTCCTCACATATTCTTTGAAAAATGAAAGGCTGAATATGATTGGTTTCTAGGGGTAACTAAGACAATTCTACTTTACACTAGTTTGATAAATCTCCCCCTCAGTGTCCTGCTCATTTATATCACAGCTCTCTTAAACTTCCTCTGTGTATTATACTCAAAATGACTGCTGATGAATATTCACTCAGGATTCCACCCAGTCCTGCCCTCTTATAATGCATCATCTAGCTGCTTCCTCTACATGCTGACTTGTCATGTGACCTGACACTTCTGAACCACAGGGAACCTGACTGGTCAGAACTGTCAGTGAACAAGTTCCACACCACAGATGCATGGAGCAGCAGATAACAGAGTGCTTAGACTCATATACACTAATATTAATTATAACTCAAAATACCTATATAATTATGTGTGGACAACTAACATTGATTTTTAGGGCGGCACAAGCTAAGCTATCAGCTGATGAACAGTAAATATCTTCTCCTGCGGTTTAGCAGAGCATTTCCCTTAAATTATACATCATCCATGGCACAGTATATTGCACAGTTTGTGACAGTATAATATATGGGGGCACAATATACGGCAGTATTATATTGGGGGCACACTATGTGTCAGTATTATATTCAAGTGAACAGTGTATATGTTGGGTTATAGAGCTCCTGGTCTCTCCCCCCTTTTTAACTTGGTTATATTTAGGCATTACGATTGCAGTGTTGTCTGGGACTCGTAAGTTATAAGTTATATATGGAGGTTTTTTTGCTCATTGCTTACCTTTCTTCTCTCCATATTTTACTCATATTGGATTGTGAGTTAAAGGAAAAGTCCGGCTAAAATTTTTATTAAAGTATTGTATTGCCCCCCAAAAGTTATACAAATCCCCAGTGTACACTAATATTACGGGGGGACACTGAGGGACACAGGGCACTGGAGGGACACCGAGCATCCCCCTGCCATCATCCTCTTCAGCAGCCACAGCCCTCACAGCTCTGGGAGTCGGGTCGTGACATCACCATGTTATCCAGGAAGTGAAGCCTTGATGCAGTAGTAAATGCAGGGAAAAAGGCACTTAATAAGCATTTCCCATAATAAGTGTATATTGGGGATTTGTATAATTTTTGGGGGGCAATACAATCCTCTAATAAAAATTTTAGTTGGACTTCTTCTTTTAGAGTCCAGGTTTATTTATTTGTTTTTCATTCATCTCAGTGGCAATTTGTCTACAGTATTTTTTTTGCTCTTTTTAAGTTTATGTGCTCAATATAATTGATTGCTTAATCTTTTATAGTTTTATATTACACATATATAATATTATACATTATATTATACAGTATAAAATGTACAGATAGAGTATAATGCAGTATTATATTTAGGGTGACTTTGTGGCAGTATTATATTCAGGGGCACTGTATGTGGCAGTAATATATCCAAAGGGTGCAGTTTGTGACAGTATGAGGAACTTACTGTGGTAAACAGCTTACGATCTGCTTCAAAAGTGAGGGTCCTTTATTCACTGCCCGACATAGGGGCGTGCAAGGATGCAAGGCGTTCATTTTCAGTGCCTCTTGAAGCAGGGACGATTCTGGGTTCTCTGCAAACCTCAGGTGGCCACCCAATCACTGGCGTGTCCCCCCGGAACATGCATAACCACCCAAACCACAACCAGCGCCCCCCACCCCCGGCGACCTGACCGCCACAGCGCGACCCCCGTCGACCCCTAGTACTAGAGTGGAGGGCAGGGGTGATGACAGCTGCTTGATGACATCGCGTACTGAGCCCGGCGGGACGTGGGGACAGTGGTGAGTGTGGGCGGCGGGTGGCTGCGGCAGGACAGGTGAGGAGCTAAGGGCAGTGGCTGCTGTCATTTTTGTTAAGTGAAACTTAACTAAAATGACAGCAGAGGGGACATTATGCCGCCCCCTGCAGGACCGCAGAATCTGCCACCTGAGGTGGAATGCTCATTCCGCCTCATGGCAGAAGCGGCCCTGTATAGAAGGCACAATTAATCATTATAGGAGAAATCCAGCGATTTTAATAAATTGCCATCAGGGGCAGGGAAGAACATAATAAATAATCATTGCTTACCTCTCCACACGCCCACAAAGCGCTGTGCCAAGATCTGTCCTGGGGTCCATTCAGCAGGTGATGCAGTTATTGTCCTAAAAAACAAAAGTTTAACCCCTTAAGGACCGGGCCAATTTCGGTTTTTGTGTTTTCGTTTTTTCCTCCTTGTGCTTAAAAGGCCATAGCACTTCCAATTTATCACCTAGAAACCCACATAAGCCCTTATTTTTTGCGCCACTAATTGTACTTTGCAATGACAGGCTGAATTTTTCATAAAGTACACTGCAAAAGCAGGAAAAAATTCAATGTGTGGTGAAATTGAAAAAAAAAATGCATTTTGTTTATTTAGGGGGGAATTTGTTTTTACGCCATTCGCCCTGGGGTAAAACTGACTTGTTATATATGTTCCTCAAGTTGTTACAATTAAAACAATATGTAACATGTATAACTTTTCTTTTATGTGATGGCTTGTAAAAAAATTCAAACCATTGTTAACAAAAATATGTTCCTTAAAATCGCTCCATTCCCAAGCTTATAGTGCTTTTATCCTTGGGTCTATAGGGCTGAGGGGTGTTAGCTGTCATGTTTTGTGCCAAGATGTGTTTTTTCTATCGGTACCTTGATTGCGCATATGCGACTTTTTGATTTTGGGATTTTTTTGCACTTGCGCCGTTTACCATGCTAGATCAGGAATGAGATAAATTAATAGTTCGGGCAATTACGCACGCAGCGCTAACAAACATGTTTATTTATTTATTTTTATTTATAACATGGGAAAAGGGGGGTGATTCAAACTTTTATTAGCGGAGGAGGCTTTTTATTAATAACACTTTTTTTTTTACACTTAAACTAGAAGCCCCCCTGGGGGACTTCTAGTATAAGCACTCTGATCTCTCATTGACCCATGCTGTATATAGTACAGCAACCGAGTGCCGAGCCGGGATCACCGCCATTGAGGCGCAGAACCCGGCCGGCAGCAGATATAGGGATCGCTGCTCGGGGGGGGGGCAATCTCCCCCACTAGACACCAGGGAACGGCTGCATCAGGCAATCGGATGCAGCTGTCATCTTTGACAGCTGCATCTGATTACCATATCAGCAGGCACGGCGATCGGACCGTGCCCGCTAATAGCCGCGGTCCTGGGCTACATGCGGCACCCAGGACCGCGGCGGTTCAAAGCAGGGTTGCCGCACGGCCCTGCTTTGAACACCCTTACCGACTGCAGAGCATAAATATACACCCGCGGTCGGTAGGGGGTTAAACTTGCAGCCTTTGCCAAATTGGTGTGGCCTAGAGTGTCTATGCCCTAGGCTTGCAATGCCTCTCTGTCCCTCCTCCCTGTCCTCTTAACCATAAGGAATGCCCCAGGCAGGATTTCTTCTATTCATCACCTGTGTGAACACTGCACATGTGTTGGATTGTTAAGGCACCTGTGCAGTGTTCATACTGGTGATGAATAGGAGAAAAGCTGCCCAGGGGCGTTCCAAATGATGAGGAGGGCAGGGAGGAGGGACGGAGAGTCGGTGCAAGCCTAGGGGATAGACACTCTAGGCCACGCCAATTTGTCACAGGGCTGCATGTTTTTAGGACAATAACTGCATCACCTGCCGAATGGACCCCGGGACAGATCTTGGATTGAAAGCAGCTATCTGAAGGAACAAGTGGTTTGGGGAGGTCAGATTGTGAGTACAGAGTCTCTTTAATACATGCCTATTTTTATGTAGTTTAAAAATGGGGGGGGTGCTTTGCATTGTAAGCAGCATGACAGAAATTAAATCTAGGACCTTTCTCATGATTCCACTTAGTAAGTAAGCGCTTCAGACCTGAATGTGATGTGGAGATCTGTCAAAAGTAAGGGAGAACCCTGAACACTGCTAGGTTAAAATTTGTTGGTAACTGAAGAGGATTTAGTAGCAGAAGACAGGTGTGGGCTGAAAGAAAAGAAGTGACCAAGCCTCTGTTACCTAGGGAGGATGAACTGCACTGCCAAGCATCAGCTCTGTTCAATGAATCGTTGTCAATGAGTGATACTCCCCATTCAGCACTATAATATTGTACATAATTAATGTCTATCACATCATCACCTACATAGTTACATAGTTAATACGGTTGAAAAAAGACTCATGTCCATCAAGTTCAACCAAGGAGGGGATGGATGCAGGGAAAGGGGACGGATGATGATAGGTTCCCTACATATGCATGTTATTTTGGTCTAAGCCTATTTTGAAGCCTTCCACTGTTTTTGCTGTGACCAGATCCTGTGGTAGACTGTTCCACAGATTCACAGTTCTCATGGTAAAGAAGGCTTGTTGCCTCCGGAGATTGAACCTTTTTTTCTCCAGGCGGAGGCAGTGCCCCCTTGTCCTTTGAGGAAGTTTTACCTGAAGCATCTTTTCCCCATATTTCTTGTAGGGGCCATTTATATATTTAAATAAATTAATCATATCTCCCCTTAAACGTCTCTTCTCAAGACTAAACAAGTTTAATTCTATTAATCTATATGCAAAACTAAGATGCTCCATTCCCCTTATTACTTTGGTTGCTGTAACATCTGCACATCCTGTAACATCTGCACATCCTCTATAGACTGTACTGTACTACAAATCTTGGTGTCATCTGCAAAGATAGAAACATTGCTGTTAATTCCATTCTCAATATCATTGATAAACAAGTTAAACAGAAGAGGGCCCAGTACTGACCCTTGGGGTACACCACTTATTACCAGGGACCATTAGGAGTAGGAATCATTGACCACCACTCTCTGGGTACGATTATTAAGCCAGTTTTTAACCCTTTGGCGACCTGGACATATCTATACGTCCAGGGCCACCTACATGTGCTCAGAGCGGGGCCGAGCGGCGGCCGCGCTCTAAACCGCAGCGGTCTTGGGTGCCGCATGTACCCGGGACCGCGGCTATTAACGGGCACAGTCCGATCGCCGTGCCTGCTAATAAAGTAATCGGATGCAGCTGTCAAGGTTGACAGCTGCATCCGATTACTTGAATGCAGCCATCCCTAGTGTCTAGTGGGGTCGATCCGTTGTCCCGGAGGAGCGATCCACACATCCTCCGCCGTCTGGGCTCAGGATAGATCTCAATGAGCGATCAAAGTACCTATACTAGAAGTCCCCCAGGGGGGCTTCTAGTGTAAGTGTAAAAGAAAAAAAAAAGTGTTATTATTAATAAAAAGCCCCCTCCCCTAATAAAAGTTTGAATCACCCCCCTTTTCCCATGTTATAAATAATAATAAATAAATAAGCATGTTTAGTATCGCCGCGTGCGTAATCGCCCGAACTATTAATTTATCACATTCCTGATCTCGCACAGTACATGGCGTAAGCGTAAAAAATCCCAAAGTGCAAAATTGCGCATTATTAGTCGCATCAAATCCAGAAAAATTGTAATAAAAAGCGATCAAAAAGTCGTATATGCGCAATCAAGGTACCGAAAGAATACATAATGGCGCAAAAAATGACACCTGACACAGCCCCATAGACCAAAGGATAAAAGCGCTATAAGCCTGGGAATAGAGCGATTTTAAGGAACATATATTTGTTAACAATGGTTTGAATTTTTTACAGGCCATCTCAAACAATAAAAGTTATACATGTTACATATCGTTGTAATCGTAATGACTTGAGGAACATGCATAACAAGTCAGTTTTACCCCAGGGCGAGCGGCGTAAAAACGAAAAAAAATAAAATAAAATAAAAGAAATGCGTTTTTTTATTTCAATTTCACCACACATTGAATTTTTTTCTGGTTTTGCTGTGTGTTTTATGAAAAAATTCAGCCTGTCATTGCAAAGTACAATTAGTGGCGCAAAAAATAAGGGCTCATGTGGGTTTCAAGGTGAAAAAATGCAAGTGCTATGGCCTTTTAAGCACAAGGAGGAAAAAACAAAAATGCAAAAATTGAAATTGGCCCGGTCCTCTAAGGGTTAATACAGTTACAGACTAAACTTTTCAAACCCACAGACCTTAACTTACCCATCAGACGCCCACGAGGGACTGTGTCAAAAGCTTTTGCAAAATGCAGGTACACGATATCCACAGCCGCGCTCCCATCCAGGCTTCTACTTACCTCTTCATAAAAACATAATAGGTTGGTTTGACAGCTTCTGTCCTTAGTAAAACCATGCTGGTTATCACTTATAATACTATTAGCCACTACATATTCCTGGATGTAGTCCCATATAAGGCCCTCAAATACTTTCCTTACAATTGACGTTAAGCTTACGGGTCTATAGTTACCTGGGGAAGTTCGAGAGCCCTTTTTGAAGATCGGCACTACATTTGCCTTACGCCAGTTCCTCTGCACAATACCAGTCACCAAAGAATCACTGAATATTTCATACAAAGGTAAAGAAATTACAGAACTGAGTTTCCTAAGAACTCTGGGGTGCAATCCATCAGGCCCTGGAACTTTGCTTACATTGAGTTTATTTAATTTATCTTGGACCATATCTATAGTAAACCAGTTCAGTACATTACATGTGTTAGCAGCACTGGCCCCTACCACCTCAGTACTGGCCCCACCCACCTCAGCTCCATCCTCTTTTGTATATACAGAGCTGAAGAACACGTTCAGTAACTCAGCTTTCTCCTGATTCCCAGTTATTAACTCCCCATCACCATTATTTAGGGGTCCTACATGCTCTGACCTTGGCTTTTTTGCATTAATATATTTGAAGAATTTTTGGAGGGTTTCTTTTGCTATCTATGGCTACCTGCCTTTCATTGTGAATTTTTGCTGCTTTTATTACATTTTTACAGGTTTTGTTGACTTCTTTGTAATGTTTAAAGGCTAAAGCTGACCCTTCTAGCCCTTCTAACCTCAGTTGTAAGCCATGTGGGATTTGATTTTAATTGTTTCTATTTGTTACCCATAGTAATATATTAAGCAGTACAGTTATTTAATGTGGATTGAAAGATTTCCCATTTTTTAGCTGTATCAGTATGTGACTCTCACTGACAGACATAAACTCACACCCTAAGGTGATATAACGTTTATTTACAATATCGCTAAAAACTTGACCAACAACAACAAAATCTTTGTGAACAAACATGCTTCTTAACAATACACCAGGGGTCTCTATAGATATGGGGGGACTCAAGATTTAAGGCAAAGGGGAGGGATGTGCTCTCTCACAGCTAATTCAGATGTAAAACACTCACCCTGCCTTTTGGGGTGCCCACCTCCTTAATAGAGTGGCCCAAACCATGGTGCCAGTCCCTCCCTAGCCACTAGGTGCAGGGAAAAAATAACAAAAGGAGTGACAAAAAGAACATGTGTTTTAAAACCAAGCTAAAAAAAGCCTCACCAAACCCTATATACAGTAATATATGTACAGTTCTGACGTGTTTCTCCTGTCCAGTTTTACAGGTTCATCAGGGAAACAGGTGTATTACTAAGTCGTATGAATTAACAATAGCAGATAAATGTAATCAATAATTTGTTAAATAATGCAAAACAGACTACACATGAATTTATCACAAATATTAGGTTCAGGTGGTCAACTATTGTCACAGAAACATTATTACACTTTTTACACACACATATTATAATGTCACAAGCCCACTGAGATCAATCACAGTATGCAACCAAGATCATTACTGCAGTATGCATTCTTCTATCAACAGTATACTACCCTCCTTTAGGGTGCCTTCACACCTACCGGATCCACAGTGGATCTCACTTCTGCGGATTCAAAGCAAGAACCGCTGTGGATCTGGTATCAATTCACCCCTATGATAGCACATATTCGCAGCGGGATTAACATCCCGCTGTGAATATGTGCTTTAACTCCCTGGTGACCGCAGCCCCGCCGGCGCATCCCCCCATCCCGGCCACATCCCCCCATCAGCCCACCCCCAGCCCGCCGCAGCCTGCATCCCACCGCCGCGAGCATACAGTACCTGCTTGGCGGTGTGGCTGCAGTGAGGCTGCCGACTCCGGTCCCGCTCACATCAGCTGAGCGGGGCCAGAGCCGGGAGCCTCACTGCAGCCGCGCCGCCGAGCAGGTAATGTATGCTCGCGGCGGCGGGCCGGAGATGGGCTGATGGGGGATGTGGCCGGGATGGGGGGGATGTGCCGACAGCGGGGCTGCGGGCACCAGGGAGTTAAAGTACATATTCACAGCGGGATGTTAATCCCGCTGCGAATATGTGCTATCATAGGGGTGAATTGATACCAGATCCACAGCGGTTCTCGCTTCGAATCCGCAGAAGTGAGATCCGCTGTGGATCCGGTAGGTGTGAAGGCACCCTTAAGGTCCCGGCATCCGCCATTAGGTTTAACTTGACGCCCAATAGAATGATAACAATATACTGGATAGAGGGATACTTAGCTCTATAGATCAATGATGGGAGATGTCTCCATTCCGGCTACCCCAGAAGATATCAGCATAGTGGATGTGTGTCTAGCAATAATGTTGGTCAGAACACATCTTGCCAGACACATATCTACTGTGTCATGCTGATATCTTCTGGGCCAGCCGGAACGGAGACAGCTCCCATCATTGATCTATAGAGCTAAGTATCCCTCTATCCAGTATATTGTTATCATACTATTGGGCGTCAAGTTAGAGCAGTTGAAGCTTTATTTTTTTAATACAATAGTGTCTGATTGTAGTCACCAATAGATGCTGTTGTAAAACTAGTCAGTTTTATGTATAAGTAGAAGGCTTAACCCATTCAGGACCATAGACATAGCTGTACATCCATTTGTGCAGTGTATTTCCGCTCTTGGATGCACAGTTATGTCCTCGGGTGAAAGTGGCACAGAAGCTGCGCCTTCTCCATCCGCGTTAGGTGCTGGCTGTCATTTAAAGCCAGGGCATCCGATGCAACTGCTGAGACAACTGCCGTGGCGGTTAACCCTATAGGTGCTGCGATCAGTGTGATCACAGCATCTATGGAGGAAGACAGAGGGAGAATTCTCCCTCTGTTCACTATTGGGGCTGTGCGGAGTGATCGCACAGTCCTGATGGTTGCCATGACAACCAGAGGCCTCTACGGTGACTGATCAGGCTCAGCTCTAAGGCTGAGTCTGTCGAGCTGTGCCTATGACAGCCACATTACGTTGCAATGTAGATCATGACGTACGGTAAAATAGCTTAAATTTGATGACGGACTATGCATTATGAGGGATACCCTCTTCATCTGCTCCTTGGTGATATTCTTTTGGGGGGAAGGATAAAGTTTGTCAGCTCCTCCATATGCTGGATATGGGATATTTCTGAATTCGACTCCTCCAGAGCTGGAGGCTCTGCAGACTTCCATCATCAAGGGATTACTGTTTTAGCAACTTGCTCACATTAGCAATTTTTTATAGACTGTACCATGTTAAATATAAACAGAAAGAGAGCCTCCGGCATGTTGGGAATTGTGACTCTTGGTACCCCCTGTATTATGTTTAAGTTGTGTTCACACATTCTGTATATGCTGAAGACTTGATTCTGTAAATTTTAGCCTGTGTTCCGAAATTTGTTTAGGTTGTATTCACACGTACAGGACCTGCAGCAGATGTGTGTTCCATCATTTAAGTACATTGATATCTGTAGCATCAAATCTGCAATTTCAGATATGCAGCAGATGCTGTACTTGTGAATGGACCCTAACACAACATAATATCTGCAGCATGTACAGCATGTTTTTTCCAATGATAAAGCTTATTTACAACTTCTATAAATAAACATATATTGGTAAATAAAGTTTTACTGCCCATCTGTGAACGTTCATGCTTTCCTTCTGCATCTGAAGCTTTTCATTATATTGAACTCAATGATAAAATAGCCCTTTGTACCTACACACATTTATTTTATGGCCATAACTTTTATGGCTGTAAACTTAAAGAAAAAAAAAACCTTTTCACTTGTTACAGAGACATTGACAAAGAGTAAGATTTCCAGCATTCCAGTCACCCAATATTCTTTATTGCAACAATGTGAAGTATAGAGAATGGCAAAGTTTTGACCGTGACATAGGGGACCATGTGAAGCCATTGACTGGAATGCTTAATGTCTAAGGCTAGGTTCACACTATGTAACTGTGCGGCTGTATTTTTTATGCGGCTGTAAATGTGCAGATGAAACTACGGCCGTGGGAAAAAATAGACATGCGGCTCAAAACATACGGTCATTTACTTGGAAATCTGGTTCAACTAAAAATAACAAATAAAATCTTAAGAAAGTGATGCAAACACCTCTGGATGCATCTGGGAAAGCAGGGAACACAGTTTACATGAATTGCTATTACCGGGGTTTGCGATCCTCTGCACTATAGCCGATGTCTCTCATGGTTAATATATTAACCCCTTAAGGTCAAAGCCTATTTTCGTTTTTGCGCTTTTGCTTATTCCATTTTAAGTTTAAAAGTCCATAGCGCTTGCATTTTTTCACCTAGAGACCCATATGAGCGCTTATTTTTTGCGAAACCAATTGTACTTTGCAATGACAGGCATTATTTTTCCATAACATATGCTGCGAAACCGGAAAAAAATCATTTGCGCTGTCAAATTGAAAAAAAAAAGAATTTGTTTTGATTTCGGGGAGTTTTGCATTTACGCCGTCCGTCCTATGGTAAAACTGACTTGTTATGCATGTTCCTCAAGTCGTTGCGATTACTATGATATATAAAATGTATAACTTATATTGTATCGGATGGCCTGTAAAAAATTCAAACCATTGTTAACAAATATACGTTCCTTAAAATCGCTCCATTCCCAGGCTTATAGCGCTTTTATCCTTTGGTCTATGGGGCTGTGTGAGGTGTCAGTTTTTGCGCCATGATGTGTTCTTTCTATCGGTACCTTGATTGCGCATATACGACTTTTTGATCGTTTTTTATTACATTTTTTCTGGATTTGATGCGACCAAAAATGCGCAATTTTGCACTTTGGAATTTTTTTGCGCTGACGCCGTTTACCGTGCGAGATCAGGAATGTGATTAATTAATAGTTCGGGCGATTACGCGCGCGGCGATACTAAATATGTTTATTTATTTATTTATTTATTTATTTATATTTATAAAATGGGAAAAGGGGGGTGATTTGGACTTTTATTAGGGGAGGGGATTTTTTATTAATAAAAACACTTTTTTACTTTTTTTTTACTGTAACTAGAAGCCCACCTGGGGGACTTGTATATAGACAGCACTGATCTCTCATAGAGATCAATGCTGTGTATATACACAGCAAAGATCGATTAGATCGGTCATAGATTACTATGGCCTGATGCAGGCCATAGCAATCTATTGCCGAGCCGGGATCAGTCCCACTAGACACCAGGGATGTGTTTACCTGAGCCTCTAAGTGCAGCTGTCAGGTTTGACAGCTGCACTTAGAGGCTTAATTAGCCGGCGCGGCAACGGGACCCGCGCCGGCTAATAGAGGCACTGCCCGGCTGCACGTGTCAGCCGGGATCAGCGCCGTTCAGAGCGGGGTCCCGGCGGGACCCCGCTCTGAACACCCCGAGCGGCACCATGACGTATCAGATACGTCATGGGTCGCTAAGGGGTTAAAATAATAAAACACATTTTCGTTGTAATAAAGTGCCTTTCGTTGTTCAATAATTAAATTTAAACGAATCCATCATTTTGCAATTAAATATACTGTTAAAATAAATAGATATATAAATAAATGTATATTTATATATATATTTATTTTTTGACAGTATATTTAATTGCAAAATGATGGATTCGTTAGAATTAAATTATTGAACAACGAAACTGAATTTATTTAATCGAAAATGTGTTTTATTAATTAAATATTAATTAGTACAGGAAGCTCCATAAGCCGTTAATTCATATTGCCGGCAAAAGAGCATTCTGTACTAATCATCACTTTACTTTAATGAAAACATCAAATGTTTCTTCTAATTATAGCATTATTAGAAGAAACATTTAGAATTATATGTGCGCTCAGCTGATTGGCTGATCGGCTGAGCGCACATATAATGAGCCGGTCCGCAGTGCAGTCACTTCATTGTGCTGCGGACCAGCGAAGAGGACACATCGGGGTGAGTATAGAGCTCTCCCCACCCCCTCCCCAGCACTGCACCCCTCCCAGCAAGGAAGGGGGGTCACTTAATTATTTATTTATTTAAAAAAAAAAACGACAGCAGCCTGGTAACACCAGGGTGGGAAGAGCCATTGGTTTAGGCCCTCCCCAGCCTAAATCTTACCAGCCTGCTGCCGCCCGGTCCAGGAGCGACAATTTTGACGCTCCGGGACCACTGGCACCCGGCTGTTCCCAGTACCCCTGGTGGCATTGGGTACTGGGGTAATAATAGGGGGTTAGTGTTAGCCATTTTATACCGGCTAACACTAGGCCCCAACTTAGTAATGGATTCCGTCTATTAGACGGCTTCCACTACTAAGTCTATAAAGTAAAGAAATAAAGACAAGACACAAGTTAAAAAATTTTTTTATTCAAATAAAAACACCCCCACACCCCTCATTGACCATTTTATTAAAAAAATAAAATAAAAAAAACGCTGGTCATAGACGTAGTCCACGGAATCCGACGGAATCCCCAGGATACCGATATCTGTAAAACAAAAAGGGAGAAACACACAAAAAACACACAAACAGGAGCACAACACCCATCATTGTGAGCGGTGTTGTGCACCTTACAGTATGCAGCATCTTTACAGATCGCTGCTTACAGTCTGGCCCCCAAGGGGTTAAGGGAGGATGTATTGCATCCCCCTTAACCCCTTGGGGGCCAGACTGATGTCAGACTGCACCCATCCCAGCAAGGAAGGGGTTAACTGACCCCCCTTCCTTGCTGGGAGGGGTGCAGTGCTGGGGAGGGGGTGGGGAGAGCTCTATACTCACCCCGATGTGTCCTCTTCGCTGGTCCGCAGCACAATGAAGTCACTGTGCTGCGGACCGGCTCATTATATGTGCGCTGAGCCGATCAGCCAATCAGCTGAGCGCACATATAATTCTAAATGTTTCTTCTAATAATGCTATTGTGATAACATAATTAGAAGAAACATTTGATGTTTTCATTAAAGTAAAGTGATGATTAGTACAGAAAGCTCTTTTGTCGGCATATGAATTAACGGCTTATGGAGCTTCCTGTACTAATTAATATTTAATTAATAAAACACAATTTCGATTAAATAAATTCAGTTTCGTTGTTCAATAATTTAATTCTAACGAATCCATCATTGTGCAATTAAATATACTGTCAAAAAATAAATATATATATAAATATACATTTATTTATACATCTATTTATTTTAACAGTATATTTAATTGCAAAATGATGGATTCGTTAGAATTAAATTATTGACCAACGAAAGGGACTTTATTACAAAGAAAATGTGTTTTATTAATTTAATATATTAACTATTAGAGGCATCGGCATTCGGCATCATTGCCGGCTATTTTTGAAGTACTCCGTACGGACCGCCTGTCAATCCACGGCCGCATGTCCAGCCGCAAACAATGGTCTGGTTCATTTTTTACGGGTCCGTTTACGATCGGGCCGTAGATTCATACAAAGTGTGCACTGTGCAGCCGTATATCCTATACTTTCCAGCGTATGCATGAACCACCAAAAATACCGCCGCACAATTACAGCCGCAAATACAGCCGCACAGTTACATAGTCTGAACCTGGCCTAATAGTGCGTTTACACAGACAGATTTATCTGACAGATTTTGGAAGCCAAAGCCAGGAATGGATTTGAGAAGAGAAGAAATCTGGGTCTTTCCTATATGACCTGATCCCTGTGTATAGTCTGTTCCTGGTTTTGGCTTCAAAAATCTGTCAGATAAATCTGTCTGACTAAACGCACCATAAGGGTCCTATTACATGGGCCAATTATGGCCCGATCATTTTAGTAAACGAGCACTGTTCTGCTAGATTGGCGCTTGTTTACTGGAGCTATTAGACGGCCAGATAATCATGTAGTAAGGGCTTCATGGACATCGTTAGCGATGTCCATGCAGCCCTTGCCCAAACTCCTGATACCTTACCTCTCCCCACTCCCGGTCTTCTCTCCTGCTGGAACTGCCGCCAGGAACGGGAAGCTGCAGAGCACAGGTTAGAAAACCTGGAGTGGGGAGAGGTAAGGTATCAGGTGTTTGGGCATTCATCAGCTGTCAGCGGCGCATCGCTATTACATGTAGCAATGCGCAGTCCGTGCAGACTTTGCCCAAGCAGTTTACATTACCTGTCCACATTCTTGTTGTTCTCCTGTGTGCTGCTTCCTCCCCGGTCCCGCACGCTTCAGAGCCACCTGACAGCCCGCTCAGCCAATCGCTGGCCGAGCCAGCCCCGTGCGGTGATTGGCTAAAGGGCCTGTCAGTGGCCTGTCAGCAGCTTGCAGAAACGGGGAGGAAGAAGAGCGCAGGAGAACAACGAGAATGTGAACAGGTAGTGTAAACTGTTTCTTCAACCGTCAGCCATGCATCTCTATTGCATGTAGCGATGCGCGGTTGGCGGCTGATCGTTGCCTCTATTGCATGAAGCGAAAATCGGCCAAATCACTCCGTGTAATAGGGTCCTTACATTATTTGACCATCTATTTCATGGAAATGTGGACTTTTACCTCCTCGTTCTGCTGATAAAACGTTTCGTTTTATTTAATATAAATGATGAGGGTATGACATTCCTGCTTGCTGGTACGAACCACTGAAGATTTTTACAACCATCATGTTTCATTTTAAATATTTGTACAGTACTTAAAATTGTAAAGTTTTAGGTGTTTTCCTCTCTCCAAAGCAGTACACATGATATGTTATCTTTCTCCAGCCATAATTACACTATTATCTAGACATACTGTATTTGCTCTTTCAGTTAGTATTTTCAGGAGAAGGATTATCTTCAACAACTTATTTATTTGTTTTTATGTTACATATGATTTTCAAGCGCACAGAAGATATGTTGCACATACATTTTGTGTAATGTATAATAGTAATTTTCGATTGTGACACTGAAGGAGGAGAGCCAAAATGAAAAGTTCAGGTAACGAGCTTGACGAGCATTTTACATGTTATGTAATAATTGAATAGTACATAAAAAGTCCTCAAAGAAATCAAATTAGGAAACCTGAGAGGCTTGCTTGAAAAGATGAGGTTTGAGGGCAAATTTGAAGTTTTGGGTATTAGAAGTGAATTTGACATTGTTAGGCAATAAATTCCATAGAACTGGTGCAGCTCGGGTAAAGTCCTGGAGACAAGGAGTGAGATGTGCAGATTAAGGAGGATTTTAGGTACAAAGTATTAGAGAAGCGTAAAGCATGGGTAGGACTGTAGACAGAGATGAGGGAGAAGATGTAGGGAGGTGCAGCACTGTGGAGAGCTTTGTGTGTGAGCAGGAGGAGTTTGTATTGTATCCTTTCCCTAATAGGGAGCCAATGTAGTCATTGGCACAGTGGGGAGGCATCAGTATAGTGGCTGGACGGGGAGGTCAGCCTGGTTGCTTTTAGGAACAGTTTTTGTAGGGGTGCAAGGGTGATATCAGGGGAGGAGGTCATCAGCATAGAGATGGTACCAAAAACCAAACTTACTGATGATTTGCCCAATAGGTAAAGTGAGAAAAGAAGAGAACCCAACACTGATCCCTGAGGAACCTCAACAGTAAGGGGACGAGAAAATGAGGTGGAGGCGGCAAATGATACACTAAAGCAGGGGTGGGGAACCTTTTCCATGTCGAGGGCCGGTCGGGCATTAATAAAATCATTCGAAGGCCGCATACCGTGCGCGGCAGTTAGTAGCGGGGGTTTGCAGCACCCAGGACAAGGCATAGTATTGTTCCCCTAGTGCCCCTGCTATTGTAGTTAACCCCCAGTGATACCCCTTGTAGTCTAGTTAACCCCCAAGTCATGTCCCTGGTAGCCTAGTTAACCCCCATCAGGCATGTCCCTGGTAGCCTAGTTATTCCCCCCCCATCAGTCATGTCTCTGGTAGCCTAGTTGTCCCCCCCATCAGTCATGTCCCTGGTAGCCTAGTTATTCCCCCCCCATCAGTCATGTCCCTGGTAGCCTAGTTGTCCCCCCCCATCAGTCATGTCCCTGGTAGCCTAGTTATTCCCCCCCCCCCCCCATCAGTCATGTCCCTGGTAGCCTAGTTATTCCCCCCCCATCAGTCATGTCCCTGGTAGCCTAGTTGTCCCCCCCCATCAGTCATGTCCCTGGTAGCCTAGTTGTCCCCCCCCCCCCATCAGTCATGTCCCTGGTAGCCTAGTTGTCCCCCCCATCAGTCATGTCCCTGGTAGCCTAGTTGTCCCCCCCCCCCATCAGTCATGTCCCTGGTAGCCTAGTTGTCCCCCCCATCAGTCATGTCCCTGGTAGCCTAGTTATTCCCCCCCATCAGTCATGTCCCTGGTAGCCTAGTTGTCCCCCCCATCAGTCATGTCCCTGGTAGCCTAGTTATTCCCCCCCCCCCCGTCAGGCATGTCCCTGGTAGCCTAGTTAACCCCCATCAGGCATGTCCCTGGTAGCCTAGTTGTCCCCCCCCCCCATCAGTTATGTCCCTGGTAGCCTAGTTATTCCCCCCCCCCCATCAGTCATGTCTCTGGTAGCCTAGTTATCCCCCCCCCCCCATCAGGCATGTCCCTGGTAGCCTAGTTATTCCCCCCCCCCCCCCATCAGTCATGTCCCTGGTAGCCTAGTTGTCCCCCCCATCAGTCATGTCCCTGGTAGCCTAGTTATTCCCCCCCCCCCCATCAGTCATGTCCCTGGTAGCCTAGTTATTCCCCCCCCCCCATCAGTCATGTCCCTGGTAGCCTAGTTGTCCCCCCCCCCATCAGTCATGTCCCTGGTAGCCTAGTTGTCCCCCCCCCCATCAGTCATGTCCCTGGTAGCCTAGTTGTCCCCCCCCATCAGTCATGTCCCTGGTAGCCTAGTTGTCCCCCCCCCATCAGTCATGTCCCTGGTAGCCTAGTTGTCCCCCCCCATCAGTCATGTCCCTGGTAGCCTAGTTGTCCCCCCATCAGTCATGTCCCTGGTAGCCTAGTTGTCCCCCCCCATCAGTCATGTCCCTGGTAGCCTAGTTGTCCCCCCATCAGTCATGTCCCTGGTAGCCTAGTTGTCCCCCCCATCAGGCATGTCCCTGGTAGCCTAGTTGTCCCCCCCATCAGTCATGTCCCTGGTAGCCTAGTTGTCCCCCCCCATCAGTCATGTCCCTGGTAGCCTAGTTGTCCCCCCCATCTGGCATGTCCCTGGGATCCTAGTTAACCCCCAAATAAAAAAATAAACATCCCACTCACCTTACCTCCGTTCCCACGCTGCCCAGGTCCTCTTCTCTCCCAGGTCCTCTGTGCCGGTCTTCTCCTGCAGGCGGCGCGCGATGAAATGACGTCATCGCGCGCGGCCCGCAAGAGAGTAAAGACACGCGCCGCTCTGCTGGGGAAGAAGCCGGCACAGACAGCATCCTCCGGTGTCCGCCAGCTGTCACAGACACCGGAGGATGCGGTGTATGCCGGCTTCTTCCCCAGCAGAGCGGCGAGTATCACAGGGGAGCTGCGGGCCACATCGGGAGCGCTCAGGGGCCGGATGCGGCCCGCGGGCCGGAGGTTCCCCACCCCTGCACTAAAGGGTCAGAGTCCATGAGACCAATGGTGCAGAGTCCTTGAGGCCAATAGTGGAGCATATTGAGGAGGAGCTGGTGGTCTACAGTGTCAAAAGCTGCAGAGAGGTCTAGGAGAATTAGTAAAGAGTGGTCACCTATAGTTTTGGCAGTGAGGAGATCATTAGAAACTTTGGTTGGGACAGTTTCTGTAGAAATGAGATTTCAGAGAGATAGTGGGCTAGGCAGGAATAGACCAGGCATTCCAAGAGTTTAGGGATAAAAGGGAAATTAGAGACAGGTCGATATTTGGCTTTACAGGATGGGTCTAGAGAAGGTTTTTTCAGAAGTGGGGTGATGGCTGAATGTTTGAAAGTTGAGCGAAAGATCCCAGAGGAAAGGGAGAGAATTGAATTAAAGGGGTTATCCAGTGCTACATGGCCACTTTCTTTCAGAGATAACACGACTCTTCTCTCCAGCTCAGGTGCGGTTTGCAATTAAGTTCCATTCACTTCAATAAAACTGAGCAGCAAAACCCCGTCCAAGCTGGAGACAAGAGTGGGGCTGTCTCTGGAAACAAGTGGCCATGTTTTTTGTAGCACTGGATAACCCCTTTAAGTGGTAAGAGCAGGAGAGAGAGAGAGATTGGAGGTCTAAGGCAGAGAGGTGTGAGGAAATAGTTTCACTAAAGCTATTAGAACATAACAGCAATTCACTTGCTCTCTCTCTCTCTCTCTCTCTCTCTCTCTATATATATATATATATATATATATATACTGTATATACACTGCCTCAGGGGTCCCATCCATCCAATACACTAGGCCTCCTGAACTGTCATCATACTACCAAGGGAGATGCCTATCATGGGGGATACTATGTGCGTGGGGGCAGGATACTAGGCGAGATGCCTACCATGGGGGACACATGGGGGCACTATCTACTGGGGGATACCAGGGGAGATACATATGCTATCTACTGGGTGGAGGGCTAACTGGGCGAGGTGAGGGGCCCAATAAAAAGTTTCCTATGGGGCCCAGCCTATTCTAGTTACGCCCCTATATATATATATATTTATATATATATATATATATATACAGTGGTGCCTTGGATTACGAGCATAATTCGTTCCGGGGCCGTGCTTGTAATACAAATCCACTCTTAAACCAAACCACATTTTCCCATAAGAAATCATTGATATGCTGACAATTGGTTCCACACCCCAAAATAATGATTTAATATTCTGAATAATATGTAAAACTAATGAAACAAACAATGAGAAACATCAGAATATGTGATATTATAAGTTACTGTACAGTAATAGAGAGGATGGTAAACACAAGGGCGGACAGAGAATGCAGGGAGCAGGAAGGAATGAGCAGGACAGATGTGGGCACATACATGCAGCACTCTCTGTCCGAGGAGAGAGGGGTTACAGCTATGAAGAGATTACCTCCACTGTCCTGTCCCCTGATGTAAGCCCCAGCCTGGAGTGGATCTGCTATGATTTGGAAGGTGAGGGAGACTTCCTGGGTCAGAGTACAGGGCTGTAGACCCCGCTATGCAGACCATGCACCTCCTCCACTCGCTCCCACCCAGTACAGGGAGCTCTTAAACCAAAGCAATGCTCTTACACCAAGTCACAATTTTGAAAAACTGTAAACTCTTAAACCAAAACGCTCTTAAACCAAGTTACTCTTAAACCAAGGCACCACTGTATATATATATATATATATATATATATATATATATATATTCATTCTGCACAATGCAGGGTACATTTTCTATATTCCTGAGACCACTGCCAGACTGAGCACTCAAGTCAGAAAGAGAGTCTAATTCTGCGCTTCCTGTATATCCTTGTGGTAGATGAGGTTGCCTGGAAAACAGCTGCATAACTAGATTTTAACCTCTTAAGGACGGAGCCAATTTTCGTTTTTGCATTTTCATTTTTTCCTCCTTGTGTTTAACAGGCCATAGCACTTGCATTTTTTCACCTAGAAACCCACATGAGCCCTTATTTTTTGCGTCACTAATTGTACTTTGTAATGGCTGACTTAATTTTTGTGTAAAATATGCTGCGAAACCAGGAAAAAATTATATGCACAATTAATATGGAAAAACTGACATGTTGTATATGTTACTCAAGTCGGTACGATTAAAATGATATGAAACTTGCATAACTTTTATATTACTTGATGGCTTTTCAAAAAATAAAACCTTTTATAGAAAAAAAGAGTTCCTTAAAATTGCTCTATTACTATGCTTATAACGCTTTTATCCTTTGGTCTATGGGGCTGTGTGAGGTGTCATTTTTTGCGCCATGATGTGTTCTTTCTATTGGTACCTTGATTGCATATATGCGACTTTTTGATCGCTTTTTATTACAATTTTTCTGGATTTGATGTGACCAAAATTACACAATGTTTGCACTTTGGCGGACATTAGCGCTTACGCCGCTGTGCGAGATCAGAAATATGATAAATTTATGGTTCACGCGATTACGCACGCGGCGATACCAAGCGTGTTTATTTATTTTTATTTATAAAATGCGAAAAGGGGGGTGATTCATACTTTTATTAGGAGAGCGGGTTTTGTATTAATGAAAACACTTTTTTTTAACTTACACAGTAATTAGAAGTCCCACTGGGGGACATCTAATACAGCTACACTGATCTTCCATAGAGATCAGTGTAGTTGTATTACACAGCAACAATCCATGAGATCGGTGCTCTATCGCTTTGGTCTGCTGATTCCCGGGCCGGTAAGATGAAGAGATTCCCCTTCTGCGGTCCCATTGTGGGGGGGGGGGGGGGGGGATCCCGCCACTAGACACCAGGGAAGGCTGCATATAAGACAGTTAGATGCAGCTGTCATGTTTGACAGCTGCATTTAACGGTCTTAATTAGCAGGAGCGGCGATTGGCCGCTCCTGCTAATAGCCACGGTCCCGTGCTGCAGATAGCAGTCGGGATCGCGGCAGTTCAGAGCGAAGTCGCGGCGCGGCCCCTCTCTGAGCCCCCCTTGCGGACATATGACGTACCCTTAAGGTATACGTCCTCAAGAGGTTAAAGAGACCACCTAGCATAGTCAGGGATGGGCCACCATTACCAGGGCCAGTTCACACAGAGCAAAAGCAGCGGAATTTCGCGGCAGAACTCTCCTCCACGGAATCCTGCCTGCATCAGTGTCCCACAGTGTCTTTATGGGAGGGCTCGTTCACCTCCACTTACGTTGCTCTACGCTCACAGAATCGACATGGCTGGTAGTTGATGCATTCACAAAGACCTTTCCTAGGTGAAAGTAATGTGAAAGTAAAGTGAGAGTAATGTGAACAACAAACAAACACTGCTGCCATTGTGGGGAGAAGCCAGTTACTTACCCTCTTATTCCTGAATCTGAGTAGTCCCTATTCCCTATTAGCCTATGATCCCTATAGCAACGGCTTTGACATTTACCTATACCCATGCTGGGAGGGACAAAATATTTACCAAATATTGCCCTGTATCTTCTGGAGCCAATGGGGGAGATTTATGAAAAGGTGTAAATATACAGCTGGTGTAAACTGCCCACAGCAGCCAATCACTGCTCAGCTTTCAGCTCTGGTAAAATATAAGTGGAGCTGTGATTGGTTGCTGTGTTGTGACTGAGTTCAGTGCACACAAAAGGTCTCAGTCTTGTTAAAGGGGTACTCCAGCGTGGGGGCTATTTTGGGATCTGGACGGGGAGGAGGTGGCTGAGAGAAAAGACATCCACTCACCTCCCCGGATCCAGCGGCAGGTTCCGTATCGCGGCACTCCAGTCCCCGGTTCCTGGCCGCTTTCTGGTGTCTGACGCGGGCTCGAGACGTGACGTCTCAAGTCCGCTCAGCCAGTCAGTGACAGAGGCAGGATCTGAGTTGACAAGAAACGAATCCCGCCTCTGTCACTGATTGGCTGAGCGGACTTGAGACGTCACGTCTCAAGCCCGCGTCAGACACCAGGAAGCGGCCGGGAACCAGGGACTGGAGCGCCCCCATACAGGACCTGCTGCTGGATCCAGGGAGGTGAGTGGACGTCTTTTCTCTCAGCCAACTCCTCCCCAGCCAGATCCCAAAATAGCCCCCACGCTGGAGTACCCCTTTAACAAGTAAATCACCTTTAGAACAGATACCTTTTATTTATCAACATTTATTTTCAGGATTCTTTAAATATCACAGATATTACAGATTTCCACTTGGATAATCTGTTAAAGTGACTTCAGCAATAGGTTTGTAATTACATCTTTCAATGACATGCTCCGTGCTCTAGGATGAAGAAAAGATTGCCGTTTCCTCAGATTGTTGGAAAACAAATGTGTTTTTCTATTCTGAGTCATCTATTAAGTGCACGCTTGGTTCATTTTCATTATATGAGATATCCCAAATCCGACTCTATTTATTTGCTTATTTATAGATCAAAAACCAAAGAAACAGGGATGTTGGTTTAGAATATGCACCATTTTATATATATATATATATATATATATATATATATATATATATATATACATATATATATATATATATATATATATATATATATATATATATACTCCTCAACAATCAAACTGAAACCATGAGATGGAAAAGTAGTAGAATTATGGAAATCGATCGATAGACACATGATAATATGCAAATGATAGATAAAAACAAAATATTCAAAACATCTTGATTTATTCATTTTTGAGTATGAGTGCCAGGCACACAAATACATGCACTTACACATCTTGGAATGCTATCAGTTTGGTTACTAAAGGTTGTCTGAGAAATTTCCTGCCACAATGAATGCACTTGGGCATGAAAACCATTATGTCAACAGTCGCTTTTATTTCTGATGCATGTGGAAACATAATAAAGACTTTGGATACGAAACCTCAAGTAGTTCTATGGTGCTGGAATTTACTATATACTGTCTGGCTGGAGAGCACAGGAACTGTTGGAGTGCCGGGTGAGCTGACTACTACCCATTTGCATGTTATTGTCATTGTTATGAAGTGCAGCCATTCTTTTTACATAGTGTGAACACAGCCTCAACAAACATTTCATGGTGAAATAAAACACGTCATTACAAATAAATTTAGTTTTGCAAAAAATAAGCCCTCATATGAATTTTTTGAAAAAATGAATTATGGATTTTAGAATGTGAGGAGCGAAAAAATAAAAAATGAAAAATTGCTGTTCCCTAAGAGTTAGAAACAGGATTCAGATGGATCATATTTTTATAACACAGGAGTCAGTAAATATGCCATAAATGTCTGAATACTAATTTAATAATTTTTTTTAAATTAATTTAAAATAATCTACAAAACTATTAGATACTTTAAAATTTATCTCCTGGACATATCAGTATGGATTGTATCTAGTACTTTGAAATCTATTGGTTTGGCCCTTAACATCAAAGTTCTTAAGTAATATTGATATTTTTGTTAGACTTTGATCGGTGTACTCACTTCTCAGCATATTCTGCAAAAGACATTCCTTTACATGAAATATGGATCTAATATTAACCCCTTCATGTCCACAATACGTTTATATACGTTCCTGCTGCACATGCCCCATGCAGCAGAAACATATAAAGCCCCTCCTGACAGTGACAGTGTGCGGGACCGCTGCAGTGAAAGTGGTCCTGCACAAATGAGTGTCCCAGGAGTCGGAGATAATGACAGGCAGCTGCGATCCTGCAGCTGCTTGTCATTAACCCCTTAAACGCCGCAATCTATAGCGACCCGCTCCTGCTGTCCCTGATGCTGGCCCCCCTCTGCCGCGTCATCGGCTGCTCAGCCGCGATTGGCTGAGCATAACTGTGCTCAGCCAATCGCGGCTGAGCAGCTAATGATGCGGCCGCGTCATCAGCTGCTCAGCCGCGATTGGCTGAGCATAACTGTGCTCAGCCAATCGCGGCTGAGCACAGTTATGACGCGGCAGAGGGGGGCCGGTATCAGGGACGGCAGGAGCGGGTCAGCCGGCTTCCCGAAGATGACGTCGTTGGCAGAAGATGGCGGACGGGGGTCGACACGGATCAGGTATGTATAGTACACTACACTTCCGGGTACACGGGCGGGGGTGGGGGGACACGGGAAGGGGGCCATTCACAGACATAACATACATTACAAAGTTGTATAACTTTGTAATGTGTGTTATTCTGTGAATAATTGTTTACTGCCGCACTACCCCTTTAAAGTTAGCTTGACTTTTCTTTCTAGCCCTAAAAGCCAGGAAAGAACTTTCTTTAAATACTATAGACACCTTTAGGCTTTGTTCCCATAGCGGGAAAATGACGGCTGTCTTTCTGGAGATCTATCGATAATGACGGCCGCAAATATGAACATGTGGCCGTCATTATTAAGAAACACTCATCTTTTACACTAGAATGAGGGCTGTCATCTTTTCATTGTGGGAACATAACCTTTGCAATCCATTTTAACAAAAAACGGATATAAAAACGGATGCATTTGTGTGTATTTTGATCAGTTTTTCCACTGACTTCCATTTTTAAAAAAAAGACCACAATGCATCATTTTTTTTTTACGTACACAAAAATGTGGTTGACCACGTTTTTGTGTACGTTAAAGAAACAGATGCGTTTATATTCAGTTTTTTTATAATAGGAAAAACAGATTAAAACAAATGTACACAAATGCATCTGTTTTTCCATCCTTTTTTTTTTTTTTGCAAAAACAGATGAAAGAAACGGATTGCAAAAACGCTTGAACCGAGCCTTCTTTTGCCAAATTTTTTTGAGAGAGCTGCGTAGTAAAGCAGACACAGTATCTGAGCAAAATATATGGGATATTTTTAAAAGTATCACTATGAGAGATACATACTGTATGAAAATAAGAGGTTAAGAAAGAGAATAAAGTCAGTAAGATCATGCACATGAAGAGGGAAATTATTATTTACTGAATGGTAAAAAAATATTAGGGACAACTGACATGGAAAAGGACTAAGGAGTTTTAATTTTTAATGAATTTATCTGTAGCAGCCAGTGTCAGGCAACTGCTGCCAAGGCAAATAAGATCATGGTAGGCATCAAGAGGGGCAACATTGAGGAAACAGTTCTACCAATGTATAAATCATGGAATATTGTGTACAATATTGGGCACTGATGTAAAAAAAAAAACACATCCATATTAGAGTTTGAGCGTGTTTAAAGGCATGCAGTCAGAGCAGTTAATAGAATGGGTGGACTACAGTACTCAGACAGATCAAATTTGGGTTCATTAAGTTTAGAAAAAGATTCCTGAGGGACTGCCTAAGAGCTCAATATATTGAGTGTCTGTGTCAATACATTAAGGGGCAATACAAAGTTTTCTCCTGTGATGTATTTATACCCAAGACAGTAGCAATAACAAGGGCACATTGTCTACACTAGCGCAATAAGGGATTCTCACGAACTGGAGAGAATGGAACCGCTGCACATCCCATCTATGGCTGATACTAATGCCGCTAGGCCTATATTAAAAATCAACACCAGAGTGTCTGTATATGAATTGATCAAGCCATATTGCCCCGTGTACCACCGCGCAGGTCCTCTGGTCCACACGGGTCCCTACGCTAACTCCACACCGTGTCGGTCAGCGACCGCCAACCCCGCAAAGCGTGCACGTACAGGGAAGGGAGGCCATGGAACGGCCCTGCAACCCCAATGTCACAGGACAAGACCCAAAAAGCCCCACCAAAACCCAGCCAGCACCACCGGCGGGGAAGGCTGCCCCCCAAACGACACAAGTATGGATATGGTATTACACTTACCATTGCTGCTCTCACAGAATGGGGAAGACATAGGGTCCAGACATGTGAGCACAGGCATATCCTGCAAATTTTGGTCATGTGGGTCTTATAAAGGAGTGCTAGCTGTTCAGAGAGGGAGAACTGTAAAACACGAACTGGAGAGAATGGAACCACTGCACATCCCATCTATGGCTGATACTAATGCCGCTAGGCCTATATTAAAAATCAACACCAGAGTGTCTGTATATGAATTGATCAAGCCATATTGCCCCGTGTACCACCGCGCAGGTCCTCTGGTCCACACGGGTCCCTACGCTAACTCCACACCGAGTCGGTCAGCGACCGCCAACCCCGCAAAGCGTGCACGTACAGGGAAGGGAGGCCATGGAATGGCCCTGCAACCCCAATGTCACAGGACCAGACCCAAAAAGCCCCACCAAAACCCAGCCAGCACCACCGGCGGGGAAGGCTGCCCCCAAACGACATAAGTATGGATATGGTATTACACTTACCATTGCTGCTCTCACAGAATGGGGAAGACATAGGGTCCAGACATGTGAGCATAGGCATATCCTGCAAATTTTGGTCATGTGGGTCTTATAAAGGAGTGCTAGCTGTTCGGAGAGGGAGAACTGTAAAACACGAACTGGAGAGAATGGAACCGCTGCACATCCCATCTATGGCTGATACTAATGCCGCTAGGCCTATATTAAAAATCAACACCAGAGTGTCTGTATATGAATTGATCAAGCCATATTGCCCCGTGTACCACCGCGCAGGTCCTCTGGTCCACACGGGTCCCTACGCTAACTCCACACCGTGTCGGTCAGCGACCGCCAACCGCGCAAAGCGTGCACGTACAGGGAAGGGAGGCCATGGAACGGCCCTGCAACCCCAATGTCACAGGACAAGACCCAAAAAGCCCCACCAAAACCCAGCCAGCAATAAGGGATTCTCTACTGTAAGAGGTTTCTACACTAAAACAAAAAGGAATTCTTTACAGTAAGAGCAGTCAAACTTCTAGACCAGAGGAAATTGTCACGGTGAACTCATTAAAGGGGTTGTCCGGCGCTAAAAAATTATTCACAGAATAACACACATTACAAAGTTATACAACTTTGTAATGTATGTTATGTCTGTGAATGGCCCCCTTCCCCGTGTCCCACCACCCCCACCCGTGTACCCGGAAGTGTGGTGCGCTATACTCACCTGTCACGTGCCGACCACGGTCTCCGATCCTCAGCAGTGACGTCCGAAGCTCAGCCGCGATTGGCTGAGCATAACTGTGCTCAGCCAATCGCAGCTGAGTAGCTGTGGCCGTAGTTGAGCAATGTCACCAGCAGGGACGTGCTTCTCCCCTAACAAGCACTCGGATCGGCGGTTGTAGTCATGTAACACACATTTCAACTACCAAAGGGGTTATGGGGAATGTAGTCATGTAACACACACCGGCTACCAGGGGGATGACGGGGACTGTAGTCATGTAACACACACCAGCTATCAGGGGGATGATGGGGGTTGTAGGCATGTAACACACACTTCAGCTACCAGGGGTATGATAGGGATTGTAGTCATGTAACACACTTCAGCTACCAGGGGGATGATGGGGGTTGTAGGCATGTAGCACACTTCAGCTGCCAAGGGACTGATGGGGGGCTGTAGCCATGTAACACACACTTTAGCTAACAGGGGGATGATGGGAACTGTAGTCATGTAACACACACACACCAGCTATCAGGGGGATGATGGGGGTTGTAGTCATGTAACACACACCAGCTACCAGGGGGATGATAGGGATTTTAGTCATGTAACACACTTCAGCTACCAGGGGGATGATAGGGATTGTAGTCATGTAACACACACCAGCTACCAGGGGGATGATAGGGATTGTAGTCATGTAACACACACCAGCTACCAGGGGGATGATAGGGATTGTAGTCATGTAACACACACTTCAGCTACCAGGGGGATGATGGGGGTTGTAGTCATGTAACACACACTTCAGCTACCAGGGGGATGATAGGGATTGTAGTCATGTAACACACTTCAGCTACCAGGGGGATGATGGGGGTTGTAGTCATGTAACACACACTTCAGCTACCAGGGGGATGATAGGGATTGTAGTCATGTAACACACTTTAGCTACCAGGGGGATGATGGGGGTTGTAATATCCCTAGTAGTCCCCCATGTATGTTGGCAGGTGCTTAGTTTAATAATATCCCCTCTAGTAGTCCCCCAAGTTGGTAGGTGCTGCTTTAGTTTACACAGCTCAGCCTCAGCTCACCCCCCTAAAATGAATTCCAGTCCGTCCATGCGCAGTGCTGCCTCGTGTGGCTGGAGGCATAATACTGCCTCTGGCCACAAGAATGATTGACACAGCCAGGAGCCAATGGCTCCTGATGCTGTGTCAATCACATCCTGGCACAGTAGGAACTGTATGCGCTCATTAGGAGTGCGAGCGCATACAGTTCCGAGTCCGACCAGTGTGCGGCGGGGATGAGGTCGAGGTGGAGGCTGGAGCCAGGGGGGTGATCCTCCGTCACCAGCAGGGGCCGGACTGACAGCTGTGACGCAGCGGCAGCATCCAACGCTGCCCACTGGGGACAGGCAGCATCAGTCGGGGGGCCCCAGCTGCCGGTCTGTCAGTGGGAGTGGGGGAGGGGCCCACCGGAGGATCCTCCGGTCCTTCAGTGGCCCAGTCCGACACTGGTTGCAGGATTTTTATGTCAAGGAAATAAAACTCTCATTTTAAAATTATACAACTGAGTTGCTAAATCATTCTCTGTATTATATATTTGCTTCTGAAGATCGCTGCCAGTAAACCCCTAATTGTCTGCAGGGGTGCATGCATGTGGTGGTTCAAACAGGTCTGGGTGCCAGATGTCCTGGTGACATTTAATTTTGGTGTTATATACTTTACTATTTACTAGATACCTGTGCTGAAGCTGCCCAGAATTTTCATTGTCCCTTATCTGCTCTGCCAGTGCCCCTAGGGTATTGTCAGGGGGCCCAGTCATCGGCCATCCATTGCAGAGCTACACTCTCATCGCCCACCTCCTCCTGCACTTTTGTGAGTATACCCATGGGTGGGCAGGCAGCACGCTGGAGTGGGGGTGCAGTTAACTCGTCCTGGAGGGGCTTGCTGAAGTGAACGATCGAGGCAGGGGTAGGGTAATGAGGCAGTATGGGCACTCGAGGGGCGGTGGCATCTCAGGTTTGCCACAGCCGGCAAAAAGCCTGGAAATGGCCCTGATTGGTGAGCAAACACAATAAAGGATAGTCGACGGTCCATGGTCAAAACAGCAAAAGAGTAGTCAGATGTCAGGCAACGAGGTCAGTGCAGGCAGATAACAAGGATGGCGAAAAAACAAAGCAGAGGATAAGAAATACCAGGCAATGATAGAGATAAGGAACACTTAGCAGGGATCAGAGAACTGAAATTAGCCAGCATCTAATGCAGGCACTGATGATGCTTTATGGGGGACCAGGGGTCTGGATCAGAACTGGATTGCTCCAGACCTCTGATCTCCAGTCACAGACACCTGGAAACCAACTAACAACCTAACTGGTGGGAGACCTGTCCTTCATTCACATCATGACAAAGACAAAAACAAAGTTAACTCCAACACTGCCAAAGGACTAAACAGGTGGATGGGTAAGGGTATCAGCTTTGACAGCTGCATCTAAATAGCTGATTACAAGGTGCACTCCGATTGCATAGATTGAATATCTGTGGTCCCGGGCTGCAGTCGTAAAGGGTCACTCTCGTTATGACTTTCAAAATCTAAATTAACAGTATATGCACTACAAAGCAAGTTTGCAATATACATTAATTTTTTATTTAATTTTTTTATTATCTTGTTAAACAAAGTTTTACTTATCTTAAATCCGCCAAGAGAAGCGCAGGCAGAGCGGGTGCGGCAGTGGCAGTGGCCCAGAGGACAGGACGCTGTGACGCACTGGTTATGTGAAATCCTTCACTGACATATGACCAAATACAAAGCAGTTTTATCCTTGTACTCTTCAAATACAGTACTACACTACAGTATATGCAGTTTTAGCAGTGTGAAAAGCAAAATGGCAGTGCATACAAGAAACTTACAACACTGTCTATTTTTAATCCCTTTATTCTTTTATCATTTTTTCCATTATAGAATCTTTAAAAAAACATACAAAGACAATTACATGGCAAAAAAGCGTCAGGCAAGTACATACAATCCATAACTCATACATAATAATTCCAATAATCATATTGCAAATGAATTTTACATCTCAGATCACATAATACAGCTAATTTTTGAATATTGCAGTATTTCATATTACTCAACATATAAAGGAAAACTTTTTCTTGTTTTTCCAATACATTGTTCCAGGTAACCAATCAATGGTATAGGATACAGTGTTTGTGTTTTATGATTGTAATCTTCTTTTATGATAGCAGTGAATGTGATCTGATCACACATGAACACTACAGGAAGCAATAATTAGAAAACAATTAAAATATTTGTAAGACAAGTGCAATGCAGGAAGCTGCGGTGTATGGGTACACGTGAATGTAATTATCAGGTTATTACAAATCATGAGATTTAGAATTCAACTATCACAAACACTATATAGGTAAACAACATAGGTAAACAAAGAGATCCATTCATTACAAGAATTAGGGCAGGGGCGGACACACACAGAAGAGGGCCCCTGTGCAAAAAAAATTATTGGGTACCCCATGTTATAATCATACCCCTACCCTGGTTCTCTATATAAATGATTACGGTGCTGTTACATCCAGTGACTCACAAGGGCATCAATCTCAGGTGACAAATTCTCTGATTAGAATTGTTCACCTCTATCACTTATCTACACTGCAGAATCTGCTGGACAAACATTTTAGGCTTCTTGCTCCAGCAACATCCCCACGTCTATACAAAGTATGCCCCCTTACAGTTATAGTGTCCCCATATAAGCTCCTTCTATGCCCCTATATAGTAATTATCCCCCTTTATTCTCCCATATTGTAGTTTCTTTATATGCCCCCATATAGTGTTAGCCTCCTATGTGCCCCAATATAGTTAGGACCTCTATTGTACCTCCATATAGTATATATGTCCTCTCTGTGCTCCTATACAGCATATCGGTCCTCACTGTGCTTCCCTGTAGTATACAGGTCCCCTCTGTGCCCCTATGAAGTATATATGTCATCTCTGAGACCCTATGTAGTATATAAGTCCCCTTTTTCTCCTTATGTGGTATATATGTCCCATATGTGACTCCATGTAGTATATATATCCTTATTTTGCAAACAGTACTCTCTATAAGGAATACACAAATTCCCCTGAAAATTAACTTTGCAAATCATACTTAAAGCGACTCTGTACCCACAATCTGATACCCCCCCCCCCCCCCCCAAACCGCTTGTACTTTCAGATAGCAGCTTTTAGTCCAAGATCTGTCCTGGGGTCTGTTTGGAAGCTGATGCAGTTATTGTCCTAAAAAACAACTTTTAAACTGGCAGCCCTGTGCCAAACAGCCATGGCCTAGAATGTCTGTGCCCTAACTCCAGGCTGATTTTCTACTATCCATCACCTGTGTCAGCACATGTGGCACATGGGCTAGATCGTTAAGGCACCTGTGCATTGTTCAGACAGGAGAAAATGTTCTAGGGGCATTCTTAATGATGAAGAGGTTGGGGAGGAGGCACGGAGGGGTGGTGCAAAGTTAGGGCACAGACACTCTAAGCCACGGCTGTTTGACACAGGGCTGCCAGTTTAAAAGTTGTTTTTTAGGACAATAACTGTGTCACCTGCCGAACAGACCCCAGGACAGATCTTGGATTAAAAGCAGCTATCCGAAGTTACAAGTGGTTTGGGGGGGACAGATTGTGGGTACAGAGTCGCTTTAACTAGGCATATGGGCAGTCCTTAGCAGCAAAGTAGTCACTGCTGGCAGGAAATATGCAGTGTAATCATGCCTAACAGCCCTATTACACTGTATTTATAGCTGCTGAGACGATTTGATGGTGATTGGTACCCTTTGAAGTCAGCAAGGATGCACAGGATTTATCTACTTGTTCCATGGAATGTGCCCTGTTTATACACCAAGAAATGGGCAGGCACACAAAATCACAAATAATTCAAAGAGTGCATCTCTACTTACTGCCTAAGGTACACAACAACAAAAAACAGACACGCCCAATGATAGTATACAATAAAAATAATACCTTTCGGCCAAATTGTGGGTATGTGGCATGAAGGAGTAGCTGGGTTTGTGCCGCTCCTACTCCTTCCCGAGAAGCTATGACCGTTTCCCCAAGAGATATGTCCCTGGTGCGGGGAAGATGCGCTGACTCCCGGATAAACTGCAGACCACAGTCAGAGGATGCCATGTCGTTTGGAGTACTATGCAAGGGTTTTGGACAATAGATGTTTTAATGTGTAGAGGAATTTGCTTCTCCCTTTCCAGGGGAGTTCCTCTGTGGAGGTTTTAGTCGTTCTCTCTGTAACTGGGAAGCGTTGGGGAGCTTCTATGTTGCTGTAAAGAACTGTTACTCACTTACACAGGAAAATACTAGAAGGGGAAATCTAATGGACTTAAAATATGAACTTTCAACCCCTTTGCGTCCACAATACATATACGTTTCTTCTGCACATACCCCCTGCAGCAGGAGCTTATATATAAGTTCCTGAAGTGAAGGGACTTTTTGATGTGTGCAGGACCGCTGCAGTGAGAGCAGTCCCGCACACATCAGTGTGTCTGGTGCCGGAGATAATGAAAGGCAGCTGCGTTCCTGCTGTGAAGGTGCGAAGGTAGTCAGTGACAGGACAAGCACCTGTCACTGACTGATCGGGACTCCTGCAGCCATGCGGGGTTAAGCCATTTACCTCCATCCTGTTAGATTGGCCATCTGTGCATAGAGTCTTCTCTCAGGCAGGCTCTATGCACAGATTGCCGATAACACTGATCTATGTTATGGCATATCATACATCAGTATATGCAATCTAATGCAGCGGAATTGTCCGCTGCGGAATGTCGCCAGAGTGTCATTATGAAACGGAGGCTGGCGACATTCTGCAGCGGACAATTCCACCACGGAATTCCGCCTCTCTTGCTCTGTGTGAATGGGGCCTAAGTGGAAACCATACTAAGCCATGTTCACACACCGTTGTTTGCAACAACGGCTGTGATTAATACTTAATTTACATTGTGCTGCAGCTAGAGGGAATCCCAGCCAGAGTGTATACACATAGGGGGAGATTTATCAAAGGGTGTAAAATTTAGACTAGTGCAAACTGGCCACAGCATCTAATCACAGCTCCTGCTCATTTTACCAGGTCTGGAAGCTGAGCTGTGATTGGTTGCTGTGGGCAGTTTGCACCAGTCTAAATTTTACACCCTTAAAAATCTCCCCCATAGTATACACTCCAGCCGGAATCGCTAGCAGCCGCACAAAAAACTGACATGTCAGTTTAGTGCGGCCGCTATTCATTAAATAGCGGCCACACAAGCCTGACAAGTCACACAATGGAGTGTGCGGCTCCGGCCGCACATTCCATTGTCGGCTATGGTGACTTAGGATGCGGGCACACACTGATGCGTCCGTATCCCAATTTAGCAAAGTGGAAGATCATGATCTTCTCAAACACTGGCCATTTGGTGACCCGGCCGGGTCACAGAATGGCCGGTGTTTTACAATGTGTGAACATGGCCTAAGGGTGCATTCACAGTACAGGATCAGCAGCAGATTTGATGGCGCATATTTGATGCTGCAGATATCCATGCAACTAAATGACTGAACACAGCAACAAATCTGCACCATCAAATCTGCTGCAGATCCTGTATGTGTGAACGCACCCTAAGACTAAGTTCACAGAATGTAATTTTTCATTTAATAACGGCCATTGCTGCAGATTGCAACACCAGCCGATACTAAATGAAAAAATACATTGCATTGATTTCAATGGAATCCTGGCCGGGGTGTAAACAAGTTTTTAATGTCTGATTTGTTCAGAGCATATAAGGCAATGCACATATAGGCTAGAAATGTACTAAACTGTATGGTTTTGCATCAATTTCTCCTCTGCTAGAACTCTATGATGGTTGACTATTAGGGCTGAACGATGCCCCCTTGCTCTTTTGAAGCCTATAAGAGAACAAAATGGGACTTTAAATAGATACTAATTTGGCTCCTGAGCAGGTGTAGATTTCTGACATAATTTCTAATAAATCAGGCATGCCTCCTTCTCACCTTGATGCCCCCCCCCAGCCTGCCCATCGTGAAGGCATCTGCTTGGGAGAAGGGGCGAATCTGCACCTTCTCCCTGGTGTATGCCCGGCATGTAGCCATTCATTTTTTAAAATCAAATGTTATCTCATAAGCAAAGTTAGACATATCCTAATATACACTAATAATGGGAAATGCCGCTCTATCATACCTTCACCTCAACCACCAGCCCCATCCCAGCTTGCAGGGAGGAGGACGCCTTTGCCGGGCCGCAGATGGGATCAGGACCCAATTATGTACTGCATTGATCTACATAATCTCTGCTCAGTTACTAAGGGCTGATAAAGTGATTAGTAATCGAGCGAGTTTTAGAACCAAAATTAAGAATTAAAAGGAAATAAGTATTCACAAGGTACAGTACTAGTAAAACAAGCCAGGCATCAATTTATTTTATAACTAAGGGGGGGGGGGGGCACTTAACCCCCTTCCTTGCTAGTATGGGTACAGTTTGAGATCAATCAGGCACCAAGAAGTTAATTGTGGATGCAATGCATACTTGCCTAAAACCCTCGGGGCCACATTGTTCAGTATGCACCCAAAGGGTGGTTAAGTGTGCAGGATTTGTAAGGTGTAGAACACCTAACAAAATGATGCTCTTTGTGTCCTCCTTTTTATTTTCAGATATAAGTATCCAGAGAATTTTGTTGGATTTAGTGGACTATGCCGATGACCAGCTATTATTATTATTTTTTTTTAACTAGCCAGGTTAAAAAAAGCCGTCTGGTTATTTCCATAACCAGCCAGGTTAAAAAATAGAAGCAGCCTAGTAGTACCAGTGTGGAAAGGGCCATTTATTTTGGCCCTTCCCAGACCAATAATACCTACCTTCTACCATCCAGTCCAGAAGTGCCAATTTTGATTCTCCAGGACTACTCCTACCTAGCTCTTCCCATTACGCCTGGTGTGGTGGGTACTGTGTTAATAGTGGGGGAGTTAAAGTTAGCCATTTTAAACTGGCTAACCGAAAGCCCTGACTTAGCAATGGATGCCGTCTATCAGAGGCCGTAAATGAAACAACACAAGACATAATTGGTAAAAGTGCTCTATTCAAATAATAAAACCCCCACACCCCTCGTTAACCATAAAAATAAAATAAAACGCGGGTAATCAACGTAGTCCACTGAATCCGACAAAGTCCTCTGGATACCGATATCTGAAAAACAAAAGGGAATCATAATTTTGACAGGTGTTCTGCGCCTTATAGTATGCAGCATGTTGCCAGATGCTGCATAGGGTGTGGCACACAAGGGGTTAAGAGAGGATGCATCGCATCCACACTTGAAGGGAATCTGTCAGCACCTGGGCCCTAACCGAGGTGCTCACAGTGTGCTGTAGCTGGCAGTCTCCTAGTGAGCATGTTGCCTTTTGGTAATTTGTCCGTGCAGTGGATTGTGCACAATCTGTAATAAAGAGTCAAAGACCAGGTGTGTCTCAGTGTTATTTCTACACTCTGTCAAGCCTCACCACTGCTTCCTCCTTCCTCTCCTTCATAAATTAGCAATAGTGCTGGTCTCTAGACAGGTGATTTACCTCTAGACCACATTTCCAACACAGGCTAGGAGGCTCAACTACATACCTCCCAACCGTCCCGGATTCCGCGGGACAGTCCCGTTTTCGGGGTGCAGTCCCGCGGTCCCGGAACGGCCCCCCGTGTCCCGCATTATATGTGGCATTAAATAAGTAAACTGGATAGAATTTCAAGGAGTGATGGGCCCTTATTGCTATTCTATAGTAAAACTACCCTACTACGACTCTGTACCCACAATCTGTACCCACAATCTGAAGGTACAAGCAGTTTGAGGGGGACAGATTGTGGGTACAGAGTCGCTTTAATGGCTGACGTTGAGCCACCTCTTAAACTCAACCAAAAGAAACAATCTTTTAAATCATATTACAGATAATTGTTTGCAAACCTTTTTTTTTAATAGAACACATTGTCACCCTAAAGTACATGTGCAAAAATGCTAAAAAATTACTATGCTTTTTGTTTACTACTAGAAATATGCACTCAAATTATCTCACTCATTTATCGAGCGCTCTCTCATCTAAAAAAAGAAAATAAAGAATAACCACTAGGTGGCAGAAGGGAGCTACCGAATAATTTTTTTACATGGACTAGTATGAGTGTAAGTTATAGTATAGGTTCATGCTGCTCAGTGAATTGCTGTTAATAATAAGGCTTGGTGTCAGCTGCGGTGTTAGCATTAAGGGGTGGCTTCCATCAATTTCCACCACATCATAAATAGTAGAATATTACAGTAAATGGGATCAAATAGTTTAGAAACAAAGCTTATGCTTACATTAAGGGTGCCTTCACACCTACCGGATCCACAGCAGATCTCACTTCTGCGGATTCGAAGCGAGAACCGCTGCGGATCCGGTATCAATTCACCCCTATGATAGCACATATTCGCAGCGGGATTGACATCCCGCTGTGAATATGTGCTTTAACTCCCTGGTGCCCGCAGCCCCGCCGTCGCATCCCCCATCCCCGGCGGCTGCGCATCCCCCCCCATCCCGGCCACATCCCCCCATCAGCCCACCCCCAGCCCGGAGCCGGAGCCGGGAGCCTCACTGCCGGAGATGGACTGATGGGGGGATGTGGGCGGGATGGGGGGGATGTGCCGCCGCCGGGGATGGGGGATGCGACGGCGGGGCTGCGGGCACCAGGGAGTTAAAGCACATATTCACAGCGGGATGTCAATCCCGCTGCGAATATGTGCTATCATAGGGGTGAATTGATACCGGATCCGCAGCGGTTCTCGCTTCGAATCCGCAGAAGTGAGATCCGCTGTGGATCCGGTAGGTGTGAAGGCACCCTTAAGGGATTTTCCGATTCAAAAGTCCAATGTGATGCTTAGCACATCTTAAGCCCCCTTGTCCAAAATGCTCACTTGGAGCACGTCAGAGACATATACCATGGAGGCACCGAAAATGCATTTGGCACCCTAAAACAATTCCAGAAAAATATGCACCACAAATTGTGTTCGTCCCTCTTGGTGATTACCTAGCAGGTAATACTATTTAAGGAAGCCTTTGAGACCCAGTTGCCAGTAATGATGTAAGGGACTATACCAGTGACCTGACTATTGCTGCTTCAAGTCTTCTGGGGATACAAAAAAAGTTAATAACAATAATAACAATAAAAAAAATTAAATAGAACTAAAATAAAAGCGTGAAAAAAGAAAAATAGCATTTTTTGTTAAAACAGAAAAAAATACATACATATTAGGGACTGCTGCGTCAAGAACAACCCATATTATAAAACTATAATGTTATAATGCAATACTGCCTTATGCTAAGTTCACATAACATATTTTTTCATTGAATAACGGCTGTTGTTGCAGATTGCAACACCGGCCGTTATTAAATAAAAAAAATATGTTGCACTGATCTCAATCCTTGCGGCTGCACAAAAAACTGACATGTCAGTTTTGTTTGGCTGCTATTCATTGAATAGCAAAGACAAAACGGAAAAAGACCACTAGAAACCAGCACACCTTTTAATAAAAAAAATATATAAAATTTTATTATAGCACAGAAAAAAAAATTATATAAAAACAATTAAAAACAAAAACAAAAACCTAATATCACCACAATAAGGTGTGCTAACATCCCTGTCCCAGCAGCTGAAACCAGCTAACTACATCCCGCATAGGGGGAAAAGAGGTTGATGTGTATAAGACCAGGTTGGTGCAGAGAGTATCAGTATAGAGTAACAATACAAATATGACTGCTAACTGCAACCCAACCTGTAAAAAACACACTAAACCACTAAAAGGTGCTAAATCAAGTACTCAATATATACAACCGGCAACACGGAGTAACAAAGTCAGACAAAGATGGAGGATTGGCCTGTTCATTGAATAGCGACCCCACAAGACTGACAGAGAAGACAATGTAAAGTGCAGCTCCTCCAATTTAAAAGAAATGAAGTTCATCCGGCCAGGACTGCAGTACCGGCCGGGATGAACTCCACTGACAGTGGCCGAGTCACAGAACTCCCATACGTAGTGTGAACCTGGCCTTACTCAGGAGTAAAAATGTGAATTTTCATTTTTGCAATCTAATGGCAAAAACTTTCATGAAATGTTTGTGGGGTCTAAATGCTCGCTATACCCTTAGATTTTTACCCCTTCTCTGAGAAATGTAGTGTCAAAAAGGGATCACTTCCAAGCGTTTTCAGGGTGGCACCGCAAAAGCATATAGCACCCTAAGGGTGGCGGCCCGATCAATTTTGTAAATGAGCGTCGTTTACTGGGTCTATTACACGGCCTGATAATCATTTAGCAAGGGCTGCACGGACATTGTTAGCAATATCTGTGCATCCCTTGCACAACCAGTTAATACATCACCTCTCCACGCTCCCGGTCTTCTCCTGCAACCTGCATGTGTGCCGGCACAGGCTGTAGCTTCAGAGCAGCCTGCCTGAGCTGACAGGCCGCTCAGCCAATTATTGGCCTGGACCTCCTCAGCCAGTGATTGGCTGAGCGTCCTATCAGCTCAGAGAGGCTGTGCTGAAACTACAGCCTGCGCCAGGATGCATTCAAAGCACAGGAGAAGACCATGAGCATGGAGAGGTGATGTATTAACTGTTCAATTGTCAGCCATCGGGTGCAACACCCAGGGGGGCCCCCACGCCCCGCTCTTGTGCTCAAGACCGCTGGACAGGGCCGCTGCCCCGCTCGCTGCTGTCATCTGAACTGTAAGTATGAGCACTCGTAATGAGCGCTCATAGTTACATGCAGCAGCACTGACAGGGTGGGAGACATTGGCTCCCTTGCTGTCAGTCACTCTTGTGGCCGCAGGAAGGGTTTTCCCTGCGGCCACAAGTGGCAGCTTTGTCCTGGTGGTGCCGGCGCTCCAGTGACATCACAAGAGTGAAGAGAAGAGGAGACGCCCGGACCCAGGTGAGTATAAGTGTTTGTTTTATTGTGTTATATACTATATGGGAGGGGGAGCACACAGGGGTTTGTTTAACTGGGGGAGCGCACATCGGGGGTCTATATAAATGGGGGGAGCACAAAGGGGGGCTATATAACACGTGGAGCACACAGGGGGGCTATAGACTACTGGGACATCACAGAGGGGTCTATATACTACTGGTGGCAGCACACAGGGGGTCTATATACTACTTGGGGCAGCAGAATGGGGTCTATATACAACTTGGAGAGCACACAGGAGATCTATATCCAAGTGGGGGAGCACACAGGGGGGCTATATACTACTGGGGGAGCACACAGGGGTCTATATACTACTGGTGGGGCACACAGGGGTCTATATACTACTGGTGGGGCACACAGGGGGTCTATATACTACTGGGGGAACATACAGGGGGTCTATATACTACTTGTGAGGCACACAGGTGGTCTATATATAACTGGGGAGCACACAGGGGTCTATATACAACTGGGGCAGCACACAAGAGGTCTATATACTTCTGGAGGGGCACACAGGGGGCTATATATAACTGGGGGAACACACAGGGGTCTATATACTACTGGGGGAAGCAAACAAGGGGTATATACTACTGGGGGCAGGACACAAGGGGTATATACTATTGGGGGCAGCACACAAGGAGTATATATTACTGGCGGTAGCGCACAAGGGGTATATACTACTGGGGGCAACACACAGCGGTCTATCGTTTTGAAACGCGTGTCGAGGGGGGGGCCCCAGACATTACTTTGCTTGGGGCCCCAGAAATGCAAAGACCGCCCCTGATCGCTATTACACGTAGCGATGTGCACTCGCCGCCCGATGACTAAAGAAATGATCAGTCGATCAGTCGTGTTTCTTTGGCTGATTGTTTTCCCTATTACATAGAGCAATAATCGGATTAATCAGTGCAATTCAGCCAATTATCGCTTTGTGTAATGGGGCCCTAAGTCTGTTCCAGCAAAGCCTACCCCAACATTGAGCATCTCCCTTTCTGAGCTCTGCTGTGTGCCAAAAAAAGCAGTTTCTGGTCGAGGTACTGTACTGAATATTGGGGTGAATATACTCCTCTGTTACTTTTTAAAATTAATAATTTGGTGTTAAATGTACATAGTATTTGTACTATGTACATTTTGTACAAAAACTTTCCTTAAACGTCTGCCCCTTAACCCCTTGCCTCTGCAGCCTGTTTTGGCCTTAATGGCCAGGGCCTGTTTTTCAAATCTGACCTGTCTCTCTTTATGTAGTGATAACTCTGCAGTGCTTTTAATTATGGCGGTAATTCCGAGATTGCTTTTTTCGTGACATATTCCTCTTTTTTTTTTTTTCCAAATATTTTTATTGGATTTTTAGAAATGATGATCAAAAACAACAAGGTGTCGTGCAAGACACAAAGATTACAACACATATAAAGCAAAAAAAGGGGAAACATAGTCCGATAATGGGATCATAACAAAGAAGATCAGGACATATGGAGAGACCCTTAGGAGTACAGAGTGGCCAACATAACATACAAAGAAAGGTACTCGCATTACAGCATAGCAAAAGGGTTTAGTAAGATGCAAACAGAGTAACAAAGAAAGAGAGTCAATGTGGCAGCTGTAAGGCCCCCAATGTACCTTTCAGCGACTCCATACAATACCATTTTGTGAACTGGAAGGGCTTCACTATGTCATGAATGGCCTGCGTATCATAATGCTGTAAAATAAAGGGTCTCCATTTCTGGGAAAACTTCTTTGAACCAGAGTCTTTATGCCTCTCCGTATCAATCTTATCGATTCCAAAAAAGAGCTTTTTCTGAGCCACTACCAAATCAAGGTCAGGTACATTAGGCAATAACCAATTGGTAAACAAACACCGTAAAGCAATCAGTAAGGTGATGTGCACCAATTGCTGTATTGCTCTGCTATCCGATGTCGATTCGGGGGGTCTCAATTGGTGAAATAAGAGCACCTTCGGAGCTAAATCAAGTCTAATCTTGTAAGAGGTGTGAATGTAAGTGATTATCATGTTCCAATAAGAGACTGTGGAGGGGCAAGTCCACACTCCATGCCACAGGTTGGTTAGGGGGGAGCGACATTTAGGACATTCAGTGATTCTATCAGGGAAGGATGGCGACGGAAGGATATTGAATCCATATAATGCTGAATGCGAGAGCTTAAAGTATGTCTCCCGCCATCGCTCATTTATAACACATTTTCTGATAACCGCCCATCCTGACAAAATTACTTCTGTAATGTTCTCGTTCCCGGTCAGCAGTGCCTATTTGTGGAAAAGCTTCGCAGGATCAACCTTAAAGAAGTCATTCCTTAGGGCATTATATAAGATAGATATGGATGCCTTATTAGTACTGTCACCAATAATCCCGTCTAGCCCATGCTGTTGGGATTCCTTCCTGACGTTCCTAAGTCTGGCGGTACAAAATGCATGAACCTGGTTATCAACGTTGCTGATTAGGATTCATGAGGTCACCAATGCAACTAAAGCCTTTTTCATGCCAAACTTTCAGCCAGTCTACATTTTGGCCCCTCAAAAATTCTGGATGTCTATCTAAAAGCATGTGCTTGGACAGCAGAAAAGGATGTCCAAGCATCTTTCTGAGCACTTTCCATGATATTATCGAGTCACGGAGTATGCAGGATTGCTTTATTTCAGAGGGTAATTTGGTATAGTAGGTATGCAAAAGGCTTATAAGGTTCCAAGGAAAAGCGAGATCCTGCTCTAAAAGAAGATTAGAAAAGTGGGAGGAGTTGTGCTACCAGTCCATAATATGGCGGAAAAGACTCACCAAATTGTATCCACGTATATTTGAAAAGTTAACACCCCCTTCCGCCTTGCATAACATAAGTTTTGCTAGAGATATCCGCGGCCGCTTGCCATTCCATATGAACTTGGAAAAGGCCGCCTGGAGTGCATTAACATCCGCATGCTTTATTAGGAGTGGCAAGGTTTGTAAGGGATATAACAATCGAGCAAAACTTATCATTTTAATCAAATGGCAACGCCCCATGAAAGAAAGCGGAAGGGAGCGCCAAGACTGCAATTCGGTGACGACATATTCTTCTTTATGTTTGTGGTTGATACATTCAGTAGTTTTTTTGTAAACAACACAAAATTTAGAAAAATTTACAATCGTTTATATACAAAATTCTCTTATCATAAGAACTAATAATTACTGCAACATCTACAACATGTCTACTTTATGGTGACATCATTTGGTGAACGTCCTTTCACTTGTTAGGATGTTAGAGGGCTTCAAAATTTTGCAGCTATTTTTCAAATTTTAAGGAAAATTTCAAATTCTAATTTTATTAGGGACCAGTTCACTTTTGAAGTGGATTTGTGGGGCCTGTATGTTAGTTACCCACATAAATCCCTCCATTGTAAAAACTGCACCCTTCAAAGTATTCAAGGTAACATTTTATAAGTTTATTTACCCTTTAGGTGTTTCATAGAAATTTAGGTTGGAGGGGAAATTACATTTTTTTATTTTTTTGGCAGATATTCCATTTTTTCCTCTAACACAGCAAATACTAACTGAAAAATGGAACTCAATATTTATTCCTCTTATTCCAGTGTTTATAGAAATCCCCCATAAGTGGCCGCAATGCGTCACCTGACTCAACCACAGGCCGCAGACATGACAGAGACCTGGTGAATTTTGGGGTCTTTTTTATTTCAGTTTTTTTTAGCCATTATACCATGCCACTTTGCAGTGCCAAAATATTTGTGCAAGACAAGTTGACGTTTCCATCTGTTCCATTCGGGGGAACAAGTGACACCCTGATCAATATTTATTAAATTTTTTATGAGATGGTACGAACAAAAACACACAATTTTTTTATGCTGAGGTTTTTAACGGTACACCTTTTGGGTACATGTGACGTTTTGATAGCTTTTATTTATATTTTTTAGGGGGCAAGATTAAAGGGGTTATCCAGCGTGGTGGCACTTTTTGGGGGGGACCGGGGAGGAGGTGGCTGAAATAAAAGACGTCCGCCGCTTCCTGGTGTCTGACGCCGCCCGAGACGCTACGTCTCAGGGCCGCTCAGCCACTCAGAGAAGGAGGCGGATCCGTTTGAAGTCCGCTCGGATCCCGCCTCCTTTACTGAGTGGCTGAGCGGCCCTAAGACGTAGCGTCTCGGGCGGCGTCAGACACCAGGAAGCGTCCAGGAAACGAGGACCGGAGCGCCGCGATGGGTGACCCGCCGCTGGAACCAGGGAGGTGAGTGGACGTCTTTTATTTCAGCCACCTCCTCCCCGGTCCCCCCAAAAAAGTGCCCCCACGCTGGATTACCCCTTTAACAAAAAATTGTCATTTTGGTTTGTTCTTTATTTAATTTTTAATGGCGTTAATCGGGCGGGATAATGAATGTAACAGGTTAATAGACGGGGTCATTACGGATGCGGTGATACCAAATATGTGTATCTTATTTATAGGGGATCATTTATAAAGGGGGATGGGGAATGTGTATATTTAGTTATATTTATTTAATTATTTTATTAGTTTTAATTATTTATTTATGTATTTGTGTGTGTGTGTGTGTGTGTTTTTTTTCTTACTTTTGCAGATCTATATATATAATGCATTACAGCACATGATGTCAGCTGTAATGCATGATATAGTGAATGAGCTGTCAGCTATACAGCTGACAGCTCATTAAAACGATCAGGTCCACTGATCGCTGAGCACTGGGGGGGGGCAGCCGAAGCCAGGCAGGGGGGAGCAATTGGAGGGAGAGGGAGCTGGGGGGGGGGGGAGCCGAAGAAGGAACGAGGATGGCGGGGAGCACGTGGTGGGAATGCCAGGGAGCAGGAGCTGGAGCAGGTGCCGGACCGAGGGGGGGGGGGCGTTTGGGGTGCAGGAAGCAATCATGTGACCTTTTTAGGGGTTGGGCATATTTCTTTATTAACAAGCACTGTAAAAAAATGTTGAATCAGCAAAAAAATATGGATTGCGGTTGCACTATAGATGCATTTCATACTGATTTTTTCTTAGCAGATAGGGGACATGTACAGACCAAAGGCCTAAGACAACATATATGGTACTGCTATACATAGGAGAAATTCCGCAGTACATTTTGAGGCATTTAATCCTGTATGATCCTTGTGAAAATGAGAATTTTTGATCCAAAAGTGAATTTTGCGTAAAAAACAAATGTCATCACCAAATGCTACAAACGCCTGTGAGGTCTAAATGGACCCATCACCCCTAGATAAATTCTTTTAGGATTGTAGTATGTAACATGAGGTCACCTGTACTGGTACCTTAAGGGGAACTACAAATGCGCAAGATGCCCAAAAACGGTTCTAGCAGAATCTGCACTGAAAATGAAAAATGCCACTCCTTCCCTTTTGAGCCCTGCCATATGCCTTAAAGGGGTGTTCCACTCAAACATAACTTTTGATATGTTGCTGCCCATGGTGAGACTAACAATTTATTCCATACTTATTATCTGTTCAGTCTCCTTCCCCCAGTTCTCAGTAGCAGCTTACTGCTGAACACACAAAACACTGTGTGTGAGCTTTTCCCTCTGTCTTCCTCTCCCCTCTCCCTTCTGAGACAGCTCATGTAAATAAGTCCCTGATTGACTTTATCTACAACATTGTAGCTTCTTTGTAATGCTGGGAGGGTAAATCACAGTGAGTTCTTTAGCAACTTGACCTCACATTACCCACCCCCCAGCATTAGAAAGAAGCTAAAATGTTGCAGATAAAGCCAGTCAAGGACTTCTTTACATCAGCTGTCTCAGAAGGGGGGGGGGAGACAGAGAGAACAACTCACACACAGTCTTTTGTGTCTTCAGCAGAAAGCAGCAGCTCAGATCTGGGAGAAGGAGGTGGAACAGATAATAACAAGAATGGAATGAATTGCTTGTCTCACCATGGGCAGCAAAATATGAAAAGTTATGTTTCAGTGGAATAACCCTTTAACAGCAGTTTACGGTCACATGTGGAGTACTGATGTACTCAGGATGAATTACATAACAAATTTTGGGGTACATATTTTCCTGTTTTTAACTTTTTTTTTTTTTTCATTTTTACAGCCAAATTCCAATAAATTCTATGAAACATCTGTGGGGCATCAATAGCTCCCTACCTCCCCAGATATATTCCTTGAGGGGTGTCATTTCCATAATGGAGTCCACTATGGGGGTTTGCTATCATTTTGCACTTCAACTCCTTTTTAAACCCAATATGGTTTTCGTAAAATATCATAATTAAAAATTTTACAAAATCCACAGGATGCTCCTTACCTGTGTGCGCGTCAGTCAGTCCACTACGACACACATGGGATATTTCTAGAAACTGCAGATTTAAGGTAATAAATACTAAATTACATATTTCTGTGAATACTAAGTCCCCTAATATCTGAAAAAAATTAAAAGACCACTAATCATTACGTATACTCAACAATTACACACCACACTGACAACTATCTCCCATCCACTTTTACTAGAGATCAGGACTAGAGGTGTGTCAAAGGGTGCAATATCTTTTAAGCCCCGCCCAGATAGCACAATCCGCAGATGATAAAAGATCATGTTTTACTGGAACAAGCACCATATAGTATGATATAAAATAAGGAATGAAAACTGCTAAATTTACCCTTTACACCTGTGTAGAGAAGTCAAAACACAAAAAAAGGGTGATAGTGTCACTTTAAGTCATAGTTTGACTGACCAACAAAGATTTTCAAAAAACAAGAGTATTATCCCAAGCATCAGAGATTGGTATGGTCCAAGGAAGTTAATAGGAAAGATGACTTATAGTTGGAGGAAGGACAATTACCATAAAGCTCCTGGTGACCCACGTTTAGTGTAAGTATTGCACATTTGTACAGGATGTTACTGTCTTGTGGGTAAGCTGACAACTACCAATTCATAGCATTTGGGGGCACCCTGAAAGTAGAAATTTAAATATCCCCAATTTTAATAACCCCTTTGGTCTACCAAAAGATATGACACTACCATGGATGACCCGCCAATGCTTATTCCACCTTCATGATGGATGTAAGCATGCATGCTTTGTGGATTCCAGCATACATGTTTATGTGGAGGCGGATGAGACAGCAGTTAACATAGGACCAGACCTATCTTGTGTGATCATGAAGGGAGTACTGCCTTTCCCTTTGGATGTGAAAAGATAGGTGCACACATGCTGTTAGGACTCAGGCCGGGCGTTCAGCTCGGCGTCCATAGCAGCCATATTTTTTTCACTAACTCTGCTCTGCTGTTCTGTGTTGTAGCAGAGGCCAGGGTTTCACTCCCCTGGCTGATCAGCTTAGGTGTTGTGTGTGTTCACTAATTATTGACTGACAGCTGACTCACCAGTTAGATGTCTGTATCTGGGCAGGACCTGGAGCCTCAGCCCCAATCAAGTCTGGGGCTGGGACTCCAGGCTCCATAAGTATCAGCCCTGAGCTCTCATTCCTCGCCTGCGATAGTACCTGGTTCACCCTAGAGTTACTTGACCTAGCCTTTAGTCTGTATTTGATTCCTGGTTACCTGACTTCTGCTATTAACCCTTTGACTACCCCTTTGGACACGATTTTGTACTGTGCTGCCCGTTTGGTATTTGACTTGGACTTCTGACTTCTCCTTATTGTGTTTTGTCTGTCTTGTATTGTTCTGTGTTTCACTCAGCCAGCCTAGGGACTGCCGTCCAGTTGTCCGTTTGCTATTTTAGAGCATCTGAGGCAAGAAGGTAGGGACAGCGGGGTGGGTGCCAGCTTCAGGGCTCACCTGTCCTTGTGTCTCCCTGTCCCAATCCTAACACATGCCTCTTGGGAAAGCTGCCACCCAAGGCTGGCCTGCCACCTTATGGATAGGGCACCCCTGCGTGATGTTGTTTTGCAATAGACGTTACAGATGTGCCACTATACATCATTAGGCGTTGATAACTTTGGTCAGACTGGCTTTGTTGTACCAGCTGTAGGGGTAATAGTGAAGAAAAAGCGCACAAAAAAGACTATGGTAATCACAATGCCAGCGCAGACCCCCCAAAAAGTGTCCAATAAAGTCCAGAATGAATGAACTAATAAAATTTTATGAAATAATTTTTTTTTTTATATAGAGAAGTGGGGGGTATGGGGGAGTATAGAGAAGTGGGGGAGGGAGAATCTTTATATTTATTATGTGCTTTTTTTTGTTTTGTTTTGTGTGTGTGTTTTTTTTTTGAGGGTTGGACAGGGAGGAGAGGGGTAAGGAGAAAGGTAGTAGAGTGGAGATTAGAGATTACCTGAGATGAGTGCAAAAGATACTATGTAGCACTCAAAAAGGAGATAGAAGATTGATATAAATAATAAAATGTATGTGATTGTAAACGTGGGATGCACTCCCCGAGAACCGAGGATATTACGTAATAACAAAGAAAAGGGGATGATAGTATGGAGGGGGCGGGGGTAACTCTGGGAACTGGGGAAGGCTCCCGGTGTCGATTCTTCCTACTGTGGGGCGCTTGCCAACCAAGGGGACTGATCTCATCTGGAAGGGGTAAATACTGGAGATGGAAGGAATTAAAAATTGAGTAAAAACAATAAACAAATGGAATTTAACACATGACTGTAACTTAGGAGAGGTGGATGGATGGTTACTGGGATAGGCGGTGAAGACATGGGGGGAGATTTATCAAAGGGTGTAAAATTTAGACTGGTGCAAACTGGCCACAGCAACCAATCACAGCTCGGCTTTAGGCAGTGCTGAAAGGAAAGCTGAGCTGTGATTGGTCGCTGTGGGCAGTTTGCACCAGTCTAAATTTTACACCCTTTGATAAATCTCCTCCATAGTATACAAATACTGTTGACTGTTGAGCCACCCCAGGAAGATGCCTCTAGGCTACATTATAAATGTGGTCTGGAGTATCGGAGTGAATGAAGAGGAGTCGGGAATAGGGAGAGGGGCCTTTATAAGGTCTGGATTGTCTATTAAGATTGAATAATTTATTTCATTTTCTTTTTTTGTACAAATATATAACAAAGTATATGTAATAAGGTTATTAAAATTAAATTGGGCTACTGGTTGTTGGAGGTGCCCCATAGCGGGATGTGGAGAGAGATCAGGGGGACCTTAACCAGGTTCTTAGTCAGAGCCCTCCAAACTATTCCTTAGTAAGGAGAGATATGAGAATAGAACATAGATATAATTATAAAAGAAATATCTAGAGGTATATGGGTCGGAACTCGGGGAGGTGCATCCCATGGTAAAGAATTAATGTATTCCTCAGGAACAATAGATAAGCAAGAGAAACAAAGACATTTTCTTTCACAAATGATGGGAAACTCTAATCTCTGTATTTTAAGAATTTTGGAGCTTTGATTTATATATATATATATATATATATATATATATATATATATATATATATATATGATTATGTTAAATAAAGAATATATAAAAAAAAGAAAAAGAAAATAAATAAATATCAAAACCAAATATGTTGCACAGTATAAGGCGTTTCAGGAGTGCAGACCTCCTTTCATCACAGCACCAGCACCAGGACCGCTTGGCTACAGTACATAGTAAACAAATCAACAAATAGTTTCATTATACAAGAAATAAAAAAAGTTTTAGTATACATATTTCTAAACATAGATAAATAACAGACATATGAAATTGATGAGTATCAATATAGTTGGAAGCTCATATGCGTAGTCAACATCTACAACTACATTGATACTCTTATCAATGTCTATTATGTATCTATGTTTAGAAATATGTATACTAGAACTGTTTACTTGATGACTATTTTCTTCATGTATAATGAAACTATTTGTTGATATGTGTACTGTATACTGTAGCCACGCCCCCCAAACAGTCCTGGTTTGGTGGGTTTCGCTGTCTGTCATTGCCTATTTAAACTGGTGCTGTGTTATTATGTGTTATGCACTACTCTGTATCCAGAGGCGAATTATAATGAGGGCAATCTGGGCAACCGCCCGGGGCCCGGAGTTTGCCCCCATTATAATCCGCCGCTGCCGCCGCCGTTCCCTGCTCACCTCCCCGAGTGTATGTATATATGATATATACAGCAGCAGTTCTATGCACTGTATGTATATATGATGTATACAGCAGCAGTCCTGTAAACTGTATGTATATATGATGTATACAGCAGCAGTCCTGTGCACTGTATGTATATATGATATATACAGCAGCAGTCCTGTGCACTATATAGATATCATGTATAAAGTGGCAGTCCTGTGCACTGTATGTATATATGATGTATACAGCAGCAGTCCTGTGCACTGTATGTATATATGATGTATACAGCAGCTGTCCTGTGCACTGTATGTATGTATATATATGATGTATACAGCAGCAGTCCTGTGCACTGTATGTATATATGATGTATACAGCAGCAGTCCTGTGCACTGTATGTATATATGTAGTATACAGCAGCAGTCCTGTGCACTGTATGTATATATGATGTATACAGCAGCAGTCCTGTGCACTGTATGTATATATGATGTATACAGCAGCAGTCCTGTGCACTATATAGATATCATGTATAAAGCGGCAGTCCTGTGCGCTGTATGTATATATGATGTTTACAGCAGCAGTCCTATGCACTGTATGTATATATGATGTATACAGCAGCAGTCATGTATATGATGTATATGATGTATACAGCAGCAGTCCTGTGCACTGTATGTATATATGATGTATACAGCAGCAGTCCTGTGCACTGTATGTATATATGATGTATACAGCAGCAGTCCTATGCACTGTATGTATATATGATGTATACAGCAGCAGTCCTGTGCACTGTATGTATATATGATGTATACAGCAGCAGTCCTGTGCACTGTATGTATATATGATGTATACAGCAGCGGTCCTGTGCACTGTATTATATATGATGTATACAGCAGCGGTCCTGTGCACTGTATGTATATATGATGTATACAGCAGCAGTCCTGTGCACTGTATGTATATATGATGTATACAGCAGCAGTCCTGTGCACTGTATGTATATATGATGTATACAGCAGCGGTCCTGTGCACTGTATGTATATATGATGTATACAGCAGCGGTCCTGTGCACTGTATGTATATATGATGTATACAGCAGCAGTCCTGTGCACTGTATGTATATATGATGTATACAGCAGCAGTCCTGTGCACTGTATGTATATATGATGTATACAGCAGCGGTCCTGTGCACTGTATGTATATATGATGTATACAGCAGCGGTCCTGTGCACTGTATGTATATATGATTTATACAGCAGCGGTCCTGTGCACTGTATGTATATATGATGTATACAGCAGCGGTCCTGTGCACTGTATGTATATATGATGTATACAGCAGCAGTCCTGTGCACTGTATGTATATATGATGTATACAGTAGCAGTCCTATGCACTGTATGTATATATGATGTATACAGCAGCGGTCCTGTGCACTGTATGTATATATGATGTATACAGCAGCGGTCCTGTGCACTGTATGTATATATGATGTATACAGCAGCGGTCCTGTGCACTGTATGTAAATATGATGTATACAGCAGCGGTCCTGTGCACTGTATGTATATATGATGTATACAGCAGCGGTCCTGTGCACTGTATGTATATATGATGTATACAGCAGCGGTCCTGTGCACTGTATGTATATATGATGTATACAGCAGCGGTCCTGTGCACTGTATGTATATATGATGTATACAGCAGCAGTCCTGTGCACTGTATGTATATATGATGTATACAGCAGCAGTCCTATGCACTGTATGTATATATGATGTATACAGCAGCAGTCCTGTGCACTGTATGTATATATGATGTATACAGCAGCAGTCCTGTGCACTGTATGTATATATGATGTATACAGCAGCAGTCCTGTGCACTGTATGTATATATGATGTATACAGCAGCAGTCCTGTGCACTGTATGTATATATGATGTATACAGCAGCAGTCCTATGCACTATATACATCCTGTACCCGCCGCTGCATATTGTGTGCACCGGTAAGGAGTCCCGCATGTGTGAGGAGGACGGGGGACACCGGGAGCCGATGCAGGAGGAGGAGGAGGAGGCGGAGGGATGTGGCGGTCTCTCACGCTTTGATTACCTCCTCCTCCTCCTCCTCCCTCCTCTCGCGCTGCCCCATGCGGATGTGACATTTCATTGAGCCGCCATTTTGCAGAGCCTGGCGTCTCCACACACAGGCTGAGGAGAGGGAAAGAGCAAAGCACGACAGGGGACAGGAGAAGGGCCACTGGGTGACGGTGGCTGCCGCCTGCTCCGCCCTGCACTCGGGGAAACCAGCGGCCCGGGGTCGGCTGTGTGTGAGGGGAGCGGAGTGCATGAGACGCGGGGGCTCCTGGAGAGGGTCAGGCCGCAGAGCTCCCGCTGCACCGGCTGTGCTCCCGTCTACCCAATGAGCAGGGGGGCGCCACCTGAGAGCAGCAGCACTAGAGCTGGCCGCGGCCCGGAGCTGCCCGGCCCACTGACGTCTCTCCGCCGCCTCCGTGTAGCCCGTGCCACTACCCCGGCCGCCGCCGCCGCTGCTGAGGGCCCCCGGGGAGCAGCATCCCCAGCGCCTACCCCCCAATAAGGCGCCGAAATTGGGCGAATAGCGAGCAAATACGTGCGCGTATCCCTGCCGCCGGCTCCCTCCGCTCTCCCTGCCCCGGCTCATCTGCAGGCGCCCGCGGGAAAGGCCCAGGCTGCAGCCGCTGCGCAGGCCCTGCCGAGGCCGCTCTCCGCCCCATCCCAGCCGGGCCTTCAGCCCCAATCTACGCCGGCGCAGCGAGCAGGATTGATCGAGGCCTCTGAGGCCGAAGCCACCGACATGAACCACCATCAGCAGCAGCAGCAGCAACAGAAGCCCGGGGAGCAGCAGCTCAGCGAGCCCGAGGACATGGAGATGGAAGGTACAGGAGCGGCGGGCGGGAGGGTACAGGAGCGGCGGGAGGGCGGGCTGCAGCATCATTGTGTGCCCTCATGTACCCCGAGCTGTGCCCCATATACAGCAGCATTGTGTGCCCTCATGTACCCCGAGCTGTGCCCCATATACAGCAGCATTGTGTGCCCTCATGTACCCCGAGCTGTGCCCCATATACACAGCAGCATTGTGTGCCCTCATGTACCCCGAGCTGTGCCCCATATACAGTAGCATTGTGTGCCCTCATGTACCCCGAGCTGTGCCCCATATACACAGCAGCATTGTGTGCCCTCATGTACCCCGAGCTGTGCCCCATGTACACAGCAGCATTGTGTGCCCTCATGTACCCCGAGCTGTGCCCCATATACACAGCAGCATTGTGTGCCCTCATGTACCCCGAGCTGTGCCCCCTATATACAGCAGCATTGTGTGCCCTCATGTACCCCGAGCTGTGCCCCATATATACAGCAGCATTGTGTGCCCTCATGTACCCCGAGCTGTGCCCCATATACACAGCAGCATTGTGTGCCCTCATGTACCCCGAGCTGTGCCCCATGTACACAGCAGCATTGTGTGCCCTCATGTACCCCGAGCTGTGCCCCATATACACAGCAGCATTGTGTGCCCTCATGTACCCCGAGCTGTGCCCCCTATATACAGCAGCATTGTGTGCCCTCATGTACCCCGAGCTGTGCCCCCTATATACAGCAGCATTGTGTGCCCTCATGTACCCCGAGCTGTGCCCCATATACACAGCAGCATTGTGTGCCCTCATGTAGCATCCTGCCGGGCACATCACCCCGAGCTGTGCCCCATATACACAGCAGCATTGTGTGCCCTCATGTAGCATCCTGCCAGGCACATCACCCCGAGCTGTGCTCCTGATGTAGCATCACCCCTGGCACTGCCAGTCACCCCCGAGCTGTGCCCAATATACAGCGGCCTCACCCTTCCCATAGTGCGGGGGGCTGTGTGTACCCGGCCACGTGATGTGTGTGCCCCCCAGCACCTCTGACTGCTGCCATACCGGGTACAGGGGGAGGAGGGCGCTGCCTGGTAAGGCTAGGTTCACACTGCGTTTTCAGCATCCGTTTAACGGATCAGTTTTTTTTATCGCCCAGAAAAATAGGGTCAGCAAAGTTTTTTGGTCCGCCAAAAAAAACTGATCCGTTTTTTTTTTATAATGGAAGTCAATGGAAAAACGGATGCACACAAATGAATCAGTTTTTTGCAATCCGTTTTTCATGCGTTTTTTGCAAAAAACGGATGCGTTAAACGGATGCTGAAAACACAGTGTGAACCTAGCCTAAGCATCACTTCCCCGCCCGGTAGCGGAAGGATTACCCGGCAATGTGTCCTGCAGGGATGACAGTCAGCATCACCCACCATAGTGCAGAGTCATCATCATCACCAGGGGGGGAGGGGAGGGTCACCATACACACTGCCTGGCATCTGTATACGGGGAGACCATCATACACACTGCCTGGCATATGCATCTGTATACAGGGGGACCATCATACACACTGCCTGGCATATGCATCTGTATACAGGGGGACCATCATACACACTGCCTGGCATATGCATCTGTATACAGGGGGACCATCATACACACTGCCTGGCATCTGCATCTGTATACAGGGGGACCATCATACACACTGCCTGGCATCTGCATCTGTATACAGGGGGACCATCATACACACTGCCTGGCATCTGCATCTGTATACAGGGGGACCATCATACACACTGCCTGGCATCTGCATCTGTATACAGGGGGACCATCATACACACTGCCTGGCATCTGCATCTGTATACAGGGGGACCATCATACACACTGCCTGGCATCTGCATCTGTATACAGGGGGACCATCATACACACTGCCTGGCATATGCATCTGTATACAGGGGGACCATCATACACACTGCCTGGCATATGCATCTGTATACAGGGGGACCATCATACACACTGCCTGGCATATGCATCTGTATACAGGGGGACCATCATACACACTGCCTGGCATATGCATCTGTATACAGTAGGGGGACCATCATACACACTGCCTGGCATATGCATCTGTATACAGTAGGGGGACCATCATACACACTGCCTGGCATATGCATCTGTATACAGTAGGGGGACCATCATACACACTGCCTGGCATATGCATCTGTATACAGTAGGGGGACCATCATACACACTGCCTGGCATATGCATCTGTATACAGTAGGGGGACCATCATACACACTGCCTGGCATATGCATCTGTATACAGTAGGGGGACCATCATACACACTGCCTGGCATCTGCATCTGTATACAGTAGGGGGACCATCATACACACTGCCTGGCATCTGCATCTGTATACAGTAGGGGGACCATCATACACACTGCCTGGCATCTGCATCTGTATACAGTAGGGGGACCATCATACACACTGCCTGGCATCTGCATCTGTATACAGTAGGGGGACCATCATACACACTGCCTGGCATCTGCATCTGTATACAGTAGGGGGACCATCATACACACTGCCTGGCATCTGCATCTGTATACAGTAGGGGGACCATCATACACACTGCCTGGCATCTGCATCTGTATACAGTAGGGGGACCATCATACACACTGCCTGGCATCTGCATCTGTATACAGTAGGGGGACCATCATACACACTGCCTGGCATCTGCATCTGTATACAGTAGGGGGACCATCATACACACTGCCTGGCATATGCATCTGTATACAGTAGGGGGACCATCATACACACTGCCTGGCATCTGCATCTGTATACAGTAGGGGGACCATCATACACACTGCCTGGCATCTGCATCTGTATACAGTAGGGGGACCATCATACACACTGCCTGGCATCTGCATCTGTATACAGTAGGGGGACCATCATACACACTGCCTGGCATCTGCATCTGTATACAGTAGGGGGACCATCATACACACTGCCTGGCATCTGCATCTGTATACAGTAGGGGGACCATCATACACACTGCCTGGCATCTGCATCTGTATACAGTAGGGGGACCATCATACACACTGCCTGGCATCTGCATCTGTATACAGTAGGGGGACCATCATACACACTGCCTGGCATCTGCATCTGTATACAGTAGGGGGACCATCATACACACTGCCTGGCATCTGCATCTGTATACAGTAGGGGGACCATCATACACACTGCCTGGCATCTGCATCTGTATACAGTAGGGGGACCATCATACACACTGCCTGGCATCTGCATCTGTATACAGTAGGGGGACCATCATACACACTGCCTGGCATCTGCATCTGTATACAGTAGGGGGACCATCATACACACTGCCTGGCATCTGCATCTGTATACAGTAGGGGGACCATCATACACACTGCCTGGCATCTGCATCTGTATACAGTAGGGGGACCATCATACACACTGCCTGGCATCTGCATCTGTATACAGTAGGGGGACCATCATACACACTGCCTGGCATCTGCATCTGTATACAGTAGGGGGACCATCATACACACTGCCTGGCATCTGCATCTGTATACAGTAGGGGGACCATCATACACACTGCCTGGCATCTGCATCTGTATACAGTCGGGGGACCATCATACACACTGCCTGGCATCTGCATCTGTATACAGTAGGGGGACCATCATACACACTGCCTGGCATCTGCATCTGTATACAGTAGGGGGACCATCATACACACTGCCTGGCATCTGCATCCGTATACAGTAGGGGGACCATCATACACACTGCCTGGCATCTGCATCGTATACAGTAGGGGGACCATCATACACACTGCCTGGCATCTGCATCCTGTATACAGTAGGGGGACCATCATACACACTGCCTGGCATCTGCATCCGTATACAGTAGGGGGACCATCATACACACTGCCTGGCATCTGCATCCGTATACAGTAGGGGGACCATCATACACACTGCCTGGCATCTGCATCCGTATACAGTAGGGGGACCATCATACACACTGCCTGGCATCTGCATCCGTATACAGTAGGGGGACCATCATACACACTGCCTGGCATCTGCATCCGTATACAGTAGGGGGACCATCATACACACTGCCTGGCATCTGCATCCGTATACAGTAGGGGGACCATCATACACACTGCCTGGCATCTGCATCCGTATACAGTAGGGGGACCATCATACACACTGCCTGGCATCTGCATCCGTATACAGTAGGGGGACCATCATACACACTGCCTGGCATCTGCATCCGTATACAGTAGGGGGACCATCATACACACTGCCTGGCATCTGCATCCGTATACAGTAGGGGGACCATCATACACACTGCCTGGCATCTGCATCCGTATACAGTAGGGGGACCATCATACACACTGCCTGGCATCTGCATCCGTATACAGTAGGGGGACCATCATACACACTGCCTGGCATCTGCATCCGTATACAGTAGGGGGACCATCATACACACTGCCTGGCATCTGCATCCGTATACAGTAGGGGGACCATCATACACACTGCCTGGCATCTGCATCCGTATACAGTAGGGGGACCATCATACACACTGCCTGGCATCTGCATCCGTATACAGTAGGGGGACCATCATACACACTGCCTGGCATCTGCATCCGTATACAGTAGGGGGACCATCATACACACTGCCTGGCATCTGCATCCGTATACAGTAGGGGGACCATCATACACACTGCCTGGCATCTGCATCCGTATACAGTAGGGGGACCATCATACACACTGCCTGGCATCTGCATCCGTATACAGTAGGGGGACCATCATACACACTGCCTGGCATCCGCATACAGTAGGGGGACCATCATACACACTGCCTGGCATCCGCATACAGTAGGGGGACCATCATACACACTGCCTGGCATATGCATCCCTGCCCCATATCACACTGGCAGCCCTCACCCTGTACCTTCCAGCTGTACTGTCTGTATACATGACAGCCCTCACCCTGTATTCTGCACTGTCCCTTATAGCTTTATTGCTATAGTATATGTAATAGGTTATTACTATAGTTTGTGGTATAACTATATATTGTGTTGTAGGAGCTGTACGCTACACACATATACACCCATAGTCTCCCCTGTGGCTTTAGGTTCTTCCCTTTTGATCACATTCTTCATGAATGAACAAAAAAAAAAATCACTGTCCTGTGTTAGAGTATGTTCAGACTGAGGAATCCACGCGGAGAAGTTCTGGCAGATTCCATTGCCCGTCCCATAGACTCCATTCTATGGTCTGGCGGATGGCAGAATTTGCCTGACCATAGAATGTAGTCTATGGGACGGGTGGCAATGTGCGCGGCCGCAAGTGGGGATGAGCGACTGAATCCGCCAGAACTTCTCTGCAGATTCCTCAGTCTGAACATACCCTTACAATCTGACATGGAACAGCTGGGACCGTGCTTCCCATCATGCAAGATCTGCTGGTGCCTGCAAAGTGGTCTCACAGTCTGCCCTGTCCTCTATATAGATAAATGTCTGCTGGAAAAGATGGGGTCTTCCAGAGCAGTCACTCCTAATCTTAAATCATCGAAGAACCCTTGTCACCTACTTGAAAAGAATCGTATAGGAACAGCTAAGGCGTTTTGTAATTCTGTTTCGCTGCGTATGTAAAAACAGGTATTGCTAACTCGTAAAGGTATCACCTATCTATAGGTTAGGGTTTCTTTGAGAAGTTTGGTTGGGACCTGACTGCTGAGACTCACATTGATCACCAGATTGGAGGAAACTGTCCCCCGAATCAATGGAGCTTAGCGCACCTGTGCAGCCATGTCTCCGGTCATGATGTAGGGGGCTTCTTTGCTAAGCATTCTGATTGGTTGGGGTTTCAGCAGTCAAACCTGCAACTTCGTGGATAGGGGATAACTTTGCAAACTGGCAGTACTACTTTATCTGTACGTCCTGGATTTCTGACCATTGATGCTGTATGCTAAAAAATAGACATGATGACCAGGTGGGCACAGAAGCTGTGCCTGTGCAACCAATGGAGTGGGATCCTGCCAGGCTTTTACAGTAACAGCTGGAATCAAAGAAATGTCGGATCCTAAAGATTAAACAATATGTTGACCATGGTATCGAAGAAGGGTGACAAAGGAAGAATGGCTGTGGTATGTAAGGAGCCAGCCAATAAAGGGTATTTCTCTATGGTTTTCCCATTGCTCATTGATGCCATGGACAATGGTGTTGGTATACTGATGGATGACCATGGTAGATGGGGACCTAACCATGATCACCCGCCCTATCATAGGCACAATAAACTGCCTTTATAGTCTGCATGACAGGCCATGATTTTGTATATGATGAAATGATCACAGCTTTGAACCCACTAGACAGACTAAGGGGCAAAAAGTCCCACAAAAAGCAAACCCTCATACAGATGCATCAATGAATTAACAAAAACAATTTATCGGAATTTAACACATTACCTCCCCCCCATAAACATGTTGTATTGCACAAAAGTGCTAAAACATAAAAATTGCTGTCGGTATGTACCGACCCCTGAAATAAAGCCAACTTACTATTTTTACTGCATGTAAACCACAGGGAAAGTACTACAAAAGGTCAAAATTATTAGCTAAGTGGTGAAAAACAAGCTCTAATAGCAATAGGATGAAAATATTGTATAAGGAATATTTAAATATAACTTTAAAAAAAATCCTTGGGTTTTAAAGGGAAAAAAAGGGGCCACCCTGTTTCCCTATTTATGTTCCAATACTCGCAGCCGAGTGGGACTTAAGGGACTATCTATAAGGGTGATGTGGTGCTCTCCCCATCATGGAGGCACCCTGTGGCAACCGGCTAGGGATATCTGGCTATTCCTGTGTTTTGAGACTCGCAACCAAGGCTCCACAGACTCTTGTCTTGTATATTTGGGTCCTGAAGCCCAGAACCATTTGGACCTTTTGGGGGGGGGGGGGGGGGTTAAGGAAGCTCAGCAATATTTTCTGTAGTAGTGACGGCTTTTGCTACTGTGTTTTGTAAAATCTCTCGTTTCTGGGACTCCTGGTAGGATATTATTGTCATCAGTGGGTCCCTGCTACTGGGACCCTCAGTTTTGGGAAAACAAAGGAAAAGAGGTCTTCTGCATTCCTCTTGCTCAGTGGTGCCCCGGGCCATGGGACAGCAAAGGGTACTTAAATATGTATCTATCAACCCACCCCCAAACCACGCCTGGGGCTGTGGTTGGGGTGAAAAACAATCTTTGACATGTTGATGCTGCTTAAGGGCCAAAGAGGCATGGCCTAAGCCTGAGACGCCTTTCCCCCTTCTTCTTCCTCTCCCTGCCCCCTTGTTTTCCATTATGCCCCCGAGCTGTATTTCTCCTATTTAGCCCTAATTGTCCTACTGGCATGCACTGGAGCAAGCTTCTTGTTCTAGGCTACCACGTCAGCCTGCGCTGTCTTCACCGCTGGCTGGTTCACATTGGCTGGTTAGTTGCAGCGTAGTGTACATTCGCATGGCTGTATTTCAGTCCTTATAAAGTCAGTAGGTTTCCAAGGCAAAAATAAGTGGATATTTTTCACCCTTGTTTGTTCAACATTGTTAAAGACTCAGTACATCTTTGAACACGTTTTTTATAGCATTGTGATATATGAAAGTACAAACAATGTTGAAATCCTGACTACATAATCCTCCTTGCCTCAGTGGTCTGATGTTAGAAACTGTCTACATGCGCCCGTACATAGTATATTGTCAGCCTCTTCTGCTGAAGAAGACTATATGAGCAAGTTAGATAGCTTGAACGGCCGTATTACACAGCCTGATCAGTGCTCATTTATTTAGCCTATTACACAGCTCGATTAGATCGCAGCAAGGGTTGTGTTTACAATATCTATCTCAATCATTAGAGATGTCTGTGGAGCCCTTGCTGTATATAGTAAATAAACTGCAAATGTTACCTCTGCACACTCCTCGGTGTCTTCCTGATTTTTCCACCCTCCCTGCAACCGCCATTACTACTGCAAAGCCGCTCTCTAAGGTAGTACCGGCGGGAGCATGGAGAAACCAAATAGACATCGGGAAGCGTGGATATGTAATGTTTACAGTTTCATCAGCTGTTGGCCGCACATCACTAAAACACCTAGCGATGTGCAGTTGGTGGCCATTGATTTTAGGTCTGGACCAAAAACACGATCAGCTCATGAGCCACCTGATTTGCCAGGTTATCGCTGTGTAATAGGGCCCTAAGACACAGTTGTGCCAAAAATATGCTCTGGGATGGAGCAAAAAAAAAAAAAAACTACTATAACTTCAAGAGAAAATGATGCATACATTGCATCCCTAATGACTAATGATAGTCATCCTGCTAAGGACAGTCTGTTGTAAAATAACACGCTTTACAATACCTAGATACATTAAGAGGCTTGCTAACAAAAAGGTGATTGTCACTTGGTCACCTTGTGCACTCTCCTTGCAAATTAAGGCATCTATTGGTTGCACTTCATTGCGCAATTTCTGATCAAGAAGCTTCCCAGATCTTGCAGAAGGTGTATGGCGGACCTTCATTGAGGACCTCTGTGTATTCACTGAACTGCTGAAATGAGGATCTCTATCCACTGATTTCAAATCATGGGAAATCTAAGACATGCTCAAGATGTGTCCTGACATTGGAGAGGTCTGCATGCTCCCTAGGAAGTTGTCCTATGCTTTATGCTGGGCACTTACATGTATCTGGTGAACCTGCTGGTGTTGACTGGCGGATGTTCATGCGTGTGGGGTTGACCTGATGACTGTCTCTGGACATCAGATATCAGGGAAAACAAATCTGTTAAGTTGGATTTTAACATGACCGATCCTTTGTTGTGGATGAGCTGCTCTTTTCCCCATTGAAGTAAGTTTAAAGCGACTCTGTACCCACAATCTGACCCCCCAAAACCGCTTGTACTTTCAGATAGCTGCTTTTAATCCAAGATCTGTCCTGAGGTCCGTTTGGCAGGTGATGCATTTATTGTAAAAAAAAACTACTTTTAAACTTGCAGTCCTGTGCCTAACGGCCATGGCCTAGAGTGTCTGTGCCCTAACCTTGCACCACCCCTCCATCCCACCTCCCCGCCCTCTTCATCATTAGGAATGCCATTGGCAGGATTTTTCCTATTCCTCTGCAGTGAACACTGCACAGGTGCCTTAACGATCCAGCCCATGTTCCGGGCTGACACCGCTGATGAATAGGAGACCATCTGCCTGGAGCATTCCTAATGATGAGGAGGGCAGGGAGGAGGGACAGAGAAGTTGTGCCAGCCTAATGCACACACAATCTAGGCCACAACCGTTGGGCACAGGGCTGCAAGTTTTAAAGTTGTTTTTTAGGACAACTGCATCACCTGCCGGACGGACCCCAGGACAGATCTTGGATTAAAAGCAGCTATCCGAAGGTACAAGCGGTTTGGGGGGGGGGGGGGTCAGATTGTGGGTACAGAGTCACTTAAAAGTGGAAATTGCAGTGATGGCTATTGTGTGTACACAGATGCTTTTATACGGCACATGGAAGGCATAAGTGGGTTCCCTTTGAATAAAATGCTAGTGATATCCAGTGGTAGCAATCCTTTCCTACTTTGTGTGTATTTTATTGTTTGTTGTGGGCCTTCATGCAGTGGTGATACATGTGTGCGTTCTGTATCCTGTCCATGTGTATCAGCGGTACTTATGTCATTACCTGATATAGGTCACCTTCAGCATTTCTGTAGGTGATTGGTAAGTGATCTAACACTAGCTGATGTGACCCATGGGAGTAGAGTTGCTGTATAGTCATTCTACATGATGCAAAACACTGCTCTCCCCAAAACTCATCTGTACACTTACTCAGGAAAGTACCTGGGGGACATTTACTATGATTGCGCCCTGGCATACACCAGGGAGAAGGCGCAGATTTACCCCTTCTTCCTGGCATACACCTGCCATGTCCTTTGCTCACCTGATGGATGGGCAGGGGGAAAATAGTACCGCTCCATCCCATACTGTGCTGAAGTGTGATAGTAGGTGCCCGCAGAGCCCCCCCCCCCCATCATGCCAATAGGCAGCAGTGTAACGTCATGGAGGTGACATGACAGCCACTGTAGTGACTCGCAGACGTTGCCTATAAAAAGGGAGTCTGCAATTTTTACTTCAATGCTTTGACAGTGCCTCTACTTCATGGCATCTTATGAGTATGTATATTGCTGCAGAATAACTAACCATTTGGTACAGGTCAATGGGTTTTAATGCCATGTACACGTAGCAGAAATTTTCAGCAGGGAAAAACAAGCCCGCTGCGCCTTGGCAGATCGGCTGTGTTTTTTATGGGGGTTAAGCCGCAGCCAGAGAGCAGGGGTTGGGCAGTGATTTTTTTTTTTCTCTTGTTGGTGGACAGTCGGAGAACCCCATACACCTATATACAGAACCTGCAGAACCTTGAGCAGCAAATACAGCCAAAGATTTATAAGGTTAATGGAGCCTGGACCTTTAGTCCAGAGAGCCATTCCAGTTTTAAGTTCTTGCCGGATGAGGTAAATGACTGCGCACGTCACTCTCCAGCTGGTGGCACAGTTCGGCTGACTACGCAAGTCAAACTTCATAGACTTAGCTTATCTCCCGTAATCAGTCAGGGAGTGAAGCAAGTGGCTGTGTGCTTCTCTCTGCATGATCCAAACCTTTGAAATGTCTGGTTTACACGTCAAACTGTAAGGCTGGGTTCACAATAAGTTTTTGCAATCCGTTTAACGGATCTGTTTTTTTTTTTTTTTGACGGACACAAAAATGAGGTCGATCACATTTTGTATCCGTCAAAAAAAAAACTGATCCGTTTTTTTATAATGGAAGTCAATGGAAAAACGAATCATAACTAGAGATGAGCGAACCAGGTTCGGGTGCGAGTTCATCCGAACCCGAACGTTCGACATTTGATTAGCTGGGGCTGCTGAACTTGGATAAAACTCTAAGTTGTCTGGAAAACATGGATACAGCCAATGACTATATCCATGTTTTCCACATAGCCTTAGGGCTTTATCCAACTTCAGCAGCCATCGCTAATCAAATGCCGAAAGTTCGGGTTCGGATGGACTCGAGCATGCAAACAGTTGCATCTGTTTTTTGCAATCCGTTTTTTTTTTTTTTTTTTTTTTTTCTTTCCAAAAACTGTTTGCAAAAACGTAGTGTGAACCCAGCCTAATCTGAGGGGATTTATGCAAATAGTGGAGTTTTTGTATAGTGTGGTGTACAGCCTTGTGTTCTGTATACTGCTGAAAACATTGCTTCTAGAGAAACAGCGTAATGCAACTTAATATGTATTTGTACAGACAGGACAAATGTTTGCTTTGTTAGGGATCTGTGTTACACTAAACACGGCTGTGTGAATGAGACCGTAGGCAGAATACCAGATACTTGACAGCTGAATTTGCTGCAGTTTGTATCCCACTAATCTGTGTAGTCCTCTACACTGATATATTGTAACAAACTGCCAGGACAGGAGAGGTCTCTACTGCTGATCTTCAGTTCATCAAGCATTGTGTACACTGGGAACCATTGTTACCAGCACTCAACTGGGAGAAGCATCAGGTCCATATCCATGTAGTCTCTGTAGTCTATGTAAACTGTGGGGCTGTGATCCAGCTCTATTACAGCGTCATATGAGGGTAGAATAGCTTAGCGCTATGTATACACACACACACTTCATATAGGCAATAGAATTAGTTAACAGCTTCTTGACCTTTTTGTTTTGCACCAATTTTTCTGTGCCAATATGACACACACATCAAAAATGGAAGTATTAGGAAGTGAGGATCTATCTGCTCTAGAGATGTATACTTATGATGACAATAGGGATTGGACAGTGTCTATGGATGCAGGACAACCCCTCATCTCTACCAGAGCCATGGCTGTAATTCAGAGTTCTAATAAAAGATTCTTCATGAAGAATACGAAGATAGACCAGTCATGACTAAAGGAACAGTCTTCTCCCGGGGTTTGATAGTGTTGTTCCTGCTTCCAATACTTAGGAGAATGCATTGTAGTCTGCAAAGTGTCAAAGGCTATGCCAAGCTGCTGAAGTGCCACGGGCAAAATTAGGAGATAGCGCTTGTGCTGGGAATTCTACGCTGTCTGTCCACCAAGGGGAGGGGAAGCTAGGAGGTGTACCAACCTGTGGCACTTCAGGAGCTCACCATCTCCTCTGACCTTTGCTGCAAATAAAAAAAAAAAGCATTTATTTATTCTTGGAAACTAGAACAGCACTATTAAAGGTCCAATGCTTCAGCCTTGGCCTGGTGGTACAGTCACTTTAAAGGAGACCTGTCACCCCCCTGTGCTGGGGTCACAGGCTCCTAACCCCAGCTAGATCCCCTTATACATACCTCATCTGGCCGGGTTCCGGGACGGAGATATCCTGGTCAGAAGCCGGCGCGCGCACTGTGGGGGGGAGGTCCGGTGTCCATAGAGAATAAATGGAGCCGGACTCATCTTTGCTGCGTGCACACGGCTCCATTCATTCTCTATGGACGCTGGACTTCTCCCCACAGCACGCGCGCCGGCTTCTGACCGGGATATCTCCGTTCCGGGACCGGCTCCGGCAGCGGGATTCGGCCAGATGAGGTCTGTATAAGGGGATCTAGCTGGGGTCGGGAGCCTGTCACCCCGGCACGGGGGGTGACAGGTCCTCTTTAAGTGCTGTAGGGATTGTCTGTGGCATTTGAGGGGTTAACCAGCAGGTCAGACTCTCCAGCACTTGCTTTACTGGTAGCGGCAAATCCATTCAGATCTTAGAGAAAGGTGTATGTAGCAGAACCAAAGGCCCATTCGTGGCTACCATGAAAACACATTGGGGTGTAAAACATGCACTAGTTTGAACTGTTTATAGCAACAAATCACAGCTTAGCTATGGTAAAATGAAAGCTAAGCTGTGATTGTTTGCTATTAGAGATTAACAAGCTTACAGTACAAACTAAGCAAATCACTTTGTTAGCTCCTCAGTCTGCTTATCAGCCAGCTGCTCCTCCAGGTGCCTGGAGAAGCTGGGTCCAGTCAGTGGAGACTTCATCCAGGGCTGGGTCCAGCCTTTTTCAGGCACCCCAGGTGGAGCAGAACAGAGCGGCATGGACTTCTAAGGCTTTGTTCTTACTGTAAGTTTGCTCACCTCTAGTTGCTATGAGCAGTTTACACCACTGTATATCTTACACTTTTTGGCAAATCTCCCCCATTGGTAGTTGTAAAAGTGGTCAAATATGTGAGTTGCTGTATTTTATAATGCATTCTAATTCTGGGGGTATCTAGTGGATGACAGATTTGTGATATTTGCGTTTTGTAAGTAGAACCTCTCCTTTAAATACCTTAGTATGAATCCTGTATACATAACTAAAGAGAACCAATCATGGACGAAAGTTAAAATTTTTTTATTCCTTAATTAGATGCAAATCATAATTTAATTGACATTTGCAAATATAATTAATTATTTTTATTGTCACGTTTTTGAATTATTCCCTTTTTACTTTCCTGTCTCGAGCCGGCTCTTTTCAAAAGAGCCGGCGCGAGACAGGAAACTCCCGTCATGCAGAGTGGCAGGAAAGGTTCCCATGATCCTTTGCCTGCCGCTCTGTTAACACACAGTGATCTCGCGCTATACAGCGCAAGATCGCTGTGTATTATCTAAAGTCCCTCTTCTCTATTCTATTTATGAAGATACAGACTGCCTCTGCAGTCTGTATCTTTATACTTTACCTAATCCTCTTCTTCGGTGCAGCAAGGCCGGCGGCGCCATCTTGATTACGTCACTTGCGTTCCAGCGGTGGAACGCAAGGCCCGTAATCAAGATGGCGGTGCCCGGCCTTGCGGCACTGAAGCAGAGGATAGGTAAAGTATAAAGCTACAGACTGCAAATGCAGTCTGTATCCTCATGAAGTCTATCTATGAAGATACAGACTGCCTTTGCAGTCTGTATCTTTATACTTTACCAGATCCTCTGTTCCCTGGCTGTTCCGGCGGCGCCGCCATCTTGATGACGTCACGCTGGAACGCACAGCTGGAACGCAAGTGACGTCATAAAGATGGCGGCGCCCACTGGAACAGCCAGGGAACAGAGGATCAGGTAAAGTATAAAGATACAGACTGCAAAGGCAGTCTGTATCTTCATGAATAGACTTGGGGATAGATGTACTGTCATAATAGGGACAGTTATATTTAGGTGATTGGTTCTCTTTAAGGCCATACTCTTAGCTATTGGACTCAACTCCTCCTTGGTTTCCCATAATCCTAAGAGATCCCTCCACTGCTGCAGGGAACCCCAGGTTATCCCATGAGGAAACAAAAGATCAGGTACTCCAACATATGTAACTTCTGCCACCCAGAGAATGTTGATCTGTCCCTATACACAATACATTAATATACATGAACAGTTTGTATTAACGCTATTGACTGTAGACATCGGTGGATTGGTCATGTTAGGGCCTTTCTATACCGCCAAATGAACTGTCTGTAACAAGTGCGATCAATGATGCAGGGATGGTATTGGCGCTAATTCAAAAATGTCAGTTTTTTTGTCTCAGATTTATAAATCTGTCCTGGGCCATTGTTAGCAACACAAGTGATTTTAACGTTTGTGAACAATGCAATGAGCTGGTAACCAAGCTGATCACGCAGCTGACGGCAGGGATATTTATGTGGATCAGTCTTACGCAACAAACATTTAGGGGAACGTTGGTTCAGTCACCAGGTTTTACTCCTCCTGTAGGTGGGGATACCCCTGTGACTCCAGATTATAATGCATAATGAATCACACATGGAGTGGCATTGATGTATCAGTATTTATCTGGCTTTTCTGGTTGGGGCCCATGGTATTTGAGCAGCAGGATTGCATTGGGCAGTATTTACAATCCAAGAAAGTCGACCATATTTGCTTTCAACTCGAGAGTTGAAAGATCACTGTTTAATTCATACATTGTGCGCCAGTAGTCATGCTGAAACCCTGGCTAAGAAGGACTCCGTAGACTACTACTGGCTCAAGTGTGTTAAGATGTAAGGAAACCCCATGGTACATCTCCATAAAATCCAGCGCATTTTATTGAATATCCATTAAAGGGGTTGTCCGGCGAAAAAAAATTATTCACAGAATAACACACATTACAAAGTTATACAACTTTGTAATGTATGTTATGTCTGTGAATGGCCCCCTTCCCCGTGTCCCACCACCCCCACCCGTGTACCCGGAAGTGTGGTGCGCTATACATTACCTGTCGCGTGCCGACCACGGTCTCCGATCGTCAGCAGTGACGTCTTCTTCGGGAGCTTGGCGGATCTTCCCGAGTGCCGGCCGCCCTCTGCAGCGTCATCCGAAGCTCAGCCGCGATTGGCTGAGCATAACTGTGCTCAGCCAATCGCGGCTGAGCAGCTGATGACGTGGCCGCGTCATCAGCCGCTCAGCCGCGATTGGCTGAGCACAGTTATGCTCAGCCAATCGCGGCTGAGCTTCGGATGACGCTGCAGAGGGTGGCCGGCACTCGGGAAGATCCGCCAAGCTCCCGAAGAAGACGTCACTGCTGACGATCGGAGACCGTGGACGACACGACATGCGGTGAGTATAATGCACCACACTTCTGGGTCTAGCGTGGGTGGGGGGAAACACGGGGAAGGGGGCCATTCACAGACATAACATACATTACAAAGTTGTATAACTTTGTAATGTGTGTTATTCTGTGAATAATTTTTTTTCGCCGGACAACCCCTTTAAAACTAAGTGGTCAGGTCCCAGAAAAGACTTGCGTTAGAGTTTGTGGTGTAACTCTATGTCATTCATAGAACCGTTCAGGTTGTGTCCTCTATTGCTTCTCTGAAGGATATATTGGGCTCTGTCCTCCCACCTTCCTATGATATAATAGTGCAGTGTGAAAGTTCACTGCAAGGGGGTTTTACTTCAACAGCCGTTCACTTACATAGTCCTCTAGTAATGTAATCTAGTATAAGGCTGCATCCTTGTGACTCCGACCAGTGTCTAGTGACCTTATACGCTGATGTGATCTGACACACAGAACTTTGGATGCACTCTTCTGCTGGTCTCTAGTGGTCTATGGTAAATGCACATTGCCTACACCTTTCTGGCTGCACTAGTATTGTATGACAGTGCACTTTACGGTACTATGAATCACCTGTATAATGAATAGGTAACACAGTGCTATAACATTAATATACCAGTATAACCAGATTCTCACTCATATGTCATGTAGCTTATTTTAGAGATCAGATGATGGTGTACTCCACCAGTATTTTCCTATTATAAAGTAGTGGATCCAACTAACAACTATGCAGCAAGGTGCTACTTTCAGTACTTTATATGGGCACATTTGTAACCATTTTATTTTTTCCAATGCATGCAACAAAAAAGATGCAACTTTGTAGTTATATATCCCTATGGAAAGGTTTCTGGAGATGTGATGTCAAGTTATTTACGTCCATAGCCCTATAGTTGACTGACTATACATGACTATACGCTTGCTTACTGGAATTATTTTATAGGCTTATTGACAGTAAGGGCGGATTCACACTACGGAATTCTCGCGGACAATGTCCGCGGAATTCCGTCAGCTGTCCACCCGCACGGGCACGCGCTTTTCCGCCGGCCCCATAGACACCATTCTATGGGCCGGCGTATTCCGATATATACTGAAAGAAGTGTCATGTCACTTCTTTTAGCGGTCGCGGAATACGCCGGCCCATAGAATGGTGTCTATGGAGCCGGCGGGAAAGCACGTGCCCGTGCGGGTGGACAGCTGACGGAATTCCGCGGACTATGTCCGCGAGAATTCCGTAGTGTGAACCCGCCCTAAAATAGGATAAGATGGGCTTTTCATTTATGCATCTGTAAGATAATTACTAAACTTGGGGCCCTATTACTCGGAGTGTACACCGCCCGATTTACCCGATTATCCCTCTGCTTAATGGAGACAACGCATTGGTGGTTTCAGAGCATCCTGTCTGAATTGACAGGCCTCTCAACCAATCACTGGGCGGGACCGCTGTCTAGTACAGTCAGACAGTCGGGGGTGAAATTCAGCTAGAGGTAAAATATTTGGTAGCCACAATCATTGCTTTTCTTGGATCAGCTTTTGTAAAAGTGACAACCTAAATTTATCACAGCCCATAGACAGATACATAGCACATACACAGCACATACACATTCATGTCCTGTCTAAGGGCCCTATTACATGAGACTATTATCGTGCGAAAAATCGTTATATCGTTTGAATTTAAACTATAAACGTTCTGTGTAATTGCAGGCAATGATCGAAAAATCTTTGTTGTTAATTTTAGGTTAACGATAAACAATCTTGTTTGCGATCGTTTATCGTTAGTCGTTAATAGTTAAAAATCGCTCCGTGTAAAAATCGCTCCGTGTAATAGGACCCTAAAGCTGGCCATACACACTCAAAAACTGACAGCTGAACAATCATTCACATTGTTGTGTCTCCCGCCTAGCCTCTCCAGGAACTTTCGGCACGGCCAGTCGTTGGTGTTCTTTATGGGAAGAGCTGAGCTGCAGTGAGAGAGCTTTCATCTCTCCCTGAACAAATGAGTTAGGTGGTAACTTTTCACACCGTATACATTAGGCGGACACCACAAACAATAACACCAGAGTGCTAGTCCTAACCAGACCAAAAAACAACCATATTGCCCAAGAAGAAAATGTGATCTGGAAAAACAAGGTCTGCACCTCCACAATATATTCAATATTCTTTATTTTAATCCAAAATGTTAAAACACCTTTAAAAACACACACACTGGCCCCAATAAGGCACAGTGACAAACTGATCCATCCCACATAATAGTGCAGAGATAGCAAGAAATAATAAATATAATAATGATGTAAAGTGCAAAAGAATATTTGTAAACTATCTGACCCTATCATTAAGTGCCACAAAGTGCAAGTGCAAATGATATAAAAGGACAAAGCAATATCCTAAGGCAAGAAAAAAATTAACAATATACAATAAAGTGAAAAAATATGCATGAAAAGTTAAACAAACGGATAATGTAAAGAATCACATATGCTATCTCACGGATGGATCAGGCAGATTGACTTGAGATTCCGTCACTTGAGATAGAAGTAAATCTATATAACTTTCTGGCATCAGTTGATCTGAAAGAAAAAAAATTTAGTTGGACAACCTCTTTTAGGCTGGGTTCACACTACGTGTATTTGAGTTTGTATTTTTGAGGCTGTATAGCAACCAAAACAAGGAGTGGATTAAAAACACAGAAAGGTTCTGTTCACATAATGTTGTAATTGAGTGGATGGCCGTCATTTAATGGCAAATATTTGCTGCTATTTTAAAACAACGGCTGTTGTATTGAAATAATGGAAGTTATTTACCGTTATATGGCGGCCATTCACTCAATTTCAACATTGTGTGGACAGATCCTTTCTGTGTTTTCAATCCACTCCTTGTTTTGGTTGCTATGAGGACCTGACATGAGGACCAAATACAGCCTCAAATATACATAGTGTGAACCCAGCCTTAAAGTGTAACTATGATTTGTAACAACATCTGACATGTCATATCTGTGGGGCTGCTGAGGACCCTTCATCTCTGCTATATGGAGTTGAATTCCATAGACTGCTAATACAAGCAGTCTAAGGAATTATAATGGGAGCTTATGAAATTTCCAGCCGGAAGTTCCATAGGCTCTAATATAATTCAGTTATACTGCAGTGATAGCAGAGATGAAGGGGCAGAGTGTGCGCTTCTGAGCGCTTCTGCCCCTTTATTCTAGCGATCAGCGGGGTTCTCAGCACCCAGACCCCCACTGATTCGCACATGACATGTCAGAAGTTGTTGCAAATCAGTTATGCTTGAAATGGTTGATAATGATATGGAATTTTCTGCCCTTATTAGTGTTTGTACTGTCCATGCTGTCTGCGTTAAGTGGTGGCTGTACATCTACTGCGCCCTGTTGGAAATTGCTTAATTCTGTAGGCGTTTTGCTGTTGATGATTTTGTATTATGTGACCTGTCACTTTCCAGTTTCTTTTAGGGAACCTATGAAAATGCAGTCCACTCTGTGAGCAGCATGTAAAAGAGCAGGAGGAGCTGATTGATATATAGTTTTATGGGGAATGTTCCAGGATAACATGTTGCTTATTAAAGGAGGAGTCCAGAAAGGGACATTTAAAAAAAAAAAAAAAGTGTCGGGGAGAATGAAAAAAATAACATGCACTCACCTCCCCAGCTCCAGTGTTGATTACCGCATACTGGTACTCAAGTCCGCAGCCCTTTCCTGGTTTGAGAGGGGATCAAGCATGTGATGCTCCAGGCCAGGCAGTGGGGGGACCCTGCTATAGCTGAGCCAGCTGGAAACTTCACGTTTCAGCTCCCTTCTCAAACCAGGAAGCAACTGGTGAACTGGAGCAGCTGTATGCTGCTGCTGCTAACACTGGAGCCGGGAAGGTAAGAGCATGTGATTTTTTTTTTTTATTATTATTATTTTTTATTTATTTATTTTTTCATCCTCCCTGACACTTTTACAAATAGAAATGTCCCTGCACAGAGTTCTCCAAATCTCTGCTACTTCTGGGCTAGTTTGTACTCAAATAGCTGTTGATCTCTGACAATAGAATGGCTTGTCCCTCATAATTCAAATTACTGTAATATGCAGGAACTTTTGAAATGCAGCTATGTGTACAACAAACAGAGAACATGGACCTCAGCATGTGGGAATATTTTACAGACAGGACACACCTAGAGAGGAGCACAACTTGAGCATGCTCCGATCATTCAACATTTGAATACTGTTGGCTGAAGGTGGTGGATGCAGCCCAAGGGAGTCTGGGAAAATATGGATACAGGCGATGGCTGTATCCATGTTTTCCAGTCAGTGTTAGATCTGCATCCACCGATAATCAAATGGCCAACAACCGGAGCAGGCTCAAGTTGTGCTCCTCTCTAGATACCACTCAAAAAAGTAATTTCATGTCTGTGCATACACAGTGGTGTGGCTACCTCTGTGCTGTTGTTGTGGCTTAGGAAAGCCCTGCAGGAACCCTTTGTACTGATGAATGGTGGGGATCCCAGCTTGTGCACACTCGCTTCACTATGCAAAGTCATACACATAACCTGTATATCCGGGGCAGAGGTAAATGTATACAGAAGCATATTGATGTCATTATATAGTGATGTCCTTTGCAATCCACTAACAATATTAAGTGTATTGATGCCGCATTATGATGTGTACACTGGATAACATGGGTAACTTCATGTTACAGGAGACTGCTTAGTTCAATCCACTGTCACCAGATGGGTGTTTTGTCCCTGTCAGTCCCAATTCCACTTATAAGCCCCATAGCTGCAGGGGGTACCTGGGAATATGGGGCTTCAACTATTAGGTGAATTGTAAATTCTGCCCCACAAATCCACAGCAAATTACAGTATAATACATATGAAAAGGCCTTTAAAAACCCATGTGTAAAACCACAGATGAAGCCGTGGAATGCTTAGGGGGGGGGGGGGGGGGGGGCGGTTGGAAGCCATGTAAGATGCATACATATATTATGAAAAGTCTTACATGTCCGTGTTTTCTTTAGATTCCTTCATAGCAGGAGGTACATTACAGGGATTGGCCAGTCAGTATCAAGGAGAAATTATGGCTAGTCATTGCTGCATTTACTTTCAAGTGAACACTACTAAACCACTTTCTGTTTTTATTAATATTGTTTTTAGCATTATTGAGATTATCAGTGTTGTCATAAATTTATATGTGCTAAAACCATCTGTATGATTGCCGGCATCCATATGCTGCTGTTCTGGAAATCTGAATTGGGTTTGACGTGATTGTTGTCTTCACTTATGCTTAGGATCAGGACTTTTAATATACTTGCCAACAACCCAGCCCCCCCTTCCCACCTCATAGTTGAGTTGTATTTTCCTATAATTCAGGTATTGCTATTTTATCCCTAGTGAACAGTGCCCACTGCCCAGGTTCTCCGCTTCCACCAATACAGATCGCCAGATAACCACACATACCATTCAGTTAATCCGTAACGTGTTACACTCTACTAGAAAGCAATAATGCTTGGAAATGATGGACACTGAAAAGATTCAGCAGATAAATCCATAGCCTGTGTCTCATCAGACTGCATCAGTTGCGCATGTGGTTAGAATCTCGCATTTGGGCCGTATTATTATTATTATTATTATTATATATAATTTTTATTTATTTTTTGTAAATGTGGCTTTTGCTTTCTTTTCAGCTGGAGATGCTGATGACCCTCCAAGAATTACACCCAATCCTGTGATAAACGGCAATGTTGCCATGGCGGACGGCCACAATAATACAGAAGAGGATATGGAAGACGGTCAGTTTATTATTGGCATATTAACATTCAGCATTTCTGTTAAACTTCCTCCAATATCAACAAGAATTACTTAGTTTTCTAAATCCTATATCTATAGGAATACAGTCATGTGGTCAACATTATTGGTACCTCTTAAATGTTATGTCGCATTGTGCAATTTTTAGATTTACATAACTTCATCTTTGCAGACATAATAAAGTATACCTTTGTGCATTCAGGCTCTTGGGTAATGTTTGCCTCTTCTTTTGAATGCTATTGGTAAAACTGCAAGATATTCTTTATGTATTCAGCTATAGGGTGAAAGGTGATAGTGTTCTTCTGCTTTCAGATACCAGTTGGCGGTCCGAAGCAACATTTCAGTTCACTGTTGAGCGCTTTAGTCGACTTAGTGAATCTGTTCTGAGCCCACCATGTTTTGTGCGAAATCTTCCCTGGAAAATTATGGTGATGCCTCGATTTTATCCAGATCGACCACATCAGAAAAGTGTGGGATTTTTCCTTCAGTGCAATGCTGAATCTGACTCCACGTATGTCCATTTTATTATTGTTGCTGTCAAAGTTATTTCTATGTAATTTTGGTATTTTTATGAAAAGTACAGTCCACTTTTTTTTTTTTTTAATTGAATACAATTCATCATGTTGCACACCAATAGGACCCACTGCTTGTGCCAAGGGAAAGTACTGTGAGGATGTAAGAAGTACTAAGGAAACACAGTGCAAGATGTCACAGGTTTGCCCTAATGTTTCATTAGCACTACTTAACACCTTACAATACTTTATTTTAGCACCAGTGATAGTGATGTTTTGCCAGTTTGATAAAAACAACATGCCCAATAATAAAAGCAAGTGTGTGAAATGCTGTCAGACTGTCAGTTTATGTTTATATTTACATGGACCTGGATTGTAGTCTGGCACCCGTTCTCATAGTCCTGTAGGGTTATTTTGCTTGCAGGAGAAATTTATGGAAAATGTACAAAATTCATGCTACAATTATGTTATATCATGAAAGCAAGGCATTTAAGTAGAGGCATGCAATGGTGATTTCCTAGTTTTAAACAATTTACTTAAACGCCAACAGTGGTCAGTATACCCTAAAAAAGGTCAGTGTCTCAATAACTTGTCATGTGCCCTTTTACACAGCTTGAGAATGACGTCTCATGCTGTTCACAAGTCAACTTATTGTCTGCTGAGGTACGGCATCCCACTCTTCTTGAAGGACAGCCCTCAAGTAATTGAGGTTCTGGGGTACAGAGTTACGAGCCGCTACACAGTGACTCAGCTGATATCGTAGGTTTTCTATTGGATTTAGGTTTGGAGAAAGTGCAAGAAACCCTATTTGAGGTACCTTAGTCTCCAGCAGCCGTTCCCTAATGATGTAACCTCAGTGAGCTGGAGGATTGTCGACCATAAATTAGGCCTGTACTGTTCATACAGAGGCACAATGACTGGGTTAATGATGTTATTTAAGTAGTATGGGCTTGTCACTGTACCATTTACAAAGTGTAGGGCAGTTCTGTATAGACTAGACACACCTGCCCACACTAACGCCACCACCAAGCACCATTTAACAAGCTACTGGTTAGAGAACCGCAACTCACTGAAACATTAAACAGTTGGACATGTGTATGTATACCTGGGTCAATTGTTTTACTGAAAACCTGTGGCAACATACTAAGTTAAGCATTATGATGTTGAAAAGTCCCTTACCTAGCAGGTGTCGAGATTTTCAGCACTAGTGGGCCTGAGCAGTTTCATGACCAACCGTACCAATGTGCAACACTCTCAGACATTTTCTCAGATTTTGACATGTTTTTCTTTTATCTTGTAGGTCATGGTCTTGCCATGCACAGGCTGTTCTGAAGATAATCAATTACAAGGATGATGAGAAATCTTTTAGCAGACGTATTAGTCACTTGTTTTTTCACAAGGAGAATGATTGGGGATTTTCCAATTTCATGGCGTGGAGTGTACGTAGCGTCTTTAATGTAGTTTGTGCTCCTTTTATTGAATGCGGAATGACTGGGGTTTAAGAAAAATTGTGCTGGCTATTTAGTATAGACATATATGAATTGCATAGTCACTTATTACAGGCGTCCACAAGCACTCCTCACAGAACTCTTACCTTCTCACCTCCTCCCTTCTTTAATTATTGGGTGTTGTGCAGATATGTAGGTTTTCAACACCCAGACATGGAAGGATTTAATAGCATAAGTCATGACCATTACTGTCCAGTGTGATGGCATAATACAGTGACTGAGCTGAAATTGGATTATGTAGAGGCAAAGTCTACAAGTGCTTTAAACCAGTGTAAGCTCCTAGTTACCCTCCAGTGTTAGGGTCCTATTACACTGGCCGATGAAGGCCCGATCAGTGTTGCTAACGAACACCGATCTGCTAGATCTGCGCTTGTTGACTGGGCCTATTACACGTACCCGATAATCATTTAGCAAAGGCTGCAAGGACATCGTTAGCGATCTCCGTGCAGCCCTTGCCCAAACAGTTAATACCTGCCGTTCTCCTGCGTTCTGCATGTGTCCCGGCACCGCGCGGCTGCAGCTTTAGAGTGGCCTGTCTGAGCTGTTAGGATGCTCAGCCAATCACCGGCCGTAGTGGTTCTGGCCAGTGATTGGCTAAAGGGCTTGTCAGCTCAGACGAGCCGCTCTGAAGCTGTTGCCGCACAGTGCCACGACACATTCAGAACGCAGGAGAACAGGAACATGGACAGGTAAAGCGTTAATTGTTTGGGCAATCTTACCCATCGGCTGCACATCACTATTACATGTAGCCAAAGCTAGAAACAGACTATACGCAGAGATTAGGTCAGAAAGGAAAGCCTGAGATTTCTCCCCTTTTCAAATCCATTCCTGGCTTTAGCTTCAAATCTTTGGCAGATAATCTGTCAGATAAACTTTGTGTACATGGACCCTAACATGGAGCGATAATCAGCTGAATCGGGCCGGTTCGGCTGATTTATTGCTCTGTGTAATAGAGGACCCTTACTTTCCTGCCTGGCCTGACATGAGTGGAGGGATGCATCTCTATGCTTGATGCTACTGTTGCCAGCAAACCATATGATGCCCAGCAAGTATCATGTGTCGGTCCTAATTATAAGAAAAGAACTCTTGCACAATACTGGCAGCTGTGCTACCCAGCGTAGATAGTGATTCAAGGATTTCTGTTAAGGAAAATGGGAGAAAAACAGTCCACATACATGTACATGTGGGTTCGTTTTCTTTTTTTGTATTTTTATCATACTATAAACAACTAACTGAGCATATAAAACATTGCCTTATTCTAAGTATAATATGCAACATTAATGTCTATAGGAAAAATGTAAAATATGTTTTTCACTGTGTGCAAAGACAATAGACTTTAATCGTATGCTATTAGATTTAAAATACGGCCACATTTTGTCTGTTTTACTGTCAAACCTTAGTTGTATTTTACTGTGTGTGAACATAGTGTTAAAGTGAGATGTTTATGTAGGAGTTGAGTGGTATGAGTGCAAAAAAGTACATTGCTTTGATCCAGAACTCTGATTTATTTTGACATATCTCTTATAGGAAGTTACAGATCCAGATAAAGGTTTCATAGAGGATGATAAAGTGACTTTTGAAGTCTATGTGCAAGCGGATGCTCCGCATGGAGTAGCGTAAGTATTGCAAGCCACTTAATTATATATATATATATATTCATAGATTCATGTGGAGCATGGAAATCATTGTCATTGTTTATGACCTTCCCACCTGCTGCTTGATGGCTTACTCAGCAGGTCTGTGTGTTTTAGATAATGCTCAGAATATCACATCTTCTCTCTTTACTTGTCTGTAGCTGGGATTCTAAGAAGCACACTGGTTATGTTGGACTGAAGAATCAGGGAGCAACATGTTACATGAACAGTTTGCTGCAAACGTTATTTTTCACAAATCAACTCCGAAAGGTACGTGGTGTGTTTTTCTTCATTTAACTTTTTGTTATGTAACCTTTTAAATGTTACATCCAAGGGTTTTTATATTTTGAAATATTTTTTAGTATTTATGGTCAATATATTGTCTGGCTCTTGACCTCATTAAAATGCCACGCATTATTCGGCCTAAGCTGAAATATGACTGTATGTTGTATCTGTGGCTGGCTTTTAGGTCTTGTGCTGGTTAAAAGAGACCAAACGGGAAGTCCCGGCCAGTACAGTGTGTCCCGGCTCAATGCGTCTGTCAATCAGATGACTGCCTTCTCTCTGAGCACCCAGATGACTGAGACTTCTTGCCTTTGCTCTCTTTTTTACAACCGTTTTTTTCCAACCAATAACTAGAAGTTATTGTAATTTGCAAAAATGCTTTATTTCACATGCCCTGTTAATTTAGATTGAAACTTGGGTACCCTTGAAGAAGTCATTTATAAATCTGTATAAGTCTGTGGCACCAGTTGATTTAATTTTTTTACATTTGCATAATTTTTTTATTTTAATGTATTGAATTGAGCGACAGATTAAGCAGTGTGGTTTGGTGTAGAGTCGTCCTTATATTGTGCATCATACTTGGTTATTTTTTATTTTACAATGGGATCCCATGAGCAATGTATGCCACTATATGCTTAGGCAGTGACATTCCTGTAAAGTATGCATTGTGGAGTTCTTCTGATGCTTATACCTGACACACGCACTGCAAAACCCCTTAATGCAATAATGTAATAACGCCAGCGTGAACAGTGCCTGGCAATGCTATAGTCTGTGTGAAGACTTAAGTGAATGCATATCTTGCTTTCCTAGGCTGTGTACATGATGCCCACAGAAGGTGATGACTCCTCCAAGAGTGTGCCACTAGCACTGCAGAGGGTCTTCTATGAATTACAACACAGTGACAAACCTGTAGGAACTAAAAAGCTAACAAAATCCTTTGGGTAAGTTATTAGGTTTTTTTTTTTTAAGGCTAAGGCGACAGCATGGTGGCCCTGATGAATCTAATTAGAGAAAACTAGTTGGAGGGTACTATAGGGCTAATATAGGGACTGAACCAAGGGGTGGACTGGGTAGGAGTTGCCCTTAAGGGCAAATGCCACACTGATCCCTGTCTAGACATTCTCTCAGCACTAACATATATAGTAAGTGCTCACTATAGCTAGCAATTAACTCCTCATACTTATCCTTTGCTCATAGTAGAATTACCTAGGCTGTATGCAATTGTATCCACATCTTGGCTGAAAAGTCTGTATACTAGGCTTTCTTACTCTGGATGTAAACAAGGATTTTTTATTCACAATTACATGAGTGAGAGAGTGTGTATATAATTTTTTTATACATACTTATAAAACCCTTAACGTTTAATTGAAAGTTCAGTAACAATCAAAATACACCAAACCACTCACAAATTGTTACAATTTTTTGTATTGATTTCAGTATATGAAAAAATGTGACAACAAAGTCAATACCAACAAAGGATGATCCACGACTGATGAACACAGGGGGGCCTACAAATCTGGGTCATATACTATATTCGGCAGATAATGGTGACAGTAATAAATCATGTGACGATATCTGAGGGTAACATCCCTATCCGCCCTATTTAAACATCTAGGCTGTCAGTAGCATACTGAGGCTGAAACTGAGGGCACCAATAGTTAGGAAATAAGGGGACGGAGGGCTAGATATTTTTTTTTTTTTTTTGAGTGCTTGAGTCCGTAGATAAGCATCTACATATAGATGATGCTTATTTTCTCTAGAGGCCACAGGCCCCCTCTTATACAGAGGGTTTATGATTCAGTCGTGAAGCAGTAAGGAAGCAATAGTCATGCGTGCAAAATAAGTAAAGTTTTAACACTTTTACATTAAAACATATTTTGCTTGAACTGTTTAACCAGTGTGCTGTTGATATTTACTCAGAATAGGTTTTCTTAATTTGTTTTGCATTTGCTTGTTAGGTGGGAGACTCTAGATAGCTTCATGCAACACGATGTCCAAGAATTATGTAGAGTGGTAAGTTATCCTGTCCAGACATGCTACCTCAATGATCTCCGGTCTGACCTAGTAAGAACATTAATACAGAGGGCTCAAGAAGCTGTAAGGAAGCAATAACAATGCATACAAAATAAGTAAGGGAAACTATCAGCAGGTTAGACGAATCTACCTGCTGATAGCTCCTTTTTGCACACAGGGCGCTAAAGATGAAGATATGTGCAGTGCCATTTCCGTGCACTTTGCAGTTTAATCCAGTGTGTAGTGAGGCCGTTTGGAGCCCTGGAGGTGGGGCTACTACCCTCATAGCAACAATCCGCTCTGGCCTGGCCCCCTCTAATGATTAGTAGTGGAGCAAGCGGGCCAGCTCTGGTGCACCTCCCCGCCTTCATCCTCAGTGCCCGGTGCAGTTGGGAGCTGTCAGCAGGTTAGATTTGTCTAACTTGCTAATAGTTTCCCTTTAACTTCAGGTGATTCTAACTTTAAGTTTTACTGTCAGCTTTTCAAAACAAAACTTTGACACGTCTAAAGTTTGGGGTTTTAGTGTTCTGCACGCAGCCCCCCCCCCCTCCAAAATGTTGATTATTTGAATGAAAGGAAACTTCCTGCTCTACCTGTCTTGTTGCAGAGTAATTCTGAAACTTGTCTTGTTGCAGGAGTCTAGTAGAGCAGTGAGCTGGGGAGTAAAGCACTCAGCATTGCAATTCTCCTGCCTTTATTTAGTGATCAGTGGGTTTAAACTATAACTTTGTTTAAAAGCTATCATTAGCTGAAGATACTAAGTGATACTGATATACCTGGTGCAGAGTAGGGAGATAGTGATTGACAGAACACCCACAAAAAGAATCCCATGTCGTGTTTCCTCAAACCCTGCACAAGGCATATCTGCAGTAACTGCATTACCAGTTGCATACACTTATCAGATGCATGTGGTATAGGCTTTTGCATTAGGGGGTAGAATAACCACTTAGCAGTACGTAATTAGATTTTTTTTTTATCTTAGTTACTGGACAACGTGGAAAATAAAATGAAAGGAACATGTGTAGAAGGCACCATTCCAAAGTTATTCAGAGGAAAGATGGTGGTATGTGTCCTATTATGTCATTGATAAGAGGGTGAAGAGGGTGTTTTCCTTTTAGGCTGCTAAGACTCTCATTCTGTTTCAGTCCTATATCCAGTGTAAGCATGTAGACTACCGGTCTGAGCGGATAGAAGACTATTATGATATTCAACTAAGCATAAAAGGAAAGAAAAACAGTGAGTACAAAGTATAAGTAGAGGTTACTGTATTTGCTCTCCCCCTCCCCCTTGTTTTGAAGCCTGTTCTACAGTCTTAAAGGGGTTGTCCGGCGAAAACAAATTATTCACAGAATAACACACATTACAAAGTTATACAACTTTGTAATGTATGTTATGTCTGTGAATGGCCCCCTTCCCCGTGTTTCCCCCCACCCACGCTAGACCCGGAAGTGTGGTGCATTATACTCACCGCATGTCGTGTCGTCCACGGTCTCCGATCGTCAGCAGTGACGTCTTCTTCGGGAGCTTGGCGGATCTTCCCGAGTGCCGGCCACCCTCTGCAGCGTCATCCGAAGCTCAGCCGCGATTGGCTGAGCATAACTGTGCTCAGCCAATCGCGGCTGAGCGGCTGATGACGCGGCCACGTCATCAGCTGCTCAGCCGCGATTGGCTGAGCACAGTTATGCTCAGCCAATCGCGGCTGAGCTTCGGATGACGCTGCAGAGGGCGGCCGGCACTCGGGAAGATCCGCCAAGCTCCCGAAGAAGACGTCATTGCTGACGATCGGAGACCGTGGTCGGCACGCGACAGGTAATGTATAGCGCACCACACTTCCGGGTACACGGGTGGGGGTGGTGGGACACGGGGAAGGGGGCCATTCACAGACATAACATACATTACAAAGTTGTATAACTTTGTAATGTGTGTTGTTCTGTGAATAATTTTTTTTCGCCGGACAACCCCTTTAAAATATGTAATAGTGACATAAATTGCTGCAGGTAAACCCTGGCTTTGGTGCCTTGAAATGTGGCTGTCTCTGATTTAGTAAAACTGCATGGATGTTCTAATAAAGTGCCAGATTATTAGTCTTTCCATTATGATCTGTGTTTAGTCTTCACCTATCCATTTTTGTATGTGAACGACCAGTCGAGCTTCAGAATTTCCCAATAATGTCAGGCTAGCAGCAGATTACTTGCCAATCCAGCATTGGTTGTTAGATGTTGAAGTGGTTCTGGCTTAGAGCATGTTCACAGGTAGGTGTGTGTGTTGTGGTTTACATGCAAAGAAATCTGCAGCATGTTATCGGTGAGTTTTAATATTCACTTTCTTTCACTCATTGAACAATTAAGTCCAAGGCATTGGGTGCAGGTTTTATTCCGAGAACGAGCAGATTTTACTTGCACAATGTGTGTAAATGTGTTCTTTAACTTTAAAGATAACTGGAATCGTCTTTACAATCTTATTACATTATTGGGATACAACATTGTCAGCTTGCATGGTTTTAAGGTATTGAAGGACACTGTCACCCCTTGTTGCATTATGACTTCTTTACACAGATGTAAGTAAGGAGGTGTAAGGAGTTTTCATACGTTATTTTCTATCATAGGTCATGGTGCTCGTTCCAGTAAAAAGTGATTTTTTTTTTTTTATCATCTGCTGGTTCTGCTATTGGGCGGGGCTTCATGGCTGAAGTGCCACTTAGCCCCGCCCACAACCCACAGTTGGCCTCGCCAAGCATTGGAACAGGCCAGCCCAAAGTTCTAGGCCCCACCCCCTCTAGGTCTGCTCATAGCAATGGCTGCGTCGATGACTTCACGAGGGGCGGGGTCAACAGTGGTGGTGTAGGCCGGGGCTAAGTAGTGCTTCGGCCGTGAATCCCCGCCCAGATAACACAATCCGCAGATGATAAAAAATCAATTTTTACTGGAGCAAGCACCATAATGTATTATATAACCCATTACACCTGTGTAGAGAAGTCCTAATGCAAAAAGGGGGTGACAGTGTCACTTTAAGCTTGTTGTGTCCTTAGTTTTTAATTGTCTTGCGTGCTGCTTTGTGATGCCAGTTTATAGGAATTGCTTTAATGTGGTTTGAGAAACCATTGATCAAGTGTAAATCGGGCGTAATTTACGCCCTGGTACTTAACGCATCAGGGCGTAAATTTACGCCCGATGTTTCCCCGATCGCTGTGTGTTCGCACACAGCGATCGGGGAAGATGGCCTGCTATAAATCATAGCAGGCCATCTTAGCTTCTCGGCACGGGGGGTGGTTAACACCCCCCGTGCTTACGATCGCCGCTATTGGCACCAAGCGCCATTACTGTAAAAAGTAATGGTGGTCACAGTGCCACCGGCCTGATCGCCGTGAATTCACGGCGATCGGGCCGGTGGCACGGCGATCAGAGTCCACAAAAATAGTAAATACCTGCTCTGGAGGGGTCCTAGCTACCTAGCTGAGGGGTCCAGAGCAGGTATTTGTACATTACTCACCTGTCCCGGGGTCCTGATAGGCATCTTCCGGGTTCGCGGCGTCCTCCGTCTTTCCGTCGGGTCTTCAGCTATTTCTCGCGGTCCCCATCGCCTTTTTTCGGCTCCAGCCTCGTCTTTTTCCGGATTTTGCGCTCTGCTGCCCTCTAGCGGCTATGTGTAATACACTTAGCAGCAGCTACAGGGATGTTCAGAATGTAGAAAGTGTTTTGTTTTTGTTTTTTCCCAAATAGTTTTTTTTCTATTTTCCGCACCCTATCGCCGCTGAGTGTTGATCAGCATCGCATGAAAGTGCGCTGCTAATCAGCAACTCCTCCTTTTTGGCGTAGGGTGTTTTTTTTTTCTATATTCTACTGCCACGGTCTGCTGATAAGTTTATCAGCAACTCCTTTGTTGGCGTAGGTTTTTTTTTTTTATACTTACTGTAAAAAAACACGTAAAAACACTACATTACACCACACTACATTGAATAAAGTTTGACACTACACCACTACATACCCCATATACCAATCCCCGTATAAAGATGGCCCCCAGGGTGTTTTTGGCGTCGGACGCATACGTTATTATTGCCTCCGACACTGAAACAGCCAGTGAGGATGAATGGGGGGATCCTTCTTTCCTCCATTCATCATCATCCAGTGATGTGTCTGGAGGTAGCATAGCGTACGCTGCCCCCCAGACACGTTTTTTCCGCCAGTACCGTCCCAATTAGAGATGACGGTATGAAATTCTACAAACTGTGAGAGTACCTCAGGGTGCACTTACAGATTTAGGGTACATGCACACTGCGGCATGGCGAAGGATAACCGTTAGTGCATTCTGCAGCTGGCACCCGCCGGCGGACTAATGCGGACGCGTGTCTCCACCCGTGTCATAGACTCCAATCTATGCATGGGCGGATTCCATCGTCCATCCAAAGAATGAACACGTTGGACGGAGAGCGGAATCCACCCGTGCATAGAATGGAGTCTGACACGGATGGAGATGTGCGCCTGCATCACTCCGCTGGTGGGTGCCAGCTGTGGAATGCACGAAGGGTTATCTGTCGCGATTCCGCAGTGTGCACGTACCCTTATAGTGTATTTAGGAAGGGACACCCGAATCCAGCCCCAAATGCCCCCTCCCCCCATCCTTGGAACAAGTGGGAAGATCGTCCGGGAACTGATCTTCCCACTGCTGGATAAAGGTTACCACCTGTACGGGGATAACTTTTATACTAGCACCCCCCTCTTCCGATCCCTCGTTGCCCGAGCTACTGTAGCTTGCGGCACGATCCGAAAATATCTGAAGTAGTAATAGCGCCCTAATATTTAGCAGCCATGGAGCGGACCCAGCGCTTCTGGATATAAAGGACCCCGTATCGCACCAGGACAACATTTTTCAGGTGACGTCCCCCACACTGGAGAACGGGAGACCCCAGAAGAAGCGCAGAGTGTGGGGTAATGGGGTATCAGGAAGGACACCATTTTCCAGTGTGACACCTGTCCTGATCACCCCGGCCTCTGCATACTGGATCGCTCCAAGGCGCACCACACGTCATCTGAGTTCTACATTAGCTAAATTCTGTCCCTTATTCCTATTTCAGGGGTCACATTGATCCGGGGATTAATCTGATCGCCATTATGGAGTCAGGAAGGAATTTTTCCCCTGTGATGAGGCTACTGTCGTCTGCCTCACGAGGGGTTTTTGCCTTCCTCTGGATCAACACAGATTGAGTTTGATGGACACCTGTTATTTTCAACCTTATAAACCAATAATTGGCCTAATACCCCCAAATAAATTAGAATTGTCCCTTTTCCCCAGCTAAATAGGTATGGCCGCCATTCCCATTAGAGACTTGCCATGATGCAATTACAAAGCCTCTGTGCTGCCAGGACAGTAGAAACCCCCCACAAGTGACCCCATTCTGGAAACTACACCCCATAAGGAATCTAACAAGGGGGGCAGTGGGGATATGGCCCCCTGGTGACGGCCACATTTGGGACGTGAAAATGATAAAAATGGTATTTTTTATTTTCTCGGCACATGTTCTACGTAAGTGCCCGTCACCAGTGGGGTCCATATGCTCACTGCACCCCTTGTTAGATTCCTTATGGGGTGTAGTTTCCAGAATGGGGTCAATTGTCGGGGGTTTCGACTGTCCTGGCAGCACAGGAGCTTTGTAATTGTGACATGGCCTCCATCCTCCATTCCAGCCTCTAAATGGCGCTCTGTCCCTTTGGTGGCTTGCCCTGTGCCCATATGGCACATTATGCCCACATGTCGGGTATTTTCGTACTCAGGGGAAACTACCCTACACGTTTTGTGTTCATTTTCTTTTTTAACCCGTTGTGGAAATGGAAAAAATCAAGGCTAGAACAACATTTAGTGTAATTTTTGTAAAATTTTTACTCTAAATCATTAATTTTGTCATGATTTTTTCATTTTCACAAGGGGCTAAAAGATAAAAAAAAAAAAACACTAAATGTGTAGCGCAATTTCCCCTGAGTACGGAAATACCCCACATGTGGACATAAAGCGCCATGCGGGTGCAGGGTAAGCCTCCGAAGGGAAGGAGCGCCATTTGGTTTTTGAAGGCTGGATTTGGATGGAATGGATTTCGAGGGGCCATGTTGCATTCAAAAGGCCCCTGTGTTGCCAAGACAGTTGAAACCCCCCGCAAGTGACCCCATTATGGAAACTACACTCCTCAAGGAATGTAACAAGGGGTGTAGTGAGCATATGGACCCCACTGGTGACGGGCACAATTGTGGGACACGTGGCGTGAAAATGAAATATTACATTTTTTACACTATGTTGGTTTAGCCTTAAATTTATCATTTTCACAATGGGTTAAAAGAGGGGAAAAAACAATGTGTAGAGCAATTCCCCCGTAAATACCCCACATGTGGACATAAAGCGCCATGTGGGCACAGGGCAAGCCTCCGAAGGGAAGGAGCGCCATTTGGATTTTGGAGGTTGGATTTGGCTAGAATGGATGATGAACGCCATGTCGCATTTACAGAGCCCTCGTGCTGCCAAAACACTGGAAACCCCATTCTGGAAACTACACCCCCTCAAGGAATCTAACAAGGGGTGCAGTGAGGATATTGACCCCTTGATGACGGTGAAAGTGGAAAAATGAAAATATTCCCTTTCACGTCACATTGTTCCACATTTGTGCCCGTCACCAGTGGGGTCCATATGCTTACTGAACCCCTTGTCAGATTCCTTGAGGGGTGTAGTTTCCAGAATGGGGTCACTTGTGGGGGGTTTCCAGTGTCTTGGCAGCACGAGGGCTCTGTAAATGCGACATGGCCCTTGAAATCCTTTCCAGTGAAATTCAGCTTCCAAAAGCCAATTGGCGCTTCTTCCCTTTGGAGGCTCGTCCTGCGCCCGCTTGGCGCTTTATCGCCACATGTTGGGTATTTCCGTACTCGGGAGAAACTGCGCTACACATTGTCTTTTTTTTCCTCTTATCCCTTTAAGAAAATGAAAAATTGAAGGCTAGAACAATGTTTTAGTGTAAATTTTTTTTCTTTTTTCACGCCATATTCAGAAAATCTGTGAAGCACCTGTGGGGTCCAGTTGCTCACCGCACCCCTTGTTACATTCCTTGAGGGGTGTAGTTTTCTTAATGGTGTCCCTTTTTAGGGTTTTTTTTTTTTAGGTTTTGGCACCCCAGAGCCTCTGCCAACCTGAAGTGGTACAGTCAAAGATGACCAAATATAACGGAGGCGTTGAAATTCACTAGGCGCTCCCTTATATCTGAGGCTTGTGGTTGCGTCAAATAGCGCAATAGGGCCACATATGGGGTATTTCTATAAACTGCAGAAATGGGGCAATAATTATTGGGGTGCATTTCTCTGGTAATAGTTTTATAATTATGAAAAATATTGGATTACAATAAAATCTCTGCACAGAAAATTAAAATTTTCTAATTTCTTACACACTTAGCTTTTATTTCTGTGACTCCCCTAAAGGGTTAAACTTTCTGGATATGCTTTTGCAGAGTGTGGGGGGTGCAGTTTCTGAAATGGGGTGCTTTGTGGGGCTTTCTAACATACAGGCCCCTCAAATACACTTTAAACCTGAACAGGTCCCTAAAAATATCTGATTTTGAAATTTTACTGAAAATTTGGAAATTTGCTGCTAATGTTTTTAAGCTTCCTATTGTCTAAAAAAATGAAAGATCGTTTAATAAATGCTGCCAACATAAAGTAGGCATGTTGCTAATGCTATTTATTATATAATTTATGTGGCATAACCATTTTCTGTATAAGCAATAAAGTTTCAAAGTTGGAAAAATGCATTTTTTCACGTTATTTGGGGTTTTTTCATAAAGATTCGTTATGAGTATCGACTCCAATTTACCAGAAATGTAAAGTACAATATATCACGAGAAAACAATCTCAGAATCGCACGGATAGGTAAAAGCATCCCGAAGTTATTAATGAATAAAGTGACACTGGTCATATTCATAAAATTTGTCTCGGTCATTAAGGCCATTTCAGGCTCTGTCCTTAAGGGGTTAAAGCTCTGTAATAACACTCAGCACGGTAGCCAGCAGAATAAACTGTTTAGGCCCAAGGTTCCTACAAGATGGGGGGTAAACATGACACTGATTCCTAAGTGTGGGCATATTTTCTGAGGGCATTGGAAATAATATGAATTCTTGTCATAATGTTGGGAAGCTTTCAATGTGAAGTATCAGCGATTTCTTGCCACTAACCTGATTTTTACATATTGAAAGTCTTTAGGGATAATGTTAAAAGCTCCATACCCTTTAAAACAGGTGGTTCATGAGGATTTGCATCCAAAGCTACTTTAGGAGTGATGATAGGTGGGTTTGGTTGGCTTAACGTTAGTTTATCCTCTGTGGTACAAATACGTTCTTACTGAGTAATTCAAATAGAGATCAGTAAGTTGTTCTTTTTTTCATATGCCATGCAACAGATTATTAGATTTTGCTTTTAATATGTATCTAAATTTTTGTTTTCCAGTCTTTGAATCCTTTATAGACTATGTTGCAGTGGAGCAGCTAGATGGTGACAATAAATATGATGCTGGCGAGCATGGCTTGCAGGTAAGTACTTGTAATGTTAATTTACCTAAACTTCTTGTATTTACTATTGACTGTGCATTGTAAACATACGGCGATTTTTCCACTTATCGGGTTAGTGAGAACTGCTGGTTGTATGTTACTTGTCTACAATTGCTGTCCTGAAGACAACATCTATGTCTTTGGGGACAGAATGCATGCAGCAAGTAAGGAAGCCCATTGTAAGATCAAGTCATTAATTCTGAATACTAATCATATAAGTAATGACCAATACACTTTTATGTTACATTGGTATGCAGCTTTTATGGAACATTGCAACCCCTCAACCAGATAAAGCGATCTGGAGTTGTCCAGCTTGCTGGTAGCTCTATTCCAATCACAGAGAGCTTCATATTCTTGCTGTTTTTGGACACCTCATTGACTGTAGGAGTCTAAAATTCACCCCCTCTACCTGAGGCTCAGGGTACTGCTCTCTACTTCTGTATCAGCACAAGTTCACTGAGAAGTTGGTGATTGAGAGATGAATTTGTAGTAACTCAAGTATAAAATGGTGGTAAGCCTCCAAGCTACTGAACCACTAGTGAGAAAGAAATTGATAATTTATATACAAAAACTGTGTTTTAGCGGCCTGTAAGTAAAAGTGCAACTATTTTTTATGTATTTGTAGCTAACTTGTGGTTTTGATTTTCTCATTTTGCAGGAAGCAGAGAAAGGTGTAAAATTTTTAACATTACCACCGGTATTACATCTTCAGCTCATGAGGTTCATGTATGATCCTCAGACAGACCAGAACATAAAAATTAATGACAGGTAATGAATAATACTGTTTGCCCTCACAGTACTGTGAATGTACGATGCAGGGATGATGTGGGGTCAGGAGCTTCAACAGCAAGTTTCGACATTGGATGTTATCCTGGCCATTTTAATCCTGTATATGTTGGGGTTGGTAGTAGTGTCTGTGCCATCTAAGTAGTTTTACAAAGGATAGGGATTTCCTCTGTAAGCTTATCTGCTCTGCTGCAACACAGTTGGGTCTTCCATATTGAGCCTTGTTTTGCTATGCAGTTTTCCCATAGTGGGGCTAAAAAATTGTAAATGAAAGTTTCCAGAACGAAAAAAATAAAACATTTTACATTCAAAAGGAATCATGCATGGGTCGTTTACAATTATAAAAAAACAATTATTTAACACATTATGTATACCACAAAGCAGTGCCATAAGAATAGGTAACTCATCCTATATAAACCAAGCGCCTATGTTTACAGAAAAATAGTCATGTCTTTCATATTCAGGATGACTTTTGTTTCAGGAAGGATAATGTAATGTTCAGATGTATCCAACAAAACTTTGAGTCCAGCTTCCAGCAAATAGTTGCAAAAATAAGATTTATTAAACCTTCATCCCCGTACACACACTGCAGCTTGCTCCCAACAAGACGCCTACGCGTTTCAGCTGCGTCACGCAGCTGAAACGCGTAGGCGTCTTGTTGGGAGCAAGCTGCAGTGTGTGTACGGGGATGAAGGTTTAATAAATCTTATTTTTGCAACTATTTGCTGGAAGCTGGACTCAAAGTTTTGTTGGACGCATCTTATGGCACCTGTTGGAGTGAGAGTCCGAGCTAGGAAGCAATAGGAAAGAGGGTAAGCTGGCTTTTCTTTTTCATTACAATGTTCAGATGTACTATGCATAATCCCTGTATAGGCCTGCAGTGGTGTTTGTCTGCAGCTATATATCTCTTGTTTCTCTTCAGGTTCGAGTTTCCAGAACAGTTACCACTGGATGAGTTCCTGCAAAAGCCTGATGTCAAAGACCCTGCTAACTACATACTGCATGCTGTGTTGGTGCACAGTGGAGACAACCATGGAGGACACTACGTTGTTTATTTAAATCCTAAAGGAGAGGGCAAAGTATGGAGGAACTATTCATATTATCTAGTTGTCTTGTATAGCGTTAATACTGTAGATGTAAAGACTCTCCCATTCTCTGATAATTTTGCTGGATTCCTGGAATGTCATCAGAATGTGTATTAGGAAAAGGGCCCTCACGAATAGAAAATTTTACAATGCGACCATGTAGTATAAAATATATATTTTTAAAAAATTCACGCACATTGCTACAAATGTAGCATGTATTTGCATAATAGAAAACAGGACAGGAAGTGTAGGTGATTGGGCAGCTTGTACAGACAGCTAGATATCAGTCTGTGCAAAATGTTAGAGCCTTTTCCAAGCTCCTGAATTGCTGCTGGCTGGAATGCCTCTTTGGTTCCTCTCCTATCCCTGACCTGGATTGACAGTCATCTGGAAATCCCAAGCATGGTCAGCTAGGGGAGGGGGAATGAGAAGGCATTGTAGCTTGCTGCAGATCAGGATTCTGGGGAAGCCCCTCTCACACTTTGCACAGTATAGAAGTGCAGACTAATATATGAAAGGTAACGTGTCTCCCTATTCTAATAGCTGTCTAAGTGTCAGCAGTTTGGAACATGAATTTCAACTTACTGATTAGGCTGGGTTCACACTACATTGTACCTTTCCGTTCAACGTATCCATTTTTAATTGGTTACTTTCAAGAGACAGAAAAACCTAGTCAACACTATGTTTGCGTACGTTAAACGCATCTGTTTCGATCTTTTTTTTTTTTTTTTTTTATAATGGAAATCAATGGAAAAACTGATTCAATTGGATGGCACACAATTGCATGTTTGTTTTCCATAAAAAACGTATACGTTAAACAGATAGGAAAAACGTAGTGTGAACCAAGCCTTAACCTTAATGAATGTAAAATCTGTGACCAGCTTTACTAAGTTTTTCTGATCATATTGCTGTAGGGGGCTTACACAACTTTTCTCAGGGGAATGGATACAAGCAATGATGAATGATATGGTTTCAAGAGGAAAAAGTCACCATTAATTTAGTTTTGAGAAAAATGGAAATAAAATATATTTATGAGAAACAATGGCTACTATTTAGGCAGTGGCGCAGTATGTTTGTGCTTTTTGGCAACAATAAAAAGTGTCTGTGTCTAGTCTTCAGGAATTGATATAGCATGTATAACTGCACCAGAATCTGGAGACTAAGATTTAAGTTGTTTGCATGATACTTACACTAAGGCTGCATTCACACGTTCTGTACAGTTGTCTGTGCGCAGGGACAAATTTATAGCCAATTCCTTTGTGTTGGGCTATTCACATATTCAGTGTCTTGACGGATCTCCAATCTTCCATTTAAAAATGACATGTCATAACTCTGAACAGAAGCACGGATCTGATTCTACATAGCAATCAATGAGAGCCATGTTTTTCATGGATGTGACATCCGTGTTCGCCTTTGTTTTTCACGGATGTGATGTCATCAATGTAATTTAAAATGCTTTAAAACAGATCCGTGAAAAAATCGGACACTGATGCGAAACAGATGACAAAACGGACTGTTTTGCACAAATCACAGAGGTAGCTAGCTGAGCACAATCACGGACCAGAAAAAACACTGTGAATGCAAGGTTTTCTTAGTGTCTGGAGTGCTGTACATAGTGTTTGCTGTAACTATGTACGATTCACTTTAACTACCTTTTAGTTATCTCCATATTGTCTTTGTCTGCTGCAGTGGTGTAAGTTCGACGATGACGTAGTGTCAAGATGTACAAAGGAGGAAGCTATTGAGCATAATTATGGAGGTCATGATGACGACTTGTCTGTTCGGCACTGTACAAATGCTTACATGCTGGTTTACATCAGGGAATCAAAGCTTAGTAAGTATATCAAAATTGCATGTATATTAAAGAGGGGTTTCTAGGACTTTTTTGATGGCCTGTGGTTAGGGGGAACCTTTATTGTCGGGTCAATGATGGTTGGACTTCCACCACCCCAGCTGATAATAGTACAACTCTGCTCCAACTAGTGATGTGGCCTCTCCAGTATTTACCAGGCACAGCTCTGTACTACTTGTAGTCAAAGACCGTTGTATTGTAATTCAGTCCCATCTCTAAGGACAAGCCTTCAATATTTAAGTCTCAGAAAGAAGTATTGGATATACATGGGTTAGCATTAGGATGAGCGTATGAATTATTAAGCAGTTTGTACTTTACACATTTGGCTTATTGAAAGTGAAATTTTTTTTTATTTCTTAGATGAAGTCCTACAAGCTGTTACAGATCACGATATCCCTCAGCAGCTTGTAGAAAGACTACAGGAAGAAAAGCGTATAGAGGCTCAGAAAAGAAAAGAGCGTCAAGAAGCTCATCTATACATGCAAGTTCAGGTATGCTAATTTTTGCTTCATTTTTATTTTATTTTTTTCTTTTTCTCTCTCCCAGAATTTTTTAGGACATCAATTATGTTGCTTTTAAAATGCTTATGACTACAAATTATTTTTATAGATGGGCAGTGATTTTGCCCAGACACGTCAATAGTTTAGATCATACATAGTCTTTGTCCTGAAACCTGCGGCAATTATGAATCATAAGCTGGGGAAGTTCACATCGGTGAGATTCACTCACTACCGGCCACCCAATCTGACGGATTACAGGTCTCTGGCTCCATAGACTAAAGCAAAGGATAACCCCTGTAAACAGTCTGATCAGGCAGTGGTGCGAGCCAACATTCAAATGACTGTCAGTGTTGATATATAAACAGTCAGGTCTACCAAAGAAGACACTGACAGAGGTAGTGTTTTTGAGACAACACTTTTAAAAATAATCTTGATTTTAAAAAAGTGTCTGAAATATTTGTGGATTATTAGGTATGGTTTTCCTAGAATAACATTTGTTAATAGAATGGATTAGGGGGAGGTTTCAACTCCATAACTGCTATGAATCTGTTTTTTTCTTTTTATTTATGTTTACTTCAGCAAACTGACTTTAAAAATATAAAATTTTTTCAGATTGTTGCAGAGGACCAGTTCTGTGGTCACCAAGGCAATGACATGTATGATGAAGAAAAAGTTAAATACACTGTGTTCAAAGTATTAAAAAACTCCACACTTGCCGAATTTGTTCAAAATCTTTCACAAACTATGGTAAGCACTCATCTTGGCTATCTGGTGACCAGCTTGGCACTAATAGATCTTACACAGTTTAGGGCTCGGCCACACTAGCGTTTTTCTTTGTTTCTAACGGATCCGTCTATATTAAACGGATGAGCATAAACTGATGAGCAGACTGATGCAAACTGATTGCAAAATGTTCATCTTTTTTTTAATGGTCTGTTGGTATTTTGGCTTAAAAAAACTGACTTTTGTACATCAGTTTGCATCCATTTGCATCAGTCAGCAACCGTTTTTCTATCTGTTTATTTTTCTTTGGTTTCTTGCTGCTTCTGCGCATGCTCAGTGCAAAAACGGATGTGAACGGAAATACCTTCAGTTTTAGATCCGTCCTCATTGACTACAATGTAAAAAAACCCGGAAGTGCACTTTCCGTTCGTGATCCGTTTTTTTAAGCGGAAAGAAAAATACTGCAAACACTATTTTTTCTTCCGTTCAAAAAAAAAACCGGATCTTGAACGGATTGCATGCAAACGGAGCACAATTAGGGCAAACGGAGCACGCTAAAATAGCATGGGAACCTATGGGGATTTTAACCCTTTAAGGACAGAGCGAATTTCGATTTTTGCGTTTTAGTTTTTTCCTCCTTGTGCTTAAAAGGCCATAGCACTTGCATTTTTCCACCTAGAAACCCACATGAGCCCTTATTTTTTGCGTCACTAATTGTACTTTGCAATTACAGGCTGAATTTTTGCATAAAGTACACTGCGAAACCAGAAAAAAATTCAAAGTGTGGTGAAATTGAAAAAAAAAAAGCATTTTGTTTATTTGGGGGAAATGTGTTTTTACGCCATTCGCCCTGGGGTAAAACTGACTTGTTATATATGTTCCTCAAGTCGTTACGATTAAAACGATATGTAACATGTATAACTTATATTGTATCGGATGGCCTGTAAAAAAAATAAACCATTGTCAACAAATATACGTCACTTAAAATCGCTCCATTCCCAGGCTTATAGCGCTTTTATCCTTTGGTCTATGGGGCTGTGTGAGGTGTCATTTTTTGCGCCATGATGTGATCTTTCTATCGGTACCTTGATTGCGCATATACAACTTTTTGATCGCTTTTTATTACAATTTTTCTGGATTTGATGTGACCAAAAATGCGCAATTTTGCACTTTGGGATTTTTTTGCGCTCACGTCGTTTACCGTACGAGATCAGTAATGTGATTAATTAATAGTTTGGGCGATTACGCATGCGGCGATAGCAAACATGTTTGTTTATTTATTTATTTACTTTTATTTATAACCTGGGAAAAGGGGGGTGATTCAGACTTTTATTAGGGGAGGGGGCTTTTTACTGTTAACAACACTTTTTTTTTTACTTTAACACTTATACTAGAAGCCCCCTTAGGGGACTTCTAGTATAAGTGCTTTGATCTCTCATAGAGATCTCTGCAGCATAGATATGCTGCAGAGATCCATGAGATAGGCACTCGTTTGCTTTCGGCTGCTGCAGCCGGAAGTAAACGAGTGCCGAGCCGGGGACGGCGCCATCTTGGAGCGGTCCCCGGCCGGCTTCAGAAACGGAGATCGCTCCTCTGGGATAACATCCCGGGGGAGCGATCTCCGCCACTAGACACCAGGGAGACGCTGGATCCGGTAATCGGATGCAGCTGTCATGTTTGACAGCTGCATCTGATTACTGTATTAGCGGGCACGGCGATCGGACCGTGCCCGCTAATACCTGCGGTCCCGGGCTACACGCGGCACCCGGGACCGCCGCGGTTCAGAGCGGGGTCGCCGCGCGGCCCCGCTCTGAACTCCCTTACCGGCATCAGGGCGTAAATTTACGCCCGATGTCGTTAAGGGGTTAACGGATCCGACAGTTTCCATTTTGCTTACTCTAAAACGGAAAAGGTAGACGGAATGGTGCCGGATGGTCAAACGCTGATGTGAACGTAGCCTTAGTCTGTCAGATTTTTAGTGTGTAAGTTCTTTCTGTTTGCGTGAAAAATAACATTTACTAAAACATGAGACTCTGCTCTCCTCCTGCTGCTACTTATCTGTGATAAGTGTTTGGACCTTATGTGATAAAAATGTGCAGTACTGTGTTGCTGCTTAGATTTAGAGTGTTCTATCCCATACTCCTATACGTTGCGGTTATCAGATCTGCTACTGACGGGAATAATCCAGTTATAAAGCTGGGAAGCTGCAGGGAATTTGGTTCTTCTGGAGTGGGGGCCTTTAAACACCTGGTGATTTGTGCCTTGTGTAACAGACCCAATGATCGGCTGACAAACAAGTCATTGGCTGATTGACTGTTTATAAGCTCATTGCCAAAATTGTGTGGCTATCAAAATTGTAAATTGCACGTCAGCCTGTGTAATTTCGCAGGTAAAAAGCTGCACAACAATCCAGAGGTCTTTCCTGCAGCTCTTGCCACACAATCTCTGAGCCGTGTAAAAGACTCTTGAAACAAGCACCTCTTTGCTAGAACAGTGTGTTTGTATAGTCAAGACCCATGCCTAAGGATCCTAGTGGAGACTGCTTACTGACAGACTGAATGGGCCATCAGCATATAGTATGTAATGTATACATCCAGTCTGGCGTTTAAAATGTATCTCAAGCTCTCTAGTGTAGTTTTAGTCAAAGTTTAGAGTAAGACCATTAAAAAGGGGGTTCACGGGATTAAAGGAGAACCTTACCCATCTCTGTGCCCCTGTAGCACCAATTTGACATCCGCCAGATGTAATTTTCCCCCGGCTTCCTGGCACGTCACAGCCCTGGCTGCTGCAATGTCACAACCCCGCTGATGGATTGCCCTAATAAAGTTACTAAGCGGGCAGTCCATCTGCAGGCCTACGATATTGCAGCTGTCAGATCAGGAAGGCATCACTGTGGCGGCACAAGGATGTGTGATGGTCCATTTACACAGAAAGATTATCTGCCAAAGATTTCAAGCCAAAGCCAGAAACAGACTATAAAGTGAGATCAGATTATAAAAGAGAGCCTGAGATTTCTGCGCTTTCCAAATCCATACCTGGCTTTGGCTTCAAATCTTTGGCAGATAATCTGTTGGATAATCTTTCTCTGTAAATGGACCCTAAGAATACATTCTTTTTTTATGTTCTCACACACCCCTACCTGCACATTATTTATTTTATTTTCGGTGGACTTCCCCTTTTAATAATTGTACTTTTTTTTGTCTTTTGCAGGGATTTCCGCAGGACCAAATTCGGTTATGGCCCATGCAAGCTCGCAGTAATGGAACAAAAAGGCCAGCAATGTTGGATTATGAAGCGGATTGCAGCAAAACTGTAAATATTCAATATATATTGAGAGCCCTCACTTCTCTTCTGGATTCATTGGCTTAATGTAATTAGTGTAGCTTTTCTAAATGTCACTTATTTGTGGTCTCAATAGATCATGGACCTCTTGAGCTGATATAGGTCTACAGTGATCAAGTCAGGTCAAGCTTTTACCTTTTGTAGAACAACAGCTGTGAAATGTATACTGCTATGTTATCTAATGCAGTTAAATGTGAGACTTGTATTCTCTACAACTATTCATGGCATATTGCTTTATTATACCATTAATCTCTGATCAGCAGGTGTCTAACTGGATTCTCACAAGATCACATCCTTCCCTAACGGAAGGCAGATGCTGTTACCCATCCCTGCCTCCCAATTGCTATACACAGCACTTACTGTTGTGTCTACTGCTCAGAAGGTGGCCATAAAGCTTCTTGATTTATTTTGTGATGATCATGTGATCACTAGGTGTAGCGTACCTGTCGATGGCGCTGGGTCCTAGGAGACCCAGATCATGTCTGCAATACAGTTATGTTTAAAATGCCTCATGGGGGCACAGGGTGTAAAACAATACAGTGGGGAAAAAGCAGCCCACTGCTTCTGTCCCTAAGGGGAAACATCAGTTTTGGGTTTTTAGTTTGATCTAGTGTGATATCAGAAAACACATAAACATATACTAAGATAAAGACACTAAATAAAGCCCTCTCTGTCCACTTATACTAAAATAAGTGCGGCTGGTCATATGGGTGGGGACCACCCTGGTCCTGAAGTGGCTGTCCTTTAGCAGTTTAGGTACTTATTTATTTTCTTTATGGTATGGATCTGACAGAAAAATTGCTCATATATAAATGGTTTTTGTGTTCACAAATGATATCTGAGATTCTGTTGTCAATATGCATGTCTGGAAATAACTTTTGTTTCTGCTGTATTTCCACATTATATTTGTCATGTAGATGATTGAGCTGAGTGACAATGAAAATCCTTGGACAATATTTTTGGAAACTGTAGATCCAGAAATGGCTGCTAGTGGGGCAACGCTTCCCAAGTTTGACAAAGATCGTAAGTGTAGGCTATCCTCTCTAAATATTTCTCTTTCCACATCTAATTTTTTTGGTTTGGGAATTGGGGTTTAGGTGGCCTGATGTCATCACTGGTTTTGCCGCAGTTAGATACCTACTTCACTCCTGCACATTGGGTAATTGTTGAGACCTTTACAGTCCAGTAAAATTTGTTAGACACTACTCTGTGGTACGGAGTACATACTTGACAACTGGATCCACTTTCTTAGTAATAAGATTTAGATGCTTATATTTACATTTTTCCACTTCACCCCGCCACTCAGCACTTAGTTTTTTGTGAGTCTTATTCTTACTGAAGTTTTCTTCTTTACAGACGATGTTATGCTCTTTCTAAAAATGTATGATCCAAAAAGTCGGAGCTTAAATTACTGTGGACATATCTACACCCCAATTTCCTGTAAAATACGTAAGTTTGTTGCATAGTATTTATTTTTATTTTTAATCTGTCATCTTGTAGACTGACATCTAATTTATTTTTCCTTGTCAAACAGGTGACCTACTGCCAGTTATGTGTGAAAGAGCTGGATTTCCGCAAGGAACTAACCTTATCCTCTATGAGGTAAAATGCTCTACATGGTAGTTTGTGTTTATGGATATATAGAGAGAGGTAAAGAGATCTAAAACCTATATTACTTTTCTTGGCAAAAAGTCTGAGGGTTAGAGGAAAACAAGGATAGATACTAGGAGCACCAGCTACTAAATTTGGCCCAGTCACCTAGACCCAGAATGGTGCCAAGATGTTTTGGCTTGCCTTGTAATATTTCATACTCCAAAATATGGATAGAATATTCAGAATTTTTGGCTTTAAACGTATTTGTTGTGGTCACCGTCATGATCAGTAAGTGGAAAACTTGGATAAAAAAATGGGGAGAGACAGGACCCAATGATTATTGGTACAGAAAGGAAGTAATCACCCACCAGGTTAGTGTCAGTCTAGCTAATCTGTATGGGCTCCTTTGGACCAATAACTTTACTGTATAAAATATACTGATATTTTAATCCTTTCCCTCAGCATACATTCTAAGATTTAATGCAAAAGTGGGTTTTTTTTTTTCATATTTGTGTCTCAAGCAGTTTGACTGTTGGCATGTGTAGAAAAAGGGGATATGTATTTGTGAGGAGGGTTTTTTTTTTCTTAGTGATCAGCAGATCACTACTATAGTACGCTAAATTAGTTGTTTAGTGCAGTGTATTCAGCCTGTTAGCATAATGCCTGGCCATGCTGCAGTTATGACCAGATACCCAAACACCGATTGCAGGCCTTTCACAATGTCCCCCGGCTGCTATGGAGACACATCGGCACCAGAGACTGTTGTCTGTAGGACGATCTGACCGCAGCATTAAAAGGGTTAATCTGCCAGAAACAGAAAAAGATATACTGATAAGATAGCTGGTAATGGTATGATCGCAATAGTGAATCTGACTGTGTGTCTGTTTGGCGCAGTGATTGATGTGAGTGGTGATGGAGTATGTTGGTGCTTTATCAACAAAAGCAATTGGAAACAGGAAAAAGATTTTAAAGTTATCAGTTTCTTTGATATTTTTATACTTTTTTTTTTTTTAATTTCCTTAAGTTTGATACATTTTGAATTGTTTGCAGGAAGTCAAACCGAATTTAACAGAACGGATTCAAGATTATGATGTTTCGCTTGACAAAGCATTGGATGAGCTTATGGATGGTGACATTATAGTATTCCAGAAGTGAGTACATTTCTTATATTCATGATCTTTTATTTTCTTCCACTTCCTTTGACTTGTATTTCTGCTTCAGTGTCAACCCTCTAAAAGGCACAGGTCACACTTCCAGCAGCTTTCCTCTGACCACCAATGAGGATCATTTTATTTCACATAACAGTAGCTACACACTGGAACATTTTTTTGTAGATGAAGATAAAGATGTGTAAAGTTTTCAGCTGTCATTTATTACTGTTACTACTTGTGCTGTGCTCAAGAACAAGGAGACACAGTGAGAGGTTAGTTGGGGGAGAGATCAGAAGCAACATGAGAAAATATTTTACTGAAGGAGTAGTAGTTGCTTGGAACTAATTTTCAGCAGATGTGGTTGGTAAATCTACTAAATAACTGAATATAATGCTGCCTGAGAAAAAAAAATATATATCTATCTAGTCTTTTTCTGCCAACAATCTTCTATATTTCTTTGCTGCCCTCTGCTATTTGATTCTGTGTCATAACATCAGTCTGTGCCCATTGCTGGTGAGAAAAAGATGCATTTTATGTGCTGGTCTTTATTAGCTAACCTGAATGAAAGAAGGAATCACTTTTCCATCCACGTAAAAGAGGATTTGGTTGGTGACACTAGCTAGGGGCATGTTGAGATCAACAGAATACCAGGGGGCGCAGTCACATGTTGTAATAGCTATACTTTAGTTTCCATGTAAAATATTGTTACATATTACATTACTGTGTTGGATAAGGCAAGAAAACCCCTTTTAAGGGGCTATTCTGAGTTAGTTTATGTTAACTATCTCCTATCCAGTCAGCTCGCTTCATAAATGCATGGAGGAGCAGTGCACATGAACAAGTCATTAAAATTGTAATTTACTTTTTTACTTAAACATTTGTTTTACTCTTGTTGACTTCTGTAGAGATGACCCAGAGAATGAAAACAGTGAATTGGCCACTGCTAAGGAATACTTCAGAGACCTTTATCACCGTGTTGATGTAATATTCTGTGACAAGACAATTCCTAATGATCCAGGATTCGTTGTTACATTGTCTAACAGAATGAATTACTCCCATGTATGTATAAGATTATTTACTATAATTAGCCACATTTCTTTGTTATAAATTGTCTTCCATGTAAAATACAATGTGGTCTCTGCTAAGTGGGATATGTCAGCAGGGCAGACCTATGAACTCCTGCACTGTGTGTAGTCCCAGAAAACAGCTAATCAGCTATTTTATATCATGCCCTTTTTGCAACTATAAGGTAAATCCCGTATGTAGATAGCATTCTAAACTGCATTCAGTGTCTGTTTTTCCGATATTTACAGTGTTTGAAGGGGTATTCCACTCAAACATAACTCTTAATTTGTTGCTGCCCATTGTGAGACTAACAATTCTTTCCATACTTATTATCTATTCAGTTTCCTTCCCCAGTTCTCAGCTGCTGCTTTCTGCTGGAAACACAAAAATGTGTGAGCCTTTGTCTCCCTCTCCTCCCCCTCTCTTCTGAGAAACCTGATGTAAACAAGTCCCTGGCAGGCTTTATCTGCAACATTGTAGCTTCTTTGTAATGTAACTTGACCTTAGATTAACCCTCCCAGCATTACAAAAAAAGTTACATTGTTGCAAATAAAGCCAGTCAGGGACTTACCCTCCCCTCCGAGACAGCTGATATGGTGAGAGAGAGAGGCTCAAACACAGTGTTTGTGTCTTCAGCAAAAAGGAGACGCTCAGAACTGGGGGGGAAGGAGACTGAATAGATAAGTATGGAAGGAATTGTTAGTCTAACCATGGGCAGCAGCATATGAAAAGTTATGTTTTGAGTGGAATACCTCTTTAATTTGTGTGTGTGTTAATAATAATAATAATAATAATAATAATAAAATAATAATAATTATATACACACATATTAAAGAGGCATTCCACTCAATTATAACATATATATATATATATATATATATATACATATATATATATATATATATATATATATTATTATTATAGCCTTCAGCAAAATGTTGAAGGCTATAATGCTTCCTCCCTCTCCCATACCTGACCCTGTGACAGCTGGTATGTACTGCATGGATCTCTGAGCAATAAATGCATTGTACATAGATGTCCCCTAGGGTGGACTACAAGTTACTACAAAAATTTTAATACAAAATGATATCCCATAATAAGTGTAAATCACCACATCTTCCCATTTTGTGAATAAAAAAAAATGTTGTCTGAACTGTTAAATTATCAGATCCCTGATCCCGCTTGGTAGACAGCCTAAGCGCCAAAGAAGTGCAAAATTGCAAAATTTTTTTTTTTTGTCAAATCCTGAAAAAGTTATCAAGAAGTCCCATATGTGCAAGCCAGCTACCAATAGAAAGTGCACATCATGGCGCAAGACCCATAGACCAAAGTATAAAAGCCTTACAAGGGTCGTAATAGTGCAATTTTAAACACGTTTTTAAAAAGCAGTAAAATAAAATTAAAGTTATATAAGTAAACTATTGTAATCGTACTGACTTGAGCTGCAAATGTAAGCACTTTTAAACACAGAGGAAAAAGCATAAGTGCAAAAATAAAAAAAATGGCCGGATTGGGTTAAAGGGGAACTCTGGATAATGAAAACGTGTTTTCTATTAAAAGTGCATTAAAAGTTATATAGATGTGTCTATACAATGTGTTACTGTATCTGTACGGTTCTGCCACACTGGTAGCTGATAGAAATCCAGGAAGTGAAAAAAAAAATGGCCTCTGTGCAAATCCACATTGTCTCCTGCTCCCACTGCTATCCTACCTTAGGAGACCAATATTCCAGGCCTCTGTCTCACATTGTGTGTGTTTTCTAGACTCAGGCTGATGATGCAGAGAGGGGGCAGGGCGTGATTCACTATCTCAGACCGGCCAGAAGCAGGTGTTTCAAATTGTGCAAAAGTCTACAGAGAAATTAGGGCTGTGTTCACACATGTTGGAGTGTCATTGCAGTATCTGCTCAAAAATGATGCAGTAACACAAATAGATAATGCTAAACAGCGGAGAGGATAAGAGTCGGCACTGCCAATCCCACCTGCACAAAAAACAAGGCATAAACAGTATATCCCGTGTAAGATAGTATCGGATAAAGTCCTTTTTGTCGGGCTCAACTTCAAAGATAAAATATGCTTGATCATATGTGCGTGGAGATGAAAAGAGAAAATAATTTAAAAAGTTCTTTGCTTTATTCCAATATCCGCATTACAGGTAGAGAATACAGCGTGCTGTGCGGGTGGGACCACAATGAAATGATAAAGTACTGCAAATAATTCAGTAACACAATGAAACTGCAATGTGTGAACACAGCCTAGATGTTCTGCAACAACTTTGGGTGGGGAATAGGCAGGGTGGGGTACTGTGATGGAACAGCTGAGGGAAAGCATGGCTTTCTGGAACCTGTAGTACTGAGTACATCTGCTCAACCAGGAAATACAGAAACACAAAACAGAACAAACCCCCCCAAAACAAATGGATTTTTGGTAGTTTCAAAACTGGGATAGATAGGTAAGTATTGTTATATGCTTCTGCAGAAGTTTCATTTTTTTCTGCCTCTACCCGGAGTTCCCCTTTAATGAAATTTGAAGATACATTTTTAAAATTGCGGTGTTGCTATATTGAACTCATAAATCTTTTGGTACTGCAGAAACTTAAGTACAATTCACGTCAATAGCATTGCAATCCTGTTGTGCAGTATTGAACATTGTTTTACAGGTGGGGTTTGGGTGCTTCATTGGTCTAAACCAGTGCTTCTCAATTCCAGTCCTCAGGCCTCACCAACAGGTCATGTTTTGAGGCTTTCCAATACAAAGAACACCTGTGATAATACCTGATGCACTGAGTATCATTATATCACCTGTGAAATACTAAGGAAATCAACGAAACATGACCTGTTGGTGAGGCCTGAGGACTGGAATTGAGAAGCACTGCTCTAAACAAAGACTTCGCCAAGTCTTTAGAATGTTGGGATATCTGTTTGTATTACAAATAATGGTATTTTCCCTGTAAGATTTACATTTGATCTGTAAAGAACAGACTTCCATGGACATAGGGTCCCTTGGAAAGTAGAAACTCTAAAATTTGGAAGCCTAAATATTCAGTGTTATAATTGACTGTTTTTCAGGTTGCAAAGACTGTTGCACAAAGGCTGAACACTGACCCCATGCTTCTACAGTTTTTCAAATCTCAAGGGTGAGTACCATGTGTGCAGGAATTTGTTCACAAGTGTCACACGTTCGGCCATGCAGCATCCACTGGTTTGTGTTTGCAGTCATGGAGTCTTTCAGTTATTTTGCTATATGTGATGCAGTTTATAGAGGCTAGCGAATAGTAAATTGGTAAAACACATACACAAGAGATTTCAGGAATTGTTATGGTTTTGTCTAACCAAAAGGATGAGAATTTCACAGCTTAACAAGTAGATGTTTTGCTGGATTGTGTCCTTTTTAATCTTGTCACTTACCACTTATTAATATGTATAGTTACAGGGATGGTCCTGGAAACCCTCTTAGGCATAATTACGAAGGAACTTTACGGGACCTTCTGCAATTCTTCAAGCCTAGGCAACCGAAGAAACTTTATTATCAGCAGGTAAGCCTTCGTATAAAACACAAGTTCTATAGCACTATAACACGGTCATGTCTTATGATTTACCTCATTTCTATTTCAGCTTAAAATGAAAATTACAGACTTTGAAAACAGGAGGAGCTTCAAATGTATATGGCTGAATAGCCAGTTTAGAGAAGAGGTATGTGGCCTATTAGCTTAATTTCTTAGTCACCATTAATATTGGGTATTAATGTGCAAAAATGAGAAAATGTGTTTACTACAGGTCACAGTACTTTAGCACAGGAGTCTTTTATAATGTAGTGGACATAAAAGCAATTGGGCACGCTGTAGCCTTGGAACTTTGTACCCGAATATTGTGATCTGCAGCAACGCAACAATAACTTGTAAAATGTGTGGGTGACATAATGTCTGCTACTGGTAATATTGTGGTTTGTGACCTCTATTTACTATTTAAGGGTGCGTTCACACCTACAGGATCTGCAGCAGATCTGCAGCAGATTTGATGCTGTGTTCAGTTATTTAAATGAAATCTGCTGCAGAAAATCAGCTGCAGATCCTGTAGGTGTGAACGCACCATTAAGGGGTATTGTGATTTCCACAGAATAGCAGATAACCAGTGGATTTTTGTATTCTTATTCTATGTACAGGAAATAACACTATACCCAGACAAGCATGGTTGCGTACGAGATCTTCTAGAAGAATGTAAAAGAAATGTTGAACTCTCTGAGAAGGGATCTGGTAAATTGAGGTAAATGTTTTTGAAAACCATGAAATTTACCTGCTTGCACAGTCTGTGATTTGTTGTAAGCAGAACTGCAGCTGCTAACTCTCAATTAGAAACCATCCTATCCTGGGGAGAGTGTGGCTTCATAAAGTCAGACAAAACAAAAGTTAACCTTATCACTGGGGTTGTCCCATTAGAGCCAACAACTTGTGAGATGCAGTAAGGTCATCAGCTGGCTAACCAAGGTCCCACTGTTTTGCAGGAAACACCCTGTCAGGGGCTTGGTAAATCTTGCCCCATTGTGTTAATAATTTGAATCTTAGCAATGTCTAGGTAGCATTGATCAGCAGAGACCAGACACCATAGAAATGGCAGGACTTTAACTGGGCGTTATCACTCCCTTTGTGAGTTGACGGTTAAAATAATTTCATGCATTTGACGCTGGATTTACTCCGGCATTATTGTACTTCCCATGAAATGGACTGGTATGCAGAACAGAAGGATCCTTTTAAATCAAGACGTCTTTTAAATGTTTCAACCCCCCCCCCCCCCCCCCCCCACACACACACACACACACACACACACACACACTATTTTGTGAATTTCGTGTCTGCAGATTTGTGTAGAGTGGTAAAAGCTATGGTAACCTGATGGATGACTTATTTGTCTTATTTTTATTTTAAGGCTGCTAGAAATTGTAAGCTACAAGATAATTGGGGTACATCAGGAGGAAGAACTACTAGAGTGTTTATCACCTGCTACTAGTCGAACATTTCGAATAGAGGTAATTTCTTTTGTGTTAAGATTTGTGTTAACTTTTACACCCCCAAATTCCCTGCTATTAAGAATGAGCTCACTCACAGCAGATTTGTATTAGACTGCTACAGAAAAAAGCGGTCTTAAACCTGAATGGTTTTTCTCTAGAAGGTGCATTGATTTCTGCCTAAGGCCTCATTCACACCACCTTAGTGCTGTCCGTGGCCGCGGACCCACAGCTATTGACAGCACTACAGATGTGCATGTGTAGCCATCCAAAATTGCATAATGAATAGTAATCCTTGTCGCAAAGTATTTTTTGCAGCATGGATCACTGCCCCATAACACAGACTGGCATGCGAACGGGGCCATACAAATGAATAGGTCCTTAGTCTGTCTGCAACTGCACAAAAATTATGGAAATGCGAGTGAAGCCTTATTCAGAGAAATGGGACAGTCATAGAAATTCTGCATTTATAATAAACTATAATATAATTACCCAGTGTTTTGGTTTTATTATTCCACAGGAAATACCTTTGGACCAGGTGGACATAGATAAAGAAAATGAAATGCTTATTACCGTGGCACATTTTCACAAGGAGGTGTTTGGCACATTTGGGATTCCGGTTTTGCTAAGGATACAACAGGTATGTTGCTGTCTATTCATGTAATATTTTGTGCAACAGCATTTTAGGGACCGTTTTTTTTTTTTAGTGGACGGCTTTTTAGCATATGTGTTTGAGCAGTAGTTTTTGTTTTGCTATGCCACTGTTTTACAGATATATAATTTACTACTTCTATTAGGGTGAGCCATTCAGAGAGGTGATGAAGAGGATTCAGGCCATGCTGGAAATCCAAGAAAAAGAGTTTGAAAAGGTAGGGATTTTGATTTCTTGGGATTGTTTTGTGCTCCTGTGCTTACATAACACATGATTGTAATCTTTGGCAAAAAAAAAACCCTTTAACCAAAGTTCCACGTGATAGGCCATCAATCACTGATTGGTAAATATTCAGCACACAAACAACCAGCTGTTCTGGGGGCTGCCGCCACTGGATCTTTGTAGTGAATGGGGTCGAAGTATTTGGCTACCTTCACTGTGTAGTGGCAGTGACCAGATAAGGCAGCTCTGTGTGTTCTAGTCTGCATTTAGCATTGTTAGACTAATATGTGGTCTTACACTGTTTTTTTTTATATGTAGTAGTATCATGAACTGCAAGATATAAGATACAAAAAAAAACGACATGTTACAAATGCATTTTGTGGTCAACCTTTAATTTTTTTTTTATTTTCTTAAAGTTCAAGTTTGCAATTGTAATGATGGGTCGGCATCAGTATATAAATGAGGAGGACTATGAAGTGAACTTAAAGGACTTTGAACCCCAGCCGGGTGAGTATATTTGACACACATTTGCAGTCATTTACAGTCATAATGTACGAAAGTGTACCCAAAGTGTATATTACAGATTACATTCAGTAAAACTACTCTCCTAGTACACTTGAAGAAGTAATCCACATTGCTAGGGGTTCTAGCAGCTTTTTGACTGCTTAACACATGGCTTTTTCACTAAATCAACTCCCACCAATGTTATGCACTCAAATCATGCACTTTTTGCACACGCAAGTTTTTTAGCTCTTTCCTTTATACTTTTAGTAAACTTTTCAATAAGTAACCGTGCCAGGCTGTTCTAAAGAAACTGTAGTCTACATGACAGCAGAGAAGTAAGGAACGCTCTTGTAAATTGTATTATTGCACAGACCTATTTGCATAGTGATGTGCTTGGGTATATGTTAGAGTATGTACCATCAGGTACATCCTCTTTAATATGACCCACGGTTTGAATGGCGCCGTCACGGGGAAGCCGGTGCCACGGTCCACTTTTTGGACTGCGGCCCGGTTCCCGTGTACAGCGCTGTTCTATCCACTGGTACTGGGCCAGGGCTAAAGCACAGCAGGCGGGCCTGCCAACCCCCAGTGGGAGGGAATTCCCTCCCCTCTATGATGCGGCTCCATTAGAATCCACTTATACCAGAGCACCTCTTATATTCCCTGCAGGACAACCCTTATTAAAGAAGTGCTTTTCAATATAAATTAGAACTGTTTTTTTTATTGGCATATTCTATGTTACCATATAGTTGAGGCTACACTGCAGTAGTTTTTTTCCATCTTAGTCCTGTGCGATGATTGCACTGTATGACCGAAATTACGTAAATATCATCATGTCTTATCTGTTTCCAGGTAACATGTCCCATCCAAGGCCTTGGCTAGGGCTTGACCACTTCAATAAAGCCCCAAAGAGAAGCCGCTACACATACCTTGAGAAGGCAATTAAGATCCATAACTGACTCACCATAACCAAGTTTATCCAAACCAAGGGACATATAAATGTGTGTGTGTGTGTGCACCTTTCTAACAAAGCTAGAACTTTGGTACACGTGCACTATATTTGAAGTCTACAGCAAGAAGATTTGCTGCTGATGTTAATTTTATTTTGTTGAGGCTGTTCCGTTTGGCTTCTCTGTATCTATTGACTGCCCTTTTTGAGGAAAATGAAGGTGTTTTTATAAAGCTTGAATGCCAATGTAATATTTTATGGTAACTGTAAAGCAAGACAGAAAAAAAGAGAACGTGGGGTAAATTTAGTTGAACAAAAGATTTGGCCCAATTTGTTCCTAGAATATATTGTATGAGGCATAAGATGGCTGGCTGCACGCCAACCCTGGTGTTCCTATTCTACCTTCATTGCAGCAAGTAACTCTTATGTTTACACTCACAACAAGTTTCCTCCCTTTAAATTACTTCCTTGTGCATTTGTAAATTCAGAAACCCTCACTTCAATAAATAGCAATCTCTACATCATTGTGTACATTGTTGGCACTTTTTTGGCAATCGTCAAATACCTACCGCACAGTACCTTCAAAAGATGTCTCTCTATTTTGTGAAGCGGTCTATTACATACAGGGGGTGGCCAAAATAACTAGAACACTGTCTACAGATCACATTCACTATCATGTGATCAAGGAAACTTTAGACATCGCCACACACATCATGTGACACAGATGCCCCGACCAGGCATTTTTCAAGTTTTCCATTGGAACGCTTTCAGGTCTGACATTATGCCCCTAAAATAGTTTGTTTTTGTTTTTTGTTTTTTTGTTTTGTTTTTTTTGCAACCACAGAAATAATGGTTATCAACAGTGATGTAAGTTACGTAAATGAGGATAAAAAGGGCACTTTCAGTGATTGCAGAGGTCAGGCAGGTAAAATGAGTGTCCTGGGTATTTTGTCCATCCCCTGTTGGAAATAAGCCAGGATTCTCTTGCTGTCTGTTTACAATGTAGAAAGACATCCAGCCTTGGGAAAAATAAAGAGAAAAAAAAATAATAAAAATTCTATGTATACCCACGTGTGTGTATATATAGTTGTTGATGCTGATTGAAAAACACCATTTTCATTAACCGCCTTGAGCACAGAGGGCATGCTCACTAGTGTTTAGTAGGATAACTTTGTACAAAAACTACAGACCTAAAATGTATATTTAATGAACATGTACAAATTAACACATGGAGGTTCATATTGTTGGTTGAGTCTCGGTCTTTCACTGATGTTGATATTCTTGTGTGTAGTTTTATTTCCTATTCCAGTTTTTCCTCCCTTTGTTTTTTTTTTTTTTTTTGCTTTTTATTTTTTTCCCATCTTTTGTTTCTTCCTCCCATCACACATAAGGACAGATGCGTGTCTAGTTTGAGTGCGGTAAATAGGTTACAGCCATTCAAATTAATTTTACTTTGTTTCTTGGTCTTTTATTTTTCTCCTGTTAGCAGCAGTGTACAACTCTACCTGTATATTGCCTTTTTTGCTGGAAAATGTTGTCTGTTGAATAAAAATTTTCTATAAAAATGACATTTCTGTGAATGATATACAATGTTAACGCTGGTTTGAGTTATCTACAACTTCAGGAACATTTTCAGAAATGGTTTGTGTCTGCATTTCTGTGGAACGAACACTGTGTTTGGACAGTACTTTGGAGGTATATACTGTATTTGCATACCAGGAAAAAGGTACAATATAATGCAGCATTGTCATAGTGGGCTTTGAGTTTAATGGACCAAACATTGATATTTTTTTTTCAGTTTCTTGCATGGATAATGCAAAGTGTTCACTGTAATTTGGAGATCCACAAATTTGAGTCCAACAAAATAAAAGTATCTTTGGAAAATGGACTAAACGTGGTCCATTAGAGCGACTCTGTACCCACAATCTGTCCCTCCCAAACCACTTGTACCTTTTGGATAGCTGCTTTTAATCCAAGATCTGTCCTGGGGTCCGTTCGGCTAGTAACATAGTAAATAAGGTTGAAAGAAGACAAGAGTCCATCAGGTTCAACCTAGGGAAATCCTACTGTGTTGATCCAGGGAAGGCAAAAACCCCTACAAGGCAGACGACAACCGTCCCACCACATGGTTACAGACCTAGGAGTAAAAAGACCACTACAAAGATCTCTGTACTGTCCATTCATATATTTGTACATTGTGATCAGATCGCCCCTAAGATGTCTTTTTTTTCTAGCGTAAATAACCCCAAGCTTGATAACCTGTCCTGGTACTGTAACCCACCCATTCGCTTAATGACCTTTGTTGCCCTCCTCTGCAACCGCTCCAGTTCACCTATGTCCTTCTTATATACTGGTGCCCAAAACTGTACACAGTATTCCATATGTGGTCTGACTAGTGATTTATAAAGAGGCAAAACTATGTTCTCATCTTTAGCATCTATACTTCTTTTGATGCATCCCATTATTTTATTAGCCTTGGCAGCCGCTGCCTGGCACTGATCACTAAAGTTGAGTTTACTGTCCACGAATACCCCCAGGTCCTTTTCGGAAGTAGTTTTACCCAGTGTTTTACGATTTAGCACATAACTGTACTTATTATTTCTATGGCCCAAATGCATAACCTTACATTTATCCACATTAAACTTCATTTGCCATTTCTCTGCCCAAGTCTCTAGCTTCTCCAAATCCCTCTGTAATATATTATCCTCCTCTGTACTGATTACTGTACCCAGTTTAGTATCATCTGCAAAAATGGAGATTCTACTCTGTAGCACCTCTACAAGATCATTAATAAAAATATTAAAAAGTGGACCCAACACTGACCCCTGTGGTACCCCACTAGTAACTAAAACCCAATCTGAATATGTTCCATCAATGACCACCCTCTGTTTTCTATCACACAACCAGTTACTTACCCATTTGCATACGTTTTCCCCAAGTCCCAGCATCCTCATTTTGTAGACCAACCTTTCATGTGGCACAGTATCAAATGACTTTGAAAAGTCCAGATACACAACATCCACAGCCTCCCCCAGGTCCAGTCTATAACTTACCTCTTCATAGAAGCCGATCAGATTAGTCCGACAGGACCGATCCCTCATAAATCCATGCTGGTGCTGCGTCATAAGATTATTTTCATTAAGATACTCCAGTATAGCATCTCTTACAAACCCCTCAAATACTTTACCTACTATAGATGTTAGACTTACGGGCCTGTAGTTTCCAGGGTCACTTCTTGACCCCTTCTTGAATATTGGTACCACATTAGCTATGCGCCAGTTCTGTGGAACAAGCCCTGTCATAGAATCTTTAAATATTAGGAATAACGGTCTGTCTAGCACAGTATTTAATTCTTGCAAAATTCTAGGATGGATACCTTCTGGGCCCGGTGACTTATGGATTTTAATGTTTTTAAGGCGTCTCCCCACTTCTTGTTGTGTTAGGCAGGTGAGATTTATGTGAGGATTTATATTCTCCCTAGTCATTTCGTCTGTTATGGGATTCTCCTCTGTGAATACAGTAGAGAAGAATGTATTAAGTAGATTGGCCTTTTCCTCTTCCCCCTCCACCATTACACCCAGATTATTTTTGAGGGGACCAACATTTTCGGTTATAAGTCTTTTGTTATTTATATAATTGAAGAACATTTTGGGATTTGTTTTACTTTCTGTGGCTATCCTTCTTTCTGCTGCTATTTTTGCTTCTTTTATTTGCGTTTTACACATTCTATTCTTTCTATAGTTGCTCAATGCTTCCCCACTACTACCTTGTTTTAGTTGTCTGAATGCTTGTTATCATTTATTGCACCCCTTACAGCTGAAGTTAACCACATTGGATTTCTCTTATTTCTACTACATGCAGTTATTGTCCTAAAAAACTTTTAAACTTGCAGCCCTGTGTCAAACTGCTGTGCCCTAAAGTATCTGCGCTCTAACTTTGCACCAACCCTCCGTCCCTCCTCCCCACCCTCTTCATCATTAGGAATGACACTGGCAGGATTTTAACGATCCACAGGTGCTTTAATGATCCAGCCCATGTGCCGTGTTCTCACAGCTGATGAATAGGAGAATACCTGCCTGGGGCATTCCTAATCATGAAGAGGGTGGGGAGGAGGGACAAAGAGGTTGTGCAGCTATCCGAAGGTACAAGCGGTTTGGGGTGGGCAGATTGTGGCTACAGAGTCATTTTGAACTCGATAAACCTACTGGACTGTGAGCATGCCACAATATACTTTTATTTTGTATTTGTTACACTAATGTACTTACTGTCCACAGTGTGAATCCACATTTACATGCTTGTCAGGGAAATGTTCTCATCCAAGTACAAATCTAGGCTAAAATTAAATTTACACCTACTAAGTGAGAAAAAAGTAAGATATTTTGTAACTTCTGTAAGGTTGTCTGGGTTAGGTAAAGTCTTCTGCAGTAGGATATGAGGCCGCTCCCCCTGACGTCTCAGAAGGCTTAATTCCAGGAAGTTGCGTTGACGGGAAGTAAGCATCAGGGAGCTGAAGGCTTCAGCTATCTTCTGCTCCCTGGGCAACCCCTTTAAATATTAACAGTAAAATCACTACATGCTTTATGGCTTTGGAGTTAATCCTGTTTGGATGTGGTGATTTGTCGGTCTTAAAAAATGACAGAATGTATGCCACGCCAGAGATATGTATGTAATGGGTTAGAACCATGGGTTCTGCTTGCCACTATTTTTAAGATTTGACCAATTGGAGCTTTTTCAGTGCAGCACGGCTATTTGCTGTTATGATTACATATAGAAATTATCTAATAGTTTTATACTACAAGCTGGTATGGTTGCAGCAATACCAATAACAAAAAACTAATACTAACCACTTTTGCGATTGCGCAATTTGTGGGAAAATCATGGCAGGATTGCCATGTGTAAACACAGCCTAACTGACCACCCGTAGGTTATACATGTGACTGGTTTGCAAATTACTCTGCAAGAATGTGCTTGCAATGTCTGTAGCAGCATATAAATTTTGCTCCTGCGGGAGAGAAGACCTGGCTGCTTTGTGATCCTGTCTATTGTGTGATCACTAGGGAGCTGCTGCATACACCCAGATCAGCTCTGAAGTGAGTGTCAAAGGTGCTCTTATACCATCTACATCAGGCTAATATGGCGGAAAACTATGAAACAAACACAAGATGTCGTTTGGGCCTTTTTTTATTTTGTCTTTGCTCCCGCTATATATATAAATGTGCCCCTAATGGTGTGTTTACAGTCTTTTAATAGTCTGTTCCTGGCTTTGGGTTTAAAAATCTATTCCTTAATGATCTGTTCTCAAATTATCTGACAGATTTTTGAAGCCATTAATGAACTTGAAAAGAGGAGAAATAGAAGTCTTTATTTTATGATCTATTCTCATACTGCGATTTCGCCTGTTTTCAAATTTATTCCTGTTTTTTGCTTCAGAAATCTGTTAGATAATCTGTGTAAACACACCGTTTTCACTCACGTTTATCCCAGGCCGGTACTGCAGTTATTCAGTTTTTTGTGCAGCCATAAGGAATCCAGGCCGGATTGTATAGAGTGTATACATTCTGTTCGGGATTTTATTGAAATCAGTGCAATGTATTTTTTCCATTTAATAACAATGCCGGTGTTGCTAAAGTGGCCATTATTAAATGAAAAAATGTTGTGTGAACATAGCCTAAGGCTGTATTCACACACATTAAGTACTGTAGTGGTTTCAAGATGATGCAGAACCTCAACACTACTGCACTGTGTGAACACAGCCTAACAAACTTAAATATACAAATGTGTATTAAAAAAAAATAAAACACTTTGTGTTTTAGGTTCCCTAGTAGTGATGAGCGAGCATGCACGTCCGAGCTTGGTACTCGATCGAGTATTAGGGTACTCGTTACTCGGACCAGCATCTCGCAATAGTCGAGAAAATCTCATCAGTTTTCTGTAAGTTTGGGCACTATTTCTGAGCCAATAAACATGCAGGAGACTCTTTGGTACATCCTGCGTTCACGTGGGACCCATACATGTCGATAGCAGCAATTGTTTGGCCAGATCAGATGACCCTGCCATATAAAACGCACAGCCGGCAGTGCTCGTTTCAGACGCATGCTGTGAGAGATTAGGGACAGAGCTGCTGCTGTCAGGGAGAGCGTCAGTGTAGGATTTAGCGTTCCAGTAGGCAGGGTATATACTAGCAATACAAACAAACAGCCCTTTTCAGGGCTTAAAAGCATTTTTTAATAGTATTACTACAGACTGCTGGCTTGGACTTGCAGTGCTGCTACCACGATTTCAGCAGCTGCTGGCAGAAAGGGGACATTAGGTGTTGCATACAGACCCCTAAGAAGTGCTCAGTAAGGGGGTAACCCAGCGTGTGCCGCGGGATCCCAGCGGGAAATGTGCACTGTCTCCTTAAGCATCCAGAGAAGCTGTGGCTGTGCAGCTTCTCTGGATGCACAGATCGCTTTGATGTTCCGCCCGCACAGTGAGCGGGCGGAACATTAAAATGAGCAGAATGTAGGGGCAGGATCTGTCCGCGTTCTGCTCCTACATTCACTCCCATAGGCTGCCAGCACTTCATACCTGCAGCCTATGGGACTCCAGGACGTGACCTCTCTGGCAGGCGTGATGATGTAACGTCATCACGCTTGCCGGAGGTCCCGTCCCTGCGGCTCGCAAGATGGAGCCCGAAGAGTTGCTCCCTGCAGCCACAGTGTGGTTCAGGTGAGTAGGATGTTTTTTTTTTTTAGGGGCACCTCTGGGCGGATTATTTAATGGGGGGCACTTCTGGGGGCATTGTTAGTTAATGGGGGAATTAGTTCATGGGGGGCACCTCTGGGGGCATTATTAGTTCATAGGGGGCACCTCTGGCGTCATTAGTTAATAGTGGAAACTCGGGGGCATTATTAGTCCATGGGGGGCACCTCTGGGGGCATTATTAGTTCATGGGGGGGCACCTCTGGGGGCATTATTAGTTCATGGGGGGCACTATTAGTTCATAGGGGGCACCTCTGGTGTCATTAGTTAATGGTGGCACCTCTGGGGGCATTATTAGTTCATAGGGGGCACCTCTGGCGTCATTATTAAATGGTGGCAACTCTGGGGGCAGTATTAGTTCATGGGGGGGCACTTCTGGGGGCATTATTAGTTCATGGGGGGGCACTTCTGGGGGCATTATTAGTTCATGGGGGGGCACTTCTGGGGGCATTATTAGTTCATGGGGGGGCACTTCTGGGGGCATTATTAGTTCATGGGGGCACTATTAGTTCATGGGGGCACCTCTGGGGGCATTATTAGCTCATGGGGGCACAGCAGGGGATCCTACATACAGGGGGCATCCCACATTCCTACTCGCTTTACTGCACATAACACCAAACAGCGCAGTTACTTTGGGAGCCTACAGGAGGGAGAAAGGAAGTTGCTAGAAATGTGCTGAGCCTAAGATGTTTGTCTCGCAGGTTTTGAAGAGCTGAATTGCAGCTGGAAGAAATAATCATGGAGGACTGGACTGCATAGAGAGAAAAACGGAAAGTGACTCCTCAGATCAAAGACGACGTCACCTGTGAGTCACTGTATGACTGTTTTCTTATTTTGTAGAAAATTATTTAGTAGGGGTGCCCCGAGGTAATCTTTTTTTCCAAGGTGTGCCCCGAGGTGGAAAAGGTTGGGAAGCACTGAATTAAAGAGTGAGCCCCCCTCTTTAATCCATTGGCCCACTTTCTATCCACCTATCTATCCATGTTGCTGGAAGTAGACGCCTTGAAAATCTTAAGGTATTGGTACAGAAAATTTAGTGGAAAATTGTATCACATTTAGAGATGAGCGAACCAGGTTCGGGTTCGAGTCGATCCGAACGTTCGGTATTTGATTAGCGGTGGCTGCTGAACTTGGATAAAGCTCTAAGGTTGTCTGGAAAACATGGATACAGCCAATGACTATATCTATGTTTTCCATATAGCCTTAGGGCTTTATCCAACTTTAGCATCCACCGCTAATCAAATGCCTAAGGTTCGGCTCGACTTAAACCCGAACCCGGTTCGCTCATCTCTAATCACATTTCATTTTGCTCTAACCAGCGTATTAGTTTCACGAATGTTTATAAGCTTTAAACCGTACAGGGCCAAAAGGAAAAGAGGATATCTGCTTTCTGTCAGTTGTCTGACAATGTAGGGCAAAAAAAAGCCTGAAAAATGGGGAGTGATATCTTTTTCTTAATACCGACTCTAAAGCATGGAATATTGCATATATTTCTACTCACTTCTTGGAGGGGAGGTAAACCTACACCCCCCCCCCCCCCCCCCCCCCAACCCGGTCATCCAAAACACTGATATCACTCCTTAGTGATTGGCCGGGCGGCCTGTCAGCTGACAGGCCTCTGACGTTACAGCGTGCGGGACCCAGGGAAAAGAAGACCGCAGCAGCAGCCCTGGAATGTGGATAGGTAATGTATATAGTTAGTCGCCGTCTGCGCACCGCTATTACATGTAGCGGTGCGCGGTCGGTGCCTGACAAAAATAGGTCAGAACCTATATCAACAATCAGCCGATGATCGTTCTCATCGGCTGATCGTTGTATTTATTACATGGGACGATAATCGGCCGATTATCGTTCCGTGTAATAGTACCCTAAGTGTCTTAGTTTTTAAGTGTATTTATAATTTTTTCTGACAGGGACTTGCCGCTCCCAGAGTGTTTTTTTTCTGTTTTATCATTTAGTTATCTGACAGTACAATGGACTCTAACCTGTTTATCTGCTTCACAAGTTTAGTGCCTATTTTATCTGTAGGCCATGGTATTTACAGTATAAGTTTCTTCCTATGGTCTTTGAGTTCACATGTTCAGCTGTAGTCATGTTTGATACCTGCCTTCTGGAAATAACCTTATTTTAGAACTAGCTGCTGTAAACAGGTCAGAACAGAAGCTGAGGTAAGATGGCTGCTGCAGTAGTCACGTGCGGGTGATAGAATAAAGATCTACTATTCGTAAATAAAATCAAATGTTTAACCAATGTCAATTAAATGTTTTCAATTATTGGGGTAAAAAAAATGATACAAGTTACATTACAACGCTACCCCCCCCCCAACTCCAAGTGGACTCGCTGTAGTATAATCCTCTCACACATACTCTCCCAATCGGTAGGGGTCCGAACATTCATTTCTCTGACATGTCAAAAGTTTTTTGTAACAACAGGTACTTTAAGATGTTTAAATTGTCATGTCAGAATGTGTATTAACAAGAGGAATGGTAGTATCCAGTTGTAAATGTATTCATGCATATCCGAGGGAAATAACAGGAATTACACAATGCAGAATTCTAAGAATGAAATGCTCCAGAATGGGTTTGGTTTTCTTCTATCCCCAAATATTGTCCATTTTAGTGTGTCCAGGAGTTAGTGTCATTCAGGGCCCAGAAATTACCCATTTCTTCATATCCTCCTCCTCCTGAATGCTGAAGCATAGCACTCGTCATTTCAGATAATCAGACAGAAAAACAAATGGCTCACAGTCCACCTTTTCATGTTTAACTATGAATAATGTTCTTCATGGTGAATTTAACATTTTTTTTTTAATTACAATATTCATTTTAAGTGGCAAATAGCCATAAATGTTAATATGATGTAGTTAGGAATGATCACTATAGGAAACATAAAGCTTGATTATTACAAATATATTACATAGGCCAATACTCATGAGTGCCAATCTTGTCCATCTGTGTTTCTTTGAAGAGCCTATTACAAGGCTTATGGTGAGAGGAGGACCACAAGAACAATCACTGAAGGGTTTGTGCAGTCTTATGCTTCCATTAATCGTCAGTTGCACAACCATAGACTGTTTGTTTTTTTTAGCTATTCAAAATTGAAGCGAATGTACCACTTCAATGCACATATGAACCTTTTCATATGATCTTATTAGCGCTGATTCTGCTGGTGTGGTCTTTCTTCTCAATCCGCCATGCGGTCATTGATATCTGTGTAGTGTTTAAATTATGCAAATGAGGTCTTTTGGTGCACTGGAGGCGGGCCCAGAGGCCCCGGAACACCGATATTTCCATCCCTGGGTGACATGAGCCTTCTGTTCCTTTAATCCCACCTTGTTTGTCAAGTCCAGCTCCAGCCTTGCTCTGCCAGTGATCTTGCTCTGCCTCTGCGTCATCAGTACAGTCATACTGCGTAGGCTCATACCTACAAAGAAGGCTCACTACACCCGGGATAAAGATATCAGTGCACTGGGGGAGCTGGACCCATGGCAAATATATTGGGAACAGAGTAGAAAATTGAAAAAAGGACCAGACTAGCAGAATCAGTACAGCAGAATTAATAAGGTCAATGAACTAATAACCAATGAATCTAATGAACAATAGTGTTTGCTTGTCTATTGGCTAATTGCTGGCCTTATTAAAATTCCCATACACCTTATGCTAAAGTGACTGAACCTGCTGCCGGTATGTTTAGCTCAGTGCTTCTCAATTCCAGTCCTCAGGCCTCACCAACAGGTCATGTTTTGAGGATATCCCATACAAAGGACACCTGTGCTTATACCTGATGCACTGAGTATCATTATATCACCTGTGAAATACTAAGGAAATCCTCAAAACATGACCTGTTGGTGAGGCCTGAGGACTGGAATTGAGAAGCACTGGTTTAGCTGGCTGTGTAAGATGTATGGCAGCCTCCCAATTCTCACTCAACAGACGATGTCCATGGAGAGAAAGGTTAGACTTGCTATCTTTTTGCAGTCTGACCCTCTTGCTCTGAGAGTGATAAGCCAGAGCAGTTACTTGAATGAATGAAGGGTTCAAGTGACCAGTCAGCATGACAGGCAGTGCAACACGACGGTTCCTGGCTATGCAGCTGGGAACCACTGTGTTGCCCAGCGTTTCCCAACCGGGGTGCCGCAGCACACTGGGGTGCCGGGAGAATCCGCCAGGGGTGCCGCGGGATCCCAGTGCACAGATTTGTCTCGGGATGCACAGATCGCTTTAATGTTCCGCCCGCACAATAAGTGGGCGGAACATTAAAGCGAGCAGAATGCAGGAGCAGGACCTGTCAGCGTCCTCCTCCTGCATTCCCTCCCATAGACTGCCAGGACTTCATACCAGCAGCCTATGGGACGCCGGGACCTCTCCGGCAGGCGTGATGATGTGACGTCATCACGCCTGCTGGAGGTCCCGTCCCTGCGGCTCGCAAGATGGAGCCCGAAGAGGAGGAGAGCTGCTGCCTGCAGAGCGCGGATTAGCTGAGTAGGATGTTTTTTTTTAGGGCCACCTCTGGGGGCATTATTAGTTCAAGGGGGCACAGCAGGGGGCATTATTAGCTTAAGGGGGCACCTCTGGGGGCATTATTAGTTTAAGGGGGCACCTCTGGGGGCATTATTAGCTCATGGGGGGACAGCAGGGGATCCTACATACAGGGGGCATCCCACATTCATACTCGCTTTACTGCACATAACACCAAACAGCGCGGGTTACTTTGGGAGCCTACAGGACGGAGAAAGGGAAGGAAGTTGCTAGAAATGTGCGGAGCCTAAATTGTTTGTCTCGCAGGTTCTGAAGAGATGAAACGTATCTGGAAGAAATCATCATGGAGGACTGGACTGGATGGAGAGGAAAAGAAAAGTGACGCCTCAGATCAAAGAAGACGTCACCTGTGAGTCACTGTATGACCGTTTTCCTATTTTGTAGAACATTATTTAGTAGGGGTGCCCCGAGGTGGAAAAGGTTGGGAAGCACTGGGTTAGGGCCTGCCTTACTAAATGTTTATGGCAGCCTTTATACAGAGCAATATCAGTTTGAACATATGTTAACATTTAAGATGCTGCAATCCTTCCCTTCAAGCAGCTAGGTGATGGGGATGCTGGGAGTTGGACCCCACTGATCTGTTGTTAATGGCCTATCACACTGATAGGCCATCCATGTAATGGTTCGTTTACACAGGCAGATTTATCTGACCAATTTTGGAAGCCAAAGTCAGGAATGGACTTGAAAAGACAGGGAATCTCAGTCTTTTCTTTATGACCTGCACCCTGTTTATAGTCTGTTCCTGGTTTTGGCTTCAAAGATCTGTCAGATAAATCTGTCTGTGTAAATGCGCCATTAGAAGTTTGGATAACCCCTTTAATGCTTCACACACTGCTCCCTGTTCTGCAAGTTGATTACTGCAAGTTGCATCTGCAGGACTGTGTGGAGATTAATTGCGGAAAATGTTCAGAATTTCTGCACCAAATCAAATATATTTAAAATTCGCTGCAGATCTGTAATGTGTGAATGTACCTTTATTGAGATATCACTGAGTTACTAATACGAGGATACGAGTTACTAATATCCTTGCTTTCTTTTACCTAAGTCAGCAATTATTAGGGTACCTTATAGGTCTCTCAGTGTATAGTGGAGTTCTATTCAAAATTACACATTTTCAATATTACATCCATTCCAAAGCACTAATAGTTGGTAGCATTTGTTTGTTCTTTTAATTTTGGCTTCTTTAAGGAGGAAGAACAGTGATAGGAAACATTAGCAATGCTTATATACGTTTGTATTTGTAGATTAGGTTTTTACAGTTGGGACAGTAGTGGTTCACGTCTTTGCAACTTTTAACACAGCAAGGTATTAAAAAGCAACCTAGGATACACCTGGAAGAAAGAAGATAAAATGAGCTTTAAAAAATATATAGTTTTCATTTTAGTCCATATTTAAAACATTTGGTAACAACATGGATCTGCCCAAATAATATACACATATACATGCTCATTTTAAGGTCTGTGGGGGGAATTTATCAAGACTGGCGTACCCTGCATAAATCATGATCAGGTGCTGAAAAAGGCCTCTCCTTCTCCCTGCCTTGCTGTTCCCCCTCCATGTTGCACAATAGATAGCGGTAGTTTGATGGGTTAAAGTGGTTATTCTTTTAGGTAAAATATATGTAAAGTCATCCCCCCTCCTGGAGACTAACAATTTAATCCATACATGTCTTAACCTTTTCTGTCTCCTTTCCTTGTTTTGAGCTGTTGCTTTCTGCTAAAGACACAAAAAACTTGAGCTTTTCTCTCGGTCTCCCCCTCCTCCACCCTCCTCTCCAAAATGGCTCATGTAAACAGTCTCTATCTACAACTTTGTATCGACCTTTTTAATACAGGGAGGATTAATCACAGTGAGTTCATCATCAACTTGACCTCAGATTACCCCCCTAACATTACAAAGAAGCTACAAAGTTGCAGACAAAGCCTGCCAGAGACTTGTTTACATCAGCCATCTCAGAAGGAAGGGGAAAGAAGGGTTTTTGAGCAGAGGTGGACTGAACAGCTCAGACACAGTTTTCTATGTCCTCAGCAGAAAGCAACAGCTCAGAACTGAGGGAAATAGACAGAAAAGGTAGAGGCATATATGGAATGAATTGTTAGTTTCCAGAAGGGTTGATCAACATGCATTTTACCTAACTGGATAACTCCCTTGGCGCTCCTTTCAACATTATCTCCCCCCCCTTTCCCCCCCTTTCCCCCCCCAACATTGTCACACTCCTCACTGTTGGGTCCTATCAATTTCACGAAGCATATCCACTGCTACTAATATTATTGTTTATTATTCTGCCTCCCCTTTAAACTAATTTATTTTTTCCCCACCCTTTACCCCAGGCCTAGAATCCCCAGTGGTCTATACCTGTTCTGATACAGGGTTGTTCCAGTTTGCAGATATTGTGGTCCCTTTAATCTGTGCCCTCCTTCCTATTAACAGGTTAGCAGACTGAGACTGCCATCTTATCAAGAAGTTCTGGGCTATCATCTGTAATTTATCTACCTTAGTTTTGGAGAAACCCATACTCCCTGACCCGATTGTATGTCTTCCTAACCTCTCTTCTAAAACCTTGGTAAGTTCACCAAACTATTCTTCCAGATGTTGGAAACAGACCCTGTCCCCTGCCTTTGAAAACCTGATAGCTAGACTCAAGGAGCTTGGATCCCTAGACCACCTGACTGCTTTCACTTGATTTCTTTGACATGATGTGGTTTCCGTGGATACTGTACCCATTTAATCCGCTCCCCTTTTCCCTTTACCGTATATTTTCCCTTTGTGTTGTCCTTATGATCCCTGTACTGACAAAAGGTTGAAGGCTTTGGCCTTTCTTGTTTATTCTATTTAAACTGATACACACCTGGGATTCACAATGGGCCTTATTACACAGCCTGATCAATAATGTAAACGAGTGCCAATCTGCTAAATCGTTTACTAAGCCTATTACACAGCTTGACCAACATGCAGCAAGGGCTACACGGACATCCTTAGCAATGTCCATGCAGCCCTTGCCTAGTGTAAAAAAATAAGAGTTCACACATACCTTACCACATTCCCCTGTGATTCTGCCCGCTCCCCAGTACCTTCCTGTCTCCTGCATGGTCCTGCAGCCACTGTGAGTACTGCAGAGCCGGCCTCTAAACTGACAGACCGCTCAGCCAATCACTGGCTGTGGCCAGTGATTAACTGAGTGGCCTGTAATTTCCTGAACTCTTATTTTTTTACACTAGGCAAGGGCAGCATGGACATTGCTAAGGATGTCCGTGTAGCCCTTGCTGCATGTTGGTCAAGCTGTGTAATAGGCTCAGTAAACGATTTAGCAGATTGGCACTCGTTTACATTATTGATCAGGCCGTGTGTAATAGTTTGATTTTTTACACAATCGCCAGCCATTGGTCTTGCATTGCTATTAAACATGGCAATGCAAGGCCAGCAGTCGATGATTTTAGGTCAGGACCTAAAGACACAATCAAATAACGATCGTTATCATCGTCTGATCGTTGTCTTTATTACATGAAACGATGATCTGCCGAATTATCCTGATTTGGCAGATTATCACTCCCTGTAATAGGGCCCTAGGTTTCTATACAGTTAAAGCTTTGTCTTCCAGGTGTTCATTAGCAAAGATATGTTTTCTTAAAGCTTTAAAGACTTTGTCTAAACTTTTCCTCTTCTAATTGCATGCAAACTTTTTTTGTAAACTTATAAAAACTTCAATAAAAAGTACAGTAAAAAAAAATGAATAAATAAATTACTCTTTGCAGTACCCCATTTAATCTGTTATATATAACCAATATTTCTTAAATACAAATGCACTAGTCAACAAGTCTTGTCAATCCCACCACAACGTGCAATCCCACCAGACTGTGCATTTAAAGGGGAACTCCGGATAAGAAAAACATATCTTCTATTAAAAGTAGATTAAAAGTTAAATATATGTGTCTATACAATGTATTACTGTATCTGTGCGGTTTTGCCACACTGGTAGCTGATAGAAATCCAGGAAGTGAAGAAAAATGGCCTCTGTGCAAATCCACATTGTCTCCTGCTCCTTCTGCTATCCCCCCTTAGCAGACAAATCTTCCATGCCTCTGTCTCACATTGTGTGTATTTGCTGAGATCAGGCTGATGATGCAGACAGGGGGCAGGGTGTGATATCACAGGAGGCTTGGCTGGATCCCCCAATCCCCTGAGTGATTCACCATCTCTGACCGGCCAGAAGCAGGTTGCACTGATTTCTCTGATTGTGCAGAAGTGTGCAGTGAAATTAGGGCTGTGTTCACACATGTTGGACTGTCATTGCAGTACAGCAGCGTATTCACAAAAATGATGCAGTAACACAAGTAAATGATGCTAAACGGCAGAAAGGATCAGAGCCTTATTGCGGGGCTCAACTTCAAAGATAACAGATGCTTGATCATAATATGTGCGTGGAAATGAAATAAAAAAAAAAAATTAAAAAAGTTCTTTACTTTATTCCAATATCAGTGTTACAGGTAGAGAATACAGCGTGCTGTGTGGTGTTACAGGTAGAGAATACAGTGTGCTGTGTGGTGTTACAGGTAGAGAATATAGTGTGCTGTGTGGTGTTACAGGTAGAGAATACAGCGTGCTGTGTGGTGTTACAGGTAAAGAATACAGCGTGCTGTGTGGTGTTACAGGTAGAGAATACAGTGTGCTGTGTGGTGTTACAGGTAGAGAATACAGTGCTGTGTGGTGTTACAGGTACGGAATACAGTGCTGTGTGGTGTTACAGGTAGAGAATACAGTGTGCTGTGTGGTGTTACAGGTAGAGAATAGAAGCATGCTGTGTGGGTGGGTGGGACCACAATGAAATCAAATTACTGTAAATAATTCAGTAACACAATGAAACTGCAATGTGTGAACACAGCCTAGATGTTCTGCAACAGTTTTGGGCAAGGAATAGGCAGGGTGGAGGACTGGGATGAACAGCTGAGGGAAAGCATTGCATTCTGGAATCTGTAGTACTGTGTACAACTGATAAACCAGGAAGTGCAGAAACACAAAACAGAACAACCCCCCCCCCCCCCAAAAAAAAAAAACAAAAAAAAAACAAATGGATTTTTGGTAGTTTCAAAAGTGGAATAGATAGGTAAGTAATGCTTTATGCTTCTGCAGACGGTTCATTTTTTAACCTCTACCTGGAGTTCCCCTTTAATAATGTCATATAGTCTGTACATTTATCCTACTTACCCAAAGAAGAACAAAAGACAGCATAACAGGGTAGTTAAGCAGCCAGATTTGTATTGAATGGTTGTTGTGCACGGCAGGTTGCAGGCAGGGCACACAGCCAGTCCTGGGCTATCTGTCAGCTCAGTCTTGAAAATTATTTGAGGAACAATAACTATTTAAGAAGTAAGAATTAAGATTCAGGTACATGCACCGTCAATTTGATTTGATCTCTTTTCTTAAGCAATAGTTAAAATGGTTTATGTTCACATTGACAGGGCCAATTCTAGGTTTTCTGAGGCAAAATCTGAAATGACCACCCCACCATTGCCCACACCATACCACCAACGCTAGCACACACACACACACACACACACACACACACATCTACTAAAAATCGAAAGTAATGCCCCTATTCCACGAGTCGTTTGGAGGAGCAAACGAGCGCTATTAGCGCTCATTCGCTGCTCGTTCCCCGCTCGCTGCCGCCGCTATTCAACGCGGCAGCAGCGAGCGGGTGAGTGCGGGAGGGGCTGCTCGGAGAATCGCTGATCGTCCGGGCAGCCCATAGGATATAGCAGCATCTGCTGCTGACGCTCCTATTCAACGGAGCGATGGCAGCAGATCGCTGCTATATCAGTTGCTTGTTTTTCAACATGTTGAAAAACAAGCGACTGCAACGATCAGCCGACATGAACGATGTCGGCTGATCGTTGCACTCTATTCCACGGGACGAATATCGTTCGTAGGGGCCGAATACGAACGATATTGCTCCTTTAAACAACCAGTGGAATAGGGCTTTAAGGTGTGTAGTGTAGACTTACCTGGTTGTGTTATGTGTCCTGCTTCATTGTATGGTGGTGGTGGAGGGAAAACCGCTGGATTCCAGCCTTTGACAGAAATACAAAATGTCAATTATTTTATGGTAATAATCATTGCAAAAAGAATGTATGATTTGTCAACCAACCCCAAAGCTTATGTGTGCTAAAATGTGCTCAATTAAAGAGGTTGTCCAGCGCTATAAAAACATGGCCACTTTTGCAACACTCTTGTCTCCAGACTGGGAGGGGTTTCAATTTCAGTTCCATTGAAGTGAAGCTTAACTGCAAACTGCACCTGAACCTGTAGCCCCTTTAAAGTCTATGTAAGAAGAGCTGTCTTTTCGCTCATTCCAGAAAAAAAAAATGTTTGCGCAGACATTTTCCCTTTTACATTCATATACCACATTGTTACATAAGAAGAGGGGCCATGTCCTCCCCATTTCCATCTGTGGTCTTATCCCCAATAAATATATATATTAGCAGGGAGTGAGCCCCTGTAGACTTATGTACCTGTGTAGGTCTGGAGCTGCACATCCAGGAGCTATAATGCTAATCTTACCCTGGCCATAGCTATAATTAGTTAAAAAAAATATGTATATGACAAGTAGTTTTCCTAATCTCCTAGATTACCACCATTTGCATTTTATTATTGTATTAGTGGTTATATATTATACCTGCTGCTTGAAATTGGTCATTTCCTCCTCCTCCAGCTTGGGCTGGGTATGGTGGAGCTGGAAAATTTAGGGGTTCTTGAGCAGAGGCTATGTATAGTGAACAAAATGATTGTGTATGTTAATACATAGACTCTTGTATTTATTCTGAGAAAAAAAACAGACAGCATGAAATCCTAAGAGGCTCATTACAAAAAATTAAGTTTTACTCTGAAACAGCTGTGCCACACTCTTGGACATGTCCCCTTTGCCACTTCTTGGTTTGTAGCTATGGATTTCTCTGAAATGCAAATTAAAACTTAGTTGTTTGTAATGAGAGAGTTGTAAAGCATGTTATATAATCAGATGGTCATAATCAGTGTATGAATATGACGGTATCTTTTTGCTACACTTTTTTTAAACACGTATTTTAGAGCATACAATTTAGGTTTTCTTTTCTTTTCTTTTTTTTTGCTGTCTACAAAAATAAAGCCATGTGGCCTACAGTCCTTAGTGAGCACTGCTGATTAAAGGGGTTCTCTAGGGAGCAGAAGATGGCAGAAGCCCTCTGCTTCCCAGTGCTTACTTCCTGATAACTGGGACTTAAACCGCCCTGTACATCTTGGAAGGGGGTCTAAAAAAATCTTTTATCTTTCATAGATCAGAGGACTCAAACAGGGGACCACCCCTTTAAGAAACAGCAAGCATGTTGAAGGGGTATTCCAGCAGAACATTGTAATCAGAAGGAAGGACATGCCATTGTTCTCCTTATGAGCAAGATTTATGAGGCCCTTATATCTTGTCTGAAGGCCCTTTAACTGGGCCTGGTGTAACACTACATGTGAACGCTGGTCGGAGAGATCACAGAGCTTTTACACCCATGCGGCCACACCACTCATTCCTAACTATATGAGAAGATTACAGCTAGCTTAAGCAGATTCAAATGACCACATGAAACATGCGATCAGTAGGTGAACTATAGAATTCTTGCTTGTCAGCTGTTTGCTGGCACATGTAAAAGGACCTTAAAGGGGTTATCCAGCGATACAAAAACATGGCCACTTTTCCCCCTACTGTTATCTCCAGTTCAGGTGCAGTTTTCAATTAAGCTCCATTTACTTCAGTGGAACTGAGTTTCAAAACCCCACCCAAACTGGAGACAACAGTAGGGGGAAAGTGGCCATGTTTTTGCAGCGCTGGATAACCCCTTTAACACAGATGACTTGTCTGTAACATGATTTATTCCCTGTGTCCTACAGTATCTAGCCGGGATGCACTGTGTTCTGACACTTATTATAGGCAGCATTCACTTTTTCAGCATTTTGTGCCTCAGTAGTTCTTCATAGGACTGGGTTACATGGGTTAGCCTTTGTACCAATATCAGTAAGCCTCGGAAACCTATTTCTTGTTCTCTAGTTTGAGTTGCCCTTCCTCTGACCACTTTTGGTAGATAATCACTGCATACTGGTAACACCCCAGGCCCAGTCATCTAGCTACCACCAAATGGTGATCAAGTTTTGTTTTCTTTACCCAACTGGTCAATTACAACGTGCCCTTTCACACAATGTATGTAACTTATACTAATACCTGTTCCGGGGATTTGGGAAGTGTAATCCATATTGATGGTTGTTGCTGCATATTGTGGGACTGTGAATTGTTTTTCTTCAGCAGACATGTTTACGAGGTTACTGGGGACAAAAAGTGAATATTAAAATACAGTCCTTTTCCCTAAAGGTTAACTAAGCAATGGCTTATCAAACAGAAAGAAGTTTCACGCCGCTATAAAACATGCTGTTTAGGACATGGAAAAACGCATTGTATCACTACCTAAAACCTTGCTTCAATTGACTTCAATATGAGCTGGGAAAATGCATTAATAAGTGAGGGGGAGGCTCAGCACCAAAGTTGCCCTTGAAATCAATGGGAGCTTTTAGGACTGGCCCACCCACTGTCTGCAGCTCAGTGAACATACCCTAATAGAGAAAAATAGAGCAGCCACCCCTTCCTCTATTGAAACAGGAGGTAATGTTTAGTCACACGTACATATACGTTTTTACAGAAACACTATAAGTAATAATCATCAATGGAATTGCTTATGTACCGCAACTGGAGGGTTCACCAAGGATTGAAGTTAGGGGCCTTTTAACACAGGCTGATTATTGTTCAACAAATTGTTAAACCGTTCAAATTTAAGGGATAATATTCTGGTGTAAGCACGGCAATGATCAAATACCCCCAAAAAAATTCATTCGTATGTTCTTGATCCATTCTTTGAGCTGACCTCAAAATAATTGTTAATAATTCACAGTATTTCACAGTATACATTACAAACTCAATTACTATCTTTTTTTACAATCATAAATATGATCGTATTTATGACTTTTCTCGTTTAAAAAAAAAAAGGTAATTCGCTTAAAGAGCACTTAAGTGATTTTTCTGTACGCGTAATAGGGCCTTTACTTCCACATGAAGGCACCACCCTATGTTCTCCTAGACTCATAGACCAGGTTAAATGGGAATGATGATGTTGACACCACCCAAGAAGGGAGGGGGAATGGGTGTTGGTACGCTTATCTACGAGAAGAGAATGTGTCCTCATAACACAGTTTATTAACTGCTTTCTTAAGATAAGAACAAAGAATGCCTTGGCAGGGACTTAAAGGAGAAGCCCGGTGAAAATTAAGTATTGGATTGCCCCCCAAAAGTTATACAAATCACTAATATACACTTTTTACTAGGGATGGTCCGAACCGAGTTCGGTTCGGGTTCGTACGAAACCGGACTCTCGGTAATGATTCCCGCTGTCTGCCCGCTCCGTGGAGCGGGCGGATCCAGCGGGAGGACTGCCTGGAAAACTGGGATATAGCCATAGCCATAGGCTGTATCCCAGTTTTCCAGGCGGTCCTCCCGCTGTATCCACCCGCTCCACGAAGCGGACAGACAGCGGGAATCTGATGCCGAGCGTTCGGGTTCATACGAACACGAACCTCGGAGGGTTCGGACCATCCCTACTTTTTACAGAAAATGCACATACTACTGCATCAAGGCTTCAGTTCCTGGATAAAATGGTGATGTCACGACCCGACTCCCAGAGCTGTGCGTGCTGTGGCTGCTGGAGAGGATGATGGCAGAGGGACACTGAGGGACACAGGGCACTGGAGGGACACTGAGCATCCCCCTGCCATCACCCTATCCAGCAGCCACAGCCCGCACAGCTCTGGGAGTCGGGTCGTGACATCACCATGATATCTAGAAAACGAAGCCTTGATGCAGTAGTAAGTGCAGGGAAAAAAGCATTTTATAAGCATTTCCCGTAATAAGTTTATATTGGTGACTTGTATAATTTTTGGGGGGCAATATAATATAAAATAATAAAATAAAATACAATAGTAATAAAATTTTTCTAAGGCCCTCTTCACACGACTTTAAAATCCATCCGGATTTCTCATCAGGAAATCTGGACAGATTTGCAGACCCATAAAAAAAAAACAAAAAGAAAAAACAACTCACCTGACACATCGCTCTCACAAAGCCCCTCTTATCTTGTACTCTACGGTCTCTCGATGCAGGGACGGGATCCCCGAGAAGACGTAATGATGTCATATTGCAGTCTGTGAGAAAGAATGGTGGGGAGGGTACTAGCAGCGCCCGCTCTGCCATTCTACAACTGTATCTGTGTCCGTAGGAGGACGCCTGTACAGTGAGCTTTGCAATCCACCACTCACAGATCCCGGGCTGTGCACATTGCTGGAGGCAGTGAGCGAGGCTTTTCGTTAAACTGTACAACCGTATAGCTACGTACCTACTCCAGAATTCCAGACGGTTTCCTAATATACATTGGCAAACCGCCTGGAATTTCAACACTTTCATAGACTTCTATAGGGGCGTCCATGGTCAAATATAGGACAGGATCTATAAAATCCTGACATATTTCCTGGAATAGACAACCTTCTGTAAAAACCTTGAAGGGTGTACGTGACTAATGTACCTCTGTGGGCCTGAAAATCCGTATGGATTTCTGTATAAGAAATCTGGCCGGCTTTTCTGGACGTGTGGAGGGGACCTACGCCTACCTAACTGGTACCCAGCAGTATGGTAATGCAAAACATTGCAGAAAGGGGAAGTTCACAACAGGCTAAGAAAAAAATTACAGTCCAGTCGTATGACTTTTATGGCAGGTGTCTTGTGACTGTTATGTCATTTCGAAATGTTTATGCCATAAATAATTTTAATAATCAACTGCATAAAAATGTTAACATTGCTCGAAGAAACCATTAAACTGTAGGTTGGGAGTCAAGGGACAAAAAACAACAACAAAACTAAACAAAACAACATACTGGGAGAGATACATCTAAACATCTATTTGCAACTATAGGTGACATAGTAGGATTTTTTCTGAAGACAAAGAATTCAAATGATTTGTCTAAAAAAATTCATATAACAATGCTACACTAAAATTATAACCCTATACAACGCCCAAAAAATTATGCAAGATAATAACTAATATAATATAATACAATATAACAACTGCGAGATTTCAAAAATGACTTCTTAAAGTTAAAGGCTTGTTGTCATTTATATAAACTAGCATAAAATTGAGCAGTGCAGAAGTTGGTATTGCTGGGATAAAAAAAGTGATACTTATTTACCCCAGTTCCCCGCAACTCCTGTGACCTCACTGGTCATAACTTTTCCCTGTTTCCTAGATGAGGAGGAGGATCTGCCCGCTCAGCCAATCACTGGCTGAGGAGGGACCTGGTGTGAGAAACTAGGGTAGGCAAATAATACTTTTTTTCCTTTATCCCAGGCCAAACATGATGTACATCTTTTTTAAGGGAAACTATTAGTAGTTTCGACAAATCTAACCTGTTGATATCTCCCTTTTGTGCACGGGACACTGGGAATGAAGGTTAAAACTCTTACTTTTATTCTTGTGCCGTTTCCATGTATTTAGTAGTTCAGGCTTATTGGGCGGTTTTGAGCACTGGAGGGGGGGGACTATCACCACAAAGCACTGATCCGCTCTTCATAGTCCCACCCCCAGTGCTCCAAACCACCTGTTTAGCCTGAGGATATAGCTACTAAATACATGTAAAAGGTGCCAAGGATGAAGGTAAATAAGACTTACCTTCATATTTAGCATCCCATGCACAAAAGGGAGAGATCAGTAGGTATGTTCAACTATGTTTCCCTTTAATACTTGCGTACCCTTTAAATCTTAATGTTTGCATGTCACACTGGGTGAGCAGCAGTCCTTACTTGGTCCTAAAACACCAAATTCTACTAAGATTTAATGACCTATCTGCACCTTTTTCTGCCAGGAGCCTCTTTGATCAGTAGAGTCAAGGGGCTGCAGTGCTCTTATCTTACGCCCCTGTCTTTACTGGAAGCCATTGCACCAGAGAAGAAGGTGACCAAGACAAAAATTATTTCAGTACTATCACTGCCTACCCATTCTACATAACTGTGTTACTGAATATACTGCTGTACTATTTCAACTAAAACACAGTGTGTGAACAGAGTTGCAGGAATCAACCTTGTGCTTGAAATGCAGCAGTGTGGTTTTTATTTGTATATGTAAACATTCGCATTAACTAGTGAAACCCAAGAAAAAACCTTTACCTATACTGATTCTGCAGTTCAGGGAAGAAAAAGAGCGCTGCACCTCACACCTATGGCTGATACTAGTGCCCCTAGGCTAAATAAAAAACACATCAGAATTTTGTGTATGAATTGATCAAGCCATACTGCCCCATGTACCATCGTGCAGGTATCTGATACACATGGGTCCCTACACTAAGTTCACACCGTGCCAGTCAGTGGCCACCAACCCCGCAGGCGCGCACAGTCAGGGAACGGGGGCCATGGGACGGCCCTGCGACCCCCATGCCACAGGACCAGACCCAAAAACACCACACCAGAACCCGGCCAGCACCACCGGCGGAGAAGGTCGCCCCCAAACAGCACAAGTCTGGATGAGGTATTGCGCTCACCATAGCTGCTGCAGACAGAATGGGAAAAGACAGGAGGGATTAAAACCATGTGCACTCAGGTGTCTCCTGCTAATTGCGGTCATTTGGGTCTCACCAGGAGGAGTGCAAAACACAGAGAAAAGAGAGAAACAAAATGCGATTCAGGGAAGAAAAAAAGCGCTGCACCTCACACCTATGGCTGATACTAGTGCCCCTAGGCTAAATAAAAAACACATCAGAATTTTGTGTATGAATTGATCAAGCCATACTGCCCCATGTACCATCGTGCAGGTATGTTGGTTTTAAATATAGCTGAATAAGCTTTCATGTCAGCCATGGGTGTGATGTGCAGCCATTTCTGTCTTTTTGGCTTGTGCATATTTTATGTATTCTGTCTCTTTTTTCATTGTGGCTAGCTCTCGTGCTTTGTAAGACCTATGTGGTCCAAATTAGCAGGAAGCACCTGTGTACATAAGGGGAGGATCTCCTAGTATTCTCCCATTCTACCTGCAGAGGAATGGAGAGAGAGGTAAGAGCTTGTTCACACTTGTGTTGCTTGGCGTCCACTTTTTCCGCCGGTGGCGCCTGTGGGGTCCAGGGGGGCCCTTTAGGGTCTGGTCCTGTGACAATGGGGTTGCAGGTCCATTTCGTGGCCCCCCTTCTCTGCTTGCGCACGTTTTGCAGGGATTGTGGTCACTGACCGGCACAGTGATGTTTTTTGGTTAGGGACTCATGTGTATCAGAAGACCTGCGCGTGGTACATGAGGCAATATGGTTTGGCCAAATTATATACTAACTTCTGATGTTGGTTTTAAATATAGCTGTATAAGCTTTCGTGTCAGCCATGGGTGCGATGTGCAGCCATTTCTGTCTTTTTGGCTTGTGCATATACTATACTGATTCTGCATTGTACAACATCTGTAATAGAACTTATTGACAATGATTTATTGCTCCTATGCACACAGACATTTTATATATATATATATATATATATATATATATATATATATATATACATTTAAACCACAATACAAGCTAAGTACTAAAAATCAGTAATGCATCATGTAATCACTATGATAAATGTCCCAGACCAGCCACTAGTGTAGTACTCTGTATCAAATAACCATATAATGCCCTGCAAACCCTAGGTCCAGGAGTCTTTTTGGTTCAGTATTGGTGTGTCCTCATCCAGGTCTAGGATCTGTGCTGACACTTAGCCGAGGGTTTAGGTAAGCTGGACTTTTGTATTATATACTTTTATATACTTTAGCTTTAACATCCCAGTAGGTCTGATTGCCCCCATTCCATACAATATTTACTATTGTAGACAGTGAATCTATACTCCTAAATTATTAGTTGTTGGTTTATAGTTATTAATAACTACAATTATTTGTTTACTCGATTGTTATAGGACAGTGTAAGGCAATTATTTCAAGGAAAAAAGAATCAAGGTTCTCACCTGTTGTATTCCAGATCCTCTGGCCTGATCCAATCTGGCGTCTAAACCATCTGTGCACTCAAACATACCATAAAGCAAAGGAGAGGCAAGTCAAAGTCTAAACTTCTAATCAAATGACTTAATACAAGATGGGAAGAATTGCTGGGTATGACGCAGTTTATTCCAGTGCTTCACATATGTCATACTTTGGCCTCTGTGGTAGTTTCCTCAGATAAACTAGTATAGTTCAAGCTTGCTTAGATTTCGGAGTATGCAACATGATTTGTTAAAACACTACATTATCTATTGCAGATATGTTTATGTTTTCCTATATTGACTGCTATGGGGATAAAATTTAGCATTAAAAACCACTTATATAAACAACATATTTTATATACAGTAACACAATACGGTGGTTCTTATTCCAAAACTCTGAGGCAGTGGGTGGACTCTACTACTATATATTCACGTGTCTTAAAACTATATTTGACACTTAAAGGGGTAATGCGGCGTTTAAAAATTATTCACTAAATAAAACACATTACAACTTTGTAATGTGTGTTATGTAAGTGAATGGCCCCCTTCCCTGTGTCCCCCCAACCCCAAAAGTGTGGTGCAGTATACTCACCAGATTACTGTCGACCCCGGCCACATCTTGGGTCGAACAACCTCATCTTCGGGAGTCCGACCGGACCGCTCCAGCCGTCCCTCATGCCGGCCCCCCTCTGCCGCGTCATCAGCTGCTCAGCCGCGATTGGCTGAGCATAACTGTGCTCAGTCAATTGAGACTGAGCAGCTGATGATGCGGCAGGGGGGTTGCCCCTAGCAACCAATCAGCTTCCACTTTTCATACCTCACAGTATCTTTGGAAAATGACAGGTGCTATCTGATTGGTTGCTAGGGGCAACTGAGCCAGTTTCCCTTTACACCATGTTTGAAAAATCTTCCCCGTAGTTTCCTTTACAAACAACTAAAACTAAATAAAGGAATTGTTCCCTTTACCAGGAACCTGTTATCACTTTAATACTGCCTGAACCACTAGTCTTGGAGAAAGGGGGGGGTCCCCTGTGGCTTCTCCCTGCTCTGTTGGCCTTGGTTGATAAATTGCCCCCCAATGCCTAAATAAAGGGGAATCATCAATCAAGGCTTGTGGTTTGGGATAAAGCTACTGGGAACACCCTGATCACTTGGGGTTCAGGCAACATAAAAGTGAGGACAGGTTCCCTTTAAAGACAAAGGACGGGTCATCAAGCATTAGAGAATGTTCACAAAGAAGAAAGGAAGGCTGCTTTGCATATACCTTTCAATTACAAGTCAAGTAGCCAAACCCTTTTGGTGCACTTTGCCTAACAGAACGGTAAGTTACATTATAGAGTTTTACGTTCTCTTATTTGTATCAGATGTATGACCCAAAAGTAATGTAAATAGATCATGTGATGTAGGTTTCTAAGGATCAAAGGACGCCCTTGATATAGATGTGACAGCGTGACATGACTGAGAATACCAGGGAAGCAGGCATAGCATCTGCTCTAGGGGCCATCTCCACTCAGATAAGATAAGATAAGGTTACGTTAGTAATAACCATGGTTGATTGAAAAAGAGAGAGGACAGACAGGCACAGCTGCACGTCTTTGAAAATACTCTTTTGCTTGGACTGATTATTAGGCGAATAAGTGATCTCAGGAACACTTGTTCCGGATAGTGATGAGCGAGTACTAAAATGCTCGGGTGCTCGTTACCCGAACCGGATATCTCCCGATACTCGAGTGCTCGTTTCGAGTAACGAACCCCATTGAAGTCAATGGGAGACTTGAGCATTTTTTGAGGAGACTCAGGTTCGGTAGAGTGAAGGTCGTTTGAAAACCTGTCAACCTCAGAAATTGATGGAAACACAACGGAAATGGACAGGAAACAGCAGGGGCAGCATGTATGCATGCCTCTGAGGCTGGCTAATGGCACCATTATGCCTAATTCTGTGCAAAAGCCTGGTTAAAACAGAGGTAGGCATAGGGACCACCTAAAAACTCAGCCTGACACAGCATGGCAGTGAGAACACAGGGAACCATTAAAACAGAGGTAGCTTATCATGAACCACCCAAAAATTCAGCCTGACACGGCATAGCGGTGAGGACAGAGTGAACAAGGTAGAAGCGGTAGTCAGTCAGCCTTGCAAAAAATTATACCAGACCTAGCATGGCAGTGAGCTCACAGAGAACAATTAAAGGTGAGTGAGGAAGAAAGTGAGTCTTCCCAAAATCAGGCCAAACACTGCATGGCATTGAGCACACAGAGAACTGCCGGGATCAGCAGTAGCCAACATGGAGGCCAGGCAGGAGCAACAGTAACCAACATGGAGGCCAGGCAGGAGCAACAGTAACCAACATGGACACCAGGCAGGAGCAACAGTAGTTAACATGGAGGCCAGGCAGGATCAGCAGTAGCCAACATGGAGGCAAGGGCAGGCACACCACTAGTCAGCAGTAGTCAACATGGATGCCAGTAAAGGCTCAGCAGTAGTCAACATGGATGCCAGTTAGGGCCCAGCAGTAGCCAACATGGAGGCAAGGGCAGGCACACCAGTAGTCAGTAGTAGTCAACATGGATGCCAGTTAAGATCCAGCAGTAGTCAACATGGATGCCAGTTAAGGCCCAGCAGTAGTCAACATGGATGCCAGTTAAGGCCCAACAGTAGCCAAAATGGAGGCAAGGGCAGGCACAACAGTAGCCAACATGGAGGCAAGGGCAGCATGGTGGCTCAGTGGTTAGCAGCGCTGGAGTCCTGGGTTCAAATACGACCAAGGACAACATCTTCAAAAAGTTTGTATGTTCTCTCCGTGTTTGCGTGGGTTTCCTCCGGGTACTCAGGTTTCCTCCCACACCCAAAAACATACAGATAGGTGAAGCGCTGCGGAATCTGTGTGCGCTATACAAATAATAATAAAAAAAATAAACAAGGGCAGGCACAGCAGTAATCAACATGGATGCCAGTAAAGGCCCAGCAGTAGTCAACATGGATGCCAGTGAAGGCCCACCAGTAGTCAGCATGGATGCCAGTTAAGGCCCAGCAGTAGTCAACATGGATGCCAGTAAAGGCCCAGCAGTAGTCAACATGGATGCCAGTAAAGGCCCAGCAATAGTCAACATGGATGCCAGTTAAGGCCCAGCAAAAAGGAGGCAAGGGCAGGCACACCAGTAGTCAACATGGATGCCATTAAAGGCCCAGCAGTAGTCAACATGGATGCCAGTAAAGGCCCAGCAAAAAGGAGGCAAGGGCAGGCCCAGCAGTAGTCAACATGGATGCCAGTAAAGGCCCAGCAGTAGTCAACATGGATGCCAGTTAAGGCCCAGCAAAAAGGAGGCAAGGGCAGGCCTAGCAGTAGTCAACATGGATGCCAGTAAAGGCCCAGCAAAAGTCAACATGGATGCCAGTTAAGGCCCAGCAAAAAGGAGGCAAGGGCAGGCACACCTAGTGAGGCTCCCCAAAACAAGGCCAGACACTGCAGGGCCTTGAACACACAGAGAGCCATTACAAGTGAGTGAGGAAGCTAGTGAGGCTCCCCAAAACTAGGTCAGACAGTGCAGGGCCTTGAACACACAGAGAACTATTACAAGTGAGTGAGGAAGCTAGTGAGCCTCCTAAAAATTAGGCCAGACACTGCATGGCATTCAGCACACAGAGAGCCATTACAAGTGAGTGAGGAATCAAGTGAGCCCACCCAAAAATTGGAGTGAGTCCAGGGGCTGGGATATGTAGTGGACATGCACCCGGGTGCTGACAGCTAACTGGCTAGGCCTGCTCTCACTCACCACTCACCATCAAGAGTACACTTGATGTCTCTCGACTGGGGGTGGTAAGGCCCCGGCCATGGCTAGACAAAAAAATAAAAATAAAACAGCTGGCTGGTTGGTGGGAGCGCGATCGGTGGGCCCCTGGCAACCAGTCCCGCTCCTCTGCAGACATAGTGTGACGTCAGGCAGAGAGGACACATAGAACAATACAGTCTTCTTAAGAGGCCCTGGAATTTGAGAACACGGGGAACCTTTAAAACAGAGGTAGCATATCAACCAAAAATTCAGCCTGACACAGCATGGCGGTGAGAACAGAGCGAACAAGGTAGAAGCGGTAGCCAGTTAGCCTTCCAAAAATTATACCAGACCTAGCATGGCATTGAGCACACAGAGAATCCTTAAAAGTGAGTGAGGAAGCATGTGAGCCTCCCAAAAATTAGGCCAGAAGCTGCTTGGCATTGAGCACCCAGAGAACCATTACAAGTCAGTGAGGAAGCAAGTGAGCCTCCCAAAAACTAGGCCAGAAGCAGCATGGCATTGAGCACCCAGAGAACCATTACAAGTAAGTGAGGCAGCAAGTGAGCCTCCCAAAAATTAGGCCAGACACAGCAGGGCCTTGAACACACAGATAACCATTACAAGTCAGTAAGGAAGCAAGTGAGCCTCCCAAAAATTGGAGTGAGTCCAGGGGCTGGGATGTGTAGTGGACATGAACCCGGGTGCTGACAGCTAACTGGCTAGGCCAGTTGTCAGTCAGCACTCACCATCAAGGGTACAGTTGATGCCTCTCAACCGGGGGTGGTGAGGCCCCGGCCATGGCTACACAAAAAATAAAAAATAAAACAGCAGGCTGGTTGGTGGGGGCGCGATCGGTGGCCCCCGGCAAACAGTCCCGCTCCTCCGCAGACATAGTGTGACGTCAGAGCATGGCAGTGAGGACACAGAGAACCATTAGGAGGGAGGAAGCAACTGAGAGTCCCAATAATTAGGCCAGACCCTGCATGGCGGAAGAAGACTTGGCAGTTGGCTGAGAATTGTAGGAAGAGGAGGAGAGGAGATACCAAAAATCTTCATTCATATTCAGCTGCTTTCCTCGGGTGGACAGTTGAATTCAGGTGAAATCCAGGCTCTTTTCATTTTTATAAACGCCAGCCTGTCAGCGGACAGGCGGGTGCGCTTATCAGTGATGATGGCACCAGCTGCGCTGAAGACCTGCTCTGACAACACGCTAGTGGCAGGGCAGGCCAGCACCTCCAAGCAGTAAAGCGCCAGTTGGGGCCACGTATCCAGCTTTGAAACTCAGTAGTTGTAGGTAGCAGAGTGATCGGATGGTCAGCAAGATACTCCCTCACCATCTTCCTGAAGGCTTCCCCCCTACTCTGTCTAGACTGGGGACGGTTGACATAGTCTTGCTGGGGTGCCATGAAACTGTCAAAGGCCTTGGAGAGTGTTCCCCTGTCCCTTGACAAGCTGCCTGCTCCACGGCTCCTCTCCCCCGCTCTTTGGCCCACAGAACTACGTCCTTTAGCGCTACTGGTGTCAGATGGGAAGTACATTTTCAGCTTCTGCACCAGGGCCTGTTGATATTGATTCACTCTCATACTGTGTTCCTCGGCAGGAATGACAGTGGAAAAGTTTGGTTTCTACCTAGGGTCCAGGAGAGTGAACACCCAGTAATCTGTGTTGTCCAAAACCAGTAGTCAACATGGATGCCAGTTAAGGCCCAGCAGTAGTCAACATGGATGCCAGTTAAGGCCCAGCAACAAGGATGCAAGAGCAGGCCCACCAGTAGCCAACATGGATGCCAGTTAAGGCCCAGAAACAAGGATGCAAGAGCAGGCACACCAGTAGTCAACATGGATGCCAGTTAAGGCCCAGCAGTAGTCAACATGGATGCCAGTTAAGGCCCAGCAACAAGGATGCAAGGGCAGGCACACCAGTAGTCAACATGGATGCCAGTTAAGGCCCAGCAGTAGTAAACCTGGATGCCAGTTAAGGCCCAGCAACAAGGATGCAAGGGCAGGCACACCAGTAGTCAACATGGATGCCAGTAAAGGCCCAGCAGTAGTCAACATGGATGCCAGTTAAGGCCCAGCAACAAGGATGCAAGGTCAGGCAGACCAGTAGTCAACATGGATGCCAGTAAAGGCCCAGCAGTATCCAACATGGAGGCAAGGGACAGTTGCTGCAGGGACAGTTGAGCGCTGCGCTTGGACACCATTCTGGAGGGTGTGGAGCATAGTGGAGGTGATAGGGTGCGTGTAGGGTGGGAGGCACTCATGCCTGGGGCCTGGGCGGGGGGACTGACAGAGCCAGCACCTGACAGAGGGGAAGGAGCAGGGGTGCGACTTGCAGTCACTGAACGGCCTTGGTTCCACTGAGTGGGGTGTTTAGCACTCATATGCCTGCGCATGCTGGTAGTGGTTAGGCTGGTAGTGGTGGCTACCCTGCTGATCCTGGCGTGGCACACGTTGCACACTACAGTCTGTCGGTCATCCGCAGTTTCTTTAAAAAACCTCCAGACTTTGGAACATCTAGCCCTGGCCACGGGAGTTTGACTCCGTGAAACAGTTGTTGATCTACTCGCTCTGCCCCTGCCTCTCCCTCTGCCCACCCCTCTTCCAACCGGTCCTGCAGGTGAACTTGCCTCCCCCTCAGAAGCATGGTCTTCACTAGGTTTATCCACCCAGCTCGGGTCAGTCACCTCGTCCTCATCCACCAGCTTCTCACTCTCCTCCTCACTTTGAGTTAAATCCATGACAACAACCTCACTGTCTGACAACCGGGTCTCATCATCATCATCAGACACTTCTTCCAACCCTGCTTGCAAGTCCTCACTCTCATCACCCACTGACTGCGTGAGCTGCATAGTTTGGGCATCAGGACAGATCAACTGCTCCGGTTGCTCTGACTCAGGGAAAGGTCCAGAAAACAGTTCCTGGGAGCATGGTGGTGGATCTGAATCCCTCCTTTCCCTGGAGCGGCCAGGCTGTGGGGAAGGAGGCTGAGCTAATGGAGCAAGGGTTCCACTCCCTTGGGTAGTGTGGGCGGACTGCGTTGAAGACTGGGTGGTGGATAAGTTACTGAACACATTATCCGCTATCCACGTGATCACCTGTTCACACTGCTGCGGTTTCAATAACGGTCTACCTTGAGACCCCGTAAGTTGGTCAAAGAAGCTAGGGAGTGGACGTCTGCGGTGTGCCACTGCTACCTCCTCAACAGGTGATGCTGTGTAACCCTGCCCTGAAACATGGCCTCCAGTAACAACATCACTTGGAACCCCACGCTCACGAGCCTTACCCCTGGGGTTCACCATGTTATGGACACTGCACCGTATGGAACTGAGATAAGCCTTGCGTATAAAATACAGATATCTGGAAAAATAGTTGTAGTAACCAATGGTTTGGTGGGGCTGTACGGTGCAATCTGGTATGGGCACCAACTGTACACACTTTCTGTCACCCCAATACAATGAGCAGTGAAGTTCTATGCAGGATGCACTACAAATCCCAGCAATACAGTGTAGTACACACTAGTTTAGGGGGTGCTATCTGGTATGGGCACCAACTGTACACACTTTTTGTCACCCCAATACAATGAGCAGTGAAGTTCTATGCAGGATGCACTACAAATCCCAGCAATACAGTGTAGTACAGCAGCACCACCAGCCCCAAAATAAAAAAAAGTACACTGAGCACTTCTTAGGGGTGTGTACGCAACACCTAATGTCCCCTTTCTGCCAGCAGCCGGTCACCACAGTGTGCTGGTTAAATATCGGTAGCAGCACTGCAACTCCCAGCCAGCAGTCTGTAGTAATAGTATTAATAAAAGCTGTTAAGCCCTGCTGTTTGTTTGTATTGCTACTATTCCCTGCCTACTGGAACGCTAAATCCTACACTGACACTCTCCCTGAGCAGCAGCAGCTCTGTCCCTAATCTCTCACAGCATGCGTCTGAAGCGAGCACTGCCGGCGCCGAGTTTTATATGGCAGGGTCATCTGATCTGGCCAACCAATCGCTGCTATCGACATGTATGGGTCCCACGTGATCGCAGGATGTACCAAAGAGTCTCCTGCATGTTTATAGGCTGTGAAATAGCACCCAAACTTACAGGAAACGGATGATGAGATTTCCTCAAGTATCGCGAGATGCTCGTCCGAGTAACGAGTACCATCGAGTACTCTAATACTCGATCCAGTACCAAGCTTGGACGAGCACGTTCGCTCATCACTAGTTCCGGACAATCAGCCTGTGTAATAGGGCCAGTGAGTAGCTGATGGTCAGTTGTTGACATCTTTTGTACTTAGGGTGCGTTCACACGTACAGGATCTGCAGCAGATTTGAAGCTGCAGATTCAAAGCAAATCAATTCTGGGCCATCAAATCTGCTGCAAATCCTGTACGTATGAACGCACCCTTACAATAAAATCATTATAGGCTGCACTGTGTAAACAGGAATGTTCGGGTGATAGTGATCAGGTAATAGCCGCCACTCAGGGTCCATTTACACAGAAAGATTATCTGACAGAATATCTGCCAAAGATTTGAAGCCAAAGCCAGGAATGGATTTGAAAAGAGGAGAAATCTCAGGCTTTCCTTTAAGACCTGATCTCTGTCTATAGTCTGTCTCTGGCTTTGGCTTCAAATCTTTGGCAGATAATCTGTCAGATAATCTTTCTGTGTAAATGGACCCTCACAGGGATCAGTGTTTGTAATCTGAGGCGTGTCAATTCATGTACAAGGACTTAAAGGGGTGGTGTCACAAACAAAACTAGGTCTACACTGATATATTATGAAAAAAAGAAACATATTTCCAATGTATAAGCAATGTATTTATCTAAATGTATCATTTGAAAGATATAGATTCACTACCCTCCCCCCCCCCCCCCCCCCCACACACACACACAATCCTCTTTTGTTTCATTATCTGTTGCCCTTGGTTACGGCCTACTGGGAATGCACGTTCTTGTGTTGCACATGCTTAGTTCAGTCATCACCCTATCTGTCCCATTAGTATTGGTAGTTGGTTTCAGTTCATATGCAAGCAAGGAGATTTGTGGGAAAGTTTCTGCACTGTTGCATGGCAACCGCAGGGTAGATACATGGGAAGAAAACTGGTACTGATGAAAGATACGGAGCCAAGAAGAAGAGAAAGCATGGACTTCTCAAAAGAACAACATCCTTTAATAGAGAAAGAGGAGGAAAAGCATCAGAGCACCACGGGCACAGGAGACAATGGTGGTCAGTCATCTCACCCTGGCAGCACAATCTCTGACAACATTGAGAGATTCATCTAACATCATGTGCGTGGCTGGTGGAGTTTTGGAAAGGTGGTGCTGACAGAAGACAGATATACCTGACAGCAATTAGCTGTAAAAGTCATGGGGAAGAGGGAACTGCTTAGTAAAGGGGATTGATGAGAGTGTGTGATGGTGGTGCCACATGTATAACACCTTGCATCTGGCGGCCCCCTCCTTCATCATGGCACGATTGCCTTCCAGATCAAGGGGCATGTACTCCTTGGAATTGAGTATGTCACCTGCAGAGAATTCCACCATCTTCTGCATATGAAGGGGCCTCTTGACATTGCTGATGCACGATTCTATGCTGCAGGACTGAAGGGTGGCCTTCAATATCCGCATTGTAGGAGAATCATCCAAAGGGATCTCAAGCCTTCTAACATCTTGGTGGCTGGAACAGGCCATATAAACAGGCCATATCAAGATTGCAGACTTCAGTCTGGCACTTGAGAAAATCAATGGAAACCGGACAGCCACTGAATATGCAGGGACACAAGGTTTTATGCCTCCTGAGATGATGGCTAGGGAGAAGTACGCTGCAGTAGACTGGTATGCATTTGGCATCATATTAATCATCATGGTCACCAGCAGATCCATATGCCATCAACGACTATTCAAGGCCTCCAGCAAGGGGGCGAAGAACATAATTAAAGGGCTTCTGTGGGAAGATTATACCAGTCGTCTAGGAGTTCGTGGTAACATTGGAGCCCATTAGGTTTTTCAGTGTATTGATTGGGGCTCGGTGGAATCCTCTACAATGCAGCCACCACACATTAGTCAACCAACAATCTCAACTTCCTGGAAGCAGCAGAGAAAAACAACTCCTCCATCTTGGCATACCATTAGGCCTTATTCACATGGCTTTCTTATACCAACATTAGCTGAAAACCCCCAGAACATCCAGCAGCTCCATAATAACATCAGTGCAAGCTGTCATCAGATGGTCATCAGATAAGAGAGATCCGGACGGACCAACAGGACCTGAAGGCGACCATCAGAGAAGAGAAAATCCTTACAGACCAGCAGGACCTAGGGAAAGAAAGAAACACCATCAGCTTTGAAGCCACCATGAGAAATCAGAAGACATTCCTGTGAGAACAGAGGTTACTAGCCTGCAGGGGCTTTTACGTATGGTATTATGGCACGATGGTTTTTGCCAAGCACACTGCATGCCCATAATTATTACAGCCTTATGTTACTATATATGTAGTATTATGCTACATACTTTTCCTACATAGACCAAAATGTATAAACAGGGCTATCTTTACAGTAAAAAATTCCTACAAGACTGATAGCTCACACCAAGATATGATAAACAATATACACTTTATTGATAATTCATGTGAAGTTCATAAAAATACATATTTAAAATTCCAAAATCATGATATAGACAGATTTGCACAGATGACATAGGTGGGCCACAGAGATCACCAGGACATAATTGAGCAGTGAGGGGAAGCCTAGTAGAATTAATCAGGCGCCCAAACAAAGTGCACAGTGCTATAGGATCTAGTGTCCAATCAACATGTATAGCAGCAATGATAGTATATATTAAGGTGCACAGTGCTGTAGAGATACTGTATATGAAATCTCTAATATATGGGCGACTGCGGTGATTACACATATACACAATAATAGCGACAATGCCTAACCAGCTTCCAAACTAGTAACATGCTACAGTGTGGGATATACCTCAAGTCCAGTGACTGCGTGGTCCTCCTCCTCCCCAACGCACGTTTCGCGTTAGCTTGATCACGTGATCAAGCTAACGCGAAACGTGCGTTGGGGAGGAGGAGGACCACGCAGTCACTGGACTTGAGGTATATCCCGCACTGTAGCATGTTACTAGTTTGGAAGCTGGTTAGGCATTGTCGCTATTATTGTGTATATGTGTAATCACCGCAGTCGCCCATATATTAGAGATTTCATATACAGTATCTCTACAGCACTGTGCACCTTAATATATACTATCATTGCTGCTATACATGTTGATTGGACACTAGATCCTATAGCACTGTGCACTTTGTTTGGGCGCCTGATTAATTCTACTAGGCTTCCCCTCACTGCTCAATTATGTCCTGGTGATCTCTGTGGCCCACCTATGTCATCTGTGCAAATCTGTCTATATCATGATTTTGGAATTTTAAATATGTATTTTTATGAACTTCACATGAATTATCAATAAAGTGTTTATCATATCTTGGTGTGAGCTATCAGTCTTGTAGGAATTTTTTATGCTACATACTGTATATACTACATTAAAGATGAAAAAAATCCATAATAATTATATTTACTGATAAGATTATTTTCATTAAAATACTCCAGTATAACATCTCTTACAACCCCCTCAAATACTTTACCTACTATAGATGTTAGACTTACAGGCCTATAGTTTCCAGCATAACTCTTTGACCCCTTCTCGAATATTAGTACCACATTAGCTATGCGCCAATCCTGTGGAAAAGTCCCTGTCTGCACAGAATCTTCAAATATTAGCAATTAGGGTCTATCTAACACAGTACTTAATTCCTGCAAAACGGTAGGATGGATACCATCTGGGCCTGGTGATTTATGCAACACATTTTTTATGACAAGAACGGCCATTGTTTTAATTGAAAACAACATCCGTTCTTGTCATAAAAAATATGTTGTGTGAACATAGCCTAAAGCTTAGATTTTAATATTTCTTTATGCTGCTAACTAACCAACACTTATAGGAGGCCCTATTTGTCTACAAGTCTGACATTAGGTGAGGCTCCATCGGATACATTTTTCTAAGTCCATTGACATGCGCTCAATGTGAAGCTCAATGGGGTTACATACCTGCAGTGGAATTTTAATTCCGCTGCGAGTATGTAACCCGGCCCCTTAAACCCCCCACAGCCCACGGCCCGGAGCATACATTACCTGCTTAGCACCGCAGCTGTGTGTGAGGCTCCCGCCTCCCGTCGGTCCCCATCAGCCAGTCAGTGCATGGGCAGCACTGATTGGCTGATGGGAACCAATCGGAACCAGGCTTTGGCTTTAAAAATCTGTAAGATAAATCTCTCTGTGTAAATGCACCATTACACAAGCCTTAACCCTCTAATAGGCCACAGTGGAGTGTCACTTATATACATTATGAGGCCTGATGAGACACTGAATAAACACACCTCAGTTACTGATCAAACCAGTTATAAAGGTTCAGCGTCCCCGATGGGAGCTTAAGGGGTTATCCAACGTTAGAAAAACATGGCCCCTTTCTTCCAGAGACAGCTCCAGTTTGGGTGTAGGTTTTGCAACTGATTTTATTAAAGTGAATGGGGCTTAATTGCAAACCACATCTGAACTGCAAACAGGAGTGGTGCTCTCTCTGGAAGAAAGTGGCCATGTTTTTTTATAACACTGGATAACCCCTTTAGTCTCCAGATTTCTTCCCCTTGAGAAATTAACTGTATAGTGGTGAAACGTCAGGGTAGTGGGAGGTTCATGGTTTTATATATCTAAAATATGATACACACATAGCATAGCTAGGATTCTGGTTCATGTTGGCACCCAGTATATCCACCATCCAGGGAGGGATTTACATCACTTGTGCATATGCATGTATAATATGCAGAGATGATGATCTATGGCATCTATTAGCAACTTTTGATATAATAGTACCAGTAGTCCGACTGTCAGTGGGTTATAATATGTGGACACAGTATAGTGCCAATCACTGATTCATAGCTGCACTAATAGTCCGTTCGCCAGTGATTTCTAATTCACCATCTACTGTGTGTAGAGATGATCGAACAGCGGAAAATCTTAGGTTCTATCAAACTCGAACCTTGCCGAACCTTCCACATTTGATTTCCACTGCCTTTCCGGTCCGTGGGGAAGGAGGAAACAGCCCAGGTACCGCCTGGAATTCCGGGATTTAGCCTAGATAATAGGCTGTATCCCAGAATTCCCGGCGGGACCCAGCCTGCCTCCTCCTTCCCCACGGACCAGGAAGGCATCGGGAATCAAATGCGGAGGGTTCAAGTTCGATAGAACCTAAGAGTTTCCGCTGTTTGATCATCCCTAGTACAGTGTCCCAGTACAGGTGGTTCCACTAAGTTTTATTCCACCTGAGCAAAGTATCTCTGTCAGGTATTGCACAAAGGGGACGAAGGAGATGTCATTAAGTATTTTGCCCACTAGGTGTCACTTTCTCTTTTATTGTGTGTTAAGTATGAGCACGGCTAAAGGAGTCTATGGGTTAAGTTTGTATGTCACATGATTTTGCCTTATCCTATCACAGGTGCAGGTGCTTTCCCTCACTTTTCCCACCAATCCTACTTCCTCTTTCTCCTCTTTTCACAATCCCACTAACCACAGTCCAGTTTAGTTACCCCTATAAAAGGGAGGTTCATTTCTGGTAGGTGGTCTTTTGTTAGTAGACGTGGTAAGGGACTGAGAAACTTGAGCCAGCACACTTCTCTGTTGCTATCTCCAGTATGCAGTGCTAAACCCTTGGGAGGGGTAACTGTTCTCTGAGGAAACCTTGTCCATGCCTAGGATTCTTCTTCAGTAACCTAAGGGCAGTAAGGTTCAGCTAGGTACTGACCCCAGTAGGACAAATAGCTAGAAGTTGATGTATCCTACTGTCTTCACATAGTTCTTCTGAGAGGTCTTGGAAAGTATGCTACACCCAGTTGTAAAGGCCTGGGGCTAGTACCGACCTGGCACTCGCTGAACTGGTAAGGGCAGAAGGCGGTCAGATAGCACACTACCTAAACGTGAGTACGAGTATTCTTCCCTCTTCCACACTTCTTCTACTAACCCATCCAGGCAGAGTACTCCACTACCTGGACAAGACCCCCAAGGCGCATCCCTACTTTCTTCTCTTTAACAACTACTTCTAACCACCAGTCACTAGCACCTGTTCTCAAAGTTATTACTGCAACTGTATTGTATTGCACTAAAGTTCTTCCAGTAAAGAAAGTTACTTTGGTTAAAGGGGTTATCCAGCGCTACAAAAACATGGCCACTTTTCCTCCTACTGTTGTCTCCAGTTCAGGTGCAGTTTGCAATAAAGCTCCATTTACTTCAATGGAACTGAGTTTCAAAACCCCACCCAAACTGGAGACAACAGTAGGGGGAAAGTGGCCATGTTTTTGTAGCGCTGGATAACCCGTTTAAGACACTGGATTCTGTCATATTTTTGTGACCTGCACCTACACCTGTGCGATCATTTCTGTCAAGTGCAGTGCCCGTTTGTCCGGAGGTGGGTTCCACCACCACTCCTGACCACCGTGACAAGTGCCCAAGTGACCCAACGCCCACCAGTAGCCACAATACCGCATAGTTACCCCAGCACATGGCATTGTGTAACACAACAGTTACTAAAATACCAGACATCCACTTTCACTGAGCACCTGAGTACTGTCATCTATTGACATTGTATACTACAGCTTTATGACATTATAGCTTACAACCTATATTATTCAGCACAATATCGCCATCTATTGGTATTGCTGAACATAGCACTGTAATAGTGCATATCATAACACTACGAATATATAGGAGCCAAGTGACCGCACACTAGTGTGACACTTGGGCTCTCCTTTATTAAAACAGGTTGTACAGTATATCCAGTGGCTAATTCACCAGATCTTGTTTTTATTAGAGGAGAACTTACAGATTTAAACTTTCACCATTTTGTCCTAAATGAAGAAAGTACACAAAGCACAATTGCATCATAAGAATGTAAGATATAAGCGATACTAAAATATATGAGCGTGCCGTGCACTGGCTTCCACACTTATCGCTCATCTGGTTCAATGTTTTTTTATTATTTTTCAAGTAATTTTTTTCACACAAAAATTAACAGTAACAATTATACATCAGAACATCAGTTTTCAATAAAATATAAAGAAACCAACATATTTTCAGTGTTTACATGTTTAAGATGGTTAGATTGGAACCTATTGCAATATATTCCTCATAAGTATAACATTGTTTTAAAATATTTTTTACTTCTTCTATTGAGGGACATGTATCAGATCTCCAATGTCTTGTGAGAACCAGTTTGGCTATAATCAACAATTTACAGGTTATAGATCTCTCTTCAATTGGTACTTGGTTTATATCTATCATGAGTAAAACTAGTAATCGATCATAGGATACAGTACAATTAGTAATCTCTGATAATAAATCAAAAACATCTTTCCAAAATCTTCCAATAATTGGACAGTACCACAGTAAATGCGATAAGTTGCCTATGCAGTTGCAATTCCTATTGTATAATACCAATATAGCCATGTTTTTGTGATTGCTTCTACATGGGTTATACTTTTCAAACATTTCAGGGAATATGAAATCGCACTTGTCCATTGTTGTGGAGATATATTCTTATGTAGTTCAATTTCCCAAAGAGAAATTGGCATTTTTTCCCCATTCTCTTCTCTTTCTCCAGTGGCTATATCATTTAATATATGTAATAGTATTAAGGCAGTTGAAGGTTTACAGTAGAGGTGTCATTGCTTGTATAGATATATGTTGCTTCTAAGCTTTCTGGTTAGAATCAGGTGTAGTATCTGTGCTTAAAGGAGAAGTCCAATGAGAGGCAGGGGGGACACAAAAAAACAATCTTAACTCACCTCTCCCGGTGCCTCTCCAGCACTGGATCACAGCTCCGGGACCCCCGACAGGCTCAGGAATCTTCACTCAAACATTGTCATGATCTGGTTGATTGACTGCCCACTCAGCCAATCAGTGACTGAGCTGGGACGCCGCTGCATTCACTGATTGGCTGAGAGTGCAATCCATCAGCCCGGTAGGCATTTTCCCCCACGTTGTGACATCATCATCATTCCTTCCGGCTGGGGTCCTGCAGCTGGTGTGGTGGCGCGGACACATGGAAAATTAAGGTAGGATTCTTACTTAGGTTTCCCCTGCCAGCTTTCAGTGAGCATAGAACCATGCAGAGGACTTAAGGGTATGTCTAGAGGTAGGACCTTAAACCTCCGCAATATGCAATGACTGGATCTAGGCCATGGGTTTTGAGAGGGTTGAGAGTCAAGGTGCAGAAATGCTGTTCTGGTCTTCTCTTGGCCTCCGCTGACTGAGAACATTTGTCCCGAATCTTTGCCTTTTGGCCCAGAAGAGAAGCAAAATTGATGTGTTGGTTGGGTTGATCTCTTTTAAGAGTGGGAATATGATAGACCACATGTTTTTGTACTTTTATTGTGTGGCATGCTACACTTTTATTTTTTTTTCACCAGGCTCTCAAAAAATATAGAATCTCTATGCTGCACACAGCCAGTTATTTATCTACCTAATAGAGGATTTCTCTGTGGCCCCTTGTTTTAATTCACATTATTCGCACTTATGTCATTAAAAGTAAAATTTTTATATAAATGATTGGTCTTCATAGACTATTGAAATCTTTTGTTTTGTTGGTGAATAAATACCATATTTATTATGTATATAAAATATACACAATAATTCTTTAAGTGGAGAGCCACGGAAGTGAAGGTGCCATCCCATTGAAACAGATGGCAGGCGGGATTCCATAGCTAAGCTCAGGGCCCATTTTACTGTGTGTACTGGCCCTTAGAAGATGTTAAACCCTGTGGTGGTGAACAGGCTGATTCTTGAAAGTGGACAGCCTTAAGGATGTCATAAGGGTAATGTCATCCAGGGGCGACCACTGTGTTTAAGCACAGGAGTGAGGCTCTTCACTAGGGTCATTGGTGCCCTTAGGGTATGTTCACACTGCGTAAAATTGACAATCCAATTCTTTGCACAGAGGGTGGTGGGAGCGGAGGCGCGCAAGACCCACCCATGGAAATACTGTCAGACACTGAGGCAGGCATGATTCAATTTTACACAGTATGAACTGTGAAGAGTAGACTGGCTCTGCTAGAATGACAAGCCAGAGCATGTTGTCCCGTTTATTGACATCACAGGCATATGACCCATCATGCAACAAATGCAGCATTGGAAAAAAAAAGTGTATTAAGAACAAACAACATCCATAAGTCAATGCAATGTTAGTTTATTGAAAAGTCCCAGAACCCCTTTATCTCCCTTCAACCATACTTTCATTACAATGACACTGTAAAAATAGCAATTTAAAATCAGTTTACATAAGATATGCAGCAGCAAGAAAGACTAGTATTCTAATACATTTCTGTAAAAAAAGATCTACAAATGACTAAATTCTAAAATTCTTCATAGATATAAAAAGTTAGTTGAACACAGTCCTTGGACTGTTATTTTACTGACTAAATTGCAATTTAATGGTATAGAATTAGTTGTAATGAAACAGACTTGTTTTTTGAGGGGCCCATGCACTAATGGCCCCAAGGGGTATGGCAGGCCTCCTGACTCTCCACCGGCAAATAAGGTTGGTGGACCTTTTCTGGGAGGGATAAGATGGCGCCAAAACGACCTGGTAGACAACACATGAATGTTCAAGTGTGCCAAAGGGTCATGTGTATGGTGAAGTTGGGAGAGATAACTATTGGCTGCTCGAATGTTTGACCAACAGTCATTGAAAGTGTATGACCAGCTCTAGAGGTACAAATGTATCTGCTTGTAGCAACATCGCAACACAAGAAAGACGTGAGACGCTAAATTCCAGACCAGAACTTTGCATACACAATCTAGAACATTTAAGTGCATAATTTAGGAAGGTTCACAGCTTTACAAATCAGACAAAAAAAACCACAGAAGGTACAGATACTTCATTATGCTTTTTAATGGTGCCCTTTATAAAGACACACCACTTAAAAAGGGACATATGACTAGTTTCAGCTCCTGCCAGTGACAGAGGTGGCATCTGAGAGCACTGTGTCAGACTGGAAAGAATACATCACTTCCTGCAGGATATACAGCAGCTGATAAGTACTGGTTGACTTGGGATTTTTAAATAGAAGTAATTAAAAAATCTGTATCACTTTTTTTTTTCCTCCGGACTACCCCTTTAAGAACACTGCTATTGCTCCCACAAACTTCTAGAATCAGGATCTCCAAAACCTTTATTACAATTGTACATACATGTTTCTTACTTTAAACGTTCATTTCTATTATTTTTTATTATTATTTTTTTTTACACTTTCCCACTACATACAGCACAGTGTTGTAAAACCACGACTGGGATTAACGTTCGTCATTATTAACTCTGGCCGTAGTTTTACACCAACAGCTTTGGTTTAGTGTTAAAGGGGTACTCCGGGCGGGGGTTACTTTTAGGGTATGGCCGGGAAGGGGTGGAAATAGAGGGCGCCGGTCCCTTACCCCCCTGGTTCCAGCGCCAGGTCCCAGGCCCTGTTCTCCCGTCCGGCTGCCGCTTCCTGGTCTGAGCTGCAGCTTGATACGTTACGTCTCAAGGCAGATCAGCCATTCAGTGGTCGAAGCAGGGTCCTGCCTGGGCCGCTGAATGGCTGAGCTGCCTTGAGACGACACATCTCAAGCCGCAGCTTAGACCAGGAAGCGGTAGCTAGACGGGAGAACGGGGCAGCGCGATCTGGGACCTGGCCCTGGAGCCGGGGAGGTAAGTGACCACCGGCTTCTATATCCACCCCCTCCCCGGCCATACCCTAAAAATAACCCTGGCCTGGAGTACCCCTTTAAATAACAACAGATTACTAAAGAACAGCTGTTGTTAAGGTGCCTTTACGCTGAGTGATTTATTTGACAGATCTTTGAAGCCAGGAATGGATTTGAAAAGAGGAAAAATCTCAGTATTTCCTTTATGACCTGTTTTCTGTTTATAGTCTGTTTCTGTCAGATAAATCCCTTAGTATGTAGTGGGAACATAGCCTTGGTGTGTCTTGTTAGCCCTATAATGCTGGTCAATTTAATTGAATATGAAATGATACAATTTTCCTTTGTGTTACCTTCTACTGAGCACTAGTATCAATAAGCTTTATTTATAATAAAATGTCACACAGTACAGCGCTCAAGTTCCTGAGCGTTAAATAAAAAATGTAGGTGCTTACAAGTGCAGTTTTTAGGCCAGCATGTCTACACATTACAACACTAAGATTTTTGCTATTCCCTTTTTCATGTTTTATGAAAAAAAAAAAAAAATTACCTATTACTTCATAAATAGAAGAATGTGGTGTGAAGAGGAAAATTTTTTTTGTTTTTTTTTTTTAATCCTGTCCAAAAAGTGTGGCATTGGAGACTTCATCGCATTTTTTAGAGGTTTCAGACACTTTTTCCGCAGTCTCTGAAAAGGGGTGCCATCCAAGTCATGGAATCGTGCATCAAAATGCGCACTTCAAGCAAAGTAATATTTGGTCTAAACTTGATAAATCTGTGCACATCTGAAGGCTATCTTCTATAACAGCCTGCATCACCCTGATAAACTCTCTTCTCCAAGTCTGCACATAGACAGTATTAGTACATCTGAGCCAGTCTCTCTCATTTCTGAAATAAACCTCTTCTTCTTCAAAAAAAAAAAATCCTTGTTTTCATTTCACCTGCCGCTCTGTTCACATCAAAACATTTTGAACCCAGCTGCTTTATACCCAAGTATAGAGATCCCATGAGGGATACAGCGTTCGTTCTAGAATGTAAGGCCAGGGCTACGTGATAACCTTGGTCACATGGGTGTTAATAAATTGTGAGATGCAGCGTGTCTCATGTCTCCCACTGAAATACAGGAGACATGAGCTTAAAGTGACAAGTGTTTTTTAGCCATGTAACAGTCCCATGAGGTCTTAGGCTGGGGCTACACTACACCTTTTTGTTGTGCTACTTGTTTTTTTCAACTTGCACATTAGTTTTAAAAAACTTACCAGTATGGGGAGGAATATATATGGCTCTCCCAATCTCCACACTTACCTGAACGCCATTTTTAAAACTAACTTACAGGTTAGGAAACTCCTATTGTGTTACCGCTGTTAGTCCAAAGCTATATATATATATATATATATATATATATATATATATATATATATATATAATTACACACATATGGTAAGGAGTATTTGTGGATTATCTTCTAGGTAAATGCTTGAAGTATACAGTACAAATGATCTTTCCAGAGGATGCTGGTTCATTTTGATGCTAAGAAAGGCTAATGTATCCTAAAGAAAAAAAGTTTTTGACAGACTATGAAACAGGCATGTTATAACACATATACTCCCACGTTATTATAATTTCATAATTTATGACCTTACTATACCTGCCACTGTGATGTACTAATATATACAACACAAATATATATTTTAAGAATTTGCAGTTCGCATATGACAATCGAGACAAACTATTCACAGAGCAGCAGATAGAAATGGGATAAAGTTTTACATTTTTCCTCCCTGAATGATTGCTTTCCTTATTTGCATTGTTCATACATGTTCATTGTTTGCATGGATGACAAGCAGAAGAGCCTCAGACCAGAATGACAATTGGGGTAAGTCAATGTGCATTGGCATATCTATGGCAGAAATCTAGATTTCAGCTTTGGATCTTGTTTTCTTTGAAACACCTGAATGTGTGAACAAACCTAACACTAAGGCACTGAGACACTGTATATTCCATTTTTAGGCACATATTGTAGTTGCCCTGTAGTGGATATAGAGGATAATTGTGCTTCTCTGCTGGTATAGTTAAATGATATTTGCATCTTTGGCCATGGAGTAAAACAGTCCTTTACTTTCCAGTAATCTCGATGGAGTGTCAAATTCTACAATTTCACCTTTGTCAAAGACAACAATCCTGTGGAGGGAAAACAACAATAAATAATCTATACTCAAACAATTTACCATTTTAAAGGAAATCAGTCAGACTGTTTTGCACATGCAATAAAGCATATGCGGCATATTGGCATATACTGGTTCATACCAGCCCAGTGTATTTTTTTGTCACTATATAGAAAAGTGTCTGCCCATCTCTGACACACAGAGGCCTACAGTAAGGGTCGTACAGGCAAACTAGTGCCCGATGCAATTGTTGATCAAGTACATCAGTACTCATTTATCATACATCATTTATCAAACCTATTATATGGCTCATTTATTCTTTGGGCAAGGCTGTGCGTACGATGACTGGATTATTCATGGAGCCCTATATTTCTATCACTGTCACACACATTTCCCCAACTCAATCTGCTTAAAATTTGCTCTATTCTGACCCCTATGGTCTGTTTGTTTTACTGATAACATTTAATTTTATGGAAATTTATATTTCTTTATGGGACCATTTTTATTTTTAAAAATTTGCTCATAGAAGATCCCTAGGGGGACCTAACCCCCCCCCAATAATTGGATTGCTTATTCAATGCATTCTACAGATTTATCTGCAATCTGCTAATACAGCCTGTCAGACGCAGATCTTACATGAAAGCAACTGTGGCTTTAAAGGGTAACTCTGGCCAAAAAAAATCTTTAAAATTAACAGTTGTCAGAAAGTTATATAGATTTCTAATTTACTTCTATTTAAAAATCTCAAGTCTTCTTGTACTCATCAGCTGCTGTATGTCCTGCAGGGTGTGGTGCATTCTTTCCAGTCTGGTGGCACACTGCTCTCTGCTGCATCCTCTGTCCATGACCAGAATTGTCCAGAACAATAGAGGTTTTCTATGGGGGTTTGCTACTGCTCTGCACAGTTCCTGACACGGACAGATATGGCAGCAGAGAGCACTGTGTCAGACTGGAAAGAATAGACCACTTCCTGTAGGGCATACAACAGCTGGAAGACTTGAGATTTTCAAACAGAAGTAAATTACAAATGTATACAACTTTCTTATACCTACTAATTTAAAAGAAAACATTTTTCGCTGGAGTACCCCTTTAAGAGGGTCACGGGGAGCCAATGTAACCCCTATTACCACCAACGACGTATGGCGCTTCTGTTCAAATGCTGCTGTTAGGTTTAACAGCAACATTAAAATTGTTAGCATGATAGCTGATGTCGGTCATAAGCAATGGGTGTCAGCTGCAGATAGCTTTCCGCTAAGTCCGTTGATGTAAAAAGTCAGATCAGTGTTTTACCACTTAAAAACACCCTAATATAAAGTGCAGGGTCATGGCATATTAGAAAAAAAAAAAAAAAGAAGATCAGTGCTCACCGTGTATAGTCCATGATTGTATTGAGTCGATGTGCGATAGTAATTACAGTACAATCCTGAAATTCTTTTCTTATGGTGGACTGTATGAGGTCATCAGTCTCCAGGTCAACAGCCGCAGTGGCTTCATCTAGCACCAGGATTTTTGTTTTACGTAGAAGGGCTCTCGCCAAGCACACCAGCTGACGCTGACCAACACTAGTAAATTACCAAAAATAACCTTGTAACATTATAAAACATAGTAATTTATGTCATACATTAATTTCATACAGCATACTCCCAACATAGTAGCATTAACAGGTAGATTACAGTTCTGGCAGAAGTCCACAGCTTACCATACTCTGCGTCCAGAAGTCTGTCATATGCCATACTATTCCCGACAGTGACTTTAATTCCTAGGAATGCACAGGCACTAGGTCCCTTCAGGACATTTGGGAACACTCATCCATGTTCCTTTTCAGATATTATTCAGATTATGCAGGATATTATGAGGTTCAACATTCCCCCAAACACACTTCTAAATATTTACAATATCGCCATCTTGTGTGGTCATGGAGTACATATTTTCCACTGCCAAGAGGCACCCCTCTGTCTGTCTTTTCCCCCTCTTATAAAATGAAAAAACTATGAAAAAAAGTTCATTTTGATGCCTCACCTCACAAACAAATGGCAGGCACTTTACTATTGAGACCTGGGTCAAAGTCTGAGAAGTATTATAATAAATGTTCAGTTACACAGTAATCTGTCATCCTTATAACTAGTAAATAATAGCATATCAATGTGACATCAGTTGCGCCCCTAAAATAACAACCGCAATTCACAAAAGTCTATATTCATGTACTTACACACCATACTATAGTACAACATAAAAAGCACTTTGTAACATCCCCCCAACAGGGCACACAGGAAAAAAAAATTGATGCACAGATGTATAAAGGGCACAAAGATTTTTATAGCAGACGTAATACCAATCTATATTAAATGTATACCTATTACGTTCTCAACGGTACCTTAAATTTTCTCCTCCCTCTGAGCATATGTGATTAAGGCCATCAGGTAATCCAGAAGCAAAACTTTTCAAGTGAGCCAATTCTAGTGCTGTCCAAATGTCCTCATCTGAATAACTATCAAACGGATCAAGATTCATTCTCAGTGATCCACAGAACAAAACTGGATCCTGCATTATATAAGACACATATTAGGCACAGAACGCTATGCATTATTCATCACAAACCAAATTTCTTGTCAATTTAAAATTAAGTTGGCCTTACCTGTGGGATAATTGTTATCTTAGATCTTAGTTCATGAAGGCCTAGCTTTGATATGTCTTTTTCATCTATGTGTATTGCCCCAGTTGCAGGTTCCAGAATTCGGAATAGACCCAGGGTAAGAGAGGATTTACCGGCACCAGTTCTCCCTACGATGCCAACCTGTTCATATAAGGCATGCGTTAAGAAGTGAGGTCACAATGGTGGCGTCTAAAAAAGCCTTTTTGTACATCTATCTATCTATTTTTTTTAAATATATAGATATGTGGGATAAATAATGGGGAACTTGACACCTACTCACTAAAAAAAGCACTTGTTACCAACAAAAACACCTAATGTAATCCTATAGTCCACAGTGAAGCCCGACAGTACCAGACTGCTAGCACTGCTTTCTGAGTGATTGGGGAAATGCCGATTCAGCTCTCTGCGGATCACGGAGAGAACTGTGCAGTCCTTCATAGCTGAACAGTCTTCTCCCTTCTATCAATAAGACCAGTGCTAGGCGGAAGAGGAAGCTAGGTGTATTGTGCTCATGGTATGCAGCTTCTTGCAATAACAAAAGAACCTTTGGAATACTATGCCTAGCCAGACGGCTCTGAAGGACTGTCCACAATATCATCAGCATGTGATTGGTCATGCTCAGGGGGAAGGGGCAGCAAAGGTATGAATGTGTAGCAGAGCTGTGCGTGTGTATCATTGCAGGGTGTGTGTATTTGTTTAGCAGATCTGTGTACCAGGGGTCTGTATGCACATCTAAGGGTACTATGACATGGAACGATAATCACTGAATCGTCCCTATCTGGCAGATTATCGTTCCGTGTAATAAAGACAACAACCAGCTGATGATCGTTGTCATCGGCTGATCATTGATATAGGTTGTGACCTATAATCGTCGGGCGCCAACCGTGCAACGCTACGCTGACGATCCAGCGCGCTCCAGCTTCACAGCGGCTTGTCTCAGCTGACAGGCTGCTTGGCCAATCACAGGGCGGGACCGCCGCGGCCAGTGATTGGCTGAGTGGCCTGTCAGCTGAGACAAGCTGCTGTGAAGCTGGAGCACGCGGGACCCGGGGAGAAGCACAGAGGAATAGGAGCCCTGCAACCTGGATAGGTATGTATACAGTTTAAACAAGGGCTGCAAGGACATCGGTAACGATGTCCCTGCAGCCCTTGTTAAACGATTATCAGCCTGTGTAATAGGCCCATTAAACGAGCGCAAATCTAGCAGATCGGCGCTCGTTTAGAGGTATTATCGGGCCCACATCGGCCTGTGTAACACCACCGTAAGCCATGCACGTGTGTGTGACTGAGCTGTGTTATGTGATGCTGAGCCATGTATGTGGAAAAAGCTGAGCTTTGTTTGTGTATATTGTGCATGCTTTACAGCTGTGCATGCGTGGGTATACTGTACCGTCATGAAAAGTGTTCAAAAATAAAAGTAATCACAATCACTAAACAGGGTACATTCACACAGAGAGTCTGTCGTGGATTTTACACAGTGGATTGGCTTCAGAAAATCTGCACTGACACGTAGAGGCACATCAGCAGACTGTGTCTCTTAATATGGAGCATGCAAAATAGCAACACAGGCAGACTCCTAGTGTATGTCCAATAGAGAAATAAGCCATGATTCCCGCATGCCATCATTAAGAAGTTTTTAACGTTGAAAACATTGGTTTTGCATTTTTAAATGTATATATAAATATGTCACTATAAAAGCTTGAACTTTTATCTCATATTGGAGTTGGAGCTTATTTCTCCATTGTCATCTCACCACAACATACAGTCAATGCAGACTAAAGGAAACCTGATGCCTTGCTACCATGTGACATTATCTCACATTCAAAAGACTGACAGGGACAGACTAGAGCAAAATCTATATATATTTAATATACTAGAATTTGTTTTATATTTCTATTTTTTACAGGTTGATGCTAAAATGACAAACAAAACAAGCTGACTCCCAACCCAGACTCAACAGGCAATGCTCCTGAAAAAAGACAATGTAAGACTTACCTTTTCTCCAGGTTGGATGGATGCAGTGACTTTCTTTAAAGCCAGTTCTAAGTCTTTCCTGTACCTCAATCCATAGTTCTGAAATTCTATTCTACCAGCATGGGGCCACTCAGTTAGAGCTGAATCATGTGCTGAAGTCCATGGAGCCTAAGGAAATGCAAAAAGTGTGGTTTATTATTATGGGAAAATCAATCCTTACATTATTATACCAGTTTCAGATGAGCATAGTATGGCCGCAAGTCCATAGGGCCGACAAGCCCCATGATTCTTTCATAGTAAAAGTAAAAAAGTAAGAGCAAGACTTTGTCTGTCCAAATTAACTAAGAGGTTATCCAGATTAGATTGTCCTCTTAGAACAACATGGTGGCAAATTGTGATACCACACACACAAACTGAGGACAGGGCTGGTGCTGTTTTTATAAGAAAGTAGGATTTTTTTTCTAATCTTCTTGCATGGTTCATTACCTGTTAGCTGACAAGTTAGCATAACTGTACTGTATGCCTGTGGCCTCACTTTAAAAAATATGACCAGAAAACAGCTGAAATAAAAAGGTGAAGCTCACCTTTTACAAGTCACTTTATGATGTCCCTGAAACATAGGGGTACCTACCTCAGGCTCCAAATCACAATACTCCTTCACTCTCTCCACAGAAACAGAGTTGGTTTCCATGTCTGTAGCAGTGTGCACCGCCTCTTTTAAAACACCTGTCAACTAAAGAAAAAAAACTACCTATTAATTATTCAGAAGCACAAGGTTCCCCCTGAAGTCATATCAAAACGTACTTTGGGGAGAGGAGACTACAATTTTTTTTACATTGCAATGGGCAAGCAAGCAATTATTTTGTGATACTGTATGTAGTGCATGGTTTTCTGACTTCCAATATATGCATCTATACTGGGGTAATCTACTGAATGCAGGAGGATTGAGCTTTGACAGAGGGATATGGTGTTTGTTATGCATTAAAATATTTGCTTACATATGTATGGCTGTAACCAGGGGCGTAGCTAATGTCTCCTGGGCCCTGGTGCGAGAGGCCAACTTGGGCCCCCCCCCCCCTCCTTTCACGACCAAGTGATGCTATTGTTGTGTGTGTGTGTGTGTATGTGTGTGTGTGTATATATATATATATATATATATACACACAGTGGTGCCTTGGATTATGAGCATAATTCGTTCCAGGACCGTGCTTGTAATCCAAATCCACTCTTAAACCAAAGCAAATTTTCCTATAAGAAATCATGTAAATGCAGACAATTGGTTCCACACCCCAAATATATTTATTATTCTGTACTGTACAGTAATGAAGAGGATGGGAAACACAAGGGCTGACAGAGACTGCAGGGAGCATGAAGGAATGAGCAGGGCAGATGTGGGCACATACATGCAGCACTCTCTGTCCGGGGAGAGAGGGGTTACAGCTATGGAGAGATTACCCCCCCCCCACAGTCCTGTCCCCTGATGTAAGCCCCACCCTGAAGGGGATCTGCTATGATTTGGAAGGTGTTTAGAGTACAGTGCTGTAGACCCCGCTATGCAGGCCATGCCCCTTCTCCACTCGCGCTCCCACCCAATACAGGAAGTTCTTAAACCAAAGCAATGCTCTTAAACCAAGTCACAATTTTAAAAAACTGTGAGCTCTTAAACCAAAACGCTCTTAAACGAAGTTACTCTTAAAGGACAACTCCCGCGGGACCCCAAAAAAAACAAAAACACAGACACACACAGACACCATACTCACCATCTCTCCGGTGACGATCGCCACTCGATTCGCCCGCCGTCCGCCTCTCCGTCGCCGCCGTCCGCCATCCAGCGATGTCTCCAACTTCCGGGTCCAGGGGATGGAAAAGGCTGCCAGTGGCGCACCGGCAGCATTTTCATTGGCTGTAGCGCATCACATGGCTTCCAGCAAGCTCAGCCAATCAGGGCTGAGCAAGCTGGAAGCCATGTGATGCGCTCCAGCCAATGAAAAGGCTGCTGGTGCGCATGCACCAGCAGCCTTTTCATCCCCATTCACTTTGCATGAAGACGCCGAGGAGGAAGAAGACCCGGACCGCCCCCCGGCTCTGACGTCGTCGTCACCAGATGCCGTCCCGGAGAAGAGGACCGTGACGATCGTAATAGGTAATGTATACATTCCTTAACTTCCGGGGTGGGGGGTCGGGGGTCCGAAAGTGGGGGACGGGGGCCAGGCCGGGTATTTAACCACATTACAAAGTTATATAACTTTGTAATGTGTGTTAAATGAGCAAGAAAATTTTTTTGTGGGAGTTGTCCTTTAAACCAAGGTACCACTGTATGTATATATATATATATATATATATATATATATATATATATATATATATATATATATATATATATACACACACACACACACACACACACACACACACACAGCAAGACAGATATTACCTATTACCGCCATATTGTTACCGACCAAATCCTGTATACTGAGACCAATATTACCAGTAATACCAGTATATAGGGAGGAAACATTACCGCCACACCACAACCACTACCATCACCACCATATTGTTACTGACCAAATCCAGTACACTAAATCACCTCATCCAGTCATATAGAGGTGGCCCCAGCTCTACACAGGCTCGATACACCATATACATTACAGTGCAGATATATCAGGTGACTCACAGGGGGACGTCTTCTCTGATCGGAGTTCTTTCCTTTGCATCTTCTTCTCCATCCGTCCTAGGCCGTTATGAGAACTTCTCCGAGCCACGAATCCACAGAATCTGCCAGACAGACATATTAGGCTCCACACTCTAACACCATCTCCATCTCTCTACACACTGCACATCTGTACTGTCCCCTTTACACCCTCATTTAGTGGGTAGCCCTGACTCTGTGTGACCTCCTAATAATATATGCCCCCCTCTGTGTATTCCCTCTCCCCCTATGTTGCCCCCCCCAAATAGATGGCCCCCTCTACCCCCTCCCTTATAGATGGCCCCCTCTACCCCCTCCCTTATAGATGGCCCCCTCTACCCCCTCCCTTATAGATGGCCCCCTCTACCCCCTCCCTTATAGATGGCCCCCTCTCTCCTCACCCTCCCTTATGGATGGTCCCCTCTCCCCCCACCCTCCCTTATAGATGGCCCCCTCTCCCCCCACCCTCCCTTATAGATGGTCCCCTTCCCCCCCCTCCCTTATAGATGGTCCCCTTCCCCCCCCCTCCCTTATAGATGGTCCCCTCCCCCCCCCCTCCCTTATAGATTGTCCCCTTCCCCTATAGATGGTCCCCTTTCCCCCCCCTCCCTTATAGATGGTCCCCTTTCCCCCCCTTTATAGATGGTCCCCTTCACCCCCCTCCCTTATAGATGGTCCCCTTCCCCCCCCCACCCTCATAGATGGCCCCTCTTTCCCCCCACCCTCATAGATGGCTCCTCTTTCCCCCCACCCTCATAGATGGCCCCCTCCTTCCCCCCACCCTCATAGATGGCCCCCCTCTTTCTCCCCCGCCCTCATAAATGCCCCCCTCCTTCCCCCCCACCCTCATAGATGCCCCCCTCCTTTCCCCCCACCCTCATAGATGGCCCCCTCTTTCCCCCCACCCTCATAGATGGCCCCCTCTTTCCCCCCACCCTCATAGATGGCCCCCTCCTTCCCCCCACCCTCATAGATGGCCCCCTCCTTCCCCCCACCCTCATAGATGGCCCCCTCCTTCCCCCCACCCTCATAGATGGCCCCCTCCTTCCCCCCACCCTCATAGATGGCCCCCTCCTTTCCCCCCACCCTCATAGATGCCCCCCTCCTTTCCCCCCACCCTCATAGATGGCCCCCTCTTTCCCCCCACCCTCATAGATGCCCCCCTCCTTTCCCCCCACCCTCATAGATGGCCCCCTCTTTCCCCCCACCCGTACAGGCTGATAAAAAAACAAAACTTAACTCACCTGACATCGCGCTCCCACGTTGATCCTCACTCCTTCGATCTGTCCCCGGCTGCTGCGCGGCTGCCGCGTCTTATCCCCGGCAGCGCGCGCATCCCAGAACTCCCTGCGCGCCGGAAACCGGAAGTCAGGGCCCAAGGCGCGCAGGGAGTTCTGGGATGCGCGCGCTGCCGGGGGTAAGACGCGACACCCCCGGCAGCCGCGCAGCAGCCGTGGGAAAGACGGAGCCAGACTCTTGTGACCGCAAGCAAAACAATGCTTGCGGTCACAAGAGTGACTGATCGGGGGGCCCCGCGGGCCCCCCTTGTGGCGGGCCCGGTCGCGGCGGCGACCCCCGCGACCACGGTGGCTACGCCACTGGCTGTAACATTTTACTTTTATCTGAGTATCCTCATACTATTATATATAATTTTTAATGTGCATGGATAAAATATATGTTTAGCAGTATTGAGACTCTTTTCTCTGGATAAAATATTTAACAATATCATCATCTCAGAACGTCCTGCTACAGGAAGCACACCAGAGTCAGCTTCTCTAGACAGGGATAACAACAATGATGCAGGAAGCACATGGTATCCATTGAAATAAATGAGAAAAAAAAAACCAGAGCAAACCTCTCCTACTCTGGACAATTCCTGACAGGGACACAGGTGGCAGAAGGGAGCACTGCGTTGGACTGGAAGGAAATACATGACTTCCTCCAGAGCATACAGAAGCTAATACATAATGGAAGGCCTCAATTTACAAAGCTGTATGACTTCCTGGCACCAGATGATTTGAAAACTATTTTTTTTAACACTACAGAATACACTTTAAGGCTATGTTCACACTACGTAAGTTTCCAGCCGTAGCGTGTTCCGTGAATAAGTGGCCGGAGATTTACGTAGTTTGCGTACAATGGAAAGTATATGATCTACGGCTGCACAGTTCACACTACATAAGAACTTACGCCCGGATCGTACGCGGCGCCGTAAAAAATGAACCAGACCATTGTTTGAGGACGAAAATGCCGTAACTTACGCCTGTAGCGTAACATGCGGTCCCGTACGGAGTGGTGATTTCTTCATTTTTGCACTTTTCTTTGCCGATCCAAAAGGTTCTGTGGGGTGTCCGGGGCTAGCCGAAGATTTCCAAGTAAAAGACCGCTGTCAGATCGCTACGTAGGGCGCTCAGGAAGCGTAAGTAGACTACGGGTGTAAGTTCGCGGACCTTACGTAGCCGCCGCAACTTACGTAAATCCGCGGCCGGAGTTTAACACGTATATGTCCGGCCGCGAAAATATGCGGCCGGACATATACGTAGTGTGAACATAGCCTAAGGCTGGGTTCACACTACGTATATTTCAGTCAGTATTGTGGTCCTCATATTGCAACCAAAACCAGGAGTGGATTAAAAAAACAGAAAGGATCTGTTCACACAATGTTGAAATTGAGTGGATGGCCGCCATACAACAGTAAATAACTGCCATTATTTCAATATAACAGCCGTTGTTTTAAAATAACAGCAAATATTTGCCATTAAATGGCGGCCATCCACTCAATTTCAACATTGTGGACAGATCCTTTCTGTGTTTTTAATCCACTCCTGGTTTTGGTTGCAATATGAGGACCACAATACTGACTGAAATATACGTAGTGTGAACCCAGCCTAAATCAGTAAATGATTTTGTGCTTAAACTTACCCGAAGAGAGTTCACTACAGCAAGGCCAACTAGTCCAGCAGATATGCTCTCCCTGAATAGTACACCAACAATAGCAACTGTAAAGACTATGAAATTACTGAGGAGATCACAGCGCACACTCAGCCACCTAAGAAACAAGAGAAAAAAAATGTTTTTAGATGATTTAAACTAAAATGTAAACTGTAAAGTTAAGACATTTTTTTAGAGGGGACATGAAGATGGCTTCATTCAAAGTTTAGAGACCACATAGGCAGCCACATATACCCCTTGCTGTAAAAAAATAATGCTTAGCCAAAAGTCCATGTTAATAGGTAAACCAAGATACTTTTTCAGCCAACAGTAGCCAACTAATGTCGATTACAGTGATAATAAATATAATAAAGACATAGGGGGACATGTATCAAGCGGCAAAATCGTATTTTGGGGGGGAAAAGTGCCCATTTGTGAATAACTTTATTCGCAAATGGCCGTTTTGTGAATAAAATATTTGCAAATGGCCACTTTCCGCCCGGTATGCCAGGGGGCGGGGAGGGTGTGGAACGGGAGGCGTAACGGGGGGCATGGACTCAGAGTCCGCGCTATTCATCTTTAGATTTGCTCTCAGCTGGCGTAGGTTTCCTGCCGTGCGCACCGGTGCGCACGGGATTTATGTAGAGGCAGTGCGCCCCTACATAAATCTCCGTAGTGCCGGAGCTGCGGGGACATTTTTAAAGTCCGGCGCAGAAAACGCTGGACTTAATAAATGTCCCCCAGATACAATTACTATGGCTGTAGCAAAGTTATATCAAGTTGCATGTCTTCATATTTCTAACAAAGCCAACATAATTAAGTATCCAAGGAAAAAAGGCCACACTATAAAATGGTAATACTTATCAAACCGGAATAAGGATAAAAAACATAAGACTTACGTAATGTTTTCTTCATGACAAAAACTTAAAAAAAGTCTGAATTAACTAAAGAGGTTATCCATGCTTAGAACAACATGGCGGCTTTCTTCCAGAAACAGAACCTGTCCTTTCCTCAGCACCACAGGGCTGGTGCTGTTTTTACAAGAAAGTAGGATTTTTTTCTAATCCTGGATAATTCCTTTAAAAGTTTAACTAAAATCTTCTTGCATAGTTCATTACCTGTTAGCAACAAAGCTAGAAAAATAAAAACGCTGGTTGGTGTTCAGACGTAGATTGTTGTCTTGAATGAACCGATCCTGTTCTCTGAAGGCTCGTATGACATTTACTCCTTGTAGTGTTTCATTAAAGTGAGTGTACAGAGGTGATTTACTAACTGCATCCAGCCGTTTCAGCTGCCGGGAGGTGGCAACATAAAATCTCTACAAGGAAGATCAGAAGAAGAGAATTTTTGCTAAATAAATTCATAAACTATATTTTTTCCCCATCTAAAAGTAACATGTCGAAAGACAACAACATCGAGCATTTCGGATGATCGCTGTTGTCTATTACACTAAGCGATTATCACTTTGTGTAATAGGGCCTTAAGGTTTTTTTCCCCATGTTCTGTGAAACACGGACAGCACGGATGGGGAAGCCCTGTAGTGGAGTCTTTTCCCACGCGGCATAATGTATTAATATCAACGTAGGAAAAAGCACTAAAACCACTAAAAAATCATGGTGAAAAGCCATGCTATGTGTAAATTTCTCCTAGGTCATGTGCTCCATTCCATTGTGAGGAAAACTGATGCCAGAACAGATTCCATGCAAATGAAAATTGGTAACATGGTTCACTGTGCCGAGCTGGAAGATTTCCCGCTAACTTTTTAAACTTTGTAATATGCGGCGGTCATAGTAGATAATATACCCCAAATATACTTCTTAACCCACTGGATTATACAAGAGTTCCTTACTTGTAAGAAAAAGTAAAGTAAGCCAAGAGGTACAAAGGCTACAGCAGCAAGAGGTGTAGCTATTGCAATGACCAGCAGTATTTCCAGTATAGTCAGGCTCATTATTATAATCAACATTAACATCTGAGGGATGATATTGTCTATAGTGTCCATCTCCTTAGCAAAGCGGTTAGTCAGGTTTCCACTGGGGGTTCGTTCAAAAAAGCTCAGCGGGCTCCTCATGATGCTGTACAGGAGTTTAGAGTGGAGCTGGCGGGACACCGACACTCCGCCAACAATAATAGCAGCAGATGCTATAAAAATACCTAAAGCTATGTGAGACAAAACAATAGAAATTATTGATTAGAACAGTTTCTTTTTATTCTAATCTTTATTCTAATCTTTTTATTGATTTTCAGCTTGTAATTTTTTTTAATAACATTTTAGTACATGTTATGGGGGCAGCCATCTTGCATTTAGAGAGATGCTTTACAGCAAGCCTCATGGACATACAATAGTCTGGAGCAGACCTTATTCACTTGTATGGGGGAGTTTTCTAGGCAAGCTCTATTACCAGTACAGAGGTCATTGTACATGTCAAAAAGTTTCTTTTTAAATAAAAAGGACACTTCAACATAAAACCCTGATTCAATAGAGCCATGTAAAAATGTGCCATGTAAGAAGTTTTGAGTGGTGTGTGTTTGGGTGTCAGCCATCAGAATAAAGGGACTGCAATACAGAACCTTACTAAGAAAGTAGGAAAGTCAGGAAAAAGTAGGACTGTTACATTTGGTACTGTACCTTGCACAACGCCTAAAATGCTGTACACGGCTAGCCGCATGCTGGTGTGCTGCTGTGTGCCATTCACAGGGGGGTCATCAGCCCATAACCCGATCCAGTAATTATGTCCCAAAGCAGATAATTGTTGGATGATGAAGAATACAGCACACATGAGCAGATACCACTTCCCCATGATCCTGCAGTACTCCATATACACTGATAGTTTGACCTGACAACATACAGGTGCAGGCATACATTAGCCAAAAATAAATACATTTATTACGTATACCTGCCTATGTTATTTGACCTGGCTGATTAGTGGGCAATGCATAGGGGTTTTTGCCTTCCCCTGGATCAACATAGTAGGTTTTCCCTAGGTTGAACCTGATGGACTCTTGTCTTCTTTCAACCTTATTAACTATGTTACTATGTTACATTATGCCATAATTATTACCAGCTATATGTTTTTATGTGATCATGCAGCTTGTACATTAACACTAATAAAATGTAAAGTGATACATTCATATTTATAACAAAATATTTAGACATAATTTTTATGCTCAAACCTCAATGCATTAGTTGTCACTGGGCGGTACCTGTCTCTACTGCCTATTCTTGGCACCCTGTCAACCCTCATTGCAGCCTCCATTTTTTTCCAGCTATACTAGACGATTTTCACTTAAAGGGGTTACCTGACCTTAACATAAAATTAAACATACTGCCGGGGCTGAAGGAAACATAACAAACGTGTACAGTTACCTGTGCCACTCCGCTGCTGCCGATTCAGTCTACCTGGTGCTTGCCACCATTCTTTTTATCAAAACTTCTGCTAACGTACCGTACAGATGGAAAGTGAACATAAGCAAAGCATAGGGAGAGCTCCTATCCGCATGGCATGTCAGCTGAAGTTTTTAAAAAGAGGACAGTGGTGATGATCGGTGCTCTACCCCCCAACTGGTTCATGTAGTGCTAGTGGCGGCCTTACGCTGTCTCCTTTTTAACTGGTTATCTCCCTCTCCCCCTGATATACCTATGGTGATAGAGCAGATGAAGACTTATTTGGCTATTGACAGAATCGACACAGAAAGGCACAAAGAGAAGGCTGTTAAAAAGTTCTTCCAGAAATGGAAGACATTCCTTATTACACACTATGACCACTCCGCCATTGTTGATTTGGTTAAGCCGTTTAGATATACGGAATGGTACTGTAAAGCGGATATAGCAGGGTCGCTAGGCCCCTTGCGACTGCCAGATACGTGACTTGTTAAGGGATTCTTGCTCTTATTTTCATTCTGTCCAACTCAGAAGGTGAATAATGTGCTTTTGTATTACTGTGTGACCGGCAATGTACATACTGTATGTGACTTTATTGTTATTAATGTACTTTTATTTGGAAAATTTAATAAATATATGTTTGAAAAAAAAAAAAAGAAAAAAAAAAAAAAAAAAAAAAAAAAAAAAAAAAAAAGAGGACAGTAGCTGGAAACCAGCAGCAATGGCAGAGCAGGACAGGTAAATATTTGCATTTGTTATGTTCCCTGCAGCATTTTTATTTTTAGTAAGGACCAGACAATCCCTTTAACAACCAGCAATGCATGAATAGTATTTCCACATCAACGTCCTTGATCTTACTAATGCATTGTGCTACATTTGTCAAAAACATGCCCTTTAACTGGACCATTAACAACTAGTTTCAAAGAAAACACATTACTAAATCCAGTTAATACTTAAAGGGGTATTCTAGCAACTAAAAATGTACCTCTGTCCAAAGGGCATGAGTGTCTGATTGAAGAGAATCTGACCTCTGTGACTGAATGGAGCGACAGGGTGGCACGGACACAATTAAATTCTCTATCAAGCCGCTGGAGATAGCCAGGTGCAGCACTCTGCTATCTCTGACAGCTACATAGACAATGAATAGAGTAAGTTCTGACACACCACTCTACTTAGTTGGAAAGTAGGGTCCTCATTTTAAGATTGCAGTGGTTCCCAGAGGTCGGGCTCCCTATAATCAGATTTTTAATAGGGAGATTTTTTTCATTTTTTAAATGTTTTTACATTTTTTTAAAATCAGTACTCTCCTATTAAAGTCTGCCTGAAGGCAATCTGTATTGTCAGATCTACTATGGCAGACACAGAGGCCTTTAGACAGCCCCTGTCTGCCATGGTAACCACAAAATGGATGGTCAAGAAGGGAAACAGATCTCTGATCTCAGAAAGACCAGCCAAACAACAACACTGCCGGCTGCTAGTGAAAGCGCTCAATGCAGTGAAGTCCTAGGTGCGTTGCCCCCTGGGAAACATGAATATGCAAAAGAAGAGCCCGTGAAGCCTCATCAAAGAGGCTCGAAACACAGAACTAGCCAGATATCCCTCTGGGAAGGACCCAGCCAAGGGGTGGCTCCTGTAAGGAAACCACCAAAACCACCATATTAAGTGGCCCTATAAGTCAATGTAATGACAAGGGAAAAACCAAGGCCAGGTAACCATCCACATACAGCTGTTTCAGGGTGTTGCCCCTCATCAGTGTGGAGTAGGATTCTGGCTAGGTGAGAGCAATGCCTAGGTCATGCACCCAGTAAGTGCAGTGCGCTTGAGCTGAATTATTTGTTCTGACCACCATTATAAAAAGGATCCATGAAATTCAATTTCTTCAGCTTAGTAACTGATCCTTGTCAGAAAAAGGACTCATATTGGGAACTATCCAAAGGAGCCAGTTAAATGAACATTTGCATTGTTTAAAATAAGGAGGTCTAAATTTTTAAATTTTTTTAAAAAAAAATACTATACCCTGCCTGTGAGAGCAATATCAGCCTCTGTGAGCTTCCCAGCATCTGCATCTCTCTCTGTAGTTTCTTCAACTGCCTCAGAAGCCATTTCCTTTCTGCATGTTTTAAAACAAAAGTATTTAACTTAATATAGCACTACATTTTACCATTAAAAGAAACAAAAAAACAAAAACAAAACATAGCAATAGACTTCATAAAAGCAGATTACCTTAAACGCACATCTGTCACCTTGACATCTCCGGCCTTTCCCTTACTGCTCTCTTTATTGCCTACAGAGAAGATTAACATTCATCAACAAATCAAGATTACAGTATGTCTCAAAATTATGCTAGATGTAAGACATAATAACGCCAGGACTAAATTGCCACTTTTTGTAGTGCAACAAGGCTGGCCCATAGAGCTACAGCTGCAGAGCAAAGCAGTACATTGAGTTGTATGCAATCTTATGGCCTACAGCTGTCACTCAATAGTTGCTATAAAAAGGAGCAGACTCTGCTCACTGTGTAACGGTAGCCACATGTACGGGACCTATTACACGGGATGACTATTGTTGGAATCATTATATTGTTTAAATTTAAACAATAATCATTTTATTTAAATGCAGTCAACGATCAAACCACCAAAAAAAAAAAATATATCACTTCATATAATGTATTTTGTATATCCTTGCTTTTGCTAAAATTATGGATCAAAATATATTACAGGGGGTTGCAATTTAAAAAGGAGCAGTGTTTCATATGCCTCTTTAGTTTGTGTCACGGCCCGTCCGGTACTGTAGTACTGATCTTTACTGCCGCTGGATTCGGATGCGGGCGCTCCATTGTGTGAACTGACAGGGTTTTCTGCATCTGCTATTCAGTGAATAGCAACCGCATGTCAGCTTCTTGCAGCGCCGCTAGGGATCCCAGCCGGAGGGTATACTATGTGTATACACTCTGGCCGGGATTCCTTAGAAGGCAGAACTAGGTAAGTTCTGTAGTAATCACAGCCGTTGTTACAATGGCTGTAATTATTACGAAACTTACGCAGTGGGAACGTGGCCTCTAAGTGTAATAAATCAAGGCACCCTCAAGGAGCCCACACCTCCCTTCATGCACTAATTCCTCCTTAATACATTAAAAAAAACATCACGGTGCACCAATTTCAACTTTCAAAATCTAAATCAACAGAGGATGTAATATAATGCATATTTGCAATTTACATTTTTTTTAATTTATTTACCATGCTTTAGAGTCTAAAACAAAGCTATACTTACCAGAAATCCAGTCTCCTGAATGAAGCTTTTTATTCTTGTGGTAAATAAAAAAAAAAGGGGGGGGGGGGCATGTATTAAAATAGGGAACTACACTTGGGTACTAAAGGGGGACCCACACAGGGGGGCCCATCTGCTATAGAGGACATACACAAGTGGACATCTACTAAGCACTTAAAGAGTCACTGTCGTATTTTTTTATTTTTTTTGCAGAAATCAATAGTCCAGGCGATTTTAAGAAACTTTGTAATTGGGTTTATTAGCCAAATCTGCCATTATCTGCATGTAAAAAGCCTTTTCCCAGGTCCCCCCCTCCTTCCTCTTTTTCATCCACTCTGAAAAATCTGAAAATTGTGACTTGTTGCAGGAGTCGTACCCTGTCTGCTCTAGGGAGAGGGGAGGGGGGAGGAGGAAGGAGGGAGTTAGCCGGCAGCAGAAAGCAGATAACAGAGGATTACAGGCAGGGAGCTGGGTGACAGCTGTAATCCGAGCTCAGACAGGTCACTGGTGATGGTCAGTAGAGATATCCCGTGAGGGATTTGTAGATTAACTCTTTGTTGTCCTGTTTTGGTCTTTTCTTTAGCTCTCTCCATAGGAGAACAATGAAGACAGGGGGGAGAGCTTCAAACTGCTTTTTCATGATAAAAATGCATTTTTCGGATAATAAACCCAATTACAACGTTTCTTAAAATCGCCTGGACTATTGATTTCTGCAAAAAAAAAAATTCACGACAGTGACACTTTAAGGATTCCACGTCGGTGCGTCTGCACAACAAGGTAGGAGGGGGCCAGGATGGGTGGACAGCCCAGGGTACATTTATTCTGCCCCTGTTGGCCAGGACTTCCTGTGTTTGCTCTCTTTTTTAACCAGCACAAGACCAAAAAGCTGCCTTCAGGAGACTGGATCTAGATACAAGTAAGTATAGCTTTGTTTTAAAGCATCATAACTAAAGCAAAAAATAATGAATGTAAATTGAAAACATGCTTTATACCACATCAACTGCTGATTTAGATTTTCAAAGTTAAGATAACAGTGCCCATTTAAAGGTGTACTAAATGACTAGAATGTTTCTGTCCATGTACTATTCACAAATAACATATGCAACATGCTGGAAATTTTACAGTTGAAGAGGCACAGATTGTGAACCACTGTCCTTCACTGGTTTGTAAAGGACATCAGAGGAAATTCTGGTGTGTGCCCCACATATACTTTACAGCAGTTTTACATAAATCCACATTTTTGAAGGTGTACAAAAAGCTTACTTTCCAAATGTGACTCATCATTCTGTTCAGCTGTCAGGGCATATGTTTGAAGGAAATCTGCAAAGTCACCATTCTTTTCTAAAAGCTCAGTATATGTGCCAACCTCAGAGATCCTGCCGTCAGACAGTACTACTATCACGTCCACTTGTGAAAGGAAACTTACTCCATGAGTGACCAGAATGCGTGTCTGAAATATACAGTGTTAAAAATAAACAAGATTAAACTGTCTAATGTGATGTGACATTGTGCGTCTTCAACTCTTAACTGTCACGGACAAGACACCAACTGGAGCTTCAGGGACCTACAAACAGCGGGAAATTCAAACAGAGACAGACTCAGGAGGGATGGTAAGTCGGAAAACTATGTTTATGATTGATTGTATTTTTTTTTTATCAGAGCCGGAGTACCCCTTTAAGGCCCTTTTACACAGGCCGACAACTGGCCCATGTAAAAATCACATATTTTGTGCGGCTGTAAAATTTATTGTTATCGGACGCACATCTGTGTGTAAACAGGAGGTGTGCAGCCAAGAGCAATAAATGTGAATGGCCACAGGAAGAAACATCGATCACTCGTGGCCCGGCCGCTCAATTGATTGAGCCGTGTAAAGGCACTGGAATGAGCGACGATCACACTTATCGGTACTTGTTTGAGGCCGCAGACAGCTGAAGATCACTACATGTAAAAGACTGCGCTTTTTAACTTTAATTGCAACTTCAAACATGTCAGGAAATATGATACGGGATCTGCAGCAGACTTGATGGTGCAGATTCGATTTGCTTTGAATCTGCAACTTCAAATCTGCGCCATCAAATCTGCTGCAGACCCTGTACATGTGAACGCACCCTAAAATAGAAAGACATTCTTTTCTTTTAGGGTGCGTTCACACATACAGGATCGGCAGAAGATTTGATGGCGCAGATTCAAAGCAAACCAAAGCTGGGCCATCAAATCTGCTGCGGATCCTGTATGTGTGAACGCACCCTTAAAGCGTACCTATGAACTTTATCTACTGTCTGTTCTTCAGTTCAGGCGAAGAAATGCGTATTTTACACTGGGTTGTCATATTGTAAAAAAAAGCAAATACATGACACCCAGTGAGTCCAGTGAGAGTCCTATTAGTTAGCTAGGGCTCATGCATGGAACCTGATGGGTAAAGTTTACAGGTACCCTTTAAAGGGGTATTTATTTCCCAAGTAGAGTCTGTCAGCTTAGACACTGCCCCACTACTTGTCAAGTACATATGACTTGACAAGAACACTTGTGACCGAACTTACCTTTCCTTTAAGTAAACCATTGGGACCAATAACATGCTCAAATAAATGTTGTCCTACATGTGCATCAACCGCAGACAGAGGATCATCCAATAAATAGACATCACAATTCCTGTACACTGCTCGGGCAAGGCTTATTCGTTGCTTCTGTCCTCCTGATAAGTTTATGCCCTTTTAACAGAATATAATACAAAACTACATTTAAACCATACATTAACAAGCAATAACCATATTCCAGTTTCTGTAATAGTAACATAAACAAGCACACCCGATGCAATCTTGTCACAAACTACATAGAAAACTACCTCAACAATCTTAGAATCCAAAATATAGTGCAATCCAAGATTTTATCTTACCTACTTTAATTCACCTCACAGGCACTCACCTTTTCACCAATTTCTGTGTTCTCTCCCCCAGATAGAATTTTTAAGTCAGGTAGTAATGCACAAGCCTGGATAACATTATCATACCAGTCTTTATCCAATGGTCTTCCAAAAAGAACATTATCTTTAAAAGTGGCATTTGGAATCCAGGTTTGCTGTGGAACATAAGCTACAGAGCCCTGAGAGAAAGTTACAATACAGTATTACAAGAAATATATCCACCTCTATGAAGTGTGTTCCTTTAATGATGTCTTACTGGCATTGTATAAGCTTTCTATGCTATAAGTCCCTATAGTTCAAACTTTGCAATTTACCAACACTAAAATGTTGTTATTTACTTAATTATTTTATTATATAAGCACATAAGCTCAACACAGTCAGATTGAAGAGAATCTGAAATAAACAGAAAATCCAGGGAAAGTTCTATTGAATATTTGGCCTTGCTGTAAGGTCCCAGCAGGTTTCAGTCATTGTTCAGCAATAACCAACACTGACAATATATGGACAAAACGGCTGTGCCCACACAATGGGAGTACGGATAGCAAAGATTGTTTGCTATTACTTCAGCTTATCTCTGAATATTACTCTACGGGATGCTAAGAATGAAGGTATCTTTCTTACCTTCATCCTCAGTACCATTTTTGCCAAATCTTCAGATTAATTAATATGTAAAATAGGTGGTTTGGTGAAATTGGGGCAGGGCTACAATCTGAGGGGTGATCCAACCTATACAATGTTCTACAACCAAAGAAAATATCTTAATACCTTTAAAGCGACTTTTCCCATAACTTTCTCCATTTCTCCAAGCAGAGCAGACAGAAGAGAAGTTTTTCCACAACCAACCTGGCCAACAACAGCCACCAAGGAACCTTTCTGGACGGACAAATTAATGCTGCAACATAGAACAACTTGTAAAGTCTTAATTAAAAGAGTGACTAGAGTGAACAGAAGATAACTCTGTTTAGTGTTTTTAAAAAGCATAATCATGTAGTAAACCTAAAGCTAACTAGAACAGGGTAACAGATTTTCTACTACTCACTGGTGGTACTAAGTTAGTCCTACCTTCTCAGGCATGGTTCATCTGTGGAGCTCCAGGTGAATGTGCCATCACATACAACAATGTCATTCCCTTAAATAAAAGAAATTAGATTTAAAATTTTTAAATAGCTTTATTTTCCAAATTATGATCCCTTCACGATAAAAACACTTTTGCTTGTATTTATGTACAATTGTTATTCTACATCACTATACCTTATACATGTGCTGTATATATAGATGTAGGATTACATAAAAGTACAATACATTCATAGTAGAAACATTCAAGAAACAGTAGGTTAGAATCCAACTCTACAGTAAGGGCCCTTATCCACGGGATGATTATCGCTCGGATAATCGTTAACGATAAACGATCTCAAACGACCGCTATTGCGAACGAACTGAAATCGTTCACCCAATTACACGGAACAATGATTGTTACTTATGATCGTTTTTGCGGTCGCCTTGTCGTCGCTATTGCGTTTGTTGCTACTGCAAACAAAGTCTTACTCCATGCGAACGATTTGCGAACGAGCAGCGATAAAAATAGGTCTAGGTCTCATTAAGCGATCGATTTCTCCTTCGCTTAATAGTTAACTGCTATTCAACCGAACGATTATCGCTTTGTTCTGAACGATTTAACGATTATCCGAATGATAATCGTCCCGTGGAATAGGGCCCTAAGTTTTGACAAGATACTCACTGCTAGTAGAGTCTAATGCCTCCACATTAGGTTCCAGTTCTTCCTCAGAGAAAAATTTTGCCAAGCGCCTCAGAGATACAGTTGACTAAATAAAGAACACAAGAACTAATGAACATAAAAGCAAGTCATAAATAATAACACACTCCGGTAATATGTGATAAGTACCTGTACAATAAGTGTTATGGCCATCGGGAACATCCGCAGTGGGATCCTGAGTATATTGAGTAACATGATGGTGACAAACGCTTTCTGAGCATCCAGAATATTATTTTCATCAAGTGCCAAAAACACACCAAACATGCTGAGGGAAACCTGGTCATCCATTCACAACATGGAAAACATATGTTAATATACCTGAAAACAACAACATTCCAACTGGGATTTTGATGACTTTACTGTATAAGGCTATGTTCACATTTAGCATAATACCGTCCATTGCATAGCGACGGACATGTTATACTGCCGGACACCAGGGGGCGTTTAACACGTTCCTGAAGCCGGTACTACTGTATGGGCTGCAGGAACATTATCTTTTTACAGTTAAATTGCGGGCACCATTTGGTGTGCCCACAATTCAATTAACCATTAACTACAATGTAAATTACGGCCATCGGCCATACTTTACATTGAGTAAACAGCTCTTGTTTCTGGACGCTGTTTCACGAACAGCATCCGGAAATAATAGGCATGTTCAGAACACAGAGGTCGGCATTGCATTGAATTCAATGCTATGCCGCCACTGCATAAAAGAACAGAAACTGATTTCACTGCAATTAGCGTCCAATTTTTTCCAAAAATAAATGTTGTGTGAACATAACCTAAGAAAGATATTTTTTTTTGTCTCCACTTTGAGCATTAAAGTGGTTATCCCTAGATTAAAAGCAATAACTTATCACCAGGTGTGTTGCACTAGCCCATCATCTCAAGTCTCATAAAAACCTAATTGGAGCAGAGCTGAACTCTATTCACTTGGGAAAAAGGGACTTCTTTTCTACTGCTTAGAATTTGGACCCCACCAATTAGCTGGTTATCACATATGGTGTGAATATACAGTCATATTTAATTTTGGGATAACTCTTAAGAATGTTGTACCCAGCGTTTCTATGTTCTAAAAGTGGCCTTTCTATTTTGCTATGTGAACCATAAGGTTGGCAATGCAGGGTTCATGTTATCAGGCATGTTAGGTATCCAATATAAAACACTACTTTCATCTAATTGTTGTGCCAGAAGTGGATTTACAAAGCACTGGCGATCAAGCATACTAAAATCAATGATAATTCTGTACAAAGCATAAATCCTTGCAGGACTCTCACTTTAAGCCCTGACTGCAGCTTGAAGAAGCATTGCCTGAGGTCTGATCACGCTAACATCAATACAGAAGAAGAAATACCTAGAAGTGTTCCTGGCGCTGCCCCCAAAAAATCTTTATCTACAACGAATATAGTAAAAAGTAGTAACTTGATTGCAATCTGATGAAAGGAGCTCAGAATCCCGGAACGCACTATTGCCATTTTTATGTTTTACTTTTCACTACATTTGTTGTGGATAATTTTTTTTTTTGCAGCACCAGGAACACTTCCAGGTATTTCTTTTTCTACTGCATTGCTTGAATCCACAAGCCCCCAACACAGAGAGGTTGGCAGCCAAGAGTGGAGCAACATGCACAAAGCCTAGGGGGCTAAACGGTGAAAACCCATCTATATTACATCTATCTATACACCTCTTACACAACAGGATTACACAAGGTGCCATCCTCCTGGTCTTTTTCTCTTTCTCCGCTGTCTCTAGCATTCTAACATCAAGCATGTAATGTCTGTATGCAATAATAGAGACCAGGTTCATCTATCAAAAACTGCTACTGTACATTTACCCTATGTTACTGCAAAGTGTGATTCTTTATTTAATGTGAATAGACTGCTACTTTATATTAGAATACAAAATACACGATAGCTAGCATGATACTTACCCAAAAAGGGGAGGCCACAAACAGAGCCAGTGCTCCGGAGAACAACAGGGCATTATTTTTTACGGCTTTTAGCTCCAAGAGCCTAAAGCTTTCAACCTTCTTCATGAAAGCATTCTCCCAGGCATATAGCTTTAGCACCTTTATACCTTGCAGAATCTCAGAGATGAGCTTTATACGACCATCCTTCTGCTTCATCTGTTCCTCCTTTGGAAATAAATAAGAATTATTTAGGCTTCATACACAGGCTATGGAAATGCGATTGGGATACTAATTTGACATTTTTCCTAGCCCCCCCCCAATATTTACTTTTGAACATGTAACATATAATGTATACGGACTAGAATCATCTCCTTGTCCATAAATTCACAACCATACCTTGTTTTAGGAAGTTGCTCTCAAACATCTGATAACCTGGCACTTGTATTTACTGGCATAAAATAGAACGTATGGTACGTCACTGTAGATTGGCTCCACCCATCCCACCCAGGTGGTGCAATTATTTTTGCAGGTATAAGACGGATCTTGCATGCCCAGAGCATAGGCGTATTATACGCCATGGAGAGGCCATAGTACAGTGTAGGGTCTGCCCCGATATGAGGCTACCTTATCGTGGTGGGGTGGTTTACACTGTTTGCAAATGGTAACCAAGAGGGGGCTGCTTTTAACTAGTTTCATGTCTGTAGTGGGTCTGTATCTTGCCATTGCAGTGAGCTGTTGCATTTTTCTGTGATTTTGTGTTTACGTCACTGTAGATTGGCTGCACTGTTACATTAATGATAATGTCCACACTGCAGGTCAGACATGTGAACAAGGGTGGCACTGTAGAAAAAGTGTCAACTCTTTTTTTAAAAAAAATTCCCAGACTACCACTTTGACTCCAGTGCAGTGTCCTGAACATAGCATGCACTGTATATAAATATCAGAGGGGCCTCACTTCATAACTCTTGGGTAGTGCCTACTGATATGATTTACTAGGAGCATTACAGAGAAGTGTACCTGGATTCTTTTTATGAATATTCCAAACACAGTCATAAAAGGAAGATTTAAAATAAATACTGCAACGCCAGCAAATACAGCAACACCGAGTGTCTGAAAAGAAGAAGACATTAACAGTCAGTGACAATGATACAAGGAATAACAAAAAGCAGGTTTACATATATAATACATATATAAAGCTGCAGTGATTGCTGCCCATACAGTATATTAAAGCTAACATACCAAACTGTTAGATACTAGTTATAGCCCCCTGCTGTTCTCCTCGGGGCCTATTCCACGGATTGATAATCGGCCTGATACGGCCGATTATCGCTCGGTGGAATAGAGACAACAATCAGCCTAAAATCATCGGGCACCGACCGCGCATCGCTAGGTGGAATAGCGGTGCACGGTCTGTGCCAGATGATTTAAAAACACCATACATTACCTATCCAGACTGCCAGTCTTCTCCTGCGCTCCTTCTCCCCGGGTCCCGCGTGCAGCAGCAGCAGCTTCGGAGCGGCCTGTCTGAGCTGACAGACCGGTCAGCCAATCACTGGCCAGGATCGCTGTGGCCAGTGATTGGCTGAGCAGTCTGTCAGCACAGACAGGCCGCTCTGAAGCTGCTGCTGTGTGCGGGACCCGGGGAGAAGGAGCGCAGGAGAAGACAGGCAGCCTGGGTAGGTAATGTATGATGTTAAAACAAGGGCTGGAAGGACATCGGTAACGATGTCCCTGCAGCTTTCGCTAAAAGATTATCGGGCCGTGGAATAGGCCCAGTAAACGAGCGCCAATCTAGCAGATCGGCACTCATTTACATTGTTGACTGGACCCCCATCGGCCCGTGGAATAGGACCCTTTATTCCTTTAGATTTTCAGCAAGATCCACAGTGGTCTCTTTATATTTGCCGTTAAGTAGTCATTTAATATGCTAATAGGGATTATAATCAATAATGCCACAATTGGCCTAACATTAGTTAACCCTTTGAGGACCAAGCCGAAAATGACCTAGAGGACCGCACCAATTTTCATTTTTGCGTTTTCGTTTTTTCCTCCTTCCCTTCTAAGAGCTCTAACAATTTCTTTTTTTTTTTTTTATCTACAGGACCATGTAAGGGCTTGTTTTTTTACAGGAATAGTTGTACTTTGTAATGGCATCTTTCATTCTACCACAACATGTATGACGGTACCCCCAAAATTATTATTTATGAAAATATAAACTGGTGAAATTTGAAAAAAGAATGCAATATGGTAACTTTTGGGGGGTTCCTGTGTCTACGTAATGCACTATATGGTAAAAGCGAAATGATACCATTACTCTATAGGTCAGTCCGAACACAACCATATGCAAGTTTATGAAGATTTTTCTAATGTTTTAATTTTTTTAATGAAATCCTTTTTTTTGCAATTAATTAATAATAAAATGGCACTATTGTGACTCTCTGTTTTATTTTTTCACCTACGGGGCTGTATGGGGTGTCATTTTTTGTGCATTTGATCTCTAGTTTTTATTAATACCATACTGTATTTGTGTAGATCGGACATTTTGATCACTTTTTTCCCTCTTTTCATTTACGTTGTTTGCCATATGGGATGAGGATTGTTATATTTTAATAGATTGGACAATTACACACGCTAAGGTATATAATATGTTTATTTGTTTAATTATTTTTATATGTTTTATTTATATTATGGGATAGGGGATTGATTTTAACTGTTAACATTTTTACTTTTTTTTTTTTTTTAAACACATTTTAAGTCCCCTTGGGGGACTATTACATGCAGTCATTAGATTGCAAACACTGATCATTGCTATGCCATAGGCATAGCATTGATCAGTGTAATAGGCGCTCTACTCATTGAGCCTGTCTGTGGCAGACTCAATGAGCAGATTGCCGATCGGACAACACGGAGGAAGGTAAGAGACCTCCGGCGGTCCGACACAGTGTCTGACACAGCGATCGGTAAATGACAGGGGACTGCCCCTGTCTTAAACGCCGGGATTGCGGTGTTTAAGGGGTTAATGACAGGCTGCAGCGCGATCGCAGCAGCCTGCCATAAACAGTGAGGGCCCGGCTACTGATAACAGCCGGCCCCCACCTTCAATAAAGCGCGCTCCGCTCCGGAGCACACTTCATAACACAGGACATACCTGAACGCCCAGGGTAGTCTGGGGACAGGCATCCAAGGCATACAGGTACGTCCTAGGTTGTCTAGGGGTTAAAGGAGAAGTCCAGCCAAAACGTATTTTTTTTATGTGTTATTACATAAGGAAAGTTAGACAAATTTGTGATGTACATTAATTATGGGAAATGCACATATACTGCTAGTTCCCTTAATTTGATAGATCAGGCAGGTTTCAAATTCTCTAAAAAACGGTGACAGCACAGGGAGGGAGGGGGGAAGGTACTTAGATGCACGGGCACCTCTATCTATCCCTACCTGATGCCGTACAGGCCGAGCACGGATCAGGAGTGCTCATAGTATGAGCAGAGGATAGGAGAGTAGTACAGTGTGTATCTGGCCCACGGTACTGTGCAGGGAGGGAGGTAGTTAGATGCACAGGCACCTCTCTCCCTCCCTGCTCGGTGCCATCTACTCCCTCTCTCCCGGTGTGATCACTCGTCACCAACAGCACAGGAAGGGAGAGAGGACGATGCAAGAGTCCTTATTCCCCAAATTATTCCATAAAAATCAATAAAGGATATTGTACTGTAACAAATCATCTCACGAATACTACACTACAGACTTCCATAGACAATACACTACATAGACTTCTACATATAGTGCGCCCCCTGCTGTACACTTAATATGAATTATACCTGATTCGTGACGTCACATTTTTTTAGAGTTTGAAGTCTGCCTGATCTACTAAATTAGGGACATAGCAGTATATGTGAATTTCCCATAATTAATGTACATTAGGAATCTGTCTAACTTTCCTTATGTAATAGCAAATTAAAAAATACCAGAGTTCTCCTTTAATTCAGATTTTTATGACCTATGGTCTGATTCTCCTCTATTCTCCTCACATCAGCAGCTATAGCAAAACCACTGAAGTATCAAGAACAAAGGGTAACCTGTTCTACTACATTCCAGACACAATTTCACTGTCATAATACTGAGCTCCATTATGCATAAGGAAATACTGCAATCTACTTTGAAAGCATAACCCTGGTTGTAGTTATAGGCTTCCCTTATCTCATTCTGCTCTTGGAGTATATATAGCGATCCTACTCACCTGACCTTCTGTAGTAGCTGCATGCCTATACTGAACTCCTGTTACAACCTTTGAGCTACCTGATGCAGGATAATTATTATAATGAGTAAGTACCAAAAATGTAGCCTATCCTCACCAACTGAGCATGGAGCTGGTCCTCATATGGGTGGAGGAGCAAAATTTAGTTACATGCTGAAACTGCAAGCAAAGCATATAATTATCAGATGAACATTTGTGGGGTCCATTTTAAAGAGGTTGTTCAGGGCCAAAAGTATTTTTAAAAGGGTGGCTGGTGCTGCCAAAATAAAGGCATACTGGTTCCACTCCCCTGCCTCTGCAGTCCCGTCAGTTTCCAATCCTTTTGGTTTTACCCTGGTTTATGTAACGTCACAACCATGCATGATATATGTCCCATGCCTGCAGTGGTTTCCTTCCTTAGTCAGCAAAGCCAAGAAGACCTGGGCCTTTCTGCCAGTGGGAGTGCAGCAGCAGAGGAGGAGCACAGACAAGCATGCCTTCTTTTACATTATGGCAGCGCCATTTTTGTCCTTAGACAACCCATTTAAGTAATTCAGAGTTAATAGAAAACAAAGTCTAAATTCAGGACCCTTTTCTCAGTCAGGGTTGAGAGCATTGCACGCTGGAGCAACTGGTGTGTCCAGAAATTACACAAACAGGAGCTGTGTAATGTTTCATATCCCCTGTGGTGGTGCTGCAGGGAAATTATCCCAAAGTAATTACAGCTGATTGCTGGGGTGTCAGTAGCACCAGTTGTCACCTAATTATCAAAGACTTTTCAAATTTAAAGGGCCTTGTTCAAAGCAAACCCTCCTTAGGCCTCTAATATTTTAGCATCACTTCTAATATTAAAGAGTTATTCCAATCTGATAAAGTGATGGCATATTGCTAGATTATGCCATCACTTTAGGATTCAGCCTATGGGTCCCCCAACTGATTTTAACCCTGCATCTCCTATACTGAAGAAAGGGAAAAAAACAGATAGGAAACATTCCCTTTAAACACCTACCAAAGGGCATATTAAATGTCAAACTTTAGCCAAAACAAGATTACAACAGAAATTCAATAACATGTCAAAGACAACACAAAAAACATTAGTATATGCCTGAAGTTAATAAACACAATAGAATTCACTGACCTGCCAAAGGAAATACATAGCAAAAATTATTGTAATCGGTGCGGACCAGAGATAATTCAAGCAAGTGGCCAAGTCCATGAGCTTCTGGACATCTGTGGAGATCAGATTCACAATTTCACCAGCCGAGGAGTTCTTTCGCCCAGCATTAGAAATGACTAATGCCTTTTGTTGAAAAAAAATATAATACATAATATCAACAGAAGTAAAAAGAGAAATAAGAATAGGTCTGGTTTAAGCAGTAAATATGTTGGTTCTATCTAGCTATCTATCACTCTTGTAAGTTTTCTGACTTCTGCCTCCATTACAGATTCTGTCTGAGCTCCCATCAAAACAACAATTAACACAGTTAAAAGTCAGAGGAACCCATTTTAAGTTAACAGGATCTGTCTGCAGCTGGTGATGTCCATCATGTGAGAGAGATACGTGTATGACTGCCAGCTAATCCAACTACTGAAAAGCTCAGCGATCTTGAAAACTGGGGCCTGTCAAGAGTTGGTTATGCCTATCAGGGCTCCCAGAGATATCTAATAGCTGTACTCTATTATCTTTTGTAAACCCATAGACCAGTAGTGGAGAACCTGCGGCCCTCCAGCTGTTGCACAAGTGCAATTTCCACAATGCCTGGACAGCTAAAGCTTCTGCATCAACAATACATTTACCATAAAAGGTTTATTTCTAAGTCAACCCATACAAAAGTGAATTGCCCATTGATGGTAAACTTCCAACTGGGTTAAAATACTGTACCTTTTTATAGACACTGCCCACTATTGCTGATCTAAGTCTCATTCCAATAACATAGCACAGGTAGTCATGCTGGTGTAGAAAGAGGGACTGAAAACAAGGGCAAATGAGCAGGAGAACAGCGATCAAAAAGCTTTGCCAAGTTGGTGCAGTTGAATTCTTCAGACGGTCCAGGAGAAGTCTGAGGAAAACAGTTCCAGATGAATGACAGACAGTGTAAAGCTCCTATTTATCATACTACAGAGACACTAAACTGACATACACTGTAGAACCTAATAGATTATAAGGACTTGTCAGACAATGTATGACTATTTTAGGGACAAGGCCTTTGCATAGCCAGCTTTGTAACAGAATACCATGTTTATTATCCCTGTGTCAGACTGAAGAGGCACCCGTGACCTTAGTATACTTTGAAATGGTCCATACATATAGTCCAATGGTGATAATATTCACAGCAGGCTGAAAAACAACAAGCAAACTGAGGACAAGTGTGGTACCGTTTCTGGAAGAGAGCTGCCATGTTTTCATTAGTCTGGATAACCCTTTTAAAGTGTTACTTTCATTTGTAAAAACTTTTTACTTGTCATCAATCCCGAGATACCACCATAGAAGTGCACGGCAGTGTGCGCCTCTGCTCAGCTGTCTATCAAATCGGACTCTTTCATTTCATCACAGTCTGTGGAGAGTCTGATCTTGAGCTGGGGGGTAGAGAGCTCTTCCCCTGGCTGAATCTCAGGATTGGTACAGAGACGTTCTGCTATCTGTATCTTGTGACATGTTTGATGATATGTCAAAAGTTTTTACTAATAACTGTAAGGTTACATGCACACAGAGCAAAAGTGGCGGAATTCCGCCAGCCTCCCTGTCAATAGTGTGAGTCTATGGGAGGCTTGCATGCCTCCTCTCTCCGTGCTGAAGAATGAACATTATGACAAGGAGGCTGGCGGGATTCCGCCACTTTTTCTCCGTGTGCACGTAGCCTCATGTTTTAAATCCACATGAAATCTGTGGCAAAACCATTGTGTGGCCTTTAGCCTACAGCTAGAAGCATGGGATCTATTTAGATACCCAATTGCCGTTCTGATATTCTATCAAAGTCAGATTTGGATGTACTTAGTGTTTATACTTTAAGGAATGGACATAAAGTAATAAAAAGCCAGTCCATTATCAATACAAATGTTCCATAAATATTATAACTTTGCAATGTGTTTTTTTCATAAATTCCAATGAAAGGAAAGCTGTTCTGCAATCTTGAAATCCTATCCTTTTTGGAACATTTTGCATATTATCTGATGCAGGCTAACCTTCTAATCTCACCTTGTATAAATAGACATATATGCAAACAATACACCCAGTTCACAAATCATCACGACATATACACTACAGGTCAAAAGGCACTAAAAAGTTGTAGTACATCATAAACACACTTTTTTTTTTAATTCTTGTTATGCCCATACCTCATAAGTTCAGGACTGATGAAGAGGAATAGAGTGTACAGAACCATCAGCAATGCAGTAAGCAGGTAGTGGTAACCAAAAGAATGAGCAATGATCTTTATGAGGGACTGGTTATTCATCTGCATGCTGGGATTTTTCAGGAGAATTTCAGTCTCGTGAGGATCTTCTTGATAAACCTGAATGCCATCCTCCTCCTTGGCATTAGACAACGTTGTGCGACACTCTAACCTGTAATGGTAGAAAAAGACAACCCTGCAGGTGTAACAGGAGAATTCAAACTTTACACAGTGTGCTGTGCTATAGATACGATTACTGACCCCAGACTGGTAAGCCATTTCCACAAGATGCCATGAATAATCAAGTCCATTTTTTTTTTTTTTTTTTTTTTGCAGAAATCAATAGTACAGGCGATTTTTGGAAACTTTGTAATTGGGTTTATTAGGCAAATATGCCATTATCGGCATTCAAAAAGACTTTCCCCAGGTCCCCCCATCCCCTCCTCTCTCTCATCCACTGCTCATTATCAGGAAATCTCGACTCTTTTACATTAGTCAAGTCCTGTCTGTTCTATGGAGAGGGGAGGAGGGAGATTAGTCACCAGCAGAGAACAAAGGATTACACAGTGGGAGCTGTGTGAAAGCCGGTATTCAGAGGTCAGAGTGACGTCAGAGGAGATAGCCCGATGATGTCGCTGTAAATTAACCCTTTGTTGTCCTGTGTTGGTGCCTCATGTCCCTCTACCCCTCCTCTCCATAGAAAACCATGAAGACAGGGGGGAGAGCTTCAAACTGCTTTTTCATGATAAAAAAAACCCAATGCTAATAAACCCAATTACAAAGTTTCTTAAAATCTCCTGTACTATTGATTTCTGCAAAAAAACAAGAACAAGAATATAATTTGTATAGGTGGCATTGCTGCAACTTCAAGAATCTGCAGAATGTAAAACATTCTGTCCTTAGTAATGTAACAATCACCCAGTGATATGGGTAAAAAATATAGCAACCCTTGTACCATCACATTTGTTCTTTACTAAAATAACTAGAGCCTCTATAGAACATTATTGTATTGACAAGACACTTCTTAACACTAACTATCTTTCATGTGACTAAGGGTTCTTAGAAAGACCTGCATTTCTGTCATGTTATTGTAGTTGGGTGGGTTTTGGAGGTGACACAGTGTCTTTACATTGAGAGAGAACATGGAAGAAAACATTCAACATATTCTTCTACTTATGTTTTGTCTGAAATACGCAGTACATGAATCGATATTTCAGCTCTTAGCACTGTAGATCTCTCAATGCCCAGATTTATGGTAAAAGACTATTGTGCATATTTATCAATTCAACGAAGCTGATTTGCACATTAAGACGAATGGTGTTAAGGCCAAGTTCGTATTCAGACTTCCTGCACACATGCGAGTGCTTTTGCAGTCCAGTCCACAGAATGTCATCCATGGGCTGCCCGCAATCATTGACTGTGCCCCAATAGCAATGTAGAAGCCCATACCACAAATGCAGTATAATGGCTCATGCAGTCTGGGCCCCAGTATAGCAAAATGTGGAACATGCAACACAAAAGAAACTTGCTGGTATACGCTGCCATTAATGAATGTGTGTCACTGTTTAATGTAGAATATTTTAATAGAATAAAAAAACGGGGGATACACTGAATGCTTTAGCCTTCTATGCTTCTTTTGTTAATTTACATTCTGCTATAATTTGGGCCATTGAGACATGTTTCATACAGACCTTAGAGAGTCATGAAATGTCCTCTGAAAAGGTTTACATTCTGCCTCTACATTTATATAGGGGAAGTTTTTCTAGTTCTTTGCAAAAGATTAAACATGTGAAAGTTCAAAGTAGCAATTACATACATTCCAGATTGTGGTCAACTTACGGCTTAGTCTTGTGCCATTCCTTCTGGATTTCCTTCGAGAATGTTAACAAAATGTTTTCAGCAGTGTCCGATTTTCTCAGGGACCAGATATCTTCTGCTTTTAAAGGCTGTTTATAACCTTTAAACATTATTCTTAACAGAAAAGAAACAAGAAATTATTAAGTGATCGCCACTAAATCTTACCCGGGAGCACATGTAGCTATAGGAGTTTACTATAAATTGGAGCTATCCAGCCAGCATGTTTATTATATACACATTTTACAAGATATCTGTAAAATAGTTTACCTAAATAATTTAGAATCTACACTGGATGTACAGTATAGACATAATAACAATGAAAAGAGAAACAGAAAAATTTATTTAAGGACATAATACTTGGTAATAGTGTCAGGAAAAAAAATCTAATTAAAAATGCTTTTTGTTGTAGGTACAAAGTTGCCTAATCCCCTTAAAATATACATTAGGGTGGTTTGTATTGTATCGCAGCGGATTTCACGCTGTGGATTTTGCTTTTTCACTTTTCACTTTTTATGACTCAAAAAATAGCTGATGTTACAGATCTTCTTGCTCAGTATTTTTTTAACGCGAAATTATCAGAAGGTTAGAAGAATAACCTGGTGATATCTCCCTATTGTGCACAGGGCGCTGAGGATGAAGGGAAGTTTCTGACCTTCATCCTCTGTACTGTTTCCGTGCCATTGAAAGTTTAATCTTTATGCCAATTAGACGTTCTGGTGCACTGGGAAAAGGACAACCACCGTCAGTGCATAATCCACCCCATCCCTTCTAATATCCGCAGAGGGGGCCGGCTAGGGGCACCAGTGCACTAAAATGTCTTATTAGCATAAAGATTAAACTCCTAATAGCGTGGAAATGGCACAAGGATGAAGGTAAGAAACTTACTTTCATCCTCAGTGCCCGGTGCTCTATAGGGACATAGCAGGTTAGAGTCTTCTAATCTGCTGATCGTATGTCTTTTGCATCTATTTCCTCTGCTGTAATTTTGGTCAAAGCTATAGCCCACAAAATGGCTATTTTTATTCTGGGCTGTTTGTGGCCCAATGTGCAACTGTTTTCTGAACTGAACTAAGAATGGCTACCCAACAATTCTCTTTAGGGTATGTTCACACTGAGTAAAACATTCAGCCTGCCTCAGTGTGACACTGCTTCTCTATGGGAGAGCGTGCGCTCCTCCGCTGCCACCACTCTACGCTTAAAGAAGTGACATGTCACTTCTTCGAGCAGAGAGCCATAGTGGCAGAGGAGCGTGCGCTCTCTCATAGATGGGCTATGGGACACTGAGACAGACGGGATTCTGCAGCAGAGAGTTTCGCTGTGGAATTCCGCCTGTTTTACCAAGTGTGAATATACCATTACTTAGGAAAACCTGAAATTATTACAAATCTTGAACAGCAAAAATGGAATATTTATCTGTATGTCAAGACTAATCCTCTGTTATATTAATCATTTAATTCACTTACTCTGTAAACCAACTGAAAGTAACTTGGGAAAGGATAGAAGCACTTGACAGGGGGCACTGGTTCTGGGAGAGGGGAAAAAACCAGTGTAAATCACAATGCAAACAAAATACAGTGGATATTTTTTGCTCATGACATGCAAAGAATTAAGAAATATCAATTTACATTGTCTTAGTTGTTCAAATAAGACTATGTGCACACTGTATTTTACAGTGTGTGTCAGAGGTATACATCAGGAGGGTTTTCCGATGTATGCCTCCAATATATATCTCTGACAAATTACACTATATAGGCATACAGTGCATCCATACTATACTAGCTACATACCGTGTCATTTTTTACACTGGTAAAAAATGAGGGTCGATCATTGAAGAATGACAGAACGCACTGGAACAGCACCAGTAAGAAGTACAACATAAATAGTGTGTAACGCAGTCGGTTAATTTCTGCTCCCTAAAAAACAAGAACAACGAAAGGGTTAAAATATTTTAAAAAAAAAATTGTGTTTTTATGTGGGCCAACTGATACAACAACAACTTTAGAATTCAAGTATCAAACTCCTGCAATATAGGCATCTGTGTTTCACAAAGCAAGTGATGGAACAAATACGTAAGTTCTCAGAGGAGTACGGAACCCACGGGGATCAAAGGACCCTGGTCTCTGTCCACTCCAAGTCATTTGGTAACATTATTTCTTTTTCTCTTTTTTATTTTTTGTCTTACCTTTGCCTTCAAACCTGCTTGTTTTGCACTTTTAAACATTTTCCTGCATATATACTTGCGTTCTGTGCACTTGGTTAGCACTAGCACATTATTTATTGTTGTACCTAGCAACATGTCATACACTGCAGGGACGGACTACATTACCACACCAGGGTCTTATGACCGGATTATTACGTTAGACGGTCTTGTACAGTGTTAGGTGTGTTTTAATTGTTTTTAGGTTTTGTCTTGTGTATGTTATATTTACATTTAATAGAGGATTTTGTATTTTTTGACTATAATTGTTGGTATGCTGGTATTATACCAGTCTTCTTTCTCTTAGTGTGTTTAAACACATATTTAATATGATAGAAGCAGGCTTTCAGCATGTTTGTAGCGCTATTGTTAATGTAAAACCTTCCACACACATTTAGCCTGTGACCATTTCGATCATGCCTAATATCAATTATCTAATTTCTATTCATACCTGAGAAATTGCTATTGTGATTTTGGTTCTTAGCTGGAAGACGGCACATATTAAAGTCAGGATCCAGAATACTAGCAGGAGAGCTGATGAACGAACGCCTCTTATCCTCTCATACTGGATGAGACATGTGACAAGAAGCTAGAAATCCGAAAAGTAGGAAAAGAATAGAAAAAATATTTTCAGTTTGGACATTGTTTTTATTCCTACATGAGCTAAAAAGTGGGTAAAGATAACAAATTTTTCCCCTAAATTGAACTCATGAGCTAGTCACAGGATGACATACCTGTCACTGATCGAGCAGCTCAGGTCCGGTACAAGTGAATAGGAGCTGAGCTGCAGTTACAGGTCACCAAAGTGGTGTTCACCAGGTAGTGCGGCTGCCAATTAAACCTATTCTGAGGATAGCTCATCAGTCAATTTTCCCCATTAAATTTGCATTAGCATAAAGGTCGTAGTGAAGATATCTAACAAAACAATTGATAACTGAACTGAAACATTATATTTCCAAGAAATAACATAAGTGTCTGCCATTCCCATCAAGATGGGAATCATATGACAAAGAGTGCATCACTGTGATCATTTTTCACATCTTCTGCCTGTCTCCTCCAGGTATATACAGTCTGTATGAAAAGTGTATTCTAGACTTGCTCTGCCACCTCTTCTGCAAAGTATGCTGCTGGCAATTCCACAGTAACAAATTGTAAGTCTGCATACAGAACATTTTTGTTTTAGGTGTGTATTTCTCAAACTGCAATATATTCTGGGTATGGAGGTTCTTTTGCATTTTCTAAATAGGCTTTTTATAGGCCTTCAAAATGCCAGACATTGCTGTTAATGCCAGTTATAACTAAAGGTGACTTTTAACACAGGTGAGTGCAGATTATTCATTAAACCTTATGTTCCCATTACCATAGCAGCTCCAACTATGAGCGGGCTGATGAGGAGAACCGGAGGCTCCGCTATGCTGTGGGTCATGTTCCACACTGTGTAGAAAAGTTCTGTATAGCAGATAAGTGCCAACAAAGCAGAAAGACACTGCAAAGAGACAAAAAGGACAAATCTCAGGATAATTATCATACATAAAAGGAATATAAGAACATTATATTTCTACAGCAAGGGATTATAATAATCAGATAAACTATATAAACTAGATTTGCATTTCCAGGAAAATACATAGTGCTTGAAAAGAGCGCCCCTTTACCAGAGACTTCCTTTTAAGAGAAACTTTAATCCTGGGTGCCGTCCCTTTAAGAGCAACTTGGCTCCCGTCCCTTTAAGAGCGACATGGGTCCCTTTAGGAGAGACCTGGGTCGCTTTAAGAGCGACCTGGGTCCCTTCGCTCTTTAAGGGACCGAGGTCGCTCTTAAAGGAACCCAGGTCGCTCTTAAAGAGAGCCATTTGGCTCTCAAAGTGACCCATTTGGCTCTTAAAGGGACCCAGGACACTCTTAATGGGACCCATTTCGCCTTTAATGGGACCCATTTTGCTCTTAAAGGGACCCAGGTCGCTCTTAATGGGACCTAGGTCACTCTTAATGGGACCCAGGTCGCTCTTAAAGGGACCCAGGTCGCTCTTAAAGGGACCCAGGTCGCTCTTAAAAGGGACCAATTTCATTCTTAAAAGGGACCCAGGTCGCTCTATAAGGGACCCATTTTGCTCTTAAAGGGACATATTTCGCTCTTAAAGGGACCCAGGTCGCTCTTAAAGGGACCCATTTTACTCTTAAAGGGACCCAGATCGCTCTTAAAGGGACTAGGTTGCTCTTAAAAGGACCCATTTTGCTCTTAAAGGGACATATTTCCCTCTTAAAGGGACCTAGGTCGCTCTTAAAGGAACCCAGGTCACTCTTTAAAGAGACCCATTTCGCTCTTAAAGGGACCCAGGTCGCTCTTAAAGGGACATATTTCGCTCTTAAAGGGACCCAGGTCGCTCTTAAAAGGTACCCATTTTGCTCTTAAAGGGACCCAGGTCGCTCTTAAAGGGACACATTTACTCCTAAAGGGACCCAGATCGCTCTTAAAGGGTTCCAGGTCGCTCTTAAAGGGACCAATTTCACTCTTAAAGGGACCCAGATTGCTCTTGAAAGGACCCATTTTGCTCTTAAAGGGACATATTTCGCTCTTAAAGGGACCCAGGTCGCTCTTAACCCCTTAGTGACCGCCATGCTGCCTTTTCACGGCGGCCACTAATGGGCTTTATTCCGATGCGTACGCCTTTTAACGGCGGGCGCATCGGAATAAATTACCGCCCGGCGGCGGCAGCAGGACGGGTGATCAGCGGTCAGTGTGACCGCTGACACCCTCCTGTAACTGCCCGGAGCGGAGGATTCTCCGCTCCGGGCAGTTTAACCCGTTAAATGCCGCTGTCAAACCATGACAGCGGCATCTAACGGGTCCCGGTGGATCCCGGACGGCGCCGTGGGTCACTTACATGATCGCGATGTCCCGCGGCGCCGTCCGGGGTCCCGATGTCTCCATGGTGATTCCGGGGTCCTAATGAAGGTCCCCGGGGTCACCATGGAGATGCCTGATACTGACAGGGGTGGCCGCGGCTATTGCCTGTTAGCATTAGCCATAATACAATACACTGCAGTACATCAGGTACTGCAATGTATTGTATCAGTGATCAAAGTATTTTACACTAGTGTACAGTAATGTACACTAGTGTAAAAGTAAAAAAAAAGTGTGCACCAAACACAACACAGCCCCCCCCAGCCCCCCCAATAATAAAGATGCATTACATTCCCCATACACTATAAAACATTACATAAAAGTGATCAAAAACACAAATCCTATACATATTTGGTATCGTTACGTCCGTAACAACCCAATCTATAAAACTATATCAATAATTCTATCGCACGACACACGCTGTAAAAAAATAAATAAAAAAACAGTACTAGAATAGCTGTATTTTATCAATCCACTTTAGAAAATACGTCATAAAAGAGATCAAAAAGTCATATACATATAAAACTTGGTATCAATAGAAACTACAGATCTTCCCGCAAGAAATATGCCCAAAACCAGCTCTGTCGCGCAAAAGATGAGAACGCTATGGATCTTTCAATGCAGGGACAGTTTTTGTGGGTTTTGGCTAGGAAGATAGTTTCTATTGCGCCAAATGTGGTATCGCCGTAACCGTAGCGACCCAGAGAATACATGTATTATGTTATTAGTGACCGCCGATACGGATTTTTACGGCGATCACTAATGGGCTCTATTCTGCTGCCATCAGCTCTTTATGGCGATGGTGCAGAATAGTGCAGCGGCGCCGGTAATGCCCGCAGCCCCCTCCTCTTAGCTATCGGAGGTAGCTGAGGGGTTGGGGGAGAGTGTGGGGTCAGTCCCGGCCAGTCCCCTCACCGGTGATCGCCGTTATTATCAGTATAAAGGCGGCTACCGGTAATGGCCATTGCCAGCGCAGCTGAACGCTTTCATCTCTTCTCACCGTGAATCCACAGTGAGAGGAGATGAGAACATGTCCCCCCCCTGTCCCCAGAATTAACCCTAGTGACCTGGCCACTGACCCTCCCCTCCCTGGGCGGCCATCTGATCCAAGATGGCCGCCGTCATCACTGTGAACAGACTCTGTTCACAGTGATGGATTCCTAAAAATGATCCAAGCTTCATTCTCTCCACCACCGGAGGAGGCGGAGAGCATGGGGCAATGATCGGTGACCACCCGGTGTGGTCCTAGTACAAGTGATCAGCGGTATATACTATATACCACTGATCGCTTGTTCCAAATGGTGCCGGCACTTTTTTACGCCTGTCACCAAAGTCAAGTGCCCTGGATTACCCGTAACCACCCAGGATTACTTGTAACCACCCCAGATTGCCCGTAACCACCCCAGATTGCCCGTAACCACCCTAGATTTCCTGTAACCTCCCCAGATTGTCCGTATCCACCCCAGATTGCCCGTATCCACCCCAGACAGCCCATAACCATCCCAGATGGGCTGTCACCACACCAGATTGCCACAGACTGCCTGTAACTACCCCAAATTGCCTGTAACCACCACAGATTGCTCGCAACCACTCCAGATTTCCCGTCACCACCCCAGATTTTCCGTCACCACCCCAGATAGTCAGTGAACACCACCAGATTGCCCGTCACCACCCCAGATAGCCAGTAACCACCCCTAGATAGCCATTAAACACCCCAAGATTGCCCATAACCACCCCATACAGCCAGTAACCACCCTAGATTGCCCGTAACCACCCCAGATTGCCTGTGACCACCCCAGATTGACCGTAACCACCCCAGATTGGCACAGACTGCTCGTAACCACCCCAGATTGCCCATAACCCCACCAGATTGCCTGCTGCCACCTCAGATAGCCAGTAAACACCCTGAGATTGTCTATTACCACCCCAGATAACCAGTAAACACCCACATATTGCCTGTAACTAAAATGACACTCCTTCTCTTCTGAGCCCTGCTGTGTGCCCATACAGTGGTTTATGCCCACATATGGGGTACCATTGTACTCAGGAGAACCTCCGTTACAAGTTTTGGGGTGCTTTTTCTCCCTTGTTCCTAGTGAAATTGAGAAATTTCAAACTAAAACATGTTATTGAAAAAATTCAATTTTTTTCATTTTTACGGTCTAGTTTTGAATACTTTCCTCTAATACCTGTGGGGTCAAAATGCTCACCACACCCCAAGATAAATTCCTTGAGGGGTGTACTTTCCAAAAAGGGGGTGATTTTGGGGGGGAGGGTTCTATTCTGTAGACATTACAGGGGCACTGCAAACGCACCTGGCGCTCAGAAACTTCTTCAGGAAAATCATGCACTGAAAATGCTTGGCGCTCCCTTCCTTCTGTGGCCCGCTGTGTGCCCACACAGTGGTTTATGCCCACATATGGGGTACCGTTCTACTCAGGAGTACCTGCGTTACATATATTGGGCTGAGTTTTCTCCCCTGTTTCTCGTGAAATTGAGAAATTTCAAACTAAACAAACATGTTATTGGAAAAATTCTATTTTTTCATTTTTACTGTCTTCTTTTGAATACCTTCCTCTAATACCTGTGGGGTCAAAATGGTCACTAAACCCCAAGATGAATTCTTTGAGAGGTGCACTTTCCAAAATGGGGTGACTTTTGGGGGGGTTCTATTCTGCTGACACTACAGGGGCACTGTAAACGCACCTGGCGCTCAGAAATTTCTTCAGCAAAATCTGAACTGGAAATGCTAATTGGCGCTCCTTCCCTTCTGAGCCCCGCTGTGTGCCCACACAGTGGTTTATGCCCACATATGGGGTATCGTTCTACTCAGGAGAACCTGCATTACAAAATTTGGGGTGCATTTTCTCTCATGTTAATTATGAAAATGAGATACTTTCATCTTAACAAATATATTATTGGAAAATTTCTATTTTCCATTTTTTTCCGGCCTAATTGTGAATACTTTCCTCCAGCCCCTGTAGGGTTAAAATGCTCATTATACCCCTAGATTAATTCTTTAAGGTGTCTAGTTTCCAAAATAGGGTCACTTATGGGGGTTTCCAGTATACAAGCCTCCTAAATCAACTTAAAAAAAGAACTGGTCCCTAAAAAAATCAGTTTTGGAAATTTCATGAAAATTTGATAATTTGCTGATACATTTCTAAGCCCCGTAACACCCTAAAAAAGTGAAATATGTTTACGAAATGAAGCCAGAATAAAGAGGACATATTGATAATGTGACTTACTAACTAATTTTTGTCATGTGCCTTTTTTTTTTTAGAAGCAAAGAATTTCAAAGTTCGTAAAGTGCAAAATTTTCAAATTTTTCATTATATTTTGATGTTTTTCACAAAAAACACACAAGACAGTGACCAAATTTTGCCACTAACATAAAGTACCATATGTTACGAAAAAACAATCTCAGAATCGCTAGCATACGTTAAAGCATCACTGAGCTATAAGCGCATAAAGTGAGACAGGTCAGATTTTGAAAAATGAGCCTGGTCATTAAGGCCCAAACAGGCTTGGTCCCTAAGGGGTTAAACGGACCCATTTAGAGCGACTTGGGTCCCTTTAAGAGCGCCTTGGGTACCGTCCCTTTAAGAGCGACTTGGGTACAGTCCCTTTAAGAGCGACTTGGGTACTGTCCCTTTAACAGCGACTTATTAAATGCCTTTTAAAGAGCGGCTTGGGTACCGTCCCTTTAAGAGCGACTTGGGTACCGTCCCTTTAAGAGCGACTTGGGTACTGTCCCTTTAACAGCGACTTATTTAATGCCTTTTTAAGAGCGGCTTTGGTACGTCCCTTTAAGAGTGGTTTGGTTACCGTCCCTTTAAGAGCGGCTTGGGTACTGTCCCTGTAAGAGCGACTTATGTAGTTCCCCTTACACAGCGGCTTGGGTACCATCCCTTTAAGAGCTGCTAGGGTACCGTCCCTTTAAGAACGGCTTGGGTACCGTCCCTTTAAGAGCGGCTTAGGTTTCGTCCCTTTAAGAGCGGCTTGGGCACCGTCTCTTTAAGAGCGGCTTGGACACCGTGCCTTTAAGAGCGGCTTGGGTCTCGTCCCTGCTACATGGCTGCCTCAGCTCTGCTATTTTATTGACTGACCTCTGCTACTTATAATGGTAAAGATCATTGCTCGGTTACCATGACAATCTTACTCATGTCAGGGAGACAAAATTGTTAAGGACCTTCCATATATTACATCTTCTATTGGCCAATAGTGGACATGTGACTGTGGATGTTGTGATACATTGCCTGACAAGACCTTAGAGTTCCTATTGGCTGCTATATTTCAGCTATTTGCATATGTGCTGTGATTGGCTGTTAGCGGTTAGAGTGTGGCCATTATTTCCAATAGGCCATTATTTTCTATGGGACATTAGGGGTCTTTAAACGTAAATTTCTTAAAAACGACAAATCCGATCGAAACGGAAAATAGATAGCACACCTCACACCGCCGAGGGCTTCGAAACGCAGTTTGAACAGAGTCTGTGCGCAAAGCGGTTTGGGCTGTATTACGCGCAGAAAAATGGCTGGAAGAAGAAGAAACGGAAGAAGAAGAATACGGATTACAATATAGTGCTTTTCAAGCACTATAATAAAGGTTTAGGGGCACTTACACATACAAGAACTAAACCCATAGACATTCATATGAAGTACAGTTGTCCCTCCCAGTTATAACAACTTTCTCTCCTCTGAGATGTATGGAGATTTTTGCCCATGCATCCAAAAGAGCATTTGTGTGTCCTTGTTATTTTACATGGTCTTTAGAATGCCCCCAAAAAAGAAGTTTGTAAAGGCAAAAAATGCTTCCTGTAAAGTTGTCACTGTAAAATCCATCAAATAAAATAATCAGTTTATTGCTCGTATCTTATCTGGTTATTTGATACCATGTCAGCTCAGCTTATTATGTAGTTTCCACAATGAAGTCATAAAGATCAGCAGTAAAAATAAGCTCACTGGCATTTACTTACCACGAACAATTACATCAGTCACCTGACCATTACTAATTTGCATGAATTTTGTGTTGTATGGATCCGGAATATTACCGTATAGAGGTCACTGTACAGTACCTACATATCTCTGCATGGAGTTTTATACTTCTGTGTAATTTGAGTTCCCTATTGAATCCTGGATACACACTTATTACCCCCATAGAAGCCAATGGAGACTGAATATTGGACACATGCATACGTATGCTGGGTTTACATGTGTCTGGTGATCCGGCAGTCTCATTGGAAATAATTGGACACCAAGTGTCAGAAGCTTTTGCATCCAGCACCCTATAGGCTGAAATGGTGAACAGTGCTGAACTGGTGGATCATGCAGAATATTTGCCATCTGGAGAGGATTCACCGGATCAAAAACACTGCATACAGCATTTTTAGATCTGGCTCCTGCACACTGGATGGCAAATATGCGGGATGACAGATATATTAACAAGCCCTTAGCTTTACATAACAATGTTTTTTCCATTCCATCACTCTATCCATGTATGGTATGTATAGTGGGAGCAGCACTCGTGTGGATAAGTTCTAGTGGGTGGTGCCAGCAGTGTGCACTGTGGAACAACCTGTGCACAGCTATGCAGACAAGGTAAACCACCACGGCACTCCAGATGAAATCAAGCAAACAGGTTTATTCCTGTTTGTTTGATTTCATCTGGAGTGCTGCAGTGGTTTACCTTGTCTATCGATCCACATACTTACACCTGTATTCCAACATCGGCTCCTGAAGCTACACTTATTATCAATGCCAAGTACAGTAGCTTACTGCTATACCAGGTACATATGGACTCCCCCCCCCCCTTACTGTCTAAAGAAGCCACGGGCTGTTATCTTCTTTGAAAAAAGGGCTGCATGAAAACTGTGTTTCAGACCCACATTTAGGGCCTGTTTACATTACGAATCCCTCCTGCTATGTCTTTGGATGGGAGGGCTTGCGCCTCTCCGCTCAAAGAATAGACACGTCCATTCTTTGAGCGGAGGGGGGGAGCGAGCCCTCCCATTCAAAGACATACCAGGAGGAATTTGCCACGGAGTTCACGGACGAAGGTTCTCGGCGGAATCTCTTCACCAAATCCATAGTGTGAACTATGAATCCTTAGCATATAGATCAGGAAAATATTTCACAGCATTCATCAAATATATCCATAGGTCTCCATTCACCCAATAGGCCTCTGTCAGGGTGGGGGGGGGGGGGGTTCAGCTGTATATAAAAGCTCATGAAATTGTTCCTGTTGTTTCCTGTGCACGAGGCTACCACAAAAAAAATGAACACATAAAAATATTGTGCTTCTGATTGCTGAAATAAATGGGAGATGCCAGTCCATATGGGGGAAATAATAACCAATAATAATAACCAGTTTATGTCAGTTTCCATTAAAAAAAAAGTTGCATATGTTTGTTCAAAACGCGTATGTGCACAAATTTTCAACATTTTGCTTCCTGTACAATGTACCTACCACAAAAAGTGGGCACAGCTTTACAACAAATGTATATATATATATGTAATTGAAATCTATGCCAACTTGTGGCTGATGTAATTATCTACGCAAGATCCATTGATAGGTCAATGCCTTCAGTGCCGCAGACGTGGGTGGGACTTTACATAAGACCGACGTATGACACACCAGTCCTAGTAAACTCTATAGTAAATATATAGCATATATTGGAGCCATTCATATAGGGAAAATATTGTGGAATCTTTCCAACATGCACCTCCAATGAAGGCCTTGAATGCATTATACACAGAGCCAAACATTGATTCCCTTGGAAATAAAAAGGAAGTGTCTGGCAGCCACTAACTGCAGCCTGTTCAGCTGAACTAGCTTAGCTAGTGGTTAGTCTGAAAGCTGTAATGCTTGTAATTAGAGATGAGCGAATCGGGTTCGGGTTCGAGTCGATCCGAACCCGAACATTCGGTATTTGATTAGCTGGGGCTGCTGAACTTGCATAAAGCTCTAAGGTTGCCTGGAAAACATGGATACAGCCAATGACTATATCCATGTTTTCCACATAGCCTTAGGGCTTTATCCAAGTTCAGCAGACACCGCCAATCAAATGCCGAAAGTTCAGGTTCGGATCGACTCGACCATGCTCGAGGTTCGCTCATCTCTACTTGTAATCCTTCATAAATATGGGCCCCTAGATGAGTGTCTGCATTTGTGTCTGTATGTGTCATGTTGTTATTCCCCTTGCAGCAACAGTGTTCAGATCACTGCCAATCCCTATGGGCACCCTGCAGTTGCGTATGCTCCACATGTAAACATGATTTATATGTGCACTAAGCCCAAGAGGCAACAACCATCAAGTCAGCATTTAGCCTCCATTCCCAGGTTGTGCATTCTACATACTGCTCCTCTAACCAGTTTAGTGTACTATGCTTTCTAGAAAAAGCTGCAACACATAAAAATAATAACAAACGTACAGGTAATTCTTTTATTGCATAATCTCAGTCATAAATGTTCCATTACGAGAAGGGGATTTTGTCCTTGACAGTACCAGTAAATGTATTGTTTGAACAGTTTTATAGAGCTAGGACTGTAAAAGAATAGGGCTGCAATAAAAAAAAAATCTAGCAGGTTACTGACCAGAAGCTAGATCTACTGAGTATCAGAAAGAATAAGGCAGCTCATTTGTGAGATGTCTCCTGACGTCGGTGAGGCAGCTTTATCTTTATCTCACTTCTTAGTCCTCTATATATTTCAACATGATGTCCTACGTAAAGGCAGCACAGTGTTAACCAATGCAATGCATGTACATACATTTAAGAATAATAGTATGCAGGTTATGTATGTTTGTGGTGAGAGGTTCCCTTTACGTATAGTATACAGTATATTACTCAGGGAAAAACAAAAGCTGGCATCAGACACAAATCTGACAGATCAGTCATAAGACATCAGCCGGTGTAAGATCTGTCAATATACACACTAGATTCACAGACGTTGAGAAACATGTGATGGTGTCTTTGCAGTGTTTTTGTTGATCTCCCAGAGGTCAACCCAGGGCCGTTTCTAGGGCCGGGCGAGCCGGGTCACCGCACGGGGCGCCCACAGCTAGGGGGCGCCAGGCGGCGCCCGACAGTACCGGGCCGCAGCCCCTGCATCCTCAGGGCTGGCCCGGGGATCTGGAATCTAAGTTTCAGATCCCCTGGCCAGAGAGACCTTTAGCTGTGCGTACGCACGCACAGCTAAAGGAAACAGCAGCCGGGCAGAGACAGAGGCTTCCTGTGCAGTCGGCCTCTGTATGACAGGTGGCTGCCTGCACCGGAAGCCAGAAGAGGACGGGACTCACCAAGAAGAGGAGCTGGAGGCTGCAGGGGGAGAGGTGAGTATCTGATGGTGGCCAAGAGGAGGGGGTGGGGGAATCCTGCACAGAGGGAGCCCCAGATATGTCCCAATAAGCCCGCCCCCGCTATAAGCCCCGCCCCCGCGATATGCCCCGCCCCCAGCACCAATGTTCACAGTTTACCAGCTCTCCCAGCATCCTGTATGTCAGTATAATGTAGGTCATCCAGCTTTCCCAGCATCCTGTATGTCAGTGTAATGGAGGTCATCCAGCTTTCCCAGCATCCTGTATGTCAGTGTGATGGAGGTCATCCAGCTCTCCCAGCATCCTGTATGTCAGTGTAATGGAGGCCACTCAGCTTTGCCAGCATCCTGTATGTCAGTGTAATGGAGGTCATCCAGCTTTCCAAGCATCCTGTATGTCAGTGTAATGGAGGCCACTCAGCTTTCCCAGCATCCTGTATGTCAGTGTAATGGAGGCCACTCAGCTTTCCCAGCATCCTGTATGTCAGTGTAATGGAGGCCACTCAGCTTTGCCAGCATCCTGTATGTCAGTGTAATGGAGGTCATCCAGCTTTCCCAGCATCCTGTATGTCAGTGTGATGGAGGTCATCCAGCTCTCCCAGTATCCTGTATGTCAGTGTGATGGAGGTCATCCAGCTCTCCCAGTATCCTGTATGTCAGTGTGATGGAGGTCATCCAGCTTTCCCAGCATCCTGTATGTCAGTGTAATGGAGGTCACACAGCTTTCCCAGCATCCTGTATGTCAGTGTAATGGAGGTCACACAGCTTTCCCAGCATCCTGTATGTCAGTGTAATGGAGGTCATCCAGCTTTCCCAGTATCCTTTAGGTCAGTGTAATGGAGGTCACCCAGCTTTCCCAGCATCCTGTATGTCAGTGTAATGGAGGTCACTCAGCTTTCCCAGCATCCTGTATGTCAGTGTAATGGAGGTCACTCAGCTTTCCCAGCATCCTGTATGTCAGTGTAATGGAGGTCACACAGCTTTCCCAGCATCCTGTATGTCAGTGTAATAGAGGTCATCCAGCTTTCCCAGCATCCTGTATGTCAGTGTAATGGAGGTCACTCAGCTTTCCCAGCATCCTGTATGTCAGTGTAATGGAGGTCACTCAGCTTTCCCAGCATCCTGTATGTCAGTGTAATGGAGGTCACCCAGCTTTCCCAGCATCCTGTATGTCAGTGTAATGGAGGTCACACCATGCAGACTTTACTGCACCAAACAGCAGAATTACTACAGTTTGGGACCTTATAGGTGGGAAAAGGGGTAGGAAAATTCTGCAAGTGCGGAGCCTGAGATGTTTGTCTGGCAGGTTCTAAAGAGATAAATTGTAGCTGCAAGAAATCATCATGGAGGTCTGGGCCGGATGAAGAGGAAAAGGGAAAGTGACGCCTCAGATCAAAGAAGACGTCACCTGTGAGTCGCTGTATAATGATTTTGTATTGAGCGGAACATTATCTGTTAGGGGCTCTGCACTGCTCTATGCTGCAATACACACACTGCTTCTTCCTAGTAACCCGAATCTTGATAAAAGCCCCCCTACCTTCCATAGGGCTGAACTGAGGGGGGGGGGGGGGACGCTTTTATCAAGATTCGCCCTGTTACCAAAATGACCTAGAAACTGCCCTGGGTCAACTATCATTCTTGTGAATGCACTTACTAAGCTTTGCTCCCACTAGCCAGAATCCTTCTCCACACCGATGAGGGGCAAATACCCCGAAACAGCTGTCTGTGGATGGAAGTCCTGTCATCATTTGATTGTGGCTTATTGGAAGGTGATTTCCTTGACTGGAGACCCCCCTTGGCTTGGTTGTTCCTTCCCGGAGAAAGGCATGGCTAGTTCACTGACGTGGAGAAACATGTGATGGTGTTTCCGCAGTACTTTTGCATATACAAAACCTGTCATAAGGTGGAGTTGTTGTGCCAACATTGATGGCAAGAGGTTAAAAAACAACATCACACCATGATCAGGGGTGAAATTCACATTACATTTAAAAAGACAAAATAATTCAACATGACACAGCAGATAATTATTGACATTGTGAACTAACAAGAATACTTACAGTTTTTGCTTTGCTAAGCAGAGACAACTGGATATAGCCTCGGCCATGTTGCCTTAGATAGAAGATGTAAAACGGCGAACAGGCAAATAGGTAAAAACAGGGTATCCAGTACAGAACAGTGTTATGAAAGCACCAGGAGAAGTCAGGATTATCGGTGTGCCAGGTCTGGTTTAGATCCTGCCAAAATGAACAAACAATACATTACACTAAACAACAAATATAACCAATGAAAATTAGTGTTTACGGCCAAAGGCCATGTTCACACAACGTATGTTGTGTATAAATCACGGCCATTATTGCAATTTGCAACAACGCTGTGATTTATACAAAGCATATGTTGTATTGCAATGAATGGAATTCCGGACGGAGTGTATACACATAGTATAAGCTCCAGTCGGGATCCCTAGAAGCGCCGCAAAAAACTGAGATTGAATAGCAGCCGCAGAGAACCTGTCAGTTCATACAATAGAGCGTGCGGCTCCGGGCGCACGCTTCATTGTGTGCAGCGGCGAAATGGGATGCGGGCGCACATGGATGTGCCCACATCTCAATTCATCAGATATAAAAATCATCTGGCCGGTAGTACCGGCCGGGATGATCTTCTCTGACACCAGCCATTCTGTGACCCGGCCGGTGTCTTAAGCCAAAAAGTGCCTGCAATGTCTCAGGATAGGTGACCACCTATAACCATCACCTGTTGCAGACACCATATACAATATAACTATCAGTTAATTATTAACCATAGCAATGACAGGAGGTAAGTAGTGTAATCGTTCATTTATTGCCTCCTGTCATCATATAGCTGCTATGGCAGATATGTTGCAAATAGTGTAGATATTCCCAATTAACTAAACCAAAATTCACAACAAATCTGCAGCATGTTTGTCCATGCAAACTTATAAATATACCCATTTATCCATCTACATTATAGTCATCAGTAGGATGCCAACTTGGTTTATATATTGTGCCAACCTATACAGTTTCATGCCGGGATACTGGGAGATGACCTGTCAGTCTGTCTCTGGATGGGGCAGCACTTCTCACTTAGTGGTAGGTAAGAGCGGCTATAAGGCTCTGTATTAAGTGCTGGTTTCGGTAGTGGAATATTAGCACCAGGGCCTACTCATAGTGATAACTATGCTGGGTGAATGTACTGTATATGAGACTAATCCATAAATTCATACTAATATTTGAGATTCAGAGAAAGCTGAATTACAACTTCTAGGAAAATCACAAAGGTTCATTTATTATTTACCTTAGGATTTGTGCTTTCTTTTTAAGATAAAAAAAATACTACATATAGTAAGCAGCCCGATGCACGATTTGCTGCAGATGACAAGTGAAGTAGAATCAAAGACTATTTTATATTGCGGCTATGTAAGCAAACACACGTTTCCTGGAGAATGTGGCTTAAATTGTGGACAGCCAACAATGGATGATCTCTCCAGGGGAAACTACTCCCTGCAATTACTATAACAATTACATTTACCAGAGACATTACAAAAACACCAGTACAAGGTGGCTGACTATAAGCATACCTAACATACAAGGAAACAATCCTATTCCGCATGTTAAAAAAAAAAAAAAAAAGTGTCCTTCCCTTATGTGTTATATATCTGAAGAACCCCCTTAAAATGAAGTCCTAGGGGGAGATTTATTAAAGGGTGTAAAATATACACTGGTGTAAACTGCCCACAGCAACCAATCACAGCTTAGCTTTCAGCCTCGGTTAAATGAAAGCTGAGCTGTGATTGGTTGCTGTGGGCAGTTTACACCAGTATATATTTTACACCCTTTGATAAATCTGGGCCCTAATGTATCATAATAAATATTTTAAAGAGAACCTGTCACTATGGCTGCTGTTGGAGTGATCAGGCAGCAGCCGGAGTAACATCACCAAGAAGCTACACCCTTTAGGTTACAAACCCACTTGCCGGATCTGCAGCGAGTCTCCTTGCTGCGTTTTTGCAGCGAGACTCGCTGCAGATCCTGGCCCTATACTTTCAATAGCAGAGAAACTCGCAGCAGGGATGTACATCCCTGCTGCGATTTTGTCTGCAGCCCGCCCCATTAACCCCCCGGCCGCCGGACATTATACATTACCGGGTCCCTGTTCCTGCTTACTTCGGGGCTCCCGGTGTCTTCACGGCCCGCCCGGCCAATCAGTGCGCTGCGGCGGGGCAGCGCACTGATTGGCCAGGCGGAACGTGCCGGGAGCCGCCGAAGCAAGCAGGAGCGGGGACCTGGTAATGTATATCCTGCCCGCCCCCCTGCAGCCCCGATCGCCCCGCAGCCCCCGGCCGCACGATCGCCCCCAGCCCCGCAGCCCCCGGCCGCACGATCGCCTGCAGCCCCCGCTGGGGGCGATCGTGAGGTCGGGGGCTGCGGGCGATCGTGCGGCCGGGGGCTGGGGGCGATCGTGCGGCCGGGGGCCACGATGCTGGGGGCGATCGTGAGGTCGGGGGCTGCAGGGCTGGGGGCGATGGTGCGGCCGGGGGCTGCGGGGCTGGGGGCGATCGGGACTGCAGGGGGGCGGGCAGGATATGCATTACCAGGTCCCCGCTCCTGCTTGCTTCGGCGGCTCCCGGCACGTTCCGCCTGGAGCCCCGAAGCAAGCAGGAACAGGGACCCGGTAATGTATAATGTCCGGCGGCCGGGGGGTTAATGGGGCGGGCTGCCGGACAAAATCGCAGCAGGGATATACATCCCTGCTGCGAGTTTCTCTGCTATTGAAAGTATAGGGCCAGGATCTGCAGCGAGTCTCGCTGCAAAAACGCAGCAAGGAGACTCGCTGCAGATCCGGCAAGTGGGTTTGTAACCTTAAAGTCACTTTATCTATTCAATTTACCAAAGGCAACATAATTGCAGGTTGTTGAACTGTTAGCCTGTTAAAATGAGAACTAAGGCCCCCTTCACACGTCCGGAAAAAACACCCGGGTTTCCTATCAGGAAATCCGGATGGATTTCCGGACGCATAGACTTTCATTGGACACAGACACCCTTCCGGAATTTTCCGGAAGGGTGTCCGTTCCGGAAAATAGGACCGGATTTTTTAGAACCGGTCCTATTTTCGTCCAGAAATCCGGCCCGGACGCCCCCATAGGAGTCTATGGGAGCGCCCAGGCCCCGGACGCTTTCCTGATGCACATCAGGAAAGCGTCCGGAGTTCCACTCACCTTCCGCCTCTGCCCCGGCCTTCTGCTGCCTCTTCCTCCGCATCCTTGTCTGCAGGTACCCCCACTCGCGGCACCCCCGCACCCCCCCGCTGCCACTCGCGGCCCCCCCGCACCCCCCCGCGGCCAATCGCGGCACCCCCGAACCCTCCCCCCCCCCTTCCCACGGCCACTCGCGGCACCCACCCCCCCGGCGGCCAGGAGACCAGGACAGGTGAGATTAAAACTCCCATCATGCCCTGCTGACAGGCCATGATGGGAGTTGTACCTCTGCAGCCTGTGGCCATCTAGGTTGCAGAAGTACAACTCCCACCATGCCTTGCTGACAGGCCATGATGGGAGTTGTAGTTCTGCAGCCTGTGGCCATCCAGGTTGCAGAAGTACAACTCCCACCATGCCTTGCTGACAAGTCATGATGGGAGTTGTACTTCTGCAGCCTGTGGCCATCCAGGTTGCAGAAGTACAACTCCCACCATGCCTTGCTGACAGGCCATGATGGGAGTTGTAGTTCTGCAGCCTGTGGCCATCCAGGTTGCAGAAGTACAACTCCCACCATGCCTTGCTGACAGGCCATGATGGGAGTTGTAGTTCTGCAGCCTGTGGCCATCCAGGTTGCAGAAGTACAACTCCCACCATGCCTTGCTGACAGGTCATGATGGGAGTTGTACTTCTGCAGCCTGTGGCCATCCAGGTTGCAGAAGTACAACTCCCATCATGTACTGCAACCTGGGTGAACACAGACTGCAGAAGTACAACTTCCATCATGACCTGTCAGCCAAGCATGATGGGAGTTGTAATTCTGCAAGCTGTGACCATCCAGTTTGCAGAAATACATGTCCTATTTTTCTTCTCATCAGGAAATCCTGAAGGTTTTTCCTGATGGTTTCCTGAAGGTAAAAACGGATTACTGTCAGGAAATCCTGATACTTTCCTGATGACATTTAAGGCCTCCTGATCAGGATTTCCTGACAGTAAAAACTGACACGGACGTGTGAATGGGGCCTAACAGGGCTTAGGGAACATATATTACACCATGCTCATTCTGCAAACATCAGCAGACACAAGCCGTTTCCCAACCGGATATAAAATGGCATTTGCTGACGGAATACAGGCTGCCATAAAAAGACAAAAGTCCTTCCAGCACTGAACATATGACTGACAGCTGTACTCCCATAGCAACGACTGAGATCTGAAAAACTGCAAGTCTTTGTTGTTTAGAAAGCCCCTACACAGCAGTTTTGTTTGGCGTTTTTTACGCCCCCCAAAAAAAGCACATGGCCTTTTTTATGCAGTTGCATTTTTTCTGGTGTTTTTTACTTTATGTGTAAACGTGTTTTTTGTTTGTTTTTTTTTAACTTTGGGTGTTTTTTTGCTTGGCGTTTTTACCTGAACATGGACTTCACTGCTGAAGTCAGTGTTCCAGTCAAAATGTTGACCCTAATGCACCCACTCCAGAAGGGAAAGTGTTAACCTCTTAAGGACATAGGACGTATGCGTACGTCATATGTCCTCACTTGCACTTCAAAGCGGGGCCGCGCGGCGGCCCCGCTTTGAGGTGCCGCGATCCCGGGTGCCGCGAGTAGCCCGGGACCGCTGCTATTAGCGGGCACGGTCTGATCGCCGTGGCCCGCTAATTAGCTAATCGGAGGCAGCTGTCAAAGTTGATAGCTGCCTCCGATTACCGGAGGCAACGTTTCCCTGGGGTCTAGTGGGGGAGATCGCTCCTCCGGGACCTTCTCCCGGAGGAGCGATCTCCGTTACTGATGCCGGCCGGGGACGCGTCCAAGATGGCGCCGTCCTCGGCTCGGCACTCGTTCGTTTTCGGCTGCAGCAGCCGAAAGCAAACGAGTGCCGATCTCATGGATCTCTGCAGCATATCTATGCTGCAGAGATCTCAATGAGAGATCACAGTGTATATACTAGAAGTCCCCCAGGGGGGCTTCTAGTATATGTGTAAAAAAAAAAAAAAAAAGTGTTGTTAATAGTAAAAAGCCCCCTCCCCTAATAAAAGTCTGAATCACCCCCCTTTTTCCAGGTTTTAAATAAAAGTAAACAAATAAATAAATAAATAAACATGTTTGCTATCGCCGCGTGCGTAATCGCCCGAACTATTAATTAATCACATTCCTGATCTCGTACGGTAAACGGCGTCAGCGCAAAAAAATCCCAAAGTGCAAAATTGCGCATTTTTGGTCGCATCAAATCCAGAAAAAATGTAATATAAAGCGATCAAAAAGTCGTATATGCGCAATCAAGGTACCGATAGAAAGATCACATCATGGCGCAAAAAATTACACCTCGCACAGCCCCATAGACCAAAGGATAAAAGTGCTATAAGCCTGGGAATGGAGCGATTTTAAGGCACGTATATTGGTTAACAACGGTTTGAATTTTTTACAGGCCATCAGATACAATATAAGTTATACGTGTTATATATCGTTTTAATCGTAACGACTTGAGGAACATGCATAACAAGTCAGTTTTACCACAGGGCGAATGGCGTAAAAACACATTTCCCCCAAATAAAAGAAATGCGTTTTTTTTTTAAATTTCACCACACTTTGAATTTTTTTCTGGTTTCGCAGTGTACTTTATGCAAAAATTCAGCCTGTAATTGCAAAGTACAATTAGTGAAGCACAAAATAAGGGGTCATGTGGGTCTCTAGGTGGAAAAATGCAAGCGCTATGACCTTTTAAACACAAGGAGGAAAAACCGAAAACGTAAAAACGAAAATGGGCCATGTCCTTAACCCCTTAAGGACAGAGCCTGAAATGGCCTTAAGGACCGGAGCAAATTTTATGAATTTGACCAGTGTCACTTTATTCATTAATAACTTCGGGATGCTTTTACCTATCCGGCTGATTCTGAGATTGTTTTCTCGTGACATATTGTACTTCACATTTCTTGTAAATTGGAGTCGATACTTATAACGAATCTTTATGAAAAAACCCAAAATAGCGTGAAAAATTGTGAAAAAATGCATTTTTTCCAACTTTAAAACTTTTCTGCTTATACAGAAAATGGTTATACCACATAAATTATATATTAAATAGCATTAGCAACATGTCTACTTTATGTTGGCGGCATTTATTAAACTATATTTCATTTTTTTTAGACAATAGGAAGCTTAAAACATTAGCAGCAAATTTCCAAATTTTCAGTAAAATTTCAAAATCAGATATTTTTAGGGAACTGTTCAGGTTTAAAGTGTATTTGAGGGGACTGTGTGTTAGAAAGCCTCACGAAGCACCCCATTTCAGAAACTGCACCCCCTAAACTCTGCAAAAGCACATCCAGAAAGTTTTTTAACCCTTTAGGGGAGTCACAGAAATAAAAGCTAAGTGTGTAAGAAATTTGAAAATTTTAATTTTCTGTGCAGAGATTTTATTGTAATCCAATATTTTTCATAATTATAAACCTATTACCAGAGAAATGCACCCCAATATTGATTGCCCCATTTCTGCAGTTTATAGAAATACCCCATATGTGGCCCTATTGCGCTATTTGACGCAACCACAAGCCTCAGATATAAGGGAGCGCCTAGTGAATTTCAATGGCTCCGTTATTTTTGGTCATTTTTGACTGTACCACTTCAGGTTGGCAGAGGCTCTGGGGTGCCAAAACCTAAAAAACACCCCTAAAGGGACACCATTTAGAAAACTACACCCCTCAAGGAATGTAACAAGGGGTGCGGTGAGCATCTGGACCCCACAGGTGCTTCACAGATTTTCCAAACAATATGGCTTGAAAAAAGACTAAAGTATTTTTTACACTAAAATGTTGTTCTAGCCTTCAATTTTTCATTTTCACAAAGGGATAAAAGGAAAAAAAAAACACAAAACATGTAGCACAGTTTCTCCCGAGTACGGAAATACCCCACATGTGGACATAAAGTGCCAAGCGGGCGCAGGACGAGCCTCCAAAGGGAAGGAGCGCCAATTGGCTTTTGGAAGCTGGATTTCACTGGAATGGATTTCAAGGGCCATGTCGCATTTACAGAGCCCTCGTGCTGCCAAGACACTGGAAACCCCCCACAAGTGACCCCATTCTGGAAACTACACCCCTCAAGGAATCTAACAAGGGGTGCAGTGAGCATATGGACCCCACTGGTGACGGGCACAAATGTGGAAAAATGTGACGTGAAAGTGAAAATTTTCATTTTTTCACTTTCATGGCACAAATGTGCCCGTCATCCAGGGGTCCATATCCTCACTGCACCCCTTGTTAGATTCCTTGAGGGGTGTAGTTTCCAGAATGGGGTCACTTGTGGGGGGTTTACAGTGTTTTGGCAGCACAAGGGCTCTGTAAATGCGACATGGCGTTCATCATCCATTCTAGCCAAATCCAACCTCTAAAATCCAAATGGCGCTCCTTCCCTTCGGAGGCTTGCCCTGCACCCACATGGCGCTTTATGTCCACATGTGGGGTATTTACGGACTCGGGGGAAATTGCTCTACACATTTTGTGTGTTTTTTTCTCTTTTAACCCCTTGTGAAAATGATAAATTCAAGGCTAGACCAACATTATAGTGTAAAAAATTTAATATTTCATTTTCACGCCACATTGTTCCACATTTGTGCCCGTCACCAGTGGGGTCCATATGCTGACTACACCCCTTGTTACATTCCTTGAGGGGTGTAGTTTCCATAATAGGGTCACTTGTGGGGGGTTTAACTGTCTTGGCAACACAGGGGCCTTTTGAATGCAACATGGCCCCTCGAAATCCATTCCATCCAAATCCAGCCTTCAAAAACCAAATGGCGCACCTTCCCTTCGGAGGCTTACCCTGCACCCGCATGGCGCTTTATGTCCACATGTGGGGTATTTCCGTACTCAGGGGAAATTGCTCTACACATTGTGTTTTTTTTTATCTTTTAACCCCTTGTGAAAATGAAAAAATCAAGACAAGATCAATGATTTAGAGTAAAAATTTTAAAAAAATTACACTAAATGTTGGTCTAGCCTTGATTTTTTTCCATTTCCACAAGGGGTTAAAAAAGAAAATGAACACAAAACGTGTAGGGTAGTTTCCCCTGAGTACGAAAATACCCCACATGTGGACATAATTTGCCATATGGGCACAGGGCAAGTCACCAAAAGGACAGAGCGCCATTTAGAGGCTGGAATGGGGGATGGAGGCCATGTCGCAATTACAAAGCTCCTGTGCTGCCAGAACAGTAGAAACCCCCGACAAGTGACCCCATTCTGGAAACTACACCCCATAAGGAATCTAACAAGGGGTGCAGTGAGCATATGGACCCCACTAGTGATGGGCACATGTGTAGGACATGTGCCGTGAAAATAAAAAATACCATTTTTTTCATTTTCACGTCCCAAATGTGGCCGTCACCAGGGGGCCATATACCCGCTGCCCCACTTGTTAGATTCCTTATGGGGTGTAGTTTCCAGAATGGGGTCACTTGTGGGGGGTTTCTACTGTCCTGGCCGCACAGAGGCTTTGTAATTGCATCATGGCCTCCTCTAATGGGAATGGCGGCCATACCTACTTAGCTGGGGAAAAGGGACAATTCTAATTTATTTGGGGGTATTAGGCCAATTATTAGTTTATAAGGTTGGAAAATGACAGGTGTCCATCAAATTCAACCTGTGTTGATCCAGAGGAAGGCAAAAACCCCTCGTGAGGCAGACGACAGTAGCCTCATCACAGGGGAAAAATTCCTTCCCGACTCCATAATGGCGATCAGAATAATCCCTGGATCAACGTGACCCCTGAAATAGGAATAAGGGACAGAATTTAGATATTGTAGAACCCCAATGACGTGTAGTGCGCCTTGGAGCGATCCAGTATGCAGAGGCCGGGGGGATCAGGACAGGCGTCACACTGGAAATGGTGTCCTTCCTGATCCCCCTGTTACACCACACTCTGCACTTCTTCTGGGGTCTCCCTTTCTCCAGTGTGGGGGACGTCACCTGGAAAATGTCCTGGTGCGATACGGGGTCCTTCATATCCAGAAGCGCTGGGTCCGCTCCATGGCTGCTAAATATTAGGGCTCTATTACTACTTCTGATATGTTCGGATCGTGCCGCAAGCTACAGTAGCTCGGGCAGCGAGGGACCGGAAGAGGGGGTGCTGGTATAAAGGTTATCCCCGTACGGGTGGTGGTGACCTTTATCCAGCAGTGGGAAGATCAGTTCCCGGACGATCTCCCCACTAACTCCGAGGATGGGGGGGGGGGGCATCTGGCGGCTGGATTCGAGTGTCCCTTCCTTCATACACTCTAAGGGTACGTGCACACTGCGGAATCGCGAAGGATAACCCTTTGTGCATTCCGCAGTTGGCACCCGCCGGCGGACTGATGCAGGCGCACGTCTCCGTCCGTGTCGTAGACTCCATTCTATGCACGGGCGGATTCCGCTCTGCGTCCAACGTGTTGATGGAATGACGGATAATGGAATCCGCCCATGCATAGGATAGAGTCTATGACACAGGCGGAGACGCGCCCCTGCATCAGTCCGCCGGCGGGTGCCAGCTGCGGAATGCACGAAGGGTTATCCTTCGCCATTCCGCAGTGTGCACGTACCCTAAATCTGTAAGTGTACCCTGAGGTACTCTCACAGAGTTTGTAGAATTTCACGCCATACCGTCATCTCTTATTGGGACGGTACTGGCGGAAAAGACGTGTCTGGGGGGCAGCGTACGCTACGCTACTCCCAGACACGTCACTGGATGATGAGGAGGATGAGGATGAATGGAGGAAAGAAGGATCCCCCCAATTCATCCTCACTGGCTGTTTCGGTGTCGGAGGCAATAATAATGTATGCGTCCGACACCGAAAACACCCTGGGGGCCATCTTTATATGGGGATTGGTATATGGGGTATATGGGGTATGTAGTGGTGTAGTGTAAAACTTTATTCAATGTAGTGTGGTGTAATGTAGTGTTTTTTTACGTGTTTTTTACAGTAAGTATACAAAAAAAACCTACGCCAAAAATGGTGTTGCTGATGAATGCCGCACTTATGTTCGGCACTTATAAGCAGACCGTGGCAGTAGGATATAAAAAAAAAAACACCCTACGCCAAAAAGGAGGAGTTGCTGATTAGCAGCGCACTTTCGTGCGATGCTGATCAACACTCAGCGGCGATAGGGTGCGGAAAATAGAAAAAAAAAAAATTGGGAAAAAAATTTTTTTTTTTACTACATTCTGAACATCCCTGTAGTGGCTGATACGTGTATTACACTTATCAGCCGCTAGGGGGCAGCAGAGCGCAAGATCCGAAAATAGACGACGCTGGAGCCGGAAAAATACGAAAATAGACGACGCTGGAGCCGGAAAGAGACGATCGGGACTCACGGAAGAAGCCGAAGTCCCAACAAGAGGAAGTGGACGCCGGGAACCCGGAAGACGCCGATCAGGACCCCGGGACAGGTGAGTAATGTACAAATACCTGCTCCGGACCCCTCAGCTACCTAGCTGAGGGGTCCGGAGCAGGTATTTATTACTTGTGGGGACTTTGATCGCCGTGAACGGCCGGCTGGCTGGCCGGCCGTTCACGGCGATCGGGACGGTGGTACCGTGACCACCATTACTTTTTACAGTAATGGCGGTCGGTGCCGTCCTCGGACAGCACCGACCGCCATTTTTTTCCGGGTCATCGGGCCACCGATGGCTCGGAAAGGTTCCGATCGCCGCTATGGGCTTATCAGCCAATAGCGGCGATCGTCGGCATGGGGGGGGTTAACAACCCTCCATGCCGACAGGGAGAGATGGCCTGCTATGTATTATAGCAGGCTATCTCCCCCGATCGGGACCCGGCCGGCCGCGGCGCCCGTTTAAAGGGATGACGTACCGGCACGTCATGGGTCCTTAAGTGACAGTGATCCATGACGTGCCGGTACGTCATGGGTCCTTAAGAGGTTAAAGAGAACCAATCATGGCCGAAATTCAAACATTTTTTTTTTGCTAATTAGCTGTACATTTAAATTTTATTAATATTTGCAAATACACTTAATTATTTTTTTAACTGTATTTTTTAGATATACACACTTTACTTTCCTGTCTCGCGCCGGCTCTTTTCAAAAGAGCCGGCGCGAGACAGGAAGCTCCCGTCATGCAGAGTGGCAGCAATGCCGGGGGCGCCGCCATATTGATGACGTCACTGTGCGTTCCACCGCTGGAACGCAAGTGACTAAATTAAGATGGCGGCGCCCGGCAGCGGACAAAAGGATTGGGTAAAGTATAAGATACAGACTGCAAAGGCAGTCTGTATCTTCATAAATAGACAAAATGAAGATACAGACTGCCTTTGCAGTCTGTATCTTATACTTTACCTCATCCTCTTGTTCCGTACAGCAAGGCCGGCCGCCGCCATCTTGAATACGTCACTTGCGTTCCAGCGGTGGAACGCAAAGTGACGTCATCAAGATGGCGACACCGGCCTTGCTCCACCGGAACAAGTGGATTAGGTAAAGTATAAGATACAGCCTGCAAATGCAGTCTGTATCTTCATAAATAGACTTCATAAAGATACAGACTGCATTTGCAGTCTGTATCTTATACTTTACCTACTCCTTTGTTCCGGTGCAGTAATGCCGGGGCGCCGTCATCTTGATGACGTCACGCTGGAACGCACGTGCGTTCCAGCGTGACGTCATCAAGATGGCGGCGCCCCGGCATTACTACACCGAAGAAGAGGATTAGGTAAAGAATAAGATACAGACTGCAAAGGCAGTCTGTATCTTCAGGAATAGACTTAGGGAGAGAGGACCTTTAATAATAGGGACAGTGATTTTTAGGTGATAGGTTCTCTTTAAAGGGTTAAAGGGTTAAAGCGTAACTGTCATGTTTTTTTTTATTGCAGAAAACAGTAGTATAAGCGATTTTAAGAAACTCTGTAATAGGTCTCATCAGCCAAAAAAGCCTCCTTCTGTACTCAAGAAGCAATCTCCCAGCCTCCCCCCCTGACTTCTTATCTGTGCATTATCAGGCAAACACGTCTTCATTACAGAGAAGCCAGTGAAGACGGGCTCTGCTCTCTCCATTGTAAGCCTATGAAGGGGGGAGGGTCTGAGGGAGATGAGGGAGCAGGAAGAGGTGACATGAAGGTCAGCTGTTTGTAGACTCTCTGGGCACCTAAAACGCTGTATTCAGGTTTCAGAAAGGTTAGTGCTTATCTATGAACTTACTGAGAGAAGATTGCAGGGTGTTGTGCTGTGCAGGACTGCTCCGTGCTCAGTCACTCCTAACAGCCCCTCCCCTCTCCATAGCCACATAATGGACACAGAAATCCTGCTTCATTTGATGTGAGGGGGGAGGCTGGGAGATTGCTTTTTCAGTACAGAAGGAAACTCTTTTAGTACATAAAACCTATTACAGAGTTTCTTAAAATCGCTTGTACTGTTGATATTTAAGGTTTCAGAAAAATGACCCTGAAATGACAGTTACGCTTTAAGTTCCCTTCCTTGCTGGGATAGGTGCAGTACTGGGGGGGAGAAGGGAGGCCCTATTCATACTCACCATAGAGGTCTTCTTTCTTCAACAGAGCCTGGCACACTGAGTTACAAGTGTGCCAGGCTCTGGCTATTCAAATCTGAAGACAGCAAATATCACTGCATCTGTAATTAGATGCTGAGAGCCGGGGAACTGTACAGATATGCGCCACACTGTAATGACAGAGCCGTGCGGCTAATTTATTACAGCGCGGCACATATCTGTACACTTCCCCAGCTCCCAGCATCTTATCACAGATGCTTCCCGGGCTGGGGGAGAAGTCCGTTACAGGCATTCCATGTCCGTGTTTTGTGCGGAACACAGAACGTGTGAATGCAGCCTAACAATCTTTGCCATGGAAATCATTTGGTACACGCTGACAACTACTCTGTCTGTGGATATATATATATATATATATATATATATATATATATATAAAATCCGGAATAACGTACTGGCATATAATCATACAATAAAAATAACAAAATGCAAAAGAAAAAAAAATGCAACTACAAAAAAAGTAAAATGCAAAAATTTTAATCTGGCAATCCTGTAACATGTACAATAAAATTCCCCCCCCTCCCCTTCCAAACGGAGTCCTAATGCAAAGGGAGGAAAACAAACTTTCTTCTGAAGGGAGCGATCTGTCCAGCTATTCTATTTCGTATATATATATTTCATATACAGTGGTACCTTGGTTTAAGAGTAACTTGGTTTAAGAGCTTTTTGGTTTACGAGCTCAGAGTGTTTCAAAATTGTGACTTGGTTTAAGAGCATTGCTTTGGTTTAAGAGCTCCCTGTACTGGGTGGGAGGGCGAGTGGAGGAGGGGAATGGTCTGCATAGTGTGGTCTACAACACTGTACTCTGACCCAGGAACACTGTACACTGTACTCTGACCTTACCTTCCAAATCATAGCAGATCCACTTCAGGCTGGGGCTCACATCAGGGAACAGGACTGTGGAGGTAATCTCTTCATAGCTGTAACCCCTCTCTCCCTGGACAGAGAGTGCTGCATGTATGTGCCCACATATGTCCTGCTCATTCCTTCATGCTCCCTGCAGTCTCTGTCAGCCCTTGTGTTTCCCATCCTCTCCATTACTGTACATTAACTTATAATATCACATATTCAGCTGTTTCTAAATGTTTGTTTCATCTGTTTTACATGTTATTCAGAATAATAAATCATTATATTTGGGGTGTGGAACCAATTGTCTGCATATCAATGATTTCTTATGGGAAAATTTGCTTTGGTTTAGCACAGCCCCGGAACGAATTATGCTCGTAATCCAAGGCACCACTGTATTCTGTTCTATTTCAGACTTTATACAGATAATCTTCGGGACGTTACCTAGGCTCTAAATTACTTTTATTTTATTTTTTTTAAATAAAAAATTCTATGCAAAAAAAATCAACCAAACTTACCCAGAATTTTTGAGATCCACCAAGTTTGCAGAGCCACTTCATTCTGGCAGGAGGTAGGGCGCCACTGGACACAATCACAGACAACCAAGCTGCTATAATCACGCTGCCCGAACACCGGCCATGATACTGAACAACTGGTTTCTGACCAAGGAATCCAGTGTTTTCTGGTGCACGGAGATCTCATCTATAAAGCTGCCTGTAATTTAGACTTTCCAACATTCCAACATCTTCCTTTCATTGTTCAAATCCATTTAAGAAATTTCCTTTTCATTCCATTAACCAGCCCAGCAATGCCAATCACACCCTGCAAGAGAGACGCAGCTATTCACTGTAATAAGCACTGTTCCAGATGGAGGAAGGCAAGACGAGGTGTTGACATCTAACCCCTGTGGATGCCTTCCTGTACTCAGCTATACATTTATGAATGTATTCAGATTGTAAGAAGATAATCCAATCTATTAATAGTAATAAGTAATTTGGTGTATCCTCCATTTTGTGCATTCTATGTATACAGTACAGTCATGTTCCATCATATTAAAATTAGATGATATATTAATGTTTTATTATAGCTTTCACTTACAGTGACACCCACACCGTCACAGGTTATACAAGGTTCTTATAATTAGAAGCTTTCATCATCCACAACCTCGCTTTGCCTGCTGCATGGTTTCCAATGAGCCTAGCCATGAGATAAGAGATGAGCGAATCGCTCAGCTAAACTAAGCAAAGCGCTTTGATCTGCGCTCCGCTCATCGTGCCGCCGGCCTTTCAGCGCTGCCGGGGGAAAGCAATCCTGGGATACTGGGAGAAGTTTCCCAGGATTGGATCCAGCTTTTCCCAGCATGCTGGGAGGAGTGACAGGGAGCGGAGAAGCACTGAAAGGCCGGCGGCATGATGAGCAGGGCGCAGATCAAATGAAGCCCTTCACTTAGATGAACGATTCGCTCATCTTTACATTAGATCTATTAAAGTACTATTCATTACTGTGAGTCTCAAAGTCCCAAATTCTGGGTTTCACTCGATCTAGGAGGAGTCTTTGACTGGGGAAATATGCCAAGCTAAGAATCGCTCCAAAATGAAGGACTTCCCATCTGCAGACAGCTGTTTTGGGCTACCTGCCCCTCTTCAGTGCAGAGCAGTGTGTTGGTTGGACAACAATTTGTCTAAGTGGTGTGAAAGCTCTTTTAATAGCCTTTCTTCCCAGAATTTCTAGTGTAGCAGGAATAGCCTTTAAAGCAACTCTGGGGGTCCGTTCGGCAGGTGATGCAGTTATTGTCCTAAAAAATACTTTTAAACTTGCAGCCCTGTGTCAAATTGGCGTGGTCTAGAGTGTGACACAACACAGATCCAACACAACACAACACAGATCCAACACATGTGCAGTGTTCTTACAGGTGATGAATAGGAGAATACCATCCCGGAGGATTGCTAATGATGAAGAGGGCGGGGAGGAAGGGCGGTGCAAGCCTAATGCACACACACTCTAGGCCACCACAATTTGACACAGGGCTGCAAGATTAAAAGTAGTTTTTTAGGACAATAACTGCATCACCTGCTGAACGGACCCCAGGACAGATCTTGGATTAAAAGCAGCTATAAGAAGGTACAAGCAGTTTGTTGGGGGCAGATTGTGGACTCTCCTTAAAGAGAACCTATCATCTAAATTTCACTGTCCCTAATATTAAAGTATATCTTTCCCTAAGTCTATCTATGAAGATACAGACTGCCTTTGCAGTCTGTATCTTATGCCTTACCTACTCTTTCGTTTCTGTGTAAGCAAGGTCGGGCGCCGCTATCTTGATGACTTCATTTGCGTTCCACCGCTGGAACGCAAGTTGCGTCATCAAGATGGCGGCGCCCGGCCTTGCTGCACAGAACAGAGTAAGTAAAGTAGAAGATACAGACTGTAAAGGCAGTCTGTATCTTCATGAAGTCTATTTATGAAGATACAGACTGCCTTTACAGTATGTATCTTCTACGTAACTTGCGTTCCAGCGGTGGAATGCAAGGACGTAATCAAGATGGCGGTGCCGGCCCTGCTGCACCGGCACAGAGTAGTAGGTAAGGCATAAGATACAGACTGCAAAGGCAGTCTGTATCTTCATAAATACACTCCATGAAGATACAGACTGCCTTAACAGTCTTATACTTTACCTAATCCGCTTGTTTGGTGTAGCTAGGCCAGGGGGGCCGCCATCTTGAAGACGTAACTTGCGTTCCAGCGGTGGAATGCAAGTGACATCATCAAGATGGTGGGCCCGCCGGCCTTGCTGCCGCTCTGCATGATGGAAGTTTCCTGTCTTGCGCCGGTTCTTTTGAAAAGAGGCGTCGCAAGGCAGGAAAGTAAAACAGGAATATTTAAAAAACGCAGCTGTAAAATTAATTAATTCTATTTACAAATGTTGTTAAAATCAGGATTTACATCTAATTAGGGAATAAAAAAAAAATTCATTTTCGCCCGTGATTGGTTCTTTTTAAGGAGAACTAGTATCTTTTTGATCAACGTCGGTAGTCCTCTCACTAGTCAGCCAACACCACAAGTTGTTTCTTTTGGAGAGATAGTTTGGCTTGGCATATTTCCCCAGTCAATGTTCTAAAACTCTTAAAACCACTTTGTCTTAGTGGTGTGAGAGCTATTTGCACTGTACATATAACACTTCAACCAACCATTGGCCAAACCAGTCATAGGCCACACATGCAAGCATACAATAAAATGGTGATGTCACAACCCAACTCCCAGGGCTGTGCGGACTGTGGCTTCTGGAGAGGGTGATGGCAGAGGGATGCTCAGTGTCCCTCCAGTGCTCTGTGTCCCTCAGTGTCCCCCTGCCATCATCCTCTCCAGCAGCCACAGCCCGCACAGCTCTGGGGGGTCGGGTCGTGACATTACCATTTTATCCAGAAAGTGAAGCCTTGATGCAGTAGTAAATGCAGGGAAAAAGGCACTTTATGGGTAGCTTCACACACACCGTATCGCAGTGAATTTTCTGCTGCGGAAACGCAACAGATTTGATGTAAATAACTGAACACAGCATCAAATCTGCACCATCAAATCTGCTGCAGATCTGTCGTGTGTGTTAGCAACCTATAATCATTTCCTGTAATAGATGTATATTGGTGATCTGTATAACTTTTGCCACAAATGTCTGATAAGTGTGGCCCAAGATATGAATACTAAAGGGCCGCTTGTCCTCTCTGGTCTGGGTGAATCTGCTGGAGGTTATCTGGACACTGGAAACAGTGGAAAATTATCTGAAATCTACAGTATGTGTATGTATGGCCCTCAACACAATTTGTTTTTTGTCAGAAATTAGTGATCAGCTGATCACTGGCTCCACTGCGCACATTGATATCTTTCTGATTCCATGGATTATCGGCCGTTTAATGGGGTCTTTAGGATAGATTCACAAGCGAAATGTATTGTTGCAGACATGTACGTCCAATGCATCTGAACGTTCACAAATCCCACACAGAGACGCAGAAATGCATGCAACTAAATCTGCTACATATATATCAAACCTAACGGTGCGTTTACACAGAGAGATTTATCTGCCGGATTTCCTAAATCAAAGCCAGGAATGGATTGGAAAAGAGGAGCAATCTCAGTCTTTCCTTTATGACCTGTTCTCTGTTTATAATCTGTTCCTGGCTTTGGCTTCAAAAGTCTGTCAGATAAATCTCTCTGTGTAAACGCACCATAAGACGTCCTCAAAGTCTGCCATCAACCACATACCATATAACTTATATATGGTACTGTCACACAGCATCTGAGGACCAGCAATGGGATCATCTGGTAATTTTTTGCTTTGATTTGAAAACTGCAGAAAATCAAAAATTCAGGTTTTACACAATTTTCTCAATGCCAACCTCCCAGCAAGTCACACGATTTCCTCCGAAGCGCGACGTCTCTGCGATCAGCCCATTCACAATGGTATTCATGTCACAGGTAGCTCACACACATCCCATCTGTGTCCCTGTGTAGCACTAGCCTAGCTGGTCTCCAAGACAGAGAGCCCCTTTAAGACATGACTGACACCATTACTGACACCTCCCCAGGCACATGGAAAGTTGTGTAGCTGTGCAGTAAGTAGGGAGATTCTCCTCAGGGAAGCAGATGCTGACAGACACTTGCACAGCCCTCTCTCCTAGTACCTGTCATCTGTCAGTGGCAGGGCAGCCTCTTGCAGTAGTTCCTCAGTGGCTGTCACTGCACGGAGGACACATCACCTGCAGCTAGATAGCGGTATATGGAGTTATATAGCAGTAAGGAGCTTATACATACAGTGCGGTGCAGGCAGGATCCTGGCAGCGGTCACCACAGCGGAGTATCATATCATTTATACAGCAGCTGCCAGAGGGAAAGAGGAGGAGGAGACCTGAGATAGAGGGAAGGAGGAGGAGACCTAGGATAGAGGGAAGTACGAGGGCTGGGCGGGGACTGCATGACAGGGGGAGGAGCCGCCAGAGCTGGACGTACAAGATGCCTCCTGTGCTACAGAGAGGGCGCGGAGCACGTGACCGCCCGCACTGCCGCGGCTACTTTGTATAAGAACAGCTCGTACGTGAAGGATTCCGGCTGCTGTATATGAGGGATAGTTTATATACGGAGGCGTGTGGCCGGTGTAGAGGAGGGATACCTTATATACGGTGTAGGTACAGGCTCTACCTCCGCTCACCTCTCTATTAGTAATTTATGAGGTGATGCGCGGGAAGGCGGCCACAGCCGCCCAGCGTACCGGATAGGGTTACATGGAGAGAGGACGCTGCTCTGTGATGTTCTCCCCAGCTAAATTATAGTTCTGTTTCTCTACTTTTATGTTCACAGAGTAAAAAAGCAGGAATTTAAAGCTTTTCCAAGCTCCTGAACAGCAGAGGGCTGTAACAGCTCCTCCGCTTCCCTTATGGTACTTTTACACGGAGCGATAATTCGCCCGATTGCACGATTAACGCTTTTGAATAAGCAATGTTTTTTTTTTTATAATGATCAGCGTTTAGACGTAACGATTCATCGTACAGAAAAATCGTTATGCGATCGTTTTGCGATCGCTTAAGCCTATCTCACACATAGGTGAAATCGTTGAAAGACTGTTTACACGGAACGATCTGCGAATTTTTTGTGAACGATCAACGACGATTTCTGAACATGTTGAAAGATCAAAAGGAACGATTTATCGCTCGCTGCGTTTTTACGAATATAGTTCAAATTCGATCGTTATCGTCCAAAAAGGAACGATAAATCGTTCCTTGTAAAAGGACCATTAGTGCTGATTATCAATCAAACAGGGATTTAGATGGAAGGGGGAGAGAGGAGGCATTCCGGCTTGCTGCACTTTAGGAGCATGGGAAAAGGCCCTATTCCACGGAACGAATATCGGCCGATAATCGTCCCGTGGAATAGAAGGCAACAATCAGCCGAGATCGTTGCATTCCTTTGTTTTTCAACATGTTGAAAAACAAGCGACTGATATAGCAGTGATATGCTGGCGTAGCTCCGTGGAATAGGAGCGGCGGCAGCAGGCCACCACTACCCTACCCTCTATGGGCTGCCCGGACTATCTAGCGATCACTCCGGCAGCCTCCCTGCGGCCCCTCCCGTACTCACCTGCCCACTGCTGCCACGTGGAATAGCGCGCTGACAGGAGAGTCCGATGCCCATAAAGAATGACGGAGCATCGGACTCCCCATTCATTCTCTATGAGCGTCGGACTCTCCTGTAAGCGCACACCGGGCTTCGGGAGATATCTCCGTGACCTGACCGGTTCCTAAAGCGGGACCCGGCGGGATCAGGTCAGTATAGGGGGCTGTAACGGGGGGTCGGGAGCCTGTCACCCCGTGACGGGGGGGGGGGGGGGGGGACAGGTCCTCTTTAACCCTTTAGGTGAGTCACAGAAATAAAAGCTAAGTGTGTAAGAAAATTGAAAATTCCAATTTTCTTTGCAGAAATTATATTGTGATCCAATATCTTTCATAATAGAAAACCTATTTCCAGAGAAATGCACCACAATTTTTATTGCCCCGTTTATGCAGTTTATAGAAATATATGATATGTGGCCCTATTGCGCTATTTGACTCAACCACAAGCCTCAGATACAAAGGAGCGCCTACTGAATTTTTAAGCCTCCATTACAATTGGCAAATTTTCAAAGTACCACTCCTGGTTGGCAGAGGCTCTGGGGTGCCAAAACCTGACAAACACCCCTAAAGTGAGACCATTTAGGAAACTGCACCCCTCGGGGAATGTAACAAGGGGTATAGTGGGCATATGGACACCACTGGTGGCAGACACAAATGTGGAACAATGTGCTGTGAAAATGAAAAATTTATTATTTTTTATGTGCTGCTGATCTCCCTGTTATTGGAGGCAGCACGGGGTGGGAGGCGCCGGGCTACTCCCATCATCTCCTTCACCGATTCTGGCAAGCAGAGGAGATGATGGGAGTAGTATTAAAGATAGCCCGTGAGGGACCCCCCTTGCTCTCATGGATAGTAAAGGTCCCATGACCCTGATTAAGGATAACCCATCCTTCCCGCTGGGTCTTTCCTCACCCTTTTTGGGGGTACCCAAAGACTCTCCTCTCCGTTTCCATCAAGTACTCAAACAGGGTGCAGTCTTGCCTTTATCCGATCTCCAGTCTCCATACACACAGCTAGGCATTCATTTGAATACATGCAGCTACAGCATTTTTTCACCTCTCTATCTCGTACTCACAAATTACATAAGAGCTTAACTGACTTTGAACGGTTATGTGTCGCGCCCACCTGCCCTCCGCATGCCATCTCTCTCATCTACCACATCCTATTATCTTTTCGCTCCCAACCTCTGCCTTCCTTTTGCTCTGCATGGGAGGCGGAGCTGGGGAAATGCTTTTCCCAAGCACAATGGTTGAAAGCTTTCTACCTTTCACATAAAGCGGTGCTGGCATGCAAAGCGCAAGAAACCAGCTATAAAATCATTTCCCGTTGGTACAGGGTCCCAGCAGCACTCCACAAATGGTACCCGACGGTCCCTGACGAGTGTTGGCGATGTGGGGGTGCAGGTGGTAACATGACACATATCTGGTGGGGCTGCCCAAAATTACATGGTTTCTGGACCACAGTATTACGGCTCATTCACACGATACAGGAATTTCCATCCCTGGCACACCTGAAGCTGTGCTTTTATTTATATTCCCAGCTTCCCAGTGCCGCTTTAAGAAATCACTTCCTCGCCATCTCCTTCAGGCGGCGAAAACCGTCATTCTCAGGAGATGGAGGTCTTCGGACCCGCCCTCTCTTGATGAACGGTAAGCAGAAATCAACCAGACCCATCGTATGGAAGACCTGATTGCCATTACCGCGCAGGAGGTCAAGAAATACACTGCCACTTGGGGCTCTTGGTTATCTTTCCAGTCTACTGATGCTTATAGGAACTCTGTCCCTGCGTGATTATTGGACTCATTGTCCATGTCCCACCCCCCTCCCCTGCTGCTGTATCTACTTCATTGGATTGGTCATTGGTTGCTGCCCTGACTCCTTTCCTATTGTTCACTTTCCACCTCTGTCTTAGTTTCTTAGGAGATCTCATATACCCTCGTTGGGTCTTCTCCCTCACGTGTGTAGGTTGTGTTAGTCTTTTTCCTCCATGTCTAGTGTAAACTCTATTGTTATATAGTCACTTATCTATCTACTTACGGTTCATTGGACACCTCGGTTTGCCGCAGGCCTCATGTCTAGTTTATTGTTATTTGTGTCCATCCTGACTTCATTTTATTACTTTCTACTTAGGGTGGGCCACTCCCACCGCATCACTTATATGTAAACATTAAGGTGTACGTGTACTACCACTGTTATTCCTTTGCCATACTTGTTTTTCTGTACAGCTTTGTCTTGGGACTCCACAAAGTCCGTGTTCTATTTTTCTTGTATTTGTATGTTTTCTTTGTTTCGAAAAATAAAAAACTTAAAATTAAAAAAAAAAAAAAGATAGCCCGTGAATGGCTGGCCGGTTGTTACCGGCCAATCAGGGGCAATCTGGGGGCCGGATCCACGGGCAGGTGATGCCCGGGCACAGCAGTGATTGGTGCTGTCTTGGACAACACCAGTCGCCGCTTATTTCTGGGGTCCGGTCCCGGAAACAAAGAAAATCGCTGTAATTGGCCGATTGGCCAATCACAGTGACCGTCATCATGGGCGGCAGGGAAACTGCCCCCTATGTGAAACAGGAAGATGGCTGCTGTTACAATCAGCAGCCCTCTTCCCGGGAGCGCCACGCGATTTTGCGCTGCACCCGTTTAAAGGGGCCGCGTACCGGTACGTCATGGGTCCTTAAGTGACAGTGATCCATGACGTTCAGATACGTCATGGGTCCCCAAGAGTCACTGTCGTGAATTTTTTTTTTTTTTTTTTGCAGGAGTGAATAGTCCAGACGATTTTAAGAAACTTTGTAATTGGGTTTATAAGGAAAATATGCCATTATCTGCATTCAAAAAGTCTTTTCTCAGGTCCCCCCCCCTCCTCTCTGTCATCCACTGCTCAGAATCAGGAAATCTCAATCAGACGAATCTTGTCTGTGCTATGGAAAAGCTATTCAGAGTGCTATTCAGAGGTCAGATAGTCAGTGGTAACATGAGGGGAGAGAGCCCGGTAATGTAGCTTTTAATTAACTCTTTGTTGTCATGTTTTCTTGTCTCATTTCCCTCTCTCCATAGGAGAACAATGAAGATAGGGGGAGAGCTTCAAACTGCTTTTTCATGATAAAAATTTATTTTTTGGCTAATAAACCCAATTACAAAGTTTCTTAAAATCGCCTGGACTATTGATTTCTGCAAAAAAAATTTTCAAGACAGTGACTCTTTAACTTAAAGTGTACCTGTCCTCTCCCCGCCCCGGAGTTAAAAATAAAAAATTCAAGCCCAAAAAAATTGAGCCCATAATAATCTCCCTATCAGTATGGGTTTGAGCTCTTAGACCCAGACCGATCAAGACTTTTGACATGTCAAAAGTTTTTTTTATAACAACAGGTACACTTAAAGGGGAACTCCAGATAAGAAAAACTTGTTTTCTATTAAAAGTACATTAAAAGTTATATAGAGGTGTCTATACAATGTATTACCGTATCTGTATGGTTCTGCCACACTGGTAGCTGATAGAAATCCAGGAAGTGAAGAAAACTGGCCTCTGTGCCAATTCACATTGTCTCCTGCTCCTTCTGCTATCCCCCTTAGGAGACAAATATTCCATGTCTGTCTCACATTGTGTGTGTTTGCTGAGGACGGTCTGATGATGTAGACAGTGGGCAGGGCATGATCTCACAGGAGGCTTGGCTGAATCCCCCAATCCCCTGAGTGATCCACCATCTCTGACCGGCCAGAAACAGGTGCAGCACTAATTTTACTGATTGTGATGGGTGGGGGATTGTGATTATCAGCTGAGGAAAAGGATTGCATTCTTGAAACTGCTCAACCAGGAAGGACAGAAACACAATACAGAACAACCCCCCCAAACAAATGGATTTTTGGTGGTTTCAAAACTGGGATAGACAGATAAGTAATGCTAAATTTCTGTTTCTGCAGAAGTTTCATTTTTTTAACCTGTATCTAGAGTTCCCCTTTAAAAGCAAATGTACCATCAGGTACATCTATTTAAGTTTTTTAGATGAATAGACTGGCGTGGTGGTGCCAGTGCCGTGACCTTTTTTTTTTTAAACTGCAGCCCCAGTTTCTGCGCACGGTGCCAGTCTATTCCCTAGCAGTGGCTCGGCCTGAAGCACTGGAGAAGGGCCCTCTCCCAATGTGATGAAAACCCCTCGCCTTAGTGATGCTGCTCCATTAGAATCAAATCAGGAGTTAAACTGATGCCAAAATTATAATGGAAAGTAGAGATGAGGGAAACGAGCCGAGGTTCGGGTATGTATGAACCCGAACTATCGGCATTTGACTTACTGTGTTCCTGTTTTAAAGGGGAAGGTAGAGACAGACCCTAGGTCATAGCTGTATCCCTATTTTTCAGGCAGGAGTTAAGCTGTCTCCACCTTCCCCACAGAATGGGAAGACAGCAGCAGTCAAATGCAGATAGTTCTTGTTTGTACAAACTCGAACCTCGTACTGGTTCGCTCATCTCTAATGGAAAGATTTGAACAGTTTCTGTTTATTCAAACCATTCCTGGTTTTGTTTGAAAAAAGACTGACAGAAATACTACTATGTGAGGACATAAAGGCCTTAAAGTGGTGAAATAATTCATTTTGGGGATTACGAGGTGTCAGTTTTGGGCCATCTATATCATAAAAATCAAAGTCTGTCTGTCTGTCTGTCCTTCTGTCTGTCTGTCCTCTATAGACTTCCAAACGCCTGAACCGTTTGACCCCAAATTTGGCACACAGATACATTGAGTACCCGGGAAGGTTATTGCGAAGGTCCCGTCCCCGCCCGATGTACAGGAGGGGAGGGGGAGGGGGAAGAGCGGCCCATAGAGATGAATGGGAAAATCTCCTCACTGCAAACACAGGTGATATAATTAGCTGCAGCAGACACAGCAATTGGAGCCTTAGCAACCAATAGGATTACTGCTTTCATTTTCACAGGGAGCAATGGTTGCTAGGGAAGCTGCCTCACAACATCCACAGTAATAACTGGTAGACCCCCTACTCCATCTATACAGGACATGTATATAGGACCCCCTACTCCATCTATACAGTACATGTATATACAGGGCCCCCTACTCCATCTATACAGTACATGTATACAGGACCCCCTACTCCATCTATACAGTACATGTATACAGGACCCCCTACTCCATCTATACAGTACATGTATATACAGGACCCCCTACTCCATCTATACAGTACATGTATATACAGGACCCCCTACTCCATCTATACAGTACATGTATACAGGACCCCCTACTGCATCTATACAGTACATGTATATACAGGACCCCCTACTCCATCTATACAGTACATGTATACAGGAGCCCCTACTCCATCTATACAGTACATGTATATACAGGACCCCCTACTGCATCTATACAGTACATGTATATACAGGAGCCCCTACTCCATCTATACAGTACATGTATACAGGAGCCCCTACTCCATCTATACAGTACATCTATATACAGGACCCCCTACTTCATCTATACAGTACATGTATACAGGAGCCCCTACTCCATCTATACAGTACATGTATACAGGAGCCCATACTCCATCTATACAGTACATGTATATACAGGACCCCCTACTCCATCTATACAGTACATGTATATACAGGGCCCCCTACTTCATCTATACAGTACATATATATACAGGGCACTACAGGTATACCAAACTGTGACTGCATAACACTGCCATACCAGACCTGACCAATACCGCCATACTGTGCTGGATAACACTGTCATACTAGACCTGACCAATACCGCCATACTGTGACTGGATAAAACTGCCATACCAGACCTGACCAATACCGGCAAACTGTGACTGGGTAACACCGCCACACCAGACCTGACCAATACCGCCATACTGTGACTGGATAACACCATCATATCAGACCTGAACAATACTGCCATACTGTGACTGGATAACACCGCTATACCAGACCTGACCAATACCACCATGCCGTGACTGGATAACACCGCCACACCAGACCTGACCAATACCGCCATACTGTGACTGGATAACACTGCCACACCAGACCTGACCAATACCGCCATACTGTGACTGGATAACACCGCCATACCAGACATGACCAATACAGACACACTGTGACTGAATAACACTGCCATACGGGTAAATACAACCCTGCAGGTATACAGGACACTACAGGTATACAGGACCCCAAAACTATACACTACAGGTCCTCCACCAACTCTATACTATAGTTATATAGGACCCTCAAACTATTCACTACAGGTATACAGGACCCCCGAACTATATACTACAGGTACACAAGACCTCCACCAATTATACACTACAGGTATCCAGGACCCTCAAACTATAAACTACAGGTATACAAGACCTCCACCAACTATACATTACAGGTATACAGCACCAACTATATACTACAGGTATACAGGACCCCCGAACTATACAGTACAGGTATACAGGACCTTCACCAACTGTACACTGCAGGTATACAGGTCCTCCCTCAACTATACACTACAGGTATACAGCCCCCCCTCAACTACACACTACAGGTATACAGGACCCCCCCAACTATACACTATAGGTATACATCCCCCCCCAACTATGCACTACAGATATGCGAGACCCCTAAAAACTATACATTGTGGGTATACAGAACCCCTCCAACTATGCACTACAGGTATACACTAATTCCACTGATTAACTCAGATGAAACAATACCTTTAGCTTGGCCTCCTGGGCACCTTAGAACAAATCTAATTAACACACTGACACTTTATACCCGGGCAGCGCCGGGTACATTTTCTAGTATTAGATATAGGAAATATGTCAATTCTTTGGGCGGATGGTATAAACCACCTGACCGTAGAATGAAGTCTGTGGGACAAACTGTGATGCGAGCGGCGGGAACTTCTCCGTGTGGATTCCGTAGTCTTAACGCACCCTACTGGAAAAAATGTGTAGTTCCACACACTGTTCTGATGAACAATAGAATTATATTAAGGGTCAGTTCATATGTACAGACTCGCAGCGTAAATCTCGCTGCGAATCTGTCAGGTCCTGGCAGTTCCCTGTCACTACATCCTCGCAGTGGTCTGAATGACCACTGCGTGTATGTAATTCTGACAACCCCTTAACCCCTTCGGCTCCCGCTCTGCTGTGTCTGTATATAGGTTACCTGTCCTCGCTGCACGAGCTCATGCTGTCCTGCTCTCCTGCCCAGCCAATCAGTGGCTGCGGCTGGGCAACACACTGATTGGCCGGGCAGGAGAGCAGGACAGCGGGAGCCCGTGCAGCGAGGACAGGTAACATATATACAGACACAGCAGAGCGGGAGCCGAAGGGGTTAAGGGGCCTTCAGAATTACATACATGCAGCGGTCGTTTAGACCGCTGCGAGGATGTAGTGACAGGGAACTGCCAGGACCTGACAGACTCTCTGCGAGATTTACACTGCGAGTCTGTACATGTGAACTGCCCCTAAAGGACAACTCCGGCGGGACCTGTAAAAAAAACAAACAAAAAAACAAACACACTCACCATCCCTCCAGTGCCAATCAGGGCTGAGCAAACTGGAAGCCATGTGATGTGCTCCAACCAATGAAAAGGCTGCTGGCGCCCAAGTGCACCAGCAGCTTTTTCCTCTCCCATTCACTTTAGCAGAAGATGTCGAGGAAGTAAAAGATCAGGCCCGCCACCCCCCCGACTCTGACGACATCGTCACAAGATGAGAAGAGGACGGGGGTCGGAAAGTGGGGGAAGGGGACCAGACCGCTTATTTACACACATTACAAGTTGTATAACTTTGTAATGTGTGTTAAATAAGAAAAAAAAATCGTGGGAGTTGTCCTTTAACCTTTTCCTGACCCCCCGCTTTTTTGTTTTTGGAGTACGTTTTCTTCCTCCGCACTAGAGATGCTTTTCAGGTTGCGGGCTTTTAAGTCTGCTCCCCTCCGTGCCGCTCCTCACCTGGTGCTGGGAAAAGATGGATCCAATGCTGGGTCCCAGGAGTGAATCCATTTTTTTCCAGCACCTGGAGAGGAGTGTCACGGAGGGGAGCAGACTTCAAAGCCCGCAGCCTTATAAACAGATTGCAGATAGTAACAAAGAGCTTTGCTTCGTTTCTACTGTTAATTCGCTCATCACTACTCCTCACCTTCTACGACCCATAACGTTTTTATTTTTCCTCTGACAAAGCTGTATTAGGAAATGTGCACACTACAGAATTAAGCAAGGAATTTCAAGCAGAGTCCACGCGGTGGGTTCTGCTTGAAGTTCCACCTGTCCCATTGACCTGTGATTTCTCAAGCACAATCCAAGATCCGCCCAAAGAATTGTTTAACAACAACTGCTGTTCTTTGCGATCTTCAGTACATCGTGGGAACATAGCCTTTATGTAATATTGGCAAAATTGCACTACTTTATACTGAAATGTGTAATTGTAAAATAGCACCATTATTGCTGCAATTCATCTCAATTTAAGGCAAAAATGCCATTATTTTATTGTGAACTGCACATTGCTGTATACATTTCTGCAATTATAGTTATATTATTGTTTGCTAATACAGTTTCTTCTCTATTCCCTGGACTACATTGACTTGACTGGACCTTGTGATGACAGCACCCTTCTTATTTGATAAAAAAAATAATCAATAAGGATTGTGGGGGGATATTTTTGTACAATAAAATAGTTTCTGGAACAGTGTTTTTCTTTCAGACTACACTACTAGGGCCTTTTTAATGGCCACGGTCTCAGACGGCTTCCATTATTAAACTATTATTACGCCGGTTCCACCAGGGAACAAGGAAGAGCTGGACACGGTCCATTGCTCAACTATCTATAGGTGGTGGGACGACATCAGTATTAGTGGGTTGAAGAAAACCAAAAACAGTGGGCAGTTTAATTAAGCGACTCTGTACCCACAATCTGCCCCCCCCCAAACCGCTTATATCTTCAGATAGCTGCTTTTACTCTGAGATTTGTCCTGGGGTCCGTTTGACAGGTGATGCAGTTATTGTCCTAATAAACAACTTTTAAACTTGCAGCCCTATGCCCAACGGCCGTGGCTTAGATTGTGTATGTATTAAGCTGGCACACCCTCTCTGTCCCTCCTCCCCACCCTCATCGTATTCCTCACCTGTGTCAGCACAGCACATGGGCTGAATCGTTAAGGCATCTGAAGGAACGCGTTTATTCTTTGGACGGAGGACAGAATCCGCCCGTGCATAGAATGGAGTCTATGACACGGGCGGAGACGTGCGCGCCCACCACAGTCCGCCGGCGATTGCGAGCTGCGGAATGCGATGGCAGCACGGTGGCTAAGTGGTTAGTACTGTAGCCTTGCAGCACTGGAGTTCTAGGTTCAAATCCCACCCAGGGCAACTTCTGCAAAGAGTTTGCATATTCTCTCCGTGTTTGGTGGGTTTCCTCCGGGTACTCCGGTTTCCACCCACACCCAAAGACATATAGATAGGTAAAGCGCTGAAGAATACTAGGCTACCAGGGACATGACTGGGGGGTTAACTAGGCTACCAGGGACATGACTGGGGGGGGGGGGTTAACTAGGCTACCAGGGACTTGACTGGGGGGGGGTTAACTAGGCTACCAGGGACATGACTGGGGGGGGGGTTAACTAGGCTACCAGGGACATGACTGGGGGGGTTAACTAGGCTACCAGGGACATAACGGGGGGGCTTTATCCCCCAAACACATTTCAACATCATTGCAGCCTTGTCTTAAAAGGACCAGCTAACATCGTTTCAGTGATTGCTCCATTAACACAGGTGTGGGTGTTGATGAGGACAGGGCTGGAGATCAATCTGTCATGATTAAGTAAGAATTATGCCACTGGACACTTTAAAAGGAGGCTGGTGCTTGGCATCATTGTTTCTCTTCTGTTAACCATGGTTATCTCTAAAGAAACACGTGCAGTCATCATTGCACTGCAGAAAAATGGCCTAATAGGGAAGAGTATCACATCTAGAAAGATTGCACCTAAGTCAACAATCTATCGCTGCATCAAGAACTTCAAGGAGAGAGGTTCCATTGTTGCCAAAAAGGCTCCAGAGCGCCCAAGAAAGACCAGTAAGCGCCAGGACAGTCTCTTAAAAGTGTTTCAGCTGCGGGATCGGGCTACCCACAGTGCAGAGCTTGCTTAGGAATGGCAGCAGGTAGGTGTGAGTGCATCTGCACGCACTGTGAGGCCGAGACTCTTGGAGCAAGGCCTGGTCTCAAGGAGGTCAGCAAAGAAGCCACTTCTCTCCAGAAAAAACATCAGGGACAGACTAATATTCGGCAAAAAGGTACAGGGAGTGGACTGCTGAGGACTGGGGTAAAGTCATTTTCTCTGATGAATCCCCTTTCCGATTGGGACATCTGGAAAACAGCTTCTTCGGAGAAGACGAGGTGAGTGCTACTACCAGTCTTGCCTCATGCCAACTAAAGAATCCTGAAACCATTTATGTGTGGGGTTGCTTCTTAGCCAAGGGAATCGGCTCTCTCACAGTCTTGCCTAAAAACACAGCCATGAATAAAGAATGGTACCAAAATGTCTTCCAAGAGCAACTTCTCCCAACCGTCCAAGAGCAGTTTGGCGATCAACAATGCCTTTTCCAGCATAATGGAGCACCTTGCGATAAAGCAAAGGTGATAACTAAATGGCTCAGGGAACAAAACATAAGAGATTTTAAGTCCAAGGCCTGGAAACTCCCCAGATCTTAATCCCATTGAGAACTTGTGGTCAATCATCAAGAGACGGGTGGACAAACAAAAACCAACAAATTCTGAAAAATTGCAAGCATTGATTGTGCAAGAATAGACTGCCATCAGTCAGGGTTTGGTCCAGAAGTTGATTGAGAGCATGCCAGGGAGAATTGCAGAGGTCAACACTGCAAATATTGACTTGCTGCATTAACTCATTCTGTCCATATAAGCTTTTGTTACTCATAATAATATGATTGCAATTATATTTCTGTATGTGATAAAAACATCTGACAAACACACATAAAAACCAGAGGGCAACAGATTATGTGAAAATATGATATTTGTGTCATTCTCAAAACTTTTGGCCATGACTGTACATAACCATACTTTATAAATATATCCTCCTTGACAAAATGCTGCATATACTTCCAGTGTACATATGACATAGATAAAACAGAGTGCTAAGCTGTGCAAAGGTGTATGAACTGCTTAGCATTTAGTAGTATGGGTGTGGAGGGTGTGGATGTGTTGGTGGTGAGTCAAGCCAATGTCTTTACTTTTATTTATGAAACTTCTCACCAGTGTACTTACTAACCAAGGAGCTTATTTAACATGGCCGGTCAAAAATGTAACAGGAAACGTCACACCAAATTAGAAATCTGTACTTTTCCTTACAGTAATCTACCAATTTCCTTTAGGAACAAAGAAGTTCTTTGATGTGTTTTAAGGACAATGAAGTAAAAAGGAAGCACCGTTTTAGAAGGAATAAGAAAAGATATTGATGGTCATAAGACTGCTCTTAAATATAACGGCAATACATTTAAATCATTGCAACCGGCATCAAGATTAGCCGCTTTAAGCAGCAGCACTGGGATTCTGGATACTGGTACCTGGACTTCATGCTGCTTAAAGTCAATGTGTCAGCTTGATTCCAGCGCGTACATCCCAGCGACGCGGCTCATTTTTCTGACCGATGCAGTTCCTACCTTCTGTGCAGTTTTCTGTTATGCCAATCAGGCCGCTCTATGCACTGGAGGCTGGCCCGGCTCCCCCAAGTGTACCAATATCCCCTCCCCTCTGTGACACAGCAAGATTTGATTCTTATGGAGGCGCATCACAGAGGGGAGGGGATATCAGTACACAGGGAGTGTCAGGCCTACCTCCAGTGCATAGAGCGGCCCGATTGTCATATCAGAAAGCGCCACAGACAGCGTTTTCATAACTCCACCAGAGATGTACGAGCCGTAAAGGTAGTGTGACATTCCCCCACCTCCAAGAACAAATTAGTACATTCACTTTAAGTAGCAACTCTAGCTGCAATGGATAGCTCTGCGGCCACAGGCTATTGCTGCTGCATGCTGGGGTGGATTGTACTGTGGGCAGCCACCGGGGCCCATGGCCAAACATGTTAGCCAAAAGGCAATAGAGAAATCTGAAATGCTATACCTACATGGTGTTTTTGTGTTTGGAGTTTTTTTCAGGGTACTTTTTTTAGCAAAATTGCAGCATGTTCAGCAAATGCCTTTTTTCCAAATTAAAGAAATAGTGGAATTTTACAGCTAGAAAATTAGACCATTAAGGGAATTTATCAAAAGGTGCATCAGGTGTACTTCAGGGGACAAAAGGTACAGATTTTTGCACAATTGGCTTGATTTGCCCGAAAATCTGAACCTTTTTTCCCCAAAGTATGCCAGGCGGACCTTTGATAAATCCCCCCCACCCCCATGGTGGTTTTTCCTTCCTATGGACTGCCTTTTTTCAGACAAATGCCATGCTTGCCTACTGGGTGTCAGGAGTGGGCAGCAAGGCAGAGGGGAGGTGTGGCTTCCTTCCTAGCCAGTTTTATCATGGAGTGGATGTAGATTCCTGCACCTGGCCATGCGCCAGCTATGATAGGGCATTTTAATGAAAATCAGCAGGATATCTGTAACTCACTGGGTGTGGATCCCAAGAAAGCACTCTGACTTTCATAGGGTCAGACAGTCCCTGTTTATTTGGTAGGATTTGACTGGACTAATAACACTGCAAGCAGCATTTTTTGTCCACTCATTTGGACAGACTCTGCAATAGAGATCTTCGAACGGACCCTCTGAGGCAGATGTGATCCATCTAGGAGTGGCTAACAAGCAGATGTTCTTCATATCACTTGAATCAGCTCGTCACATCCAAAAAAACAAAAATAACTACACACAAACCTATATCAAAAAGTACATGTATTTGTCTCCAAGCCAATTCACAGCATGTTCTTACAACAAAAAACACACATTGTTTTCTCAAGAATACACATATAAAGACAAGCAGAACAACAATTTTCGGTATTAAGTTCTGTAGAAATCGTAAATGTTACAAAAAAACATTTGCAAAAGAATAGCATTCTGTAAAATTAAAGATTATAACTTACCAAAAAATAAATAGTTGTAGCCTAAGAATAGATTTATCTCTAACCGAGGTAATATATGCCATCTTTATACCAAAAATTAAAATGGATGCCACAGCTGAAAAACCACTGGCCTGGTTTAAACATTTTGCCATGTTTGACCTATTGAGCAAAAGCGAATATGTAGATCTTCTGTATGGCAATATTGTAGCTTAAGCCATTTATGATATATAAAGCCTTGTACTAGTTGGGTCATTTCCTGCCAGTCTTCTATATGGCTGTAAAGATGCTGTCAGGGAATGCTGGGAGTTGTAGTTTAGCAGCAGTTGGAAAATCATAAGCCGTTTTCCACTGCTACAAATGGAGTGCTGATATGAATAAGTTGAGCCTGCGGTAATGATCAGACGCAACCAACATTCGAGTAACTGCCTGCTAATGCGATATTAGATAGCACCATATAGTTTTTTTTTTCTTTATTAAAGCGTTTTAAGCAACATTTTACAAGCAATGAACTTGCCACAAGAGTATGGAAATTCCAGAACAGGGTATGGTCCAGGAGCACTTTACATGGCAAATGGCAGCTTAGTGTGATCAAACAAAATAAACAGTCAGCTAAAGAGGTTGTGTCCAGGCCTGCAAAGCACTGCAACCCAGCCTAATTTACTTCATTAGGATGGAAAGGCAAGGCCAGAGATGGTCCATAAACAAGATGGGTACCATTTCTGAAAGAAATAAAAGCATCTTGGACAAGTCCTCTAGACTAGAGACGTGCATTTTAACCAGTCTGAAATACAAGGAATGTATCCACCAGGCTGTAAAAAGTTTTAAGGGTCTTTTTCACAGATTTGCTTTCATTTCATCCTTACCTGATCGGTGGGCATCTAACACTCCCACCAGTCAGCAGTTTGTTTACGGGTGCTGCAGCTCTAACAGTACCAGAAGCACATTGCGCAATTTAAAGTGACTGTACCACCAGGTCCAGGCTGAAGCACTGGAGGCGGGCCGACCCACCCCCAGTGGGTAGAAACCCCAGCCCCTCCATGACGTGACTCCATTAGAATCAATGGAACCCTATCATAGAGGGGCTAGGGTTTCCTCCCACTAAGGGTGGGTCGGCCCACCTCCAGTGCTTCAGCCTGGGCCTGGTGGTACAGTGACTTTAAGTGAAGAGCTGAGCTGCAGTAACCCAGTACAGCCACTATACTATGTACGGCGCTGTCTGCTCCCAGCAAAGTTCAATGTGTGCACAGCTGTATAATGGCAAAAATCTGGGTCAGCGGGGTACTGAGTGTTGGACCTCACTGATCAGATGTTAATTGTCAATCATGGGGAAAGGTCACCAATGAAAAAGTCCCAGAAACCCCTTTAAGTCCTTCCTTTATGATTCCAATTCCTTTTACATTTGTTTATGGATCTGGCTCAAAAAGTTCTGTTATACACTCATGAGAAAAAAAAAAGTCTATTTAAAACACAGGAGTGACTCCCAGCTCTGAGGTACTGAAGAAAGTCAATTGGAACTAAGGAGGTTAAAAGAGAATTCTGCCTACAGACTGTTATAGTGGTATATATTTTGCATATACAGGGAATGTGTCTTCCGGACAACTGTACGTGTATTTTATATGCTACAATGCTGAACAGATCTCAAGTTGGACAAAGAAGAAACAACTCAAAGTCTGGTGATGTCATAAGCCAGAAAAACTTTAAGTAAAGATATAAACATATACTATTTTCCCTAATCAAGGACTTGCCACTAGCGGGACATAAATACTTCAAAGAGCATTTCCTTCCCATGCAACAAATCCCCGCCGAAGGATCTACAACGTCCAGCCCCAGAAGGGAACATAAATAGATGGCCTATTAATAGAAGGCATGTTCAGCAGTACTCAAAGGGGGGAGCTACGTCAGCAAACATACATGTTGTTGCATTTAGTTTGCCTTTCTGTCACCTATTTTAGCAATCCTCTTTTTGCGTCAGATTATATATTTGTCCCAAAGCTCCTATTGCATTTATGCAGGTGACTTGGACCATATCCAGAACTGCTAAATTACATACACTTGTGTGACCTCTGGCAAGGACTACACATAAGGGAAGCCATTTGGAAGCTGAACCAACTCTGATATCTATCAGATGATGAATGAGTTAACCTGGGGAAGAGGATCTCCATGTCAATCAAAAGTTTTAAAGGGGTGAATACAGTGCAATCTGGCAGCTATACACCCCGCTAACCTGGAGGACCAAGATGTTATGGTGTGTTTATTTTTGCGATTTCAGTTACCAAGGCTCCACGTAATCTAAGGACTATATAACTTGTATGGATTTATATAAAAGTTGCCATTCATTTATATATGAAAACATGAGACAAAACCTTGTTCTCACTGGCCTTTAATGTTAATAAAGATTGGTTCATCGAACAAAACGGCTGCCCCCGCTATGTGTAGTCGGATACACCATAAGGCGTTGCTGCATATGTGTTGCAACAAAGTCCCTTTTATTATTCAAGAATCAAGCTGTAATATCTGCCGATTAGTGAACCAAAAAGTGCTCTATATAGTACAGAGTGTATGCTGGTGTCTTGAAATACTGTACTTTTGAAAATATAGATAAATATATATATATATAGTTAGCAGTATAAAAGTGCAATGCTACTTGGTAGCAAAAAGGGAAGAACCTCCAAGTGTCAGTTTTAGAGAAAGAAAAATAACCCACACCTTTATAGCCTGACAGGATGTTGTCGGGAGTGTCCAACACACCACACATTTATCAGTTTGTCAATTATTCACCCAGACACATTGGTATAAATCTGAAAATCAGCATGGCACAAAAAATATCTATCTAGTGTATTAGATTAAACTGACCAAAAAGAGAATAACTTAAATATGGAGGTGTTTTCGAGGCCCAGAGCCTAACAACCTCACATGCATTATTAAATTACATACATAACTTAAAAAGACAAAATATAACATAGGTTAACTTCGGAAAGGGAGATGGACAACAAGAAATATAGGCAAGGGGATTCCTGCTCTTCAAAAGAAGCCTTGGCTGGCCTAACAGTAAGTGCTTTCGAGTGACACATGGGGAGCAGTCATGGTATGGCCTCCAGCCTGCCGATTAAACAGAAATCTGAGGCTACAAAATTAAATGGTCAAGATCTCTGCTAGGCTGAATCTTCTCTCATAACATGACTATCCTCACTGTGTCTATGTACAAATGGTACATAAACCAGAAAATAAAACATCCAATATAATATTTTTATAAACCATTTCTAATAGTGCTTGAAGAATCCAAGCACAAAAACTTTTTTTTTTTTAATTTATTTTAAATTACTAAATAGAAAAGCTTGGCTGTCACCGTCAACAAAAATATTCTTTTTATACTTGCTCCTGAATTAAAATATATAGATTTTATAGCTGTGTGATAAAGAAATAAACATGAAAACTATTTTGTACACAAATTATTCATTCTAGTTTCTTTTCCTGAGACTTGGTGTAAAAGGCATTGCAGAATTCTTCTAGAAAACCTGGAAAGCTTACCAAATGACTGCACACTAGAAACAGAGGCCTATAGGGGCACTGTCATTTTAAAATAATAATAAAACCTTTGATATCTGATAGAGACATATCAAAAGTTTTGATCGTAAGAACAAGTTCATGCTTAGCGCATTCTCCCCCGGCTCTCTGACCAAAAGAAACTTTTGTGATATCGCTAGACCATGTAAAAAGTCTTTTTTAAAAAGACAGGTCCACTAAGCCTCATGCTTCTATCACGCTATTGGTATGTACAGATTAAACTTAGGAAATGCTTCTGAGAAGTGTAACAACATTTACGGCCTGGCATATATAAATAGGAATAGGAGTCTCGGTTATGGATCAGTCTACTGAAAATCAATGCATTTTTCCCCCCACTTTCCATGATATTTTACAACTGACATCTACATTAAAACGTTGAGTAAATCCATTGCATTTTTGTTATCTACTGACTCCGAATTACAGCTTGGCCAGTGCTGCAATCACAATTCAGAGCTGAAATCTCATTGCTTTCAATGCTGGGGTAATACATGGTTGCCAGTATCACTTTAAGAAGTGTCCTTTTTACATCATGCACTGTAAGTAACCTTGTAGATCTAATAGTCCCATTGTTTCAAGCTCAGTTTAGTACAAGTAATGCAATGTATTACACGTTTTAAATGTGGATCATAACTATGCAAAGGTGAAATTTTGCTTACAGTACCCAGAATAGTCAAAACATACCTACAAAGTACAGATCAGGGGTGGCATCACTACACTATTTAAAAAGCCATTCCTTTAGATTTTCCCTCTTTCTACTGAAAATAGTGGTTTTATTTTTTTCAAAATTTGGAAGCCGGGTTTAAATAGAATTTGTACCCTACACCTAAGGGCAAAAAATAGAATACAGAATGATCCAGAGTCAAGCTGACTACAAATAGGCTTGGCCAACAAAAATCATGTGTTCTGCCTTTAACCACTAAAATGGTTGATGGGACCAAGCAAAAATATTTGGCTTTCGGTTATACCATAACAATTTAACCTAATAGTTCCTACTACTGCATGCCATGACTTTACTAGCAGAAATATACACCTTAAATATAGTAGGAATTTATGAAGTAGCTAATTTTGATGGCAAAGACTAATATGAAGGAGCTATAAAATTCCAGTCAAAAAGAAAAATATAGAATTTAGAAAAAAATGCATTCCATGTCTACAATCATTTTGCGAATAACTGGTGGAAACTGTGGTTCAGTAACAGTCAAGCATTACATCTAGTCAAAAAAGCAGTCTCGTCCGGACAGCATCTTCAAGAAGGCAATGCAGTAGCGCACTTCCATCCACAATCAAACCAATCCAGAATCTTTGGCCATGCTGTAGAAAACACCTTTTTTCTGAATAAGGTTGCTTGGAGAGTCAAACTCCACAATTTGGCCTCTGTCAAGGACAATCACCCTAAAATCAAAACAGACAAACCAATGATCAGAGAGATAGCTTCATGTTATAAAGCCATAGTCACCGAAGGGGGAAAAAAAAAAAAAGTAAATGCTGCAGTTATTAAGGTGACCATCTTAATAAGTCAGCACATTTAGAAGAGAGGTCCGGCGAAAATTTTTATTAAAGTATTGTATTGCCCACCCCAAAAGTTATACAAATCCCCAATATACACTTATTACGGGAATTGCTTATAAAGTGCTTTTTTCCCTGTACTTACTACTGCATCAAGGCTTCACTTCCCTGATAAAATGGTGATGTCACGACCCGACTCCCAGAGCTGTGCAGGCTGTGGCTGCTGGAGAGGATGATGGCAGAGGCACACTAAAGGCCCTATTCCACAGAACGTTTGTCAGCCGTATTCGGCTGCTACGGACGATAATTGTCCCGACATCGTTCATGTCGGCTGATCATTGCAGTCGCTTGTTTTTCAACATGTTGAAAAACAAGCGACTGATACAGCAACTATCTTCTGCCGTCACTCCGTTGAATAGGAGCATCGGCAGCAGACGCTGCTGTATCCTATGGGCTGCCCAGACGATCAGCGATCACCCGGGCAGCCCCCCCGCAGCTCCCCGCCGCCCCTCCCGCGCTGAATAGCGGCGGCAGCAAGCGGGGAACGAGGAGCAAACGAGCGCTGAGCGTGCTCGTTTGCTCCTCTAGACGGCCCGTGGACTAGGGCCATAAAGGGACACAGGGCACTGGAGGGACACTGAGCATCCCTCTGCCATCATCCTCTCCAGCAGCCACAGCCTGCACAGCTCTGGGAGTCAGGTCGTGACATCACCATGTTATCCAGGAAGTGAAGCCTTGATGCAGTAGTAAGTGCAGGGAAAAAAGGACTTTATAAGCAATTCCCATAAGTAGTGTATATTGGTGATTTGTATAACTTTTGAGGGGGAAAAAACTGTTGGACAATCACTTTTTGTTAGAAGAGAAAAGGCTGGCCACAGGATGCCTAGTTACTGGGATCCTGATAAGTCAGCTTTTATCTGTGGCCAATTCACCTGTAGGGAAATTAGGCATTACAGTTTTCCTCCTAAATAAATTTGTTGCTCACGTAATACAAGTCTTGGTCCCCAAGTGTCTCACCTTCCTGCAATTTGTTGTCCACTGCCAGTTAATGGGGCAGGGCTTAGCTACTGAGCCTGTCTGACATATCATCAGCAGTTCAGTGCTTAGCTAGGGAGATATATCAAAAGTTTTTATCAGTTAGGGTTGGAGTGTGCAGTCAATCATTAAAAAAGCAGGGTGACTACCACCTGTCGCATGGTCTTTTCCCCGCTCTGTATCTGTGTGAGGAGATGGCTGCATAAACTCCTGATTAGTCGCAGTCTAAAGACTCAGACCCCGACTAATCACAACTTTTGACATGTCTTTTTAACATGTAAAAAAAAAAATTCATAGCAGTGGCTATTTAAATGAATTTCCTATTATTTCTATAGATCCACAGGGTACCACCTGTCATACCTTGTATAGTCCATGATTGTGTTGAGTCTATGGGCAATAGTTATAACAGTACAATCTTCAAATTCTTTTCTGATAGTTGACTGAATAAGTCCATCAGTCTCAAGGTCCACAGCTGCAGTGGCTTCATCTAGAACCAGAATTTTAGTTTTTCGAAGAAGTGCTCTTGCCAGACATACCAGCTGGCGCTGACCAATGCTGTCAGAGGGAAAAAATAATAGATAAGTGGTGTAATGATAACATGCACAATAGCAATCGTAGTAGGCTCTGTTTCCTTAAAGGGGTTATCCAGCGGTACAAAAACATGGCCACTTTTCCCCCACTCTTGTTTCTAGGTCAGGTGTGGTTTGCAATGAAGCTCCATCTACTTCAATGGAACACAGTTTGAAACCACATCCACTCAGGAGACAAGAAAGGGGGATAAGTGGCCATGTTTTTGTAGCACTGGATAACCCCTTTAATATTTGTTTGATTATTATAAAAACATTACCCAAGCTATTCAGTGTTATTCATTATAGAGATAATCCATTTAATTGATCAAACTTTATATAGTAAAAGCAATGGTTTAAAAAACAAAAATAAATAAATACTCTCATGCGCTATTGATACTGCTACTGTTGCAGCAGTATTACCAGGGCTAGCGCCAGCACCTGGCATACTCGGGCAAGTGTCGGTCTGACAGTGCCTAGGGGCACAGTTCCTGCCCCCTCACCACCTCCTGTCATTCTCCAGTTCTTCCTAATCAGCTGTGATAAGGACAGCCGGTTCGAGAGAACTGCAGTGAGAGTAGTGCTCTACTCTCCTATTCAGTTTGTCAACATCACATCCTTAACAAGTTGTATCAGTAATCACTGTAAGTTGTATCAGTAATAACTGAATAGCCAATTGCTCGCAGGAGACAGTGGCACAGCAGAATTATCTCCCAGCATGGAGTGTGTGGTAAGTTGTATAAGTACATGTCCCAGCATGGTGTGTGATAATATGCAGGGCTACATCTCCCAGCATGGTGGAGGGGAGATGCCTAACATGCTATCTACTGGGGGAAGGCCTAACAGCTGGATTACTTTCAATGGAATGCCTATAACATTGGAGGATACTACATACTGGGAGAGCGCTTACTACCAAGGAGTTACCTACGGGGGGGCTGTGGGTATTAGCTACATGGGCATACTACCTACTGGGTGCCTACCTATAAGGGAGACCACACGTAGGGGGACAATCTATAAGGGCCAAAAAAACTGGAGCCATCCTTGAGTAGTTCAGTGGCCATGCTTGTATATAACAGATTTGTTTCTCTATAGGCTTTCTGCAGCACAAATTGTATGTGCAGTAGCTCTGGACACAGCCACAAAACCTGGAGTTTGGTCAGATTCAGCCATCCTCACATCTGTTCAAAAATTTGTCTTCAGTCAAGCTCCAGCAGTACCAGAGCTCAAACAAAGACTACACAGACATATTAAAATGGGAATTGTTCCTTTAGCCCCTTAGTGACCGCTGCCCGCATATTCACGGCGGCCACTAATGGGCTTTATTCCGATGCGTATGTCTTTTAACTGCGGGCGCATCGGAATAAATTACCGCCCGGCGGCTGCAGAGTGGGTGATCAGCAGTCAGTGTGACCGCTGACACCCTCCTGTAACTGCCCGGAACGGAGGATTCTCCGCTCCGGGCAGTTTAACCCGTTAAGTGCCGCTGTCAAAACATGACAGCGGCATCTAACGGGTCCAGGTGGATCCCGGTCGGCGCCGTGGGTCACTTACGTGATCGCAAAGTCCCACGGCGCCGTCCGGTCCTCCGATGTCTCCATGGTGATCCCGGGGTCCTAATGAAAGTCCCCGGGGTCACCATGGAGATGCCTCATGCTGACAGGGGTGGCCGTGGCTATTGCCTGTCAGCATGAGGCATGATACAATACACTGCAGTACATCAGGTACTGCAATGTATTGTATAAGTGATCAAAGTATTTTACACTAGTGTACAGTAATGTACACTAGTGTAAAAGTAAAAAAAAAAAGTGAAAACGTGTGCACCAAACACACAACAGCCCCCCCCCCAATAATAAAGATGCATTACATTCCCCATAAACAATAAAAAACTTGACATGAAAGTGATTAAAAACACAAATCCTATACATATTTGGTATCGCCACGTCCGTAACGACCCAATCTATAAAACTATATCAATAATTACACCGCACGACACACGCTGTAAAAAAAAAAAAAAAAAACAGTACCAGAATAGCTGTATTTTATCAATCTGCTTTAGAAAATATGTTATAAAAGAAATCAAAAAGTCATATACATATAAAACTTGGTAACTACAGATCTTCCCGCAAAAAATAAGCCCAAAACCAGCTCTGTCGCGCAAAAGCTAAGAACGCTATGGATCTTGCAATGTGGCGACAGTTTTTGTGGGTTCCGGCTAGGAAGATGGTTTCTATTGCGCCAAAGAGATAATAGTTAAAAAAAAACCTACACAAATGTGGTATCGCCGTAACCATAGTGACCCAGAGAATACATGTATTATGTTATTAGTGACCGCTGATACGGATTTTTACGGCGATCACTAATGGGCTCTATTCTGCCGCCATCAGCTCTTTATGGCGATGGTGCAGCGTTGCTGGTAAGGCCCGCAGCCCCCCTCCTCTCAGCTATCGGAGGTAGCTGAGGGGTTGGGGTAGAATGTGGGGTCAGTCCCGGCCAGTCCCCTCACCGGCGATCGCCGTTATTACCAGTATAATGGCGGCCACCGGCAACAGGCATTGCCAGCGCAGCTGAACACTTTCATCTCTTCTCACAGTGAATCCACAATGAGAGGAGATGAAAACATGTACCCCCCCCCCCCTCCCCCCCGTCCCCAGAATTAACCCTAGTGACCTGGTCACTGACCCTCCCCTCCCTGGAATCCATCACTGTGAACAGAGTCTGTTCACAGTGATGGCGGCGGACATCTTGGATCAGATGGCCGCCGCCATCACTGTGAACAGACTCTGTTCACAGTGACTGATTCCTAAAAATGATCAAAGCTCCATTCTCTCCACCACCGGAGGTGGCAGAGAGAATGGGGCAATGATCGCGGACCACCCGGTGTGGTCCCAGTACAAGCGATCAGCGGTATATACTATATACCACTGATCGCTTGTTCCAAAAGGTGCCGGCATAAGCTGTAACCACTCCAGATTACCTGTAACCACCCCAGATCGCCCGTCACCTCCCCAGATTGCCCGTCAACCCCCCAGACAGCCCGTAACCATCGCAGACAGCCCGTCACCACCCCAGATTGCCCGTCACCACCCCACATAGCCAGTAAACACCCCCAAATTGCCCGTACCCCCCATATAGCCAGTAAACACCACCCGATTGCCCGTAACCTACCCAGATTGCCCGTAACCTACCCAGATTGCCCGTAACCTACCCAGATTGCCCGTAACCTACCCAGATTGGCACAGACTGCTCGTAACCACCCCAGATTGCCCATAACCACACCAGATTCCCTTTTATAACCTCAGATAGCCAGTAAACACCCCGAGATTGTCCATTACCACCCCAGATAGCCAGTAAACACCCAGATATTGCCTGTAACTAAAATGACACTCCTTCCCTTCTGAGCCCTGCTCTGTGCCCATACAGTGGTTTATGCCCACATATAGGGTACCGTTCTACTCAGGAGAACCTGCGTTACATATATTGGGGTTAGTTTTCTCCCCTGTTCCTCGTGAAATTGAGAAATTTCAAACTAAACAAACATGTTATTGGAAAAATTAAATTTTTTCATTTTTACGGTTTAGTTTTGAATACTTTCCTCCAATACCTGTGGGGTCAAAATGGTCACCACACCCAAAGATGAATTATTTGAGGGGTGTACTTTTCTAAATGGGGTGACTTTTGGGGGGGGGGGGGGGGTTATTTTGCTGACACTACAGGGGCTCTGCAAACGAACCTGGTGCTCAGAAACTTCAGAAATAATTGGCGCTCCTTCTCATCTGAGCCCCGCTGTGTGTCCATACAGTGGTTTATGCCCACGTTTGGGGTACCATTCTACTCAGGAGAACCTGCGTTACATATATTGGGGTGAGTTTTCTCCCCTGTTCCTCGTGAAATTGAGAAATTTCAAACTAAACAAACATATTATTGGAAAAATTCTATTTTTTCATTTTTGCCGTCTTATTTTGAATACTTTCCTCTAATACCTATGGGGTCGAAATGGTCACCACACCCCAAGATGTATTCTTTGAGGGGTGTACTTTCCAAAATGGGGTGACTTTTGTACTCAGGAGAACCTGCGTTACAAAATTTGGGGTGCATTTTCTCTCATGTTGCTTATGAAAATGAGATACTTTAATCGTAACAAATAAATTATTGGAAAATTTCTATTTTCCATTTTTTTCCGGCCTAATTGTGAATACTTTCCTCCAGCCCCTGTAGGGTAAAATGCTCATTATACCCCTAGATTAATTCTTTAAGGTGTCTAGTTTTCAAAATGGGGTCACTTATGGGGTTTTACAATATACAAGCCTCCTAAATCAACTTAAAAAAAGAACTGGTGCCTAAAAAAAAAAATCAGTTTTGGAAATTTCATGAAAATTTCATAATTTGCTGATACATTTCTAAGCCCCGTAACACCCTACAAAAGTGAAATATGTTTACGAAATGAAGCCAGAATAAAGAGGACATATTCATAATGTGACTTACTAACTAATTTTTGTCATGTGACTTTCTTATTTTAGAAGCAAAGAATTTCAAAGTTCGTAAAGTGCAAATTTTTCATGATATTTTGATGTTTTTCACAAAAAAAACACAAGACAGTGACCATATTTTGCCACTAACATAAAGTACCATATGTTAGGAAAAAACAATCTCAGAATCGCTAGCATACGTTAAAGCATCACTGAGCTATAAGCGTATAAAGTGAGACAGGTCAGATTTTGAAAAATGAGCCTGGTCATTAAGGCCCAAATAGGCTTGGTTCCTAAGGGGTTAAGCATGATATTGTTTGTACAGTGAACAAATCTACAGAATGCAAAACAGACAAAGAACATTACAAGGAAAGATTTCACATGATAACACATCTCACCTGAGATTTTCCCCTCCCTCTGAACACTCATGGTTGAGCTTGTCAGGAAGACCTGAAACAAAAGTCTTAAGATGTGCAAGCTCCAGGGACGTCCAGATTTCATCGTCTGAATACTTTTCAAAGGGGTCAAGGTTCATTCTAAGAGATCCTGAAAACAACACTGGATCCTAAAGACATAATTTAAAAAAATGTTAGTAGAACTGTAATGGGCTTGGATACTTCAGAAGAATTTATAGGCTTTTATGCTCAACAAAAGTAAAAGGGCAAAATGTTAAAAGAACTTAATGTGCACGGAAAGCTTTATTCTAATTTACATGAATACTATCGGATTTTTGTGATTCTTGTAATTTTGTTTTATACTGTTTACACAAAATATGAGATACCATTACTCCTGTGTTTAAGGCTATTGGTCCTTATCCATAACATGCATGTTTAAAGGTAAGCTATGAATAAGTATGGATAATCCGAAACGGGTTAGCGACATTTGATGGCAATGGTATCTTGCATTGTCGACAATAAAGCTTCAGATTTTAATCCATTGTCATTGAATGAACACTGCATCAGTTTAATCAATGGGAAAAATGGCAGCCTTACCTGTGGAATGATAGTGATCTTACATCGGAGGTCATGCAGACCAATCTTTGCTATATTGCAGCCATCTATAATGATCTCCCCAGAAGCTGCCTCATTGATACGAAATAGTCCAAGTGTAAGAGACGACTTCCCAGCTCCGGTTCTACCAACAATTCCAATCTATAAAAAAGGTGCAAAAATAAAAAGCATAAACTAGATTAAATATAAAAGCAACTTACATTGATGTAAATTCCATTATACAATAAAACTTTTATATGAGGATCTGTACAAACTGAAAACCTTATCCTCTCTATCAAATATTCTCATTCGATGAGGACACAATGGCAGCAATCTTACAGACACATTATACAATTTCACTATAAAAACGCTGCTAGGAAACATTCTATTTGGAATTTAGCAAACCTAGTCCTAATTTTTTTGTACAACTGGAGCTGCAAGGTACATGGCTTTGTGATATACTGTCAAGCATACTGTCACCACCTCATGCATAGTTTATTGGTGAGGAAGTCACCCTCAGAGCTCACATGGAAAAGAAACATTGCACTTGGCACATTTCTGTAGTCATATACATAGTATTGCTAGATTTACCTTCTCCCCACCCTGAACAGTAACATTAATGTTTCTTAAGGCCAGGTCTAAATCTTCTCTGTAACGCAAGGAGAAATTTATGAATTCTATTTTGCCTTCATGGGGCCAGTTGCTTTCTGGTGTTGTTTGCTGCAGAGTCCATGGAGCCTAAAATAAAAAAATAAAAAAGTAAAAAATCCAACATGTTATATATTATACAAAGCAACTGAAGGGATCACCAACATAAAGGTCACGTATAAGACTTGCTTGTTGGCATTCCCTTGGTTTTTAGGCTGGCATGCAACACATGGTAAAGTAAGACTATAAATTCTATATGGTTTCTCATTTTACAAATGTGTCATTTCACAACAGATTCGTCCCTGCAGCTCTAAGTACAGTGTAATATAGCCCTCAGCTATATAAGTAGTTGCCATCAGCATTACTCAAACGTCTCCATGTACTTTATGTCCCACGCTGGATTTAAACTATAGCAATGTAGGTATGAAGGCCGCCCTACTGACTCCAATGCGCTGACACTCCCAAAGAGGCGCGATTACCAGCGACAGCTTCCTGCCAGCCGTGACTAGTTAGCAGCTAAGGGCCACCCCCGATGCCTACTTAGGTGAAATTTATATTGGTAAATACGTGCGGGACATTTACATTTTTAGGCTATGTGAGTAACTTTGATAGCGATTATTTATGTGGCCTGAAACAGTGCTGTGGGGCCATACAATACTGTATTTATAGCTGCAGCTATTGTGACTGGTTCCTTTTAAGGCAGAAGATAATCCAGCTGATAAGGGGGGTTGGGGTGTTATAAATCCCTTCCTTTTAGTTCCTCTTCCAACTGGATCCACTTCTGCCTTTAGCTCATTCCCGCTGCAGAATGACAACGTGTTCCTGGCCTAATAATGATTGTGATTTAAAAAGTAGCAATTGCATCAGTTCTTCACCTTACACCTAGTGACTGATGAACACTCACAAGCATAGAGCTATACAGGTTTTCCTTACTAAGCTTATACACGTACAGGAACATAATTCCATGCATAGCTGACCATGCAATGAACTAGTCAAACAAATACTCTAAAAACAAAAATGCATAAAATTCTCTACATCAAGAAACTAGATCAGGGCGTGTTAGTTCATAGTACTGGGGCAGACTATAATATGTCATCACTATCATGATGCCTCTAGGTGGCTTCTTAATGCTCTGCCATCTTGGGTTGATAAAACTCAAGTATATATTATACCCAAACAGAAAAGATCTATGGAAGCTGGTGCGGCACAGAGAAGCCACAGGGACCGCTTGATGAAGGGTTCCTTTTAATTCCATATACAGAGGATTGCCGCTCTGCAAATCTGCTGTAAAAGTCTGGTTAATCATATCCAGTATACTGGTCAGCAGATCCAGCAAAGCAATCCTCAGCCAACCAGAACGTTTCGATTTTATCAATGTTCCTGTTTGTCCTGTTTTACTATTTTATGTCTTTTCCCCCCCATTCTCAAACTCTATTTATTACGTAGCTTATTTACAGCCTGAATAAAGGCTTTTTTTAACTCAAATAAAAACCACAACATTTATAACAAATCTTTATTGCCTGGGTCTTTTAATGATATCTAGCTAGCAGTGCCCCCAGCTTGATAGAAGGTCAGGGGTAACAGACTCGTTTTAAGAGGGTATCCAATTTTTTATATTTTCATTGACATTAACTTTCTTATACCTGAGCAGTAGATAAGTGGCAAAATTAATTGTCCATACAAATTAATAGAAACCGGACAATATCAGCATTGTCGGCCAATGTTCTAATGTTTTTTTTACACACAATATATGGTGCTGCCAGAGGGGTCTGACAAGGCTTTATTCCCCTGCACCCATTAAGATAAATATGCATGCAAAGAGGAGCCGATTGTGCATGATTGTGGGGCCCAACAGGAATTCAATTAATAAAGCCTATTTAAGTTCCTTGCAATACATAGGCTATCTAAACAGACAGCATTCAGTTAGTTACAGGGTAATATAGAAATAAAGGACACACATCCATGACATAGCTGGATGTATCAGATTTTAAAACCATACTTCTTATTGAGGTTGCTGCACTGTGTGTATTTACCTGTAGAAAAGGCCTGAATGTCTGCTGTGGTTAATAAACTATTACATTAAAAAAGAAACAGGCAGGAAAGGAATGATCTTTGGTATACCCCTCTATACTGTACAGTGTCAAAAGTCCATTGTTCTAGCGTAAGAAAAGGTATGAGAGGTGACATTCTATAATGCATGTAGGCTGCAAATGGTGAAGTTTTCAGTTTTATAAGAAAATACTGTAATTTAATAAGAATCTGAGCATGCCACTACTAAAGAATGACAGAAGAATGACTGTCACCAATAAGTTATAAAGGGAAGCCCACATGCAATTCAGTTTAGCATCTTAAAGCGTAACTGTCATTTTTTTTTTTTATTGCAGAAATCAGTAATATAAGCGATTTTAAGAAACTCTGTAATAGGTTTTATCAGCCAAAAAAGCCTCCTTCTGTACTCAAGAAGCAATTTCCCAGCCTCCCCCCCTGACTTCTTATCTGTGCATTATCAGGCAAACACGTCTTCATTACAGAGAAGCCAGTGAAGACGGGCTCTGCTCTCTCCATTGTATCCTTATGGAGGGGGGAGGGGCCGAGGGAGATGAGGGAGCAGGAAGAGGTGACATGAAGGTCAGCTGTTTGTAGACTCTCTGGGCACCTAAACCGCAGGATTCTGGGGTCAGAAAGGTCAGTGCTTATCTATGAACTTACTGAGAGAAGATTGCAGGGTGTTGTGCTGTGCAGGACTCCTCCGTGCTCAGTCACTCCTAACAGCCCCTCCCCTCTCCATAGCCACATAATGGAGACAGAAATCCTGCTGCTTCTGCAGTGAGGGGGGAGGCTGGGAGATTGCTTTTTCAGTACAGAAGGAAACTCTCTTGGTTTATAAAACCTATTACAGAGTTTCTTAAAATCGCTTGTACTGTTGATATTTAATGTTTTCAAAAAAATGACCCTGAAATGACAGTACGCTTTAACTTAAGACACAACAAAAACTTGCAAACCAGTATTTCAAGTAATGTCATACATTATACAGCCATTTCCCTGTGCTGGTATTACCAGTTTCCAAACATTTACTACTCACAAAAAGTTAGAGACATTTGGCTCCTGGGTGAACTTTATTGAAAACTTAAATTTTTCATGCTCCAGAAATATTATACCATGAAAAATAAGGTATTTCATTCCTTAATGGACTGAGTCAATTTTCATTTTTGAGCTTTCATTTTTTCATTGCGCTTGCATATTTTCACCTACAGACCCCACATGAGCCCTTATATACTTGCGACACCAATTATACTTTGCAATTACAAATTTATTTCCATAAAATATGCTTCGAAACCAGAAAGAATTAAAGTTGCCCTATTACCATCCTTATAACGCTTTTTATTGTTTGGTCTATGGGGCCTTTTGAAGTGCCTTTGCGCCATTATCTGTTCTTTTCGGTACTTTGCTTGCATATATGCAAGATGCTCCATTCCCCAGTTTAGTTGCCAGTCTTTGTACCCTTTCTAGCTCTAGGACATCCTTTCTATGAATCAGGGCCAAAAACAGCATACTCCAGATGAGGCCGCACCAAAGCTTTATAAAGCAGTAATATTATATCCCTGTCCCGAGAGTCCATGGCTGTTGGAATACATAACAATATCCTGCTAGCCTTAGAAGCAGCTGACTGACATTGTGTGCTGTTCTGTAGTCTATTATCTACAAGTACACCCAGATCCTTCTCCATCAGCAACTCTCCCAGAGTAACTCCCCCCAGGACATATGATGCATGCGGGTTATTCTTTACATTTATCCATTTATATCTAAGTCAGCCTATAACATCTGCACATCTTCCAAAGACTGGACTGTACTATGGTATAAATTTATATTAAATGTTTTTTTTGTTGTTGTTATGATTTTTCATAACATGATAAAAAAAGTTCTTTGAAAAAAAAACCCCACAAGAATAACTGACAAAGGGCCCTATTACAAGGAGCGATTATTTGCCGAATCAGGACGATTTGGACAGATATCTCTCTGTGTAATCTGCTGATTGTTGTCTCGAAGCAAGTTTTAAAAACATTGTCTGCCGACAGCTGATGCGGAGGTAAAGAAAGTAGTATGGACACATACTTAGGGCCCTATTACACGGGACGATTATTGTGCGAAAAATCGTTATAGCGTTCTAGTTTTAAACGATAATCGTTCTGTGCAAAACAAGAGTCCGTGGAGCCTCAGTTACGAGTCTCAAAACACGGGATAGCCAGATATCTCTAGCCTGTTGCCAACGGGGTGCCTCCATGATGGGGAGAGCACCACACCACCCTGATAAATAACCCCTTAAGTCCCACTCGGTTGCGAGTATTGGAACATAGACAGGGAAACAACAGGGTGGCCCCTTTTGTCAATGTCTAACTCAAGGTGCGAGTATTGCGATCATGACAAGGGCTTGCAAAGGCAGGCTTCCACCCACAGACAGCCGTTTCGGGGTTTTTGCCCCTCGTCAGTGTGGGGTAGGATTCTGGCTAGTTGGGGCAATGAAAAATCAACCAACAAAACACAGTAATCACTGAACTCAAGGAGAGCAGCGAAAAAAAATTCCAATGAAGTACTCAATCAAGAGTCTCCACTGATGCCCCCAAAAATTTAAATATGCAAAACAAGAGTCCGTGGAGCCTCAGTTACGAGTCTCAAAACACGGGATAGCCAGATATCTCTAGCCTGTTGCCAACGGGGTGCCTCCATGATGGGGAGAGCACCACACCACCCTGATAAATAACCCCTTAAGTCCCACTCGGTTGCGAGTATTGGAACATAGACAGGGAAACAACAGGGTGGCCCCTTTTGTCAATGTCTAACTCAAGGTGCGAGTATTGCGATCATGACAAGGGCTTGCAAAGGCAGGCTTCCACCCACAGACAGCCGTTTCAGGGTTTTTGCCCCTCGTCAGTGTGGGGTAGGATTCTGGCTAGTTGGGGCAATGAAAAATCAACCAACAAAACACAGTAATCACTGAACTCAAGGAGAGCAGCGAAAAAAATTCCAATGAAGTACTCAATCAAGAGTCTCCACTGATGCCCCCAAAAATTTAAATATGCAAAACAAGAGTCCGTGGAGCCTCAGTTACGAGTCTCAAAACACGGGATAGCCAGATATCTCTAGCCTGTTGCCAACGGGGTGCCTCCATGATGGGGAGAGCACCACACCACCCTGATAAATAACCCCTTAAGTCCCACTCGGTTGCGAGTATTGGAACATAGACAGGGAAACAACAGGGTGGCCCCTTTTGTCAATGTCTAACTCAAGGTGCGAGTATTGCGATCATGACAAGGGCTTGCAAAGGCAGGCTTCCACCCACAGACAGCCGTTTCGGGGTTTTTGCCCCTCGTCAGTGTGGGGTAGGATTCTGGCTAGTTGGGGCAATGAAAAATCAACCAACAAAACACAGTAATCACTGAACTCAAGGAGAGCAGCGAAAAAAATTCCAATGAAGTACTCAATCAAGAGTCTCCACTGATGCCCCCAAAAATTTAAATATGCAAAACAAGAGTCCGTGGAGCCTCAGTTACGAGTCTCAAAACACGGGATAGCCAGATATCTCTAGCCTGTTGCCAACGGGGTGCCTCCATGATGGGGAGAGCACCACACCACCCTGATAAATAACCCCTTAAGTCCCACTCGGTTGCGAGTATTGGAACATAGACAGGGAAACAACAGGGTGGCCCCTTTTGTCAATGTCTAACTCAAGGTGCGAGTATTGCGATCATGACAAGGGCTTGCAAAGGCAGGCTTCCACCCACAGACAGCCGTGGGGGCATCAGTGGAGACTCTTGATTGAGTACTTCATTGGAATTTTTTTCGCTGCTCTCCTTGAGTTCAGTGATTACTGTGTTTTGTTGGTTGATTTTTCATTGCCCCAACTAGCCAGAATCCTACCCCACACTGACGAGGGGCAAAAACCCCGAAACGGCTGTCTGTGGGTGGAAGCCTGCCTTTGCAAGCCCTTGTCATGATCGCAATACTCGCACCTTGAGTTAGACATTGACAAAAGGGGCCACCCTGTTGTTTCCCTGTCTATGTTCCAATACTCGCAACCGAGTGGGACTTAAGGGGTTATTTATCAGGGTGGTGTGGTGCTCTCCCCATCATGGAGGCACCCCGTTGGCAACAGGCTAGAGATATCTGGCTATCCCGTGTTTTGAGACTCGTAACTGAGGCTCCACGGACTCTTGTTTTGCATATTTAAATTTTTGGGGGCATCAGTGGAGACTCTTGATTGAGTACTTCATTGGAATTTTTTTCGCTGCTCTCCTTGAGTTCAGTGATTACTGTGTTTTGTTGGTTGATTTTTCATTGCCCCAACTAGCCAGAATCCTACCCCACACTGACGAGGGGCAAAAACCCCGAAACGGCTGTCTGTGGGTGGAAGCCTGCCTTTGCAAGCCCTTGTCATGATCGCAATACTCGCACCTTGAGTTAGACATTGACAAAAGGGGCCACCCTGTTGTTTCCCTGTCTATGTTCCAATACTCGCAACCGAGTGGGACTTAAGGGGTTATTTATCAGGGTGGTGTGGTGCTCTCCCCATCATGGAGGCACCCCGTTGGCAACAGGCTAGAGATATCTGGCTATCCCGTGTTTTGAGACTCGTAACTGAGGCTCCACGGACTCTTGTTTTGCATATTTAAATTTTTGGGGGCATCAGTGGAGACTCTTGATTGAGTACTTCATTGGAATTTTTTTCGCTGCTCTCCTTGAGTTCAGTGATTACTGTGTTTTGTTGGTTGATTTTTCATTGCCCCAACTAGCCAGAATCCTACCCCACACTGACGAGGGGCAAAAACCCCGAAACGGCTGTCTGTGGGTGGAAGCCTGCCTTTGCAAGCCCTTGTCATGATCGCAATACTCGCACCTTGAGTTAGACATTGACAAAAGGGGCCACCCTGTTGTTTCCCTGTCTATGTTCCAATACTCGCAACCGAGTGGGACTTAAGGGGTTATTTATCAGGGTGGTGTGGTGCTCTCCCCATCATGGAGGCACCCCGTTGGCAACAGGCTAGAGATATCTGGCTATCCCGTGTTTTGAGACTCGTAACTGAGGCTCCACGGACTCTTGTTTTGCATATTTAAATTTTTGGGGGCATCAGTGGAGACTCTTGATTGAGTACTTCATTGGAATTTTTTTCGCTGCTCTCCTTGAGTTCAGTGATTACTGTGTTTTGTTGGTTGATTTTTCATTGCCCCAACTAGCCAGAATCCTACCCCACACTGACGAGGGGCAAAAACCCCGAAACGGCTGTCTGTGGGTGGAAGCCTGCCTTTGCAAGCCCTTGTCATGATCGCAATACTCGCACCTTGAGTTAGACATTGACAAAAGGGGCCACCCTGTTGTTTCCCTGTCTATGTTCCAATACTCGCAACCGAGTGGGACTTAAGGGGTTATTTATCAGGGTGGTGTGGTGCTCTCCCCATCATGGAGGCACCCCGTTGGCAACAGGCTAGAGATATCTGGCTATCCCGTGTTTTGAGACTCGTAACTGAGGCTCCACGGACTCTTGTTTTGCATATTTAAATTTTTGGGGGCATCAGTGGAGACTCTTGATTGAGTACTTCATTGGAATTTTTTTCGCTGCTCTCCTTGAGTTCAGTGATTACTGTGTTTTGTTGGTTGATAATCGTTCTGTGTAACTGCAGGCAGATCTAAACCTGAAATTATAGTTAATCGTTCGCTGTAATTCCACATTCGTTCGCTTAAGTTCCGCATTTGTTCACTAATCGTTCAGTGTAATTGCACAGTTCATTGTTTTTCTGGGATCAGAAGGAATAAACGATCGTAGTAACGATCGCAATAACCATCGTGGTGGATAACGTAACTAATGACTATCGTTCTGTGTAATACGGTGAACGATTGTCTCAGCCAGTGACTGGCCGAGTGGCCTGTCACTTTAGAGACGAGGTTCAATGTGTCATTTGTGTGTTACGGAGGAAACTAGGATCTTCTGTTCTAAAAGTCTTAAGTTAACCTACAACAGGCGAGGAAAGGTGTCTTATCTGTTCAGATAACATAAGGTGTCCTAAAGTAATCATATTACCTCCTGCTCCAGGTCAGCATACTCCTTCACTCTCTCCACTGCCACAATATTAGTTTCCACTTCTGATGACATTCTCACCAACCAGTTCAGGTATGTGGTAACCTAGGAAGGAACATGAAAAGAAATATACAACATTATATAAGATCCATGAGACAGTGGGTATGATAGGAAGAAATTGTGGGGTGTTCATTCCAAGAAGAGTGCTTTTGGAATAAAACCAGCAAGGCAATCAGGTAATTGGCACATAATATATCAACAGGAACACAAAGCGCTTCCCCATGTCCTGGCGTATGTGAATACTACCAGGAAGAGCGATTTCTTCATGGGACCACTGATAAGTCTGATGTGGCAGATAGCATGGCAACTCTCTTTAAACATAAACTTAAGAGTCAACGTAAAACTTTAAAGGGAAACTGTCAGCACTTGTTGTGGGTTCTGAGATGCTGAAAGGGTAATGAAGGTCTGTATTTCCTAGTGCGGTGTGTTACCTTTCTTTTTCAGATGGGTGCTGTACTTTGTCCCTAATCTGTGCCGTAACTTTCTCCACAACTGTCAAAGAGGAGGGAGTGGTAATGCGCTCGTGCCGCACCACTAACTCTTCCCAGCTTCTCTTGAATATTCATTGCGCCCATCCTCCTCCTGGCTACGTCATCTATAGCTGCCTGGTTCTGTGTATTGTGCGCGCTCCCGCGGCCTGATTCGCGCACGCGCTGTAGTGTGTCGGAGGGCTGAAGCCTATGCCTCCAATGGCTTTGCTCAGTGCTGCTCCGACACACTACGGCGCATGCGCGAATCAGGCCGCGGGAGCGTGCACAATACACAGAACCAGGCAGCTAAAGATGACGTCACCAAGAGGCCGGGGGATGGGCGCAATGAATATTCAAGAGAAGTTGACAGTTGTGAAGACAGTTACTGCACAGATTGGGGACAAAGTACAGCACCCATCTGAAAAAGAAAGGTAACACACCGCACAAGGAGACACACTCCTTCATCACACTGTCAGCACCTCAGAACCCACAACAGGTGCTGACAGATTCCCTTTAAGAACAGATGTAAAAAAAAAAAAGTCATTATAAAATAAAAACAAAAAAACAACTTGACATATTAGAAAGACATGTCAAATGTTGTGTTCAGACCCTTACCAATTGCAGAAACGAACTGGGAACATTGCCGCATGGTCCCCTCCCCACTCTTTGTAAGTAAAAAGAATTGGGCTCATAGACTTTCATTATGAATCAAACTCATCACATGACACAGAGTGCGAACTTCTTCCAGCTCGTTCTCGCAATCAGTAAGGGTCTAAAACACTCAGACCCGGACCGATGAAAACTTTTGACATGTCCCTCTGATATGTGATATGTCAGAATTTTTTTTTTTTTTAATAAGGAGTAACACTTTAATGATGGGATATTCTTCTCTAGTTAAAGGGGTAGTGCGGCGCTAAACAATTATTTACTAAATAACACACATTACAAAGTTATACAACTTTGTAATGTATGTTATGTTCGTGAATCGCCCCCTTCCCTGTGTTTCCCCCCACCCACACCAGACCCGAAAGTGTAGTGTTCTATACATACCTGCCTGTAGCCAACCCCCGTCCGCCATCTTGATGTCATCTTCGGCCGGCCGGCCGAACCGCTCCGACCATACCTAGGTGCCAGCCGCCCTCTGACGTGTCATAAGCTGCTCAGCCGTGATTGGCTGAGCACAGTTATGCTCAGCCAATCATGGCTGAGCAGCTGATGTGAAACGCATCATCAGCTGCTCAGCCGCGATTGGCTGAGCACAGTTATGCTTAGCCAATCGCGGCTGAGTAGCTGATGACGCGGCAGAGGGCAGCCGGCACTAGGTACGGTCCGAGCGGTTCGGCCATCCGTCCGAAGATGACGTCATGGCACAAGATGGCGGACGGGGGTCGGCTACAGGCAGGTATGTATAGAACACTACACTTCCGGGTCTGGTGTGGGTGGGGGGGGGGGGGGGGGGGGGGAAACACGGGGAAGGGGGCAATTCACTAACATAACATACATTACAAAGTTGTATAACTTTGTAATGTGTGTTATTTAGTGAATAATTGTTTAGCACCACACTACCCCTTTAATACTTTGGGAGTGCTGCAGCTTTACACATTAGTAGGTCTGTTTAGACCAGGGGTGGGGAACCTCCGGCCCGCGGGCCGCATCCGGCCCCTGAGACCTCCCGATGCGGCCCGCAGCTCCCCTGTGATGCTCGCCGCTCTGCTGGGGAAGAAGCCGGCATACACCGCATCCTCCGGTGTCTGTGACAGCTGGCGGACACCGGAGGATGCTGTCTGTGCCGGCTTCTTCCCCAGCAGAGCGGCGCGTGTCTTTAGTCTCTTGCGGGCCACGCGCGATGACGTCATTTCATCGCGCGCCGCCTGCAGGAGAAGACCGGCACAGAGGACCTGGGAGAGAAGAGGACCTGGACAGCGTGGGAGCGGAGGTAAGGTGAGTGGGATGTTTATTTTTTTATTTGGGGGTTAACTAGGATCCCAGGGACATGACTGATGGGGGGGGGGGCAACTAGGCTACCAGGGACATGACTGATGGGGGGGGACAACTAGGCTACCAGGGACATGACTGATGGGGGGGACAACTAGGCTACCAGGGACATGACTGATGGGGGGGACAACTAGGCTACCAGGGACATGACTGATGGGGGGGACAACTAGGCTACCAGAGACATGACTGATGGGGGGGGGCAACTAGGCTACCAGGGACATGACTGATGGGGGGGGACAACTAGGCTACCAGGGACATGACTGATGGGGGGGACAACTAGGCTACCAGAGACATGACTGATGGGGGGGGGACAACTAGGCTACCAGGGACATGACTGATGGGGGGGGGGGGGGGGAATAACTAGGCTACCAGAGACATGACTGATGGGGGGGGGGAAAAACTAGGCTACCAGGGACATAACTGATGGGGGGGGGACAACTAGGCTACCAGGGACATGCCTGATGGGGGTTAACTAGGCTACCAGGGACATGCCTGATGGGGGGGGGGGGGGGGGGGGGGAATAACTAGGCTACCAGGGACATGCCTGATGGGGGGGGGGGGGGGGGGGGGAATAACTAGGCTACCAGGGACATAACTGATGGGGGGGACAACTAGGCTACCAGAGACATGACTGATGGGGGGGGGGGGGGGAATAACTAGGCTACCAGAGACATGACTGATGGGGGGGGAATAACTAGGCTACCAGGGACATAACTGATGGGGGGGGGACAACTAGGCTACCAGGGACATGCCTGATGGGGGTTAACTAGGCTACCAGGGACATGCCTGATGGGGGGGGGGAATAACTAGGCTACCAGGGACATAACTGATGGGGGGGGGGACAACTAGGCTACCAGGGACATGCCTGATGGGGGTTAACTAGGCTACCAGGGACATACCTGATGGGGGGGGGGGGGGGGGAATAACTAGGCTACCAGGGACATACCTGATGGGGGGGGGGGGGGGGAATAACTAGGCTACCAGGGACATGCCTGATGGGGGGGGACAACTAGGCCACCAGGGACATGACTGATGGGGGGGAACAACTAGGCTACCAGGGACATGACTGATGGGGGGGACAACTAGGCTACCAGGGACATGACTGATGGGGGGGGGGGGGGACAACTAGGCTAGCAGGGACATGACTGATGGGGGGGGGACAACTAGGCTACCAGGGACATAACTGATGGGGGGGACAACAACTAGGCTACCAGGGACATGACTGATGGGGGGGACAACTAGGCTACCAGGGACATGCCTGATGGGGGGGGGGAATAACTAGGCTACCAGAGACATGACTGATGGGGGGGAGAATAACTAGGCTACCAGGGACATGACTGATGGGGGGGGGGGGACAACTACCAGGGACATGCCTGATGGGGGTTAACTAGGCTACCAGGGACATGCCTGATGGGGGGGGGGGGAATAACTAGGCTACCAGGGACATGCCTGATGGGGGGGGGGAATAACTAGGCTACCAGGGACATGCCTGATTGGGGGGGGGGGGGAATAACTAGGCTACCAGGGACATGACTGATGGGGGGGACAACTAGGCTACCAGGGACATGACTGATGGGGGAGACAACTAGGCTACCAGGGACATGACTGATGGGGGGATAACTAGGCCACCAGGGACATGACTGATGGGGGAGACAACTAGGCTACCAGAGACATGACAGATGGGGGGGGGGAATAACTAGGCTACCAGGGACATGACTGATGGGGGGGGAATAACTAGGCTACCAGGGACATGACTGATGGGGGGGGACAACTAGGCCACCAGGGACATGACTGATGGGGGAGACAACTAGGCTACCAGAGACATGACTGATGGGGGGGAAATAACTAGGCTACCAGGGACATGCCTGATGGGGGTTAACTAGGCTACCAGGGATATGACTTGGGGGTTAACTAGACTACAAGGGGCATCACTGGGGGTTAACTACAATAGCAGGGGCACTAGGGGAACAATACTATGCCTTGTCCAGGGTGCTGCAAACCCCCGCTACTAACTGCCGCGCACGGTATGCGGCCCTCGAATGATTTTATTAATGCCCGACCGGCCCTCGACATGGAAAAGGTTCCCCACCCCTGGTTTAGACTTGGTGGGATTACATCTAAAGCACACACTGCAAGGACTGATCCCTAGTGTATACATTGTGGGTGCTTGGAATTGTCCTATACACAAACTGTAACCAGAAGCATTTTCCATTGAAAACTGATTATATTAAAGCTTACAGAAGCTGGGTGCTGGCACTCTTTACAGCCACACCATGAAGGTCTGTACCTAAAGGGAAACTGTCGCTAGTTTGGAGCACTAAATTTTTTCTTTCATGGGATATCAGTTCCAGATGTATGCAATTGGGCAGGCATGTTAGTATCTTGACAGGTTTGTTCAGATCATTTAAAATATACATGTTTGTGCATCACTTTCCTAATTAACATAACTATGTGCATTCATTAGTACAAAAATTAGACAGATACTCTTTAAGGGAGACAAAACATTATTAAAAGTTATACAGATTTGTTACCAACTTCTCTTGCTGCCCCATAGTAAGTGGTCCCTTCAATAGAGATGATGGAACATCGAGCATGCTTTGGTTCGTCGGAGCCAGAGTATCCGGCATTTGATTAGCAGTGGCTGAAGAAGTTGGATGCAACCCTAGGCCTATGGCTGTGTCCATGTTTTTCAGGACTCCTTAAAACTGCATCCAACTTCTTCAGTGACCAATAATGCACACTTTTCCACTACAGATACCCCGACTATAGTATTTTAAGGGGAAAGATAAATCAAATAAAACTATACAGCATAATAAAAACTGTTGAGATGCATTTACCTGTAAAGCATAAGAGACTGAGAGCCCAACCAAGCCAGGGCTGAGTGTAAACCTAGATATTACAGCAAATAGAGAGGCAAAGAGGACTATACAGTTTCCGACAAATTCCAGTCTTATTGCCAACCACCTGAGAACAGAAGAATAGATATTACAAATTTCTGCTTCGTAAATGGAATTGTTAGCTTTGAAAAAATATATAATAAAATACTATAAGGCTGGGTTCACATGTTGGGGGAGATAAAGCAGTGGTAAGAATAAATAAAACTGCGCCCAAAATCTGGTGCAATGTTAGCCTTAAATGACTTGCACCACATTTTCACTGTTAGGGTATGTGCACACTACGGAATCTGGGAGTATAACCCGCTGCGGATTCCACCGCCTGTGCCATAGACTCCATACTATGGTCAGGCGGATTCCGCTATCGGCCCAAAGAATTAACAGGTTAAATTTTTGGGCAGACAACGGAATCCGCCTGACCATAGAATGGAGTCTATGGCACGGGCGGTGGAATCCGCAGTGGGTTATACGCCCGGATTTCGTAGTGTGCACATACCCCTATGGACAAGTTTTCACTCTGCACAATAAATGGTCAGGGCCTAAATGTCACCAATGAATATAGAGTCCGCACTAATTGTGCTACTAGCAACCTCCACACTACCAGGCTCCATCAGTCCAGTTCAGCAACAGAATATAATAATGGGTATGGAGGAGAGTATACTCAGATTGTCTTCATGACTTTAAATTCATTTATTTCGAACATAGATGTAGCATGTATAAAAGCCATCAGACCGAAGATGGCAGAAATCTACTGAGAAGTTTTTTCCTCCATACCTATTATATTATATATCAGGGCCTAAAAGTGCCGCCAAATGCACCAAAAGTAAGCCAACTTATAGGAGGTGACAATTTAAGACTAGTCAGAAAGGTGCACCAGATTTTCCAACAGCTTAAAGCACTGTTCTAAATCTGGAGAGTGCATGACATAAGGGGAATTTGTTTGTGAAAAAGTCAGTGTGGCATCATTTTGACAATAGGCACCAAAATTGCCTAAATTTTGGTGCACAATTCTAGCATAAAAGTAAGCCACCTGATAATATTCTAAACTTAGATTATGCAAAATACAAAGAAAAGACAACAAGAGGTTGCTACATGTGCATTTTTCCCCTTTTGTTTATCTCTGTGCTGCCAGTTTAAAGATTACAAGCAGCAGTCTATACTTACATCTGCGCTGCTTGTACTCCGGCACATCTCCAATCCAGCCGCCTTCTGACTCTTCAGTCCCTGCCTCCTCCAGAATGCTTTACAGCCGGAAGAGGCGGGGCCGGAAGAGTCAGCCGACAGCCAGACTGGAGGTGACGTATTGGATCACAAGCAGTGCGGGTGTAAGTATACACCGCTGTATACATACATGTTCTGTCAGTTTTCTTTTATTGTTGCTGGCCGCACATAACGTTGTTTACACAGGATGACATGTGGCCAGCAATGATGAATTTAAAAGCCTAATACTTCCATATCCTAAACCTAGATTTGGCAGTCTAAATACTTTAAATAGTCTGAGCCACTGTGATAATTCCGGTGCCATTGTACATGGTCTAGTCAAAACACAGTAAGCACTGAACTCGAGATCAGTGAAAAAATTCTGTGGAGCCTCGGTTGCGAGTCTCAAAACATGGAATAGCCAGATATCTCCATAATGGGGAGAGCACCACACCACCCTGATAGGTAGCCCCTCAAGTCCCACTCAGTTGCAAGTATTGGAACATAAACAGGGAAACAAACAGTTGTCTGATTCCATGATATGTACAGGGCTCTTAAAGGGTCACTGCAGTTATGCTTTACTACTTGCCCTCCACAGTTTGGCATGAGATTAAGCTTATGTCAGGGGATTGGGCTTCTGAGGCACCTACCCCTTGCCCAAAGAGTTTAGTGCACAAACCTTATTTAATACAATAAAACTCGAGCACAGAACTAGCTGTACACAAAATGGCTGCCTTGACAACCCAATCCCTCAGCATGAGCTGCGTCTTCTCACTGTGGACAGCATGTTGGAATACAACATAGCAGCGACCCTACAAGATGTGCCGGCTCTGCAGTGTATCTAATGATGCTAAAGAAGAAACTTTAAAGGGAACCTGTCACCCCCCGTGCCGGGGTGACAGGCTCCCGACCCCCCGTTAGAGCCCCATATACTTACCTAATCCCGCCGGGTCCCGCTTCTGGAGGTGGTGGGGTGACGGAGATCTCAGCCGCTGCAGCCCGGTGCGCGTGCTGAGAGATGAGTCCAACGCTCATAGAGAATGACGGAGCGCTGGACTCTCCTGTCATTCTCTATGGGTGTTGGACTCATCTCTCAGCGCGCGTGCCGGGCTGCAGCGGCTGAGATCTCCGTCACCCCACCACCTCCAGAAGCGGGACCCGGCGGGATTAGGTAAGTATATGGGGCTCTAACGGGGGGTCGGGAGCCTGTCACCCCGACACGGGGGGTGACAGGTTCCCTTTAATTTGGGTTGCTTTGATTACACTACATTTGGCTTAAAAGGACTACTAGCTACACTGCAAGGGGGTCTTTGAAGTGAAAGACCATAACTGAACAATGCTCCTGAGCGGCTGTAAAAAAAACAATCCTGTCTCTGGGGTACAGCATTACATAAGAATGCTTACTCTGCAGTCATGTAAGCAGGATTTTGTGAAAGCAGACACTATTCATATCCCCACAATAAATGGTAGAATAGAGATGTAGCTGGATGGAAAGATCCCCCCCCCCCACCAAATATAAAGTTTATATTTCAAATATCTATACTACAATACTGTCTGTGTAATGCTTAAAATACCAAGGTAATGAAAAGACAGAAAATCACATACCTGTTGGAGACAATGCTGGGGTAATATGCCCGCTGATTCTCATCCACTCGGAAGTCACTAACATCGATAAAGTGTTTCTGCTCACCAAATGCCCGGATGACACTAGCACCCATTAGAGTCTCACTAAAATGGGAATATACTGGAGACCGGCTGACTGACTCTAATCTCTTCAGCTGCCGTGATGTCGCCACATAAAACCTCTGGAGAGGTGGGGGAAAAAAAAAAAAAAAACATTAAAAAGGAATGTTTAAAAAAAAAAATGAAAAAAAAAAAATGAATATTTCTCACTTAAAACTAACTGCATGCTCTTGTAACCTTATTGGAAAAATAAAATAAAAGATGTTCTGGACTGTATCTAGCATAGAGAAATTTGGTTAAAAAAATGTGCACACAGGATAGTTCACCAGTCACTGATCTGCAGAGTGCCAACACCCAACATCCCCACCAATCAGCGCCCATACAACACCGCGATTGGGGAAGGAAGCTGTTCTGTTTGCTATGTAGTGCCTGGGCATGCTTACTGCAGCTACAACTATAGGTTAACCACCAAAGGAAATAAAAAAAGCAAAGGTGCCTGTACTGCTACGCAACATGCAACAATGTTATTTCCTGTTGGGTTAAAGGGGTTATCCAGGCTTAGAAACACATGGCCACTTTCTTCCAGCAACACCACCACTTTTATCCTAGTTTGGTTATAGCTTTGCAGCTCAGTTTCATTAAAGGGGTACTCAGGCCCCAGTCTCAGCCTGTCAGAAACAGAGGCGGGATCCCACCTCAGTCACTGACTGGCTGAGCCGAGTTAAAACGTCACTTCTCAAGCCCACGTCAGACACCAGGAAGCGGCCGGGCAGAGGGGACCGGAGCACCGTGATATGGGACCCGCCGCTGGAACCGGGGAGGTAAGTGGACGTCGTTGCCCTCAGCCACCTCCTCCCCGGCCATACAAAAAAAAAAAAAATCCAGGCCGGAGTACCCCTTTAAAGTGAATGGAGTTGAATTGCAATGCCACTCACAACCTTGAGAAAGGGGTGGTGCCGTTTCTGTGAGAAAATAGCTCTGCCTTTTCTGAGTGTTTATTCTCAAGTTGATTTACCACTACAATTTATATTACAAGGATTGTTTGTGACCAAAGGAAAAAAAGTTTACTGCTAAATGCTTACCTGCACAAAGAAGTAAAGCAGACCCAATGGTGGAATTATGACAGCGACTATAGGTGTTGCAATGAGAATTATTATACACGCTCCAATGACATTAAATAGGGATCCCATGAACATCTTAATTATTTGTGGAATCATAGAATCAATGGTGTCTATCTCCTTGGAGAAACGATTTACAAGATTGCCGCTGGGAGTTCGCTCAAAGAAACTCATAGGAAAGCGAAGGACGTTGTGAAGCAAATCCATGTGAAGATAGCGAGAAGCAAGGACGCCGCCTAACGAGACAGTGGTTGAGTATCCAAAAACAGCAATTCCTGTGATAAAAGAACAAGTTATATAGTTCCAGTATCATAAGTGACTTAAAGGAATGTGCAGCTCAGTACCCATGCTATAGAAGAAATCCAGCATACCGCACACTTGGTATTCTTTATTCTAGGACATTTAGACCAAATTTATGTGGGTTTTAAATGATTCAGTTTGCATAACACTTGCTGCATACAAGTGCTTACAAAACTCCTATAAATTATCTCAGCCACAGCGGTGAAGACTATATGAAATGCTTAGAACCACCCAACTGCTCCTCCATTCAAGCAATTCCTAGCAAAGCTCTTTTTCATTATGAAAGTGGACGGAAGAAAATTCACCGGGAAAGATTTTTTTTACTGAGAGACTTACATTGTTATTCTACCTCTGCCCATACAGCATTCTATTAAACAGTGTTTCTTTATAACCACATGATATCAAAAAAGAATATTGACAGATGATCCGCCTATTGATTTGGGGTGAGACGGGGTGTCCCATGCGTGCAGAATGGGAAGTCTGATGGATCAGACTACCTGTGTGAGCTTCCAATGTTTGCTCTTTATTTGTTATTCTTTAGTTATTTTTGCATTTTTCCTCTATCCACCATCTGCACTGTGTGGCAGCAAATCCACAAAATTACCCTCTCATCACCACACACTGAAGCAATGTTCTACCTTACCTTCTAAGAGCCATAACACTTATCTTTCCACTTACAGGGCTGGTAGGGGCCTCATTTTTGCAACATGATTTATTGTTTTTATTGGTATCATATTGATGTATAAGTAGTTTATTTATCACACAGGAACAAAAAATGTATATTTTACTGGATCGGACGTATCTGGACCAAATATGTTTATTTATTTGAATAAATCGGAAAAGGGGTGACTAGGGGAAGTTACTAGGGGAGGTTTTTTTCATATATATTTTTAAAAATAAATCATGGTTTTCAAGATACCATGTTGCAGTAATTCAATAGGAAACTTCTACAGTAGCCACAGTCCAGTTATCAGAGCACTATTTCTGCACCTGCTTGTCCATCCCATATCCAGGACTTGTCTGGAAGTAAACAATGATGAAAGCTCCTATTGAATTCAGGGACACCTACTAAGACCATGATTTACAAAGATTTGAAGATTCAATTCCCTGCTTAGTTTGGTAGCAGTGAAATAACCTGTCGCACCTTGTGACATGCCCAGTGCTCCGTATACACTTAGTCTCATTTTGGTGTGCTGCTGAGTGCCGTTCACCACAGTATCATCAGTCCACAGACTGAGCCAGTAGTTTGAGGCCAAGGAAGACACATGATTGCACAGGAAAAGAATGACACTCAGGAAAGACAGGAGGAGGCCGATGGCTTTCATGTATTCCCAAAACACCGCCAGTTTAACCTGGGACAGAGAAAAAAAAACATTAGCACATAAAACGTTGGCTGCTTGGATAATTGTAAAGGTTACCAAAAAGACTAGATTAAATAATAATAAAAAAAAAACAAAAACAAAAAAACAAAAAAAACTTACATTGCCTGTTTTAGCCTTGTCAACCTCAGTCAGTTTCCAGTCCTCCTTTTCTGCCCCTGACTTTTGAAGATCAGCCGTGCTGTTCTGTTGGGTGGACTTTGTTTCAGAGGATGCACTCAGCTGCCTGTTTAGCATGGAAAGGTTACATTGATAGACGGATAAAAACTTGGGGCTCCTGGGCCCTAATGCAGAATTCTAATGTTATATATAACTAAATAAATATACCTGTCCTCTTTCTCTTTATCATCCCTTGGAAAGATTGGAGCCAATATAGCTCCTTCACTCCCTTGGTGTGCTCCTGCTTCAGTCTCCGGGTCCCTGCTCACTGATGGCCTGCTCAGCTAATCACTTAGCTGTCCCACTGCAGTCCGTGATTGGATGAGCAGGCAGTCAATGAGCCGGGACTCGGAGACTGAAGCAGGAGCGTGACAAGGGAGGGCGGGCAGAAAAGCATTTACTATTTATTATTTTTACCAGAAGCAAGTTAATTATGGTCGTCACTACATTCTCGCAGCGTAACGAAAATCAGGGAATGCAGGGCCATACACTGTAATGCAAAACTTGCAGCATAAAATCCGCACACTGAGGCTGGGTTCACACTACGTATATTTCAGTCAGTATTGTGGTCCTCATATTGCAACCAAAACCAGGAGTGGATTAAAAACACAGAAAGGATCTGTTCACACAACGGTGAAATTGAGTGGATGACCGCCATTTAATGGCAAATATTTGCTTTTATTTTAAAACAACGGCTGTTATATTGAAATAATGGCAGTTATTTACTGTTATATGGCCGCCATCCACTCAATTTCAACATTGTGTGAACAGATCCTTTCTGTGTTTTTAATCCACTCCTGGTTTTGGTTGCAATATGAGGACCACAATACTGACTGAAATATACGTAGTGTGAACCCAGCCTTTTTTTTTTTTTGCAGCCAGAATTGCATAGCCTGTTTAGCTGATCTTTTCTGAAACAAACATACGTAAACCTGATAAGACTCTTATAAAGTTTATAGGATCCACCACGATCTGTTATGCATCAGATCTATCGTGGTAACACTCTAGAGAAATTGCATTATTTAGGTATTTTCTTAGGTAAAGTATTTAGGCGAAACATACCTATGTAAACTTTTCCTTTCACCAACCAATACCCCATTTTCCATATGTTTCTCTTCAGTAGGGCTTGGTACTTCTGTGAGATGTTAAAGCACAGAATTAAAAAAATAAATCCATATTAATCACCAGACATTTACAATGTTACAGATGAAGTAACTATCATGCAATGATGCGCCTTTCCCTGTACCCTTCACTGCAGGCATGTCCACAAGTTATATACAAAAGCTCACGAATGCCAACTGTGAGAAGGAACATTTGTTTTCTACTTCAGAAGCAATAACAATCAGTCCGATAATCCAGAATATCTAATTATCTAGACCCATACCATTTCCTCAGATGATACTTCAGGACAGATACTGTTTCGCGTTAAGGGCAGTACAATAGTTTACAAGGGTGTGAATAAAACACTCCACAGCCAAGTCAGATGTTCAACACAGATTTTCTCCATTGTCAGAGCTAACCCTGCTTTTTGTCTACATGCACTTTTATTGAAGCACTGCTGGCCTAAAACCTGATACAACAACCAGTAGATGTCAGGAGAGGACTATTTTTCTTTTTATACTACAGGCTCAGGTAATAAACTAAAGGATAATGCCAACAAACTAGGGTAGGAAATACTTGGAAGTCAGGAACACTTTAACAAGGGTGCTTGTGGTGGTTTCCGAGCAATATATTGGTTTTGTGGGCTTCAGAATGTTAAAAAAGTTAGGCATTATTGCTTAGAAGCTTCAAAATTGGAAGTGAAGGTAAAGACGTCTGCCAGCAATGGAAACATAACAACCTGAGCAATTGTATATCAGGGCCAAGAGATCTGGAATACTCTAAATTCTTTGTTATATTCAGTTTATAATTGTAAGCTAAATATATACCACTGAAATGTTGCTGTAGTTAACCATAACACTGCATGCATGACTGCCAAGTCCAGCGGGGGAAAACTGCAAACATGCTTACCTTGCACTGTCTGGATTCCTGTAACCCAAAACAGACTTGCAAACCATACATGAACGAGTGTACAACTGAATACACTGTCTACATGATATGTAGACACTAGAGAAAGTTCACACCAATAGCTACCACATGACTGTGCACACACTATACGATTCAGAAGACACAAACAGACAACATGCTTAAATGACAAACCTTCCTCTTCTTCCACTTCCGTGTGGTCTGCTATTATGGCAGCACAAGCAAAGAAGGAGAAGCAGAGTTAGATGCTAAAAATCAGGCACGTCAACAGAAAGCTACGGAACAGAGTTTGTAGGTTCCCTGTAGATATAATCTCTATCTGTGCTTATGTGAAGTACCCATTAACATAGTGGCCAAAGTCGCCCAATTTCTGGTCTCTTTAGATGCCATTTGAACAATCAAGCAAACTAGGGAGTACCATTTACAATGATCCATATTCTGCTATGAAGTGAGCCTTTCGGGCAGCAGAGTGTGCATTTAGCCGGTTGTTTCTCAGCATTCTTTATTACACCTAATCAGGTGTAAAAATGCTATTTCCTAATATTTTAGCATTTGAACCCCTGAATCAAGTCAAGTCAGATCATGAAAACCTTTCTTTGACTATACGGTTGGTTCAGGTACTACACTTTCCTGGTAGGAACAAAATATAATACAATAATGTCCAGCTCAAAAGGAGTTTAGCTTGGATTAACATGACCACCACCTAAAGAGGAACAATTAGCAGGTTAGAGGAATCTAACCTGCTGATAGTTCCTTATTGCACAGGAGGTGGCGAGGATAAAGGTATGACTTATCTTCATCTTTGGTGCCATTCCCCTGCAATTAGTCTTTTACTCCTCAGCCCGGTAACACAGTTAGGAACACTACCCCGCCCCCATAGCACCGATCCACCCCTACCCTTTGAATGATAATCAATAGAGCAGGACGAATTGGCCCTATGAGGACGGGGCAGCACTTCTAACAGTCTTACCGAACTGAGGAGTAAATGGCTAACTGCATTGGCAGGCACCGAGGAAGTTAAGAGACATACTCTCATCCTTTGTGTCTCCTGCACAATATGAAGCCATTAGCAGATTAGATTCATCTAACCTGCTGATAGTTCCCATTTAAGTTCTGTACTTCTACGCACCCTGTGGTAGACACTCACCTTGTTCGTTGTTCTGCTCAGCATTTGCATATGTCCGAAGAAATTCCGCAAAGGCACCATCCTGCTTCAAAAGATCCTGGTAAGATCCGATTTCTGTGATTTTTCCATCCACCATCACAATTATAGAGTCCATTTGTGGCAAGTAACTTACTCCGTGAGTAACCAGTATACGGGTCTAGAAGTGCAAACGACTGAAATGAGTGGTTTATGCATCTCATCACAGCCTTTGACACATGCAGATGCAGGCAACCCTGGAAGTTCGGGCTACCGTGGAAACGTCCCACCAGTCAGCTTTTTGAAAAGTGGTGTCGTTTAACTTAAATTTGAAACATTTGTGGTGTAAACAAATAAATGGTGTAAGATTTAAAAATCTGGCTCATCTTTAGACTGTGTATTCTAGCATCCTTAATCCCCTAAATAATGCTGTTTATTGCCACAAAATAGACATAATACAGCGATCAGCGTGTGACAAAACTACAATCCCTCGGCTTCCATACAAGGATGCAGCAAGAGTATTATAAAAATGACACAGGTGTACTTACCTTATCTTTAAGAAGCCCCTTTGGACCAATAACTTTGTCAAATATGTGTTTTCCAACATGTGCATCCACAGCAGACAATGGATCATCAAGTAAATAGACATCAGCATTGCAATAGACTGCCCGGGCAAGGCTCACTCTCTGCTTCTGCCCTCCTGATAGATTCACACCCTAGCAACAGGCAATAGGCTTTGGTTTATATCAGAGCTTATAAAACCATAAACTTTTATATTGTAAGGACTGCAAATTACAGTGAATATGGCTTTTATACAAAGCATACTTCTTATTATAGCTACAGGAAAGACTTGGAAGCAGATGATAGGCGACATCCTAACCTTTTCTCCAATTTCTGTTCTGTCTCCAGACGGTAGGATCTGCAGGTCAGGGAGCAGAGCGCAGGCTTCAATAACTCGCTTGTATAGCGGCTCCCTGCGCTCTCTGCCAAACATAATGTTGTCTTTAAGAGAGGCGTTCTGGATCCAAGCTTGTTGGGGAACATATGCTATGCCACCCTGACAAAGAGGAAAAAATAACGTGTACACCTATTATACTGTACATAAAGCTATAATAAAGGTCTCTGTAAATCTAGAACATAGCAAGAAACTGTCAAAACAAAAGATATTATAGAAATCACAATACACAGATCACTCACTATCTATATGTAACATTCTCCTGGCGTACAAGCCATACAAAACTCCAGGGAACATTTACAGCAGTCAGCTGTATGTCTTTTGGATATTCTGCATTGTCTAAACAGACCCGTTAAAGGGAATGGGTTACCTATATTTTCTTTAACCGATTAGAATCAGGTAGAAAAATTTCTTCTTTCAAATCACTGGTTTCAGAAAGTTATATAGATTTGTAGTTTACTTCTATTTAAAAATCTCAAGTCTTACAGTACTTATCAGCTGCTGTTTGTTCTGTAGGTAGGGGTGTTTTATTTTCAGTGGGACACAGTGCCCTCTGCTGCCTCCTCTGTCCAAGACAGGAACTGTCTAGAGCAGGAAAGGTTTTCTAAGGGGATTTGCTACTGCTCCGAACAGTTCCTGTCTCGGACAAAGATGTTAGCAGAGAGCACAGTGCAGACTGAAATGAAAACACCACTTCCTGCAGGACATACAGCATAAGTATGAGAAGACTTGAGATTTTAGATAGAAGTAAATGAAAAATCTATATAAAACATTCTGAAACCAGTTGATTTAAAAGAAAAAGATTTTCGCTGGAATAAGCCTTTTAATGGCATTTAGTGACATGTTTACAGCAAGACTATAGACAGAATCTGTCCCCTTGAGATGAATGTAAAACATTACTGAGTGTACTCTGTGACCTTTGAGAAGGTCATTCCACAGGGAGCTGCTATTGTCTCCTCTATCTACTGGTGTCACATCGCTGTAATGCTGTATAGCTCATTTTACAGCAGCCTCCTCTTATCACCACAGACACAACAGAATGTCTCTGCTTAGTTTTAGCCTTAGTGGTGAGAATGAAAACTGCAAGATTTTAAGATTTTACAATATAGACAGAAAATGGAAAAAGGTCACCAAAGATTCATAAAAAATGTTGTCCAAGGGGTTGTCCATCGAAAAAAAAATTCTTTCACATTACTTGGTATCAGAAAGTTATATAGATTTGTAATTTACTACTTTACTACTACTTCTCATACTCATCAGCTACTAAATGTCATACAGGAAATGTTGGTTTATTTTCAGTCTGACACAGTACTCTCTGCTGACACCTCTGGCCGAGACAGGAACTGTCCAGAGCAGGAGAGTCTTTCTATGGGGATTCAAAGAAAACCGAGACAAAGTTCCTGTCTCGGCCAGAGATGTCAGCAGAGAGCACTGTGTCAGACTGAAAATAAAACACTTCCTGCAGGACATACAGCAGCTAATAAGTATGTGAAGACTTGAGATTTTTTAATAGAAGTAAATTACAAATCTATATAACTTTCTGACGCCAGTTGATTTGAAAGAAAAAGTTTTTCTCTGGACAACCCCTTTAACATAAAACATTATTTAAACAATAAGTCCTACTGTGATGACATATTCCCTTTATATATAATAAATTCAGGTGTACCTTCACTGCTACGCAACCTTCTTTCTTCTCCATTTCACCCAACAGTGCAGACAGCAAGGAAGACTTTCCACAGCCCACCTGGCCAACCACTGCAACCAGAGAGCCATCCGGGATGGTAAGATTTATCCTAAAATTATAAGAAATTATACATTTGTTCAATAAAATTCAAACTTGTTTTTAAGTTGTTCTTAGGATCCATTCACATGTACAGAGTTTTTAGCTGGTTTTGATGCAGCACGCTTAACAAAAAGACAAAACATGTGGCATCAAAAACACACAGCTAAAAACATTCTACGTGCGTACGTTTCCCAGAGTCATTTATCCAAAGCACTGTACTCCACTTCCATCAGTCCCACAGATTTTGAATGAAATTCAATAATAATAATAATTTTTATTTATATAGTGCCAACAGATTCCGCAGCGCTTTACAATTTTAGGGGTAAATACATAGACATAAACCAGACATTACAGAGATATGAACATAGTTATCCATACATGAGGAGTGAGGGCCCTGCTCTATTCCCGCCTAACCCGCTACCTTTCTGATAACTCTCTTCATGACCCCCTTCAGTCTGGTTTCATGCTAAATCACTGTTTCAGTCAAACTGCAGTTGTGTCGTGAAAAGGAATCAGGGACATAAGAAACTTATTAACCCTGTGGATGTGACAGTTGTTTATCCAAGATCTAAACTAATTTCTGAGGTCATCTAAATGTTAGGCCAGGGTGACATATCTGAAATAACAGTGCAACTGGATGTGTGCTTTTGTCCACAGACAATATAACTAGAGATGCGCAAACTGGACGAGGATCGGGATCATATGAACCAGAATAGACTTTTGAATCTCGTTGTCTGCCCGCTCGATTGAGAAGGTGGATACAGCCCAAGGCCGCCTGGAAAACATTGATACAGCCTCTGACCTATGGCTGTATCCACCTTCTCCACGGAGCGGGCAGACAGTGGGATTCAAAAGTCTATCATTTGGGTACATATGAACCCTTACCTCTGTCTATTCACTCATTTCTACATATAACTGGATAGTAAAAAACTGGAAGTAGTACAGATCCAAAGATGGAATTTCTGCAGAGTAAGGGATCAGTGGTGTCAAACAACTAAGGGCCGTATTCCAAGGGCCGAGCAGGGCCCGATCAACTATGTAAACGAGCGCCGATCTGCTAGATCGCCGCTCGTTTACTAGGCCTATTCCACAGCCGATGATCGTTACCGATGTCCTTGCAGCATACATTACCTGCAGGGCTTCTCCTCTGCTCTGTCTTCCTCCCCGAGTCTCGCGCGCTCTAGCATGGCCTGTCAGCTGACAGGCCCCTCAGCCAATCACAGGCCACAGCGTTCCCGGCCTGTGATTGGCTGTGCGCTCAGTCAGCTGACAGGCCATTCTGAAGCTAGAGCGCGCGGGACACGGGAGGAAGACAGAGCAGAGGAGAAGCCCTGCAGGTAATGTATGCTGCTGCTTCTCAAATAGTCTGTCACCCGCCACGCACCGCTATTCCACCGTAGCAATGCGCGGTGGGGGGACGATGATTTTAGGTCTGGCCCTAAATGAACGATCAGCCAATGACACGATCGGCTGATCGTTCTCTCTATTCCACCGAGCGATAATCGTTCCTGTGGAATAGGGCCCTAAGACTAGCTGTTAATAAATGGGAAACCTCTATAAAAGAAACATGGTAATAAAGAATAGAAACAACCTTACTCTTTTAGTGTCGGAGGATCATTCTTGGACCAGGAGAAGGTGGCACTCCTCATGTCGATACAGCCATCAGCTAAGAGAGAGAAAAGCGTTTAAAGTCAGCTCTGAAAGTCTTTTTGAAATCACATAAAGCATGAATTACCATTTTGTTATGCAGTTACACACACATCTACAATAAAAATTATTTATAATGAAACTAAAAGAAAAAAAAGTAATGAAAAATCTGTATGTTATAAAGAGAGAACGCTTACAACTTCTTTGTGGCTCTCTTATAATGCTCTCTGGTTCCAGCTCCTCATGTGAAAGGAATACTCGGAGACGCTTCAGAGACACACTTGCCTGTGAGTAATAGCAAGTAATATGGTTATTACACTGCTCCCCTCTAACATTTATTAGGCAATCTGCAATTATTTGCATTCAAAAATACTTTCCCCAGCCCCCCCCCCCTCCTCTCTCTCATTCACTGCTCATTAATCAGGAAATCTAGACTCTCTTACATCAGTCGAGCCCTGTGCAACCTATGGAGAGGGGAGGAGGGAGATAAGTTGCCAGCAGAGAACAAAGGATTACACAGAGGGACCTGTGTGAAAGCCAGTATTCAGAGGTCAGTGCTGACTTCAGAGGAGATAGCCCGGTGATGTAGCTGTAAATTAACTCTTTGTTGTCCTGTTTTGGTGCCTCATCTCCCTCCACCCCTCCATAGAGAACAATAAAGACAGGGGGGAGAGCTTAAAACTGCTTTTTCATTATAAAAATGCATTTTTCGGCTAATCTAAGGCTTATCTGTCCAAGAACAGGGGCAAGTAGCTGAAATCCAGCACGTCCGACCCTTCTCTCCCCGGGCATCATCTGAAATAACTGGGAGTCCACCATGCACTTCAAACCATAGGCGGATTCAGCCAAAATTTGTCCACATTGTATGGGCGCCTTTAGAATACAGACCAACATTTACACAAAACAAATCAGCAATCCTATCCATCTCACCTGAACCATGCTGCTAATAACCATAGGCAGCATGTTTAGTGGAAATCGGAGGATATTAAATAAAGCCAAAGACACAAAAGCCTTTTCAGCGTCTAGAACATTGTTTTTATCGATAAGAACATAAACAGCAAAAGTCGACAAAGCAACCTGAAAGAATAAATGGGGGGAATAAAAAAAAAAAAAGTAAGATCACCATCTGAATGGTTACATTTCTTATCCCCATTTTCCCCTGTACAGCATGTAGAAAATCTAAGCTTTACTATGCCTTTTACTATACGTACAGAAATCCCTCTTCTTCACACATACATTCCACAGCAGGCTGCTGAACAGGATTCTGGGGGCAGACTTCGCCTTCCCTGCCTCCCGGCTCTGCTCTGTTCTGTTCCGCCTGTCTTCACTCATCCCTACACTAAAGTAAACATGAACCAGGCCCAAGTGTATTTTCCATTTACGATGTTCCACTTATAAACACCTGTGAATGGAACAATACATATTTTATCCTAACGTGGGCATAATATATTTGCTTCGCCAGAACAGCAGCTGTTATTTTCAGCTTTGGGGGAGAAGGGGAGACAAAAGGAGCACACATCCACCCTCAATATCTGCCCTACCATAAAAAGAGAAAGTCTGCGGAGGAGGATTAATACTGTCAGTGACCTATGAGTGGAGATTTATTTCACTTGTGAGTCTATATCATCTATGGGTCTAATCCACTGGTGTATGGGGGCAGAAACTAAAATGGCCCCCAGAATTTGGTGCTTATAGCCATTTACCAGTTTCACTTTAACCCTTTCATAACCACGGGTATATTGGACCTTAATGTCAAAGGAAATATTTTAACTTCCGAATGTTACATCCTACATGTATTATATATGCTGCAGATTTTATACTGCGGTCAATTATTCATTTACATGTATTTAGACAGCATAAAATCTGCAGCATACGCTACACATGAACATAAGAGAGCCATAGGGGGAAAACACCGATTGCTGTATCCATGTTTCCAAGGCAGCCCTAGGGATGCATCCATGTTTTCCAGGCAGTGGGATTCAATGGCCTAATGATCAGGTTCAGGTGACGTTACAGTAAGTTCCCTCATCTCTACTCAAGAGCATAGAGCTCATCACACAGGGATCCCTGTGTGGCAGTGGACAATGTGCTGCGTATATACAAAATAAGCTATACTTTACCTCTTTATGCTCCCCAGTGTCCTTCTGGTCTTTTATGCAACCGCCGCTGGCACTTCTCGCACGTCTCTGAAGTGACAGCAAATCACTGACCGAGACTGGACAGCGCCGTGGCCAGTGATTGGCTAAGCGGCCTGTCACTTCAGAGACTGCCTCAGAAGTGCCAGCAACAGCTGCATTGAAAATCCAGAGGGATACAATCTAATATGCTGAAATGTCCCTTTTGTGAATGGGCACTAAGGATGAAGGTACGTTTCTTGCCTTTATCCTTAGCGCCATTTCCATGTATTGTGTAGGTATATCCTCAGGCTAATACAATGGTTTGGAGCACTAGGGGCGGGATTGAAGACAACAATCAGACGATGATCAGTTTCTCAGCTGATCATTGCCTTTATTACACAGGCGGTCCACACGATGCACCAGATTATCGCTCCATGTAAAAGGGAACCTTATCCTTATAGGTTTACATCACTGTTTAGATCTCAAGTAACAAATGTCCAACAACTTACCAGAAAGGGTGCACAGACCCAGGTGAAGGTCCCTACAGCAGACAGGTAAGCAGACTTTTTCAGTACTTTCAGCTCCTCCTGTCGGATTCCCAGCACTTTTTCCTTAAAGGCTAGTTCCCAGGCATAGAGCTTTAGTACTTTGATGCCATTTAGTATTTCATTCATAAGTTTAATTCTGTTGTCTTTGCACTTCATCTGGACCACCTAGAGACAGAAGATAAACAATGTCAGGAACTAAACATAGCACTAGGTTTTCTCATAGTAACCATAAGGGGAAAGCGAAGGTAAAAAAGAGAAATCAAGATATAACAGGACAGGGACCCATGCTTCTAGTACAGCAAGAAGAGAGGCATTACTTTTATCACCATGACTGGCTGACACAAGAAGCATTGTGGTGACGCTACAGGAATAACAAAGACACTGGTCAGACTGCTGACACCCACCTGATATTTCTTTGTCTTCATTGCAATGACAGCATTTACAGGGACCAGAAGAATCATGACTGCAACCCCTGCCAGCACAGATGCACCAAGGTTCTAAAATAAGAGAACAAAGTAGATTTATAAAGTGCCTTGAAGGCAACATCAACATAAAAATTTATGTAGAAGAATGTCCCGGCGACTTAAAGGGTTTATTTTCCCTAACACTTTGTATGGCTGGACAATGCCCACACTTTACTACTAATATGCCAAAGCAGTTCACACTAGTCCTTAGACTGCCTTTTGCCATTTTGTTCATTTTTATACTTATTATCATTATCATTTTCCAATTTTATTTCAGAAGATATTTTTAGTCCATGTGACGTACAACCAGGCTACAGAGATTTTACAGTGATACATAAGCCACCATGGTTCTGACTTTAAGAAAGGAGAATAAAAACAACTTACCTGCCACAGTAAATACAAAGCAAATATAACTTGAAGTGGAGCCGACCAAATCATGTTTATATAGGTTGCCAGATCCATAAACCTCTGTGCATCTACAGACATCAAGTTAACTATTTCACCGATGGTAGATGTGCGACGTGCAGCATTACTGATTACTAGAGCCTAGAACGTTAAGGGTCCAGTCAGTTCACCACCAAATTGTAGCAGGGACACACAACAACAAAAAGGACAAAATACACAATATCATAACGTAACATGCTAAGGTTGTGAAAATACCTTGATGTTTTCACAATTACAGACAATCAATAGAATAGGCCATAAATGTGTTACTGGTGGGTATCAGACCCCATGGATATCAATAAACAGTAGTAGTGCTGCAGCTCTGCCTACTGAAGTGAGCTACAGTACCAGACACAGCCTCATGGGGGAAGTGAGATGCTGCAGGTACTGAAATAAAGGGGTCATGGAGCAGGTACTATTGCCTGGTTGTAGTCATGCACAATGTATCAGATTTATTATTCTAATTCAGTACTGCACAGGTAAACAGCTCAATACCAGGATTTCTGTGTGTTGATACCAAACATGTATAGAGCAGTTTGGGACTGAAAAATACAAATCCTTCTATTGATCTGTTTTCACCCACACGGTATCTCTCCCTCCTGTTGAAGCAAAAGTCAGAAATCATGGTGTGTGCACTGCCCTTTGCCTTCCTTGTTCTCTGCCTTTACTTTTCAGCGCCCCTGGCTACAAAAAGGAGAGGGTGGCCTCTACACAGAGTTCATATACAGCAGCAAAGGGCAAGGCCCCGGTGCCATATACCCAAGTGGTCCCTGGTTCAAAGGCTCCAGACATGTCAAACCTGGGCTTTGACTTAGCGGAGAAAGCCCAATCTGGGGATGAGATATTAAGACAGAAACATGGGACTGGCTGAGAGGACTGAAGAAGAGGGATAATCTCAGCTCCACAGGAAATGTGACTAGACATCCATTGGGGTATATGGGGGAAGTCATGAATTGAAGGGTATACAAGAGATGAGAAGGAGTATAAATCCTTCCGTGCAAAACAGACAACATCAACAACTTGGACTCATTTTATAATTTTTGTGTGTACCATGTAGGGATCAAGAAACATGATTTTACACTAAGTATCGGTCTCAAAGACCAAATTCTGTAATTGTGACAACCCCAATTGGTTGGGGTCCTAAGGTGGGGTAAGTAAGAAAGAGGTCAGGCTTCCACAATCCCACATCAGAGGTCTAACCCAAGGAAGGATATGCCATTAGTGTTAAAAGCTGTAAAAAACTGCTCTTGCTCAAGCCATACAATTCATTTGAATGGCTGCCACGTAATCTTGCAGGCCATGGCCTCCCGCATGAAAATCAATTGTTTGCCAGCAGCAATCTAAAATGGCCTGTCTCTTGACAACCTCTTCAAATCCAGAAAAAGCCCTTAAATCAGAAGGCTATATGCTCTAAGACTATTGTAAATGCAATCTATTGTCTCTAGGCAGATTGTAGGCAAGGAAGCCATAAGGAAAGTGATCTTCACAAAACTCCTCTACGTCTTATAATTGGAATGTTCCTATGGCTAAATGTACGTCTATCACTGAACAAAAGAAATGGCACACAGACTAGGGCATACTTTGCGATAGACAAGTCCAATTACGGCCGTCTTCAGTCTCATTCCCGTAACAAAGCAGATATGAAAATACTTGTGTAAGATGAGAGTCTGCAGACAGGCGCAGAGAAACAACAATGCTGTGTACAGGTATCCCTGCCAGTTCGGGGCGCTGGCATCACCGACAAACTTTATAAGTAACCTGCAAGAAAGATCAGAAACACAATTAAGATCAAGAAGTCAAAGCAATTGAGCTGTTAATAGAAACCAACATGGCTTTAGTAAGGATTACAAGAAGGTCGCTACCATCCCCACCTGCAGTGAATATCCTCCTTTTATCGTCTTGCACTCTTAGGCCCCGTTCACAGTGAGCAAAAACGCTCACTTCTTTGAGCGGAGAGCGACGGGAGCGGACACCCTCTCATTCACTCAAAGCAGGACACTGAGCATGGCAGGATACGTGGCGGAAAGCTCAGCCGCGGAATTCCACCGTTTTTGCTCAGTGTGAACTGGGCCTTCAGATCGAAATTCTGGGCAGATTAATTTCTTAATATTTCCTTATGACTGTTGCCACTCATTTCTTATAATACTGAGCTTCAGATCCCCTGCAGATACATACACCTAAAACATTGTAGCTGCCTGCAGGATCCACTAGAGGGGACTCCATCCCTTACAATATCAACAGAGGTTGTTTTTTTTTTTTCCATTCTTTTCTCTCCACTAAAATAAACAATTTAAATAATTATTAATTGTTTATCACTACTGCATTCAATAACCAATTAAATTTCAGTTTTTATTGTTAGTTTGTTTTTTTTTTAGGCCAATCTTTATCTTTAGATGGTCTAGTCTAAGTTTAGACACCTATTAGTTTGCTTATATCACTTTAAAATTATATATAAAAATGTTGACAAACACAGATGTAGTACAAGTCATGTAAGCCAACTTTTTTGCTTAAATTTGAATATCTCTGTAACAGACAAAACCTGAGTGAGCATTTCCTACATGCTGACAGAAGGGAGTACAAGTTTATTTTTCTCCCTAGGCTGAGCTGTTGTAAACATAGAAATCTATAGTAAGCCTCCTCTACAGGGGCAGGTGCATGCAGACCACTAAGAGAACTCTGGGAATCTGGAGCTCTCCGTCAGTTAGAGGCCCTATTACACAAAGCGATCAGCTGAATTTGGCCAATTATCATCCATTACGGCCAACATACGCGATACCAACGACCTTGATAGCAATGATCTGCTGCCATCGCTCCATGCAATAGGAAAAGCAGCAGCAGACCGTCGATCGTCCAGGGAATCCCTGCCCTCAGCTCCTCGCTCCCCAACCCACCTCCCCCTTTAAAGGGAACCTGTCACCGGAGACGCGGGCACAGAGCCCGCCCGCCCGCCCCCTCTCCCCCCCCCCCCGGGGGATTGCCCTTTCCGGCGAGTCCTGCTCCTGGAGCCGGTCCCGGGACGAAGATATCAGCGCCCAAAGCTGAGCGCGCTGCATGGATAAGTCCGATGCCCATAGAGAATGTCAGCTCCAGTCATTCTCTATTGGCATCGGACTCATCTCAGGTAATTTGCATACAGCGCGTGCACGGCTTCGGGTGCTGATATCTTAGTTCCGGGACCGGCTCCAGGAGAGGGACTCGCCGGAAAGGGTAAATATCAGGGGGCTGCACCGGGGGGGGGGGGGGAGGGGTGGAGGTCGGGCTCTGTGCCCGCGTTCCCGGTGACAGGTTCCCTTTAAGTTTTAACAGTGAGGAACACAAGTCATACACATCCATTTTAAAGCACCCTTGTATTGACATGACTGTTCTAAAGGTGCTTACTTTAATAAGCCTGGTCCACTAAACATCAATATATCATGAATTATTTTGAAGAAGAAGCTCATGAAAAAGTAAGGTCCAAAGGTTTTATATAAAGCTTTTAACAAGGATGATTCTGCATCTTTTGTAGCCGGCCTCACGATCAGAGCCTCCGCCTCCTCTCCAGTTTCATCTCCGGGCTCAGGTTGTTTGGTCTGCTTCTTAGGAGAATACACCATTTTCAATGGCAGTCTGTAACAGGAAAAAAGGGAGATTAGGTAACATCAGCTAAAAGCAAAACTAGAACTTGATAAAAAGGTTTGCAGCCTTAGAATATAAAGTGCCCTCATTCACCAACCGCAAATTAAGAACATGAAAATAGCAAGGAACTGAAAAACAGAAGCAGCCTGGTACCCAGTGCACATGAAATGGAAGTCACAGATTGCTAGTTTGAGCAAAAATCTGTTATTTTCCCAACTACTTCCTGCTGCCCTAATGGGGTGCAGGGGGCACGACAAGGTACATAGTACACTAAAAAGATGTGTTCTATGCAGATATCTGGGAATATACTAGAAATGTGGCTAATTCTTTTTTACTTATATTTTGAATCTTCATAAAAAAAAAAACATAGCCTCATGTACCCCTGTTTTTTACCATGTACCTTACGGCACCATCCATTAGCTGATGAGCGTAGATGAAGCTATTGAAGCCCTTTGTAAGGCCATATGGACAGGTCACACAACTACTTTAATTTCAACTTAAGATAGATGCCAAAATACTCATTTGGAAATCCACTGCATCAAAAGTGATGTATCTGCACTTCTCATTCTGATCATTCTTATTTAAATACACACTTTTTAGCTTTCAGGTATTCTTTTTCCCAGTTTCTGGCCAAGACTGGCACAACTTCGTTCGAAGTGTCTTCTTTGTTTAAAGACCATAAATCCTTGGCTTCCAGGGGACGCTTGTATCCCTGTACCATCATACTACAGAGAAAACAAAGAACAATAAAGAACATTGTCTTGTGAAAAACTCAAACACTGGCCTAAATACAATTACTTACATGTTATACTGTGTGGCTGTGACTGGTAAAAACTACATTTATCAGGGGGTGTTGTACTAACAAGTGGAAAACAATAACCACTGCCCAACTTAACTAAATGCTGAATGGGGCCTGGTATGGGATGCGGGGAGAGATGGGCAGAATGTTAAAGTGATACTGTCACCCATTTTCCTATGTGCTGTTGTTTTTCCCACATAGAAATAGATTATGTGAGGCAAGGGGGATGGATGGATGCTAAGCCCACCTCAGTGACACTGTCCAGCAGTGATAAATAGGGGTGACAGTATCACTTTAAGCCTCGGTCTACCCCTAGATTTGCAAGTGTGAAACATTAAGGGTGCCTTCACACCTACCGGATCCGCAGCGGGTCTCACTTCTGCGGATTCGTAGCGAGAACCGCTGCGAATCCGGTACCATTCACCCCTATGATAGCACATACTTGCATATATGTGCTTTAACCCCCCGCTGTCAGCCCATCCCCGGCGCATCCCCCACATCCCCGGCCGCATCCTGCAGCCCGCCGCCGAGAGCATACAGTACCTGCTCGGCGGCAGTGAGGCTCCCAGCTCTGGTCCCACTCAGCTGATCTGAGAGGTACTGCAGGATGCGGCCGGGGATGGGGGCTGCTGGATGCGGCCGGGATGGGCTGATGCGGCCGGGGATGGGGGATGCGGCGGGGCTGCGGACAGCAGGGGGTTAAAGTCCATATTCACAGCGAGATGTCAATCCCGCTGCGAGTATATGCTATCATAGGGGTGAATTGATACTGGATCCGCAGCTGATCTCGCTGCGAATCCGGGTGTAAAGGCACCCTAAAGCGGATCTGTCAGAAGGGAAACATTAGCCTAATATTACCATTCACCAGACCTCTGTAAGTATGGAGACTGCTTGTGTATGTAGGTACATTAACTCTCTTCCAGAAGGAAGAAAGGGATCTTATACTAGCCAAACCAGACGCTCCTCCAAAAGAATGAGACTATACTATGTAGCACTGCCTGGAAAATAGGTCTTCACTGAACAACTAGGACTGTACAATAAGAACCTGCACCCTCCTTACTGACCTGCTTAAAAAGCATCTCCCCTGCCAGCCAATATCCTGGTGTGTACTAATGCGAAAAACTACAGATCACTTACTCCTCCATTTAGAGGACACTGAATGACTGGTTTTATTCCTTCTGGGTAAGAGGGATTAATATACACAAAATAAACTTGACAATGGTTGGGATTTAGGCTTTTAGAGTATATTGTGTACAGTTACACTGTCTCACCTGCTGATCCACCAGAAAGTAATTTTAGACAGAAAAGAAGCACTTGATTCTGGACATGGATTCTAGGGAGGAACAAGAAATTATTAAAGACAATGTTAACCAAGCAGTCTTTATTAGGTCATGCTAGTAATAGTGACCAGTACAATGTCCAGGAACAGATGATTTCTTCCCCCAACACTTCTGTGCCTCTTTGTTTTTTACTTAGAGTCACTGTCGTGAAATTTTTTTTTTGCAGAAATCTATAGTCCAGGTGATTTTAAGAAACTTTGTGATTGGGTTTATTAGCCGAAAATTTTTTTTTTTTAATGAAAAAGCAGTTTGAAGCTCTCCCTGTCTTCATTGTTCTCCTATGGAGAAAAGGAAATAAACCACCAAAACAGGACAACAAAGAGTTAACCTACAAAAACATCACCGGCTATCTCCCCTGACAGTCAGCACTGACCTCTCTGACCTCTGAATACTCTGGGTGTGTGTGTAATCCTTTGTTCTCATCTCTCTGCTACCAGCTAACTCCCTCCTCCTCCTCCCATCTCTATAGAACAGACAGGGTTGTGTCTGATGCAACAAGTCACAATTTCCTGATATTTTGCAGTGGATGATAGAAAGGAGAGAAGGGGGGGGGGGGGGGGGGCTGGGAAAAGTCTTTTTAAATGCAGATAATAGCATATTTGTCTTATAAACCCAATAACAAAGTTTCTTAAAAATCGCCTGTACTATTGATTTCTGGGAAAAAAAAAATATATATCACGACAGTGACTCTTTAAATGGTCCTTTACACAGAATCAGCCATCATGAGCAGCACAGTGGCTCAGTGGTTAGCGCTGTAGCCTTGCAGTGCTGGGGTCCTGAGTTTGTATGTTCTCTCTGTGTTTGTGTGGGTTTCCTCCGGGTACTCAGTTTCCTCCCACATCCAAAAAATAAAAGCATTTATTATTATTATTATTATTATTATTTAGTACTACTTCCATGCTGCCTGAACTACAATTTATCAATATAAGTGTCTTCAGCCTGCCCTGTCAGCCTAGATTGATAGATCTCTCCTATATCCACACAGGGAGAGATCTATCAAATAAGACTGGTGTCATGGGAAGAGACCACTAGGGACCACCTGGGAGACTTGTTGAGATAGCAGGCAAACTGCTCTGTACTTACTGATACTTGAGTTTAATCTTGTTCTAGTTTTACCTTGTTTAGGCTTACTAATATAATAGGCGATAATACAACACCTTGTACTAAGATTAAGGCCTTTGGGTATCAGTTTTAGGAAAGTGGCCTCCTGTAGGAAGCGATCAGAGCTCTGCTTTCGTTTACTCAGCTGCACTAGGGAAAAAAATAAATAAAAAACACTTAAAATGGAAGTGGTCTGGCTGCTATGGGTGAATTAGGATATTTGTCATACATGAAGCCTAATGTGTGCAATGTTTGATCATTCTACTTCTTACAACCCTATTTACAATGTAAATAAAATACATATACATGCAACTTCTCCACCTGCATCTGCTCTACAGGACTTTAGCAGCTTTTACAGAATTAGAAGCGAATGTATGAGTATATTTCCTACAAAAGAGCAAAGAAAAAAAAAAAATCAGATATTCATGAAGAGGCTTTCCAATGTATGTTTATCTGATAAAAAAAATGATAGTCTACAGTCATGGCCAAATTTTTGAGAATGACACAAATATTATATTTTCACATGATCTGCTGCCCTCTGGTTTTTATTTGTGTTAGATGTTTTTATCACATACAGAAATAAAATTTCAATCATATTATGAGTAACAAAAGCTTATATTGACAGTTAGAATGAGTTAATGCAGCAAGTCAATATTTGCAGTGTTGACCCTTCTTCTTCAGGACCTCTGCAATTCTCCCTGGCATGCTCTCAATCAACTTCTGGACCAAATCCTGACTGATAGCAGTCCATTCTTGCATTTTGTCAGAATTTGTTGGTTTTTGTTTGTCCACCCGTCTCTTGATGATTGACCACAAGTTCTCAAATGGGATTAAGATCTGGGGAGTTTCCAGGCCATGGACCCAAAATCTCTATGTTTTGTTCCCTGAGCCATTTAGTTATCACCTTTGCTTTATGGCAAGGTGCTCCATCATGCTGGAAAATGCATTGTTGATCGCCAAACTGCTCTTGGACGGTTGGGAGAAGTTGCTCTTGAAGGACATTCTGGTACCGTTCTTTATTCATGGCTGTGTTTTTAGGCAAGACTGTGAGAGCTGATTCCCTTGGCTGAGAAGCAACCCCACGCATGAATGGTTTCAGGATGCTTTACAGTTGGCATGAGACAAGACTGGTGGTAGCGCTCACCTCGTCTTCTCCGAATAAGCTGTTTTCCAGATGTCCCAAACAATCGGAAAAGGGATTCATCAGAGAAAATGACTTTACCCCAGTCCTCAGCAGTCCACTCCCTGTACCTTTTGCAGGATATCAGTCTGTCCCTGATGTTTTTTTCTGGAGAGAAGTGGCTTCTTTGCTGCCCTCCTTGAGACCAGGCCTTGCTCCAAGAGTCTCCACCTCACAGTGCGTGCCTGAGCAAGCTCTGCACTGCTGGTAGCCCGATCCCGCAGCTGAAACTCTTGAGACGGTGCTGGCGCTTGCTGGTCTTTCTTGGGCACCCTAAAGCCTTTTTGGCAACAATGGAACCTCTCTCCTTGAAGTTCTTGATGATGCGATAGATTGTTGACTGAGGTGCAATTTCTAGCTGTGACACTTTTTTTTTTAAATATTCTTTTTTTATTATTTTCCATTTTTCCAAACAAATATCATAGACATGGCGAACCTACAGTTTCGCCTCCATTTATAACAAAGGATTCAGCAATCAAAACAGGACCCATAATGGAAACGTAGAGAATGCACTAAAAAGAGATGACGGTCCACCATCAGAACAAGCTTAGGGGTAACATCCCCAAAATAAATGTCCATAAAACAAACTATATCATACAAGACAAACCCCCCCATACCTCCCTCCTCCCCCGTGCCCACGTCCAGCCTCTTAGAACTCCCGGCTCCTCTCGGTTAGGTCTCGGTCACCTCAGGTTCCACTAAATTTTCAGCCTCCCCAACGTGCCGGCTATATCGCTGCGCATATACCAGACACAGTGTCTTTAAAAGGTGTCATGACATGTACTATTTCATCCCTGGAGAGAAATGATAAAATAAAAGTTTTCCACTTTTTTAAGAACCCTTTTATCAGTTTGTCTTTAGATCTGCACACCTCCATTTGGTCCCATATCATGTACTGTTTCACTTGTGCCACCACATCCCTAGAGGATGGCATTTGCTGTTCCAACCATCGCGCTAAAAGGCACCGTTTTGCCACCAGTACAAAGACATGAATTAACCTGGTCACCCCTCAGTCCTCAGGCAGCACATGGAGTGCCAGGAATGAAGGCTCCAACGGAATGGAGATATGTAATTTTTCCCTCATCAAGTCCTTCAAATTTAGCCAAAAGAGTCTTGAGAACGGACAGGTGACCAGTTCATGTAGAAGATCAGTGCTTTTTTCATTACATTTTGGGCACGCTTCTATCCTGTCGGGATGGTCAGGGGTTCTCGGGAAAGAAAAGCCGTAGGAGGCATGATGCATGATTTTGAACTGAGTTTCTCTCCACGCCTCGCTCACCACTGCTTTGCACACCGCCGACCATCCCTCTAGGACAGGCTTACAGAGGTCCGTTTTGACCAACTTGGTTTCCCAGTATTTAAAGATACCCTGCGCAAACGGTTTAGAGGAGGACCTCCTTAATATCCAGTAGATGTGGGACAAAGAATGGACGGGTTTTCAGTTTGTGTCAGCTCCTGTAGGAAATGACATTGGAACAGCGGGGCTACATTCGACAATCTTTTTCTAAGGAAACCCATAATTTGGTTATACAGTAGAAAATGGCCCTTTCCCAATCCATATCTGTCCCCCATCTCTGGAAAGGTCAAGTATCTGTGTTCAGTTGGATGCAATAAATGTTGGACAGTCAGAATGTTCTTACTCTTCCATTCAGTATGGAATGTGTTGAGAACTTCAGCACGAAGTTCTGGGTGTGACCACAGAGGCATCATCGTACCAATCAGAAAGGATATGCCCGCGCCCCTAAGGCACGCTCTCCATGCCAATATAGAGTCCCGAAGCAGGACATTACGCTTGACCGACCCCGGAATCGCAGAGAATTTAGTAAATAGAATGGCCGGTAAGGACCAGGGGGCAGCCATAGTCGCCTCCAACCCGACATTAGAGTACGGTCCTCCCCCTCGCACCCAATCCACCCCATGGCGTAGTAGGCATGCTAAGTTATACGATCTGACATCGGGAAAGTTGAGGCCCCCTTGGTCTCGAAAAAGCATCAGTTTCTTCAAGGCTATACGTGGCCGTTTGCCTCTCCATAGGAAATTTATGAAGGCTGAATTTAATTTGTTAATATCCTTATGACGCAGAAGTACGGGGAGGGTCTGCATTGGGTAAAGCAGCCTAGAAAAGGCTAACATTTTCAGCAAATGGCATCGAGCCATTATGGGGAGGGGAAGTTTTTTCCACCTGTCCATATCCTGTAGGATGGACTGAAAAAGGGGAGGATAGTTTAGACTATATATCTGTCCCGGCTGGGGGCATAAATGAATCCCCAAATACCATATCTGCGATCTTTTAACAGTCACTGGGATGTCAAAATGTCCTCCAGGGGTTTTGGATAAATCATGTAGAACGTTCTTCCCCACATTCACCCGGAAGCCAGATCGGATTCCGAAGTCGGCCAAGCATTCAAATACCACCTTCAAGTCCCTATGGGGGGGTTTCTAAAAACAGCAGGAGATCGTCCGCAAAAAAGGCGAGTTTGACCAGTATGGCCCCCACCCTTATGCCCTCAATGCCACTATGCTGAGCCAATACTCTAGACAACGGCACCATCCTTCTTTTAAAGTGTCCAGTGGTGTCATTCTTACTTCATCATGACAGATTGATCTCCAGCCCTGTCCTCATCAACACCCACACCTGTGTTAATGGAGCAATCACTGAAACAATGTTGGCTGGTCCTTTTAAGGCAGGGCTGCAATGATGTTGAAATGTGTTTTGGGGAATAAAGTTCATTTTCTAGGCAAATATTGACTTTGCAGGTAATTGCTGTTAAGCTGATCACTCTTTATAACATTCTGAAGTATATGCAAATTGCCATTTTAAAAACTGAAGCAGCAGACTTTGGAAAAATTAATATTTTAATCATTCTCAAAACTTTTGGTCATGACTGTATTATCAGGTTGCTTAGCTGCTCTGTAACTTCTATACAGTCTAGTAGAAGAGCCCACATATGTGCAGTCACTTCTCCATTTATTCTTCCTCTTTGCCAGCTGCCATGGCTTGCGAAACATGAGTGAGAGGACCTCTGGAATCATAACCCATCACACATTTATGGTCTACACCTCTGCAATCCCTTACTGTCCCATCATGTACATTAACTTTGCATGTGCAATCATCTGCAGTTGCTGGCTGTACTACATAGAGGTCATCTCTGCTGACAGCCAATGAGGCTTAGTAGAGTCCCTGAACTGTTCTGACAGAGCTGAGACCTCTCTGCACTAACCACTCAGGCAGCCAGATTCTAGACTGGGTCCACACACAGTATTAAGGAAAATTACATTGTAAAGTTCTTTACCATAAACCTGCCTTCCAGCAGTCACACTGCTCCAGCCCTTTGGAAGGGGGCCGTCGGCTCTCCTGACACGTCTATAAATACTTGCATTCCACATAAAACATTCCTGGGGCCTATATTCATTCAACTATTTTCCTTGTGTTATTCCTCCTAAAAATGTATACCTAAACTGGGCGTTTTAAACATTGTTAACAGTGTTAATGAACCCTGTACTGACAAGGGAGATTGTAATGCAGAGTTTATTTTAACGTTTCCAGGAGGGCTAACAGAGGAACGGCATAATTCATTGTTTTAGGAACATCATTTGCACTGTAACTTTAGAGGGAATGCAAGCCAGACATATCAGGGGAGCCCTCTAAATATTTTGAAATGAGTTTTACTCTTGTGAAACCTAGTGTAACATGTTGCACTTAACAAATCTATGCTGTCTATCCTTTAGGGCTGGCTTACAGCTGTATCTGTGGTGCAATATACAATTTTGGTATGAATTGATAAAACATTATATGCACTGGTAACACTACCCGTCATCTTCTGTACATGAAAGGAAAATCCTGTACCATTCAAAATACAAGAGTATCAGGCCTCAAAAGGAATGAGTAAGATCATGGCTAGCGGGGTTAGCCGTAGGGTGCAGAAAATGATTGAAAGCTCTGAAGAGGACCTGCTGCAACAGATGGCCGTGCATGCTTAGCATGCTAAAACTATGAAACTAGGAGAAACTATACAAGTACAGGAAACTGGAAACTATGGAGAAACAGGTTTAGTGATATGCAATATCAGCAACATCTGCATACTGTACACCCACAAACAGAACTGTAACGGAAAGGTTATTCTGATCCCACAAGTGATGTTACAGGTCACAACCAGGTATCAGACATTACACACAAGGCCACAGCATAGCACTATCCTTTGTAATTGTATATAATTAGCTTTTGGTTACATTAGTGCTCCCTCCCAGCACATGGCTTCAGCAGCATGCTGTGTGGATAGAAGACTACAATTCCCTTCATGTATTGCTAACATCACTACAGTCATCTTCTCATCTGCCAATCTCTACCTTCTCCCTCTTTGCCAAGCTGTTTACATTAGCTCATAGTTCCCATCTGTTGTTTCCTAAACAGCTCAACTTCCTATATCCCCTGGTGCGACTACTGGTGTTACTACTGAGCATGTGCGACCAGCAAGCTGAACTACAGGTCATATCCCTGGCTGACGATCTATAAACAATAATGAGCGACTATGGAGGAAACTACTGAAGAGCTTGAAATAGTATATACTGAACACTTTTACTTTGTATTGTACACTTTATGTTTTGTATACCAGAATACTCCTCCAAGGGTGACTTCACATACAGCATATTTGCTGCAGAAATTTCTTGAACTGTCCTGTACATCTTACTTAATATTAAGTATAATCAACATTAAAAAAAAATGAGAATCTTATTCTGCATAGACGTAGTACAAATCAGTAAGATTACAGGATCACTTACAGGATCATTGACTCTTTCAGAGAAGAGAGGTGGCTGATCAGGGAAGGCGGCCAGTACCATCTCCACCAACACCAACAGAAAATATATGTAGAATGTGACATCCCGGAACCCATCTATCCTGGCACCCTGCAGGAATCAAACAGGACACATTTAGGGACAAATACATGGTATAATATGTAACAGGCCCTCTATAACAAGACACAGCTGGGCTATAAAGCTGGGCAGATTGCTAACATTCTCTATTCTTTTGAAGTGACTTTAGTTAAAATTTTGATCAAAGGGTTTCCAGCAAGGAAATAGGGGCATGAAAATGAAATTCCATATTTTAGGTTGGGATCATACTTTGGGGTGATGGTGCAGATGGAGAACAGCTCAACACTAGAGTAGAGGGAAAACTACTGAAAAAAAGTTAAAATTGATTTAACTTCCTAAAAAAAAAAAGTACCCACCAATTTTATATACATAAAAAAATAAAATAGTCGCTTCTTTAATTTCTGCCAATATATAGCATTATGGCTTATTGCTGCTGATCACTGACACTAGGAAAATTGATAACAGGCTGTTAATAAAGACCAATGGGGGACAGAGGAACATGTGTTGGACTGGCAGGGGAGATGGAAGAGGAGAGTTTATTTTTTCCCCAATGTCCCTAATTCTAAGTCTAATGAGGAGGGGGAAGGAGAAACATTTCCAATGAAGGGAGATAAGGAACTTGGCAGCAGTAAGGACGTGGAGGAGCGTTCTGGTGACACTTTTTCCTACACCCCTGTGGGGGTGGACGTTTAAATTGAGGTGGAGTAGTGGAGTAATGTCAGGAGGATGTGAATGTCTAGGACTTTCTTGACTGTGGATTGAACCATTGTCCAGTATGAGGTGATCAGTGGACAGTTCCAGAAGATACACCCCTCGATAAAGGCTATCTGCTGGAATGTGCATTGGGGCAGGGGTCACGTCTGGACCTTTACACTCCTTACTGGTTTACAAGTATACTTTCCTATACTTTATGTATGTTTTGCACATGGTTTTTTTTTAGCTTATCTTCCTGTAACCATGCTTCTATGTATTTACCTGTATACTATGATGCCATGAATGTGCACCTTATGCGATATGATACCTGCACCATAGTAGTGGGTTCATAGTCGATCCGCAATGGTGGACAGATTTGTGGATGTGTGAATGCAGCCTTACTGTACTTATTCCACTGATCAATAAATGCACAACTACATGACATACAACATATTTACTGAACCAGATACATACCGGTTTTAAGGCATGGAGAACTTTGGACCTGAATATTATTATGGCACAAAGCAGAGCTATGATCCAGAAGTTTAACAATACACCTGAAGACTGCTCTCCTTTTATTCGCTCATATTGAATTAAAAAAGTAGCTAGCAGCTGAAAAACAGGAGGAGAGAAGTTATTACATACTGTATAAGATGCCTGCCATCCAGCACACTACAAATAGGCATTAGCCAGACTTTCCTTACCATAGTTATACCCAGCACAGTGGGGCTTACAACATAAACTGGAGCTCGATAAAGACTTTGACTCCTTTCCCAGAAGGAGTAGAAGAGATCTGCCCAGCAGACCAGCCATAACAAGAACCCTATAGCCTGCAAAGAAAAAAATAAAAACTTAAGAGGAAAGAAAGTAATGCCACTTAACCTAGTTAATAACAAAGATCTACAAATTAATTGGGCGTAGCACATCACCTTCTTTTTCACAGAATCTAAAGACATTGAGAAGAAGGTTACTGCTTACAGCTGTACAGGTCAATACCAGTGTTGTTTCTTATGTTGTTTCCTCTAATGCAGTGATTTTCAACCAGTGTGCCGTGGCACACTAGTGTGCCGCGACACATGGTCGGGTGTGCCGCGGGGAAAGTTCCCCAAACTATGGTGCCCCTGTGAAACAGGAGAAAACAAGGGGGGAGAGAAACAGCGGAGAGAAGCAGGGGGGAGATAAGTTTGGTGGAGAGAAGCAGGGGGGAGAGAAGCATGGTGGAGAGAAGCACAGGAGAGAAGCATGGGGGAGAGAAGCATGGGGGAGAGAAGCACAGGAGAGAAGCACAGGAGAGAAGCAGGGGGGAGAGAAGCACAGGAGAGAAGCAGGGGGGAGAAGTATAGTGGAGAGAAGCACAGGAGAGAAGTAGGGGGGAGAAGTATGGTGGAGAGAAGCACAGGAGAGAAGCAGGGGGAGAAGTATGGTGGAGAGAAGCACAGGAGAGAAGTAGGGGGGAGAAGTAGGGGGGAGAAGTATGGTGGAGAGAAGCACAGGAGAGAAGCACAGGGGGGGGGAAGAAAACAGGCCCAGGTTTCACACTGAGTGAGTATAAATACATTTATGGTGCATTCACACCTACAGGATCTGCAGCTGATTTTCTACAGCAGATTTCATTTAAATAACTGAACACAGCATCAAATCTGCTGCAGATCCTGTAGGTGTGAACGCACCCTTAGAATCTATATTATTAACTATATGTATAATATGTACTGCTTTCGTGTCATTTTGTGCCATTTTGGTTGGTGGTGTGCCCCGGGATTTTTTAAGTATAAAAAGTGTGCCGCGGCTCAAAAAAGGTTGAAAATCACTGCTCTAATGGTTGGTGAACAATTAGTAGTGAAGCCTAATGGAGCTGTAATGGCTTTATGTCAGTGAGGGAGAAGTAGACTGCTGGGAACGTGTCCCCAGAGAAGGTCACTGTGCTCATCCTGAGCTGGGAGGGCTTCTCCAGCACGGGAACCAAACTAATGTATTAGGGAAATGCATTATCTGCAAGGAATTCTGAGTAGTGGTAGGAAAGTAAATATCACACTTACAGTCCTGTTATTGGACACACTAAGCACCCGAGGGCCTCTGCCCATGGCTGCAGTGGGGGCTGCAGCACTCACACCCAATTTGTCTGCTGCAATTAGAGCAAGGAGAGACATGGCAGCCTTCATATATCGGTCTCTGATTTCCAAACATAGAAAAATGCTTTTAGGGTCTGGTGCAAAGCATCAAAGAGGCAATCCCAAGCTCTTGATGTGTTGAGAGCTGTAGCACCTCCTCAATCCTCTTTCCATCCCTGCTTACAAAACTGGTTTCTGCACCATGGATGTAGACTGCGAACAGGTGGAAGATTTGGAAGCAACTCCCAGCTTCCAGCAGGCTGTCAATCAAACCGGGATGGTAATGGTCAGGGCAGAAAGGAGGTGTGCAGCTAGCTGTAACTTCCGAAGCTTGGGAATGTCTCAGACGCTTTGCACCACAGAATGAAAGCATTTTTCTATCTTCTGGCAGCACAGACGGATACATGAAAGATACCATGTGTCTCCTTGCCCAAACAGCTATATAAAAACAGTACCCACAGCTAGAAACAGAAACTGCAACTGACAGATCTCTTTACATGAAGGGAAGGTGGGGGATGTAACATTTTTCCCTTCAGTTCAATTCACATAAATCAAAAAGTTTTTGAGAATTTATACTTTCATCCCAATTGAAGACATGGACTGATGAGAACCTTGGGAGATAATCCAATCTGCAACTCAGGGCACAAAGGGTAAAAAATAATGCAATGTATTTACAAAGCTTCTCATCTTTTCTACTTAGAAAAGGGGAACAAATTTGGGAGCCACTACGACATATATACTCTTAGTACTGAATAAAGCACAAATTTAAAGGAAATTTGTCACTGGGTTAATGCCACCTTAAATAAGAGCAGCTTAAACTAGTGACAGAAGTGCTGAACTGTTCAGTGTATTACTTACATCATTCTGTTCAGCCGTTCTCCTAATATGCAGGAGAATGGGTTTCATGCTGCACCCTCCCACCCCTACCCGCTGATTGACAGTTAACCACTTATACATTGCATGGATAGATAACTGCCAATCAGCAGCTGGTGGGCGGAGTTTTCTGCTTCTCATGAATATTGAGGACTACCTGGCTCACGCACATAAATGGAGAGGACTACTTGTTGTCCATGTTATTCAGGAGGAAATCTCTGGATCAGCTGCACAAAACAATGTAAGTGATACATCATTCTGTAAAGCTTCTCTGTCACTAGTTTATGCTACCCTAAAATAGGACACAATTAACCTACTGACAGAGTCTCTAAGTGGTGGCATACTCTTTCTAGGCACAATGGCTACAAGGCTTCTTGGGTTTTTCACTCCTAAAAAAGGTGGACATAAGGCTTTGGGTGCTTTCATCTACATAAATATGTGTTACCTCCAATACATACTAGTGTAGGATCCATATGGTATGGCAAAAATATTAAGAATCTGAAAACAGATGGAGCTTTGGAGCATTACGTGACTTTCTTTCTGGAAAATGTGAGGCTTTCAGCTCCCACCCAAGATAGGTCTTTATCAGAAAACAGATTTCCGTGGAAATCCCAAGTTAAGATTAATGATGAAAAAACTGGAAACTTGTGAATAATGTTTGCTTTGTTTTGCATGTTTAGGAGATCAGAAGTAAACTTGGCTGACTCACACCACACAAGAGGATTTGGAGACAAATGAAAGAAAAAAAGTCACAATGGGCTTAAAATCTACAACCAAACAAAATACAAGTCTTTGAGATGACAGTCCACATGCCACGCTTATAAAAGATACATTATTAATAGAGATCTAGCAAGTATCTAAGAGTAGCAGATGCCACCCCAGAGACATAGGGACTTACAGTTTTGGCCTTATTGAGATGTGACATTCGGATGTAGCCCTGGTCATTGCGCTGGAGGTATAAAAAATAGATAGGGAAGCAGAACCAGAGGTAGATGCATGGAATCCATACCAGGACTGTATTCTGGAAGCACTTGGTGAAGTCTGGGTTCTCTGTATACCAGGTAATATTTGCATCCTATATTAAAAATAAAAAAAAATTATTATTAATTTTCTTTTTTGGTAACAAAATGGATTTTATATCACAGCACTGCCAAGTAATATACCGTAAGTGAGCCACATTATTAATGAAGTAAAGTCACTCAGTAAGGTAGGGGGTCCCTGCTTAGGCAGTGATGTTCTAGAACAAGAACCTATAATGTGAACACCAGGATTACATATTCCTTTAATAGGGGATACATCTTTGCCAATGGAGATCAAGTGACCTAAATACTATGACAGCTCAACCAATGGTTCAAATTATACTTTGCATTCATTGTACAGAAACGTAGCACAGATTTCAATTCCATGGGCTGCTCACTTTTAGTACTATTAGTAATACACCCAAAAGAAAATGGTTTTACCACTTCTTCTTGTGCAAACTTTTAGATGCAACAAAAGAAGAGTAAAGGCCCCTATACACCTCACACTTTTGTCGGTATAAGGTGCATGGGGCTCCCCCAACAGATGATGGTGGTGGAGATAGACATGAATCAGACATGACTGAAAATTAGTCTCCGGGTCCCAGGTCACTGACAGCTCACACAGCCAATCACTGGCTGTAGCAAGACAGCACAGCAGAGTGGGCTATCAGTGAGCTGGGACCCAAAGTCTGAAGCAGGAGCGCACCAGGGGATCGCGGGCAGGTAAGGAATGGCAATTATTTTTAACCCCACAGCAGTTAAATAGTTAAAGGCTGTTACTACATTCTCATAATGGAATGAGAAACTGCTGTGACAGTGCAGGGCCATAGACTATAATGGCATGGAGTATTGCAGCAGATATGCTGTAAAACTCACAGTTTGAAATCTGCTGCAAACTAGGTAAGTGTGAATACATCCTAAGGCTATGTTCACACTACGTAAAAATGGGCAACAACGGACGTACTTTGTGGGAAGTGCAACATAGCCTGTTGATCTATGGGATCCCGGCCGGAGCGTATACACATTGTATACGCTCTGGCCGGGATCCCGTGCGGCTCCACAAACAACCGACATGTCAGTTATCTGCGGCCGCAATTCAATGAATTGCAGCCGTAGGAAACCCTGTCAGTTCACACAATGAAGCGAGCGGCTCCGGACGCTTGCTTCATTGTGTGCTGTGGGAGGTTCTGATGTGGGCCGGTGCTGATGTGCCCGCATCAGAACGCTGCAGCTGCAAAGATCATCCGGCTGTTACTTAATTACCGGCCGAGATGATCCGGGCAAAAAGAGACCGTTCCGTGACCCGGCCGGGGTCACGGAACGGCCGGTCTCTTACTGTGTGGGAACATAGCCTAAGGGTGGCCATGAACCTTCATAAACTGATGGCGAAACGACCAGCTGTCAGTCATCTCTCCCATCGTCTGCCTGTCCTCCCCATACATAGGAATGCTTGGCACAGCTGAGACGTTCAAACCCACTATTTAGCAACAAAAGTATAGTGTGTATGTGGACTTTTAGTTGAGAGGGCAGGGTTACAACTATATAGATAACAGAAGGCAATAGGTGAAAGTTACAGCTCACCTCCTTCCATTCATTGCACAATGACCTCTACACAGGTCTTAGAGCATACACACAACACTCCCCCGAATAACTAATCTAATCTACAGTAAAAGTGTTAAAAGGGGCTCTCTCCATTGGGGTAGGTGTAAAAATAATAAAGCAGCATTATTCACCTACCCCTTACACCCCCAACCTCAAATAGAAATAGACCCATCTCAATCAATGATTATGTATGGTATGGGGTAGTTCCTGTGGGCAAAATGTGACACCAGGAACCAGACAACCTCTTTAATAGCAACTTTGATTGTAGTATTCTTTGGGGGCAGCCATTCCATAAAACTAAATGCAGATTAAGCATATGTGCACACACTGTAGACGACCAGCCGAACAGTGACCTGGCCAGGTCACGGAACGGCCAGTCTCTGAAAAGATCCTGGCCAGTACTGCAGTTAAGCCGGATGTTCTGTAGCGCCGCAGAGTTCTAATGCAGGAGCATCAGTGTGCGCCCGCATCAGAACTCCCCGCTGCACACTATGGAGTGTGCGGCCGGATCCGCTTGCTCCATAGCGTGAACGGACAGGGTTTTCTGCGGCCGCTATTCAAAGAACAGCGGCCACAGAAAACTGACATGTCAGTTGTTTGCAGGGCCACTAGGGATCCCGGCAGGAGCATATACCATGTATATACACTCCGGCCGGGATCACATAGACAGCAAGGCAACATGCATTTCCGTAATCATCACGGCCGCTGTACAACAGCCGTGGTTTTACAAAAATATACGTTGTGTGAACATAGCCTAAAAAAAGTTTCAGAATGAACTATATGTTTATCATAGAAAACCCTGATGTAATCTCTTGGTGTATCATGATCATGGGTGTAGACCAGCGGAAAAAGACAAGTGAGCGCAGTTTAGTGTAGTAGATTTTCCACAGATGGGAGGGGTGGGTTCTGCTATCTAGCAATAGGACACTCACTTCTCCCCCTTAGAAAGCACACAGTCACCGCTTTAATAGTAGGTGTAAATCCCAGGGGTCTGGCCCATGTCCAGGCACTTACAGAGCAGTTAATTCACAGCGTTCAGCATTGTGTATACACAACAAAGCACAGAGGGTTTCATAGGAGACACAGACTGAGGAGAGGGCAGCGAGTGCTTAGGATTTGCTTAGTCATGCTGTGTCAAGTCATCATGCACAGCGTACGCCATGAGGGCTCTGGAGGGGAAGAAGGGCATTCCTTCATGAAGATTACCGGCTATTACATAGCAAAAACCTTTACATATATACAAAGTAAGCGTTCAGTGTTTTGTTTTATGCATTTTTGGTGAATTTTTTTTTCAAATTCTTTAAGTCAATGGTTAAGCTCCGAGCAGCTTCAGTACATAGCAGAGAACAAGCCAAGCCAGAATTTCTTCAGAAGGAGATTGAAGATAAGAATTACTTACAATTAGTGTTCTAGAAAAACATACATGATGTGTACGGTGATTCAGCGCAGACGGAGGAAAAACCCCAGAGCAGCCATCTACAGATGGATCTCCTCTCTTTCTGGGGGAGTTCTGACCTGGTTTATTCCCAGACCCATGCTGAAGCTTCTTGGAGGATCATACCGCTAATAGGTGGCCCCAAAGAACTACTTTGCATATTTTCCTGTCATGCTTTACACACTAAAAATCTTTTTTTTCTCTTTTAAATCACAAAAAATTTAATAATTGAGGCCCATAGGAGAAGAATGAATCAAGCTGCCTGAACCCCCACCCACACAAAAATGTGTCATTTTTCTGGAAAACGCTACATGGCCCAAGACCATGGCCCAAGTTCTGTCCGCTCTTATGACTCTCAAATTTCTATTTAAGAAAAACACACAAAACAAAAACAAAAAAAAACACATTACTAGTTGATTCCAACAATATTTTTATACATAAAATTCCCACACAGCTTTTATGGGGGTTTTCTGATCTCCAGGAGAGAAGGGGGGAAAAAAACTGGCAAAAATTATCTTGCCTTTCTTGACTTAAGTTTTTGAGACAAATCAAAGGATTCCATTGAACTCTATGGGAGAAATAGGTCACAGTTTGCAGGGGGAAAAATGCCAAACCCTCACTATGCTGCATTTTGGAAAAACTGCCACAGAGCCAAAAAAATAATAATCATGCCAGAAGAGAAAAAGGCCACAGGGAAAAAAAAAAAATGATATGTCAGCTCATGAAGTTCCATTGACTCCCAGCTAACATCTGGCTGCGGAGCTTTTGCAAAAACTTAAAAGGGTTGGCCACTTTATAGTAAAATAGTTCAGTGTGAAGTATAAGTGAGTGTACTGTTCTTACTGACAGCAGCTCCCTGTGTACCTCAGAGGTAAAATCAGACACCGCTACTCCAGCCTGTGCTGTCCTGCTCTGTGGTGAGTCTGTCCATAAGATGGCTGACATGGAGGAGCATATGACCATGCCCCCGCCCCCTAGTGCCTACCTCTGAGCCACTGAAGACACTAAAGGCGGGGCATGGTCACATGCTCCTCCATGTCGACCATCTTATGGACACAATCATCACAGAGCAGGACAGCACAGGTTGGAGGACAGGAGTCTGATTTTAGCTCTATGAGGTACACAGGGAGCTGCTGCCAGTAAGGGCCGTGAATACACTTACTTATACTTCACGCAAAACTATTTTACTATTGTTGTGGCAAACACCATCAAGGCAGTGTGAAACCCCAACTGCAAAAATAAACTGGTACACAACAATATAGATCACTGCATACCTACACCAGAACCATTGTTTTCAATGCACTGAGCATAGTCTAGAAGTGACTGTGTTTGGTAAGCACATACAGAATGTTTGTGGGACACAATAACACAGGCAGTACTCATACAGAAAATACATTGGTTGCTGACCGCTAATACTGGATGCATAGCTACTCCCAGCTATCTATATAGTTAGAAAAAATGCTCCAGGATCTGAGGTACAAATAATACACATACTTTGTTCGTATCATAGTTGGGAGGACTTGCTGTTGTCTTTAAAGTAGAACTGGTAGAATTTTTTTTTCATTGTCTAGACAACTGTTCTGCAAATATATAGCAGATCCTGGAGTGACCTCCGGTAGGTTACAGGGGTCTGTAGAAGGCAGAGGTGACTATCTGTAGTAACAATAGGGTAGTATTACTAAGCACGTAAGTGCAAAAGAGCCCGTTTCCTCAGGGAGAAGGTGCTTTCAAGATCGCTGCCAATATGGAAACTGAAGGAAAGATGGAAATGGTAAGAAACACTGAAAACAAGAATTACAAGCCATTTAATTAAGACTACCATACTGGGATTACTAAAGCAGAAAACAAAATGCTTATTTTAGGAGTGCTGCTTTATGTAGGTTTTGTGTAACTCCCATCTATATTTAGGTAGACAGAGCACAGAAACGGACTGCCCTGTAAACAGATCTCACTACAGGGGTGGCTCCAGTACAACAACAACAACTTAGGAAGAGCTGCACACAAATAAAGTAAAACCAACTGGGGAATAAATAATCAGAAAAAAATAATAAAACTATACATACATATTATATATATACACATACACACACACGCACACATACATACACACACACCTTTCTAGTTACTTCCCCCACCACAAGGGCCCCATAATGAACTCCATGAACTCTGCAGGGTAATCTCCAGGACTTTCGGAGAAGAGGCCCACTTCCTTTCTACAGGGTACCAGGGTTTCAGCCTTCACATATGTCCCGTCACATGAGATGCCAGTCATCCGTGAAATGGAGATAAAAGGGATGTATTTATAGTGTTTGACTATGAGCTTTGAGAACCATTGAATACATGACTACATACACATGACAACTTCTCTAATGTGCAATGTAGTAGCAAAAAGACCTCAGATGCTGCATAATGCAGATATTATAGGCAGGGTCCAATTCTGGCTGGGTGGCAGTAGTTCTTCAGCTGGCTATGGGCCTGTTTATGATTAACTCAAGCTGCCATTTTGACCTATGGGGTTTTCCAAGAAGAGAGTTAGGGTGGTATTACACGAAGCGATTATCGTTCGAATAATCGTTCAATCGGTCGTATTTGAACGATTATCTTTAAGTGTAATAGTAGACAACGATTAAACGACGAACGATTGGTCGCTGGTCGTTTAATAGGTTTTGAATCTATTTTTATCGTTTGTCTTTTACACATCGTTCGCACATCGTTCGTTTGAATAAGATGTCGTTAGCCGTTCCCTGTTCATTCGCAAATTGAAAGGGGAGTGTTCTTGAATTTTGTTGCTCCAATGTAACCGATAATCTTTCCGTGTAGTAAAACGAACGATTATTAGGCAACCGCTATTGCGATCGTTGGAGATCGTTTATCGTTAATCGTTAATTGAAAAAAATCGCTTCGTGTAATACCACCCTTAAATGTCAGGGAACCTGCCCCAGCCCAGCGCTGATGCTTCCCACTGGCCTTTGTTTATTACCATTGTAGATTGTGATTACTGCACTTAGGTGATCCAGACATGAACACCACACCAGCAGAGGCATGGGACTGGCTGCAGGCATCATGATGTAGATGTATGGCACTGTGGGAAACACCAGCAGGGACCACAGGGGTAGCAACACTGGACCACTGGGAATTATACAGGCCAGTATAACATTTTCTGCATCTACATCCAGTTACTGAACACTTACAGATCATTTCATAATTGATATTTGTAAATTGCATAACCCAGACGCCCCCTCCGCCATGTTACAGGCCAGGATAGATGTGAAGTTAGGTCACAGCACCCCTTAGTAGTCTTCTCCATTCACTGCCTTCATTACTTTGTATGTACTAATGCTGGATATGTTGCACTATTTTAGACGCCTACTTTTGTTTCATCTTATAACCTTATGTGTCTCTGAGGCAGCTACAAGTGACAAATAGGCAGTATGGCATGTTAAAGGGGACGTGGCCTAAACGAACTGGTCAGTAATTGTATTTACCAGTTAAATGTTTGAACCAGTATTTGGATTTTGGTCACCTCCCTGATATCAGGAAGAGAAGGATCAGGCACCTGCAATTTTACCTCATTGTACTTTTGGGGGGAGATTTATCAAACATGGTGTAAAGTGAAACTGGCTCAGTTGCCCCTAGCAACCAATCAGATTCCATCTTTCATTCCTAACAGACTCGTTGGAAAATAAAAGGTGGAATCTGATTGGTGGCTAGGGGCAACTGAGCCAGTTTCACTTTACACCAAGTTTGATAGCTCTCCCCCTTTGTTCTCGCCATCTAAACGACTGCCCATCCTTGTAGCTCAGCACCTGGTTGAGCCCTGTAATAGGCTCCTTATACACAGTGTGGATTGTTCATGCGTCCCTCTGCTTTCATCATTAATTGGTCCATTTACATAGGAAGATGCACATTAGCATTCCAGGATTGCCATCTATAGATGGGTGACTCTTGCTTTTGGAGGAGAGTTGTTTGTAGTCTATAATTTCCTAAAAGGGTCTAGTAAAACATTTCCCTAAAGGGCAGCTGCAGCACTGCATGCCAGCCATTTGTATCAATACAATGTATGGGCAGGCAGAGGCTCTATGTATGGGGGCTGGCCTATACACTGATACAGAGAGGTGTTGATGTCATGAGACAACCCCTTTAAATAATCAATCCGGCCGTCTACTATTTATGTCGGTCTGTTCCAGTAATGGCCATTAGCTGCCTGTAAAACTCCCATGGGAGTGGTCACTCTGCTTTGCTGAACCCTGAACGGCAATTTTACCTAGTTATACTGCAGGACTGACACAAAAAAGGCAAGGTTTTTACTTAATAGTCTGAAAGTGCTGGACGACGACCCTGTGAGACCAGTAATTGCGGCTATTAGTCATTACGGAAAGAGACAAAGAATATATTCATCCTTTTCCTATTTATATAAGTAGCTGCCAGAGGAGGAGAAACACACAGACTAATATCTAATGACTATTTTCTGATTTCAGCAGAAACTGCTCTATAAGAGACTTCTATCTTAGGGCCTCCAAACATTTCACAAGACTAATCAATGTCTTGCTGGTTTCTATTCCCGACGGGATCAGGAAAGTCTCCGCCTAACACAGCTTCAGCCACTCAGGAATAGAGACTTTTATAGACGCTCCATAAAACTGATCAAATGTTACTTGGCTAATAGGAATTCTTCTCACAGACGTGTGGTTACACACACATATAAGCACAGCCAGGAAACATTGCAAGGGAGAAAAAACACTCAGCCCTATGTGTGCCCTTGGCAGAGCTGACCTATGCCAGCAGGTGAACATGCATAGCCGGCTTGTGCAGTCATAGAGACAAAAGATGCCATTGTGTTCTGTTATATAATATAGTTAAGCAGAGCTCCAGTGACAGCTGTCCACATTCTATACAATGCAGGAACATTGCTCTTTACCATACAGGTTATGTAATGTGTACCTCATGTCTCTGGTTCTCACATACCATACCCTATAAAAAGGTGTAAATGACCCCCCCCCCACTCCCCATTCCCAACGAAATTATAAACAGCCGGAAAAGGTGGGGCTTGAAGATACAGCAGACACATGGACCGGACAGCCAGTTACTAGATCACAGGCAGCGTGGCTGGTTAGTATACACTGCCGCTTGTGAACCAGGGCTACAGGAGCAAAAAAAGGAATGTTCATGCAGCCCATCTGCTAGATATCGCCTGCCACATAATGGCACAGCAAACCAGGCGGTTTGTGGCCCCAATGGCCAAGGAATTGCTGTGTGTAAGAGCCTCAAGCCTCAAGCACATGGTTTTAGGTAAATCTAGGGTTGCTGAAAAATCTAATTAATTTGCCATTTGGGGGCCTGATTGTTTTGAAACAGAAATGCCAAAGTGGATTCACTCCCTGCACCTCTCACACTATTGGCTGCAGCACAACATGAACACTCTAAACCCAAAGAATATACAGTCTGTATGCTGGATGTATAATCACAGACTAAACTCTTCCCTGCATCATAATTCATGAACTCCAAGACAGTAGGCTGCCTATCGCTATAGCACAGCGCGACAGCCTCTGTATTACTAGTGGTTCTAGCTAGCGAGCAGTCATAGCAAGGTCCCAGATGGGAATATTATTTTAACCCCTTAAGGACAGAGCCTGAAATGGCCTTAATGACAGGGACAAATTTTATGAATATGACCAGTGTCACTTAGTCATTAATAACTTCGGGATGCTTTTACCTATTCGGCTGATTCTGAGATTGTTTTCTCGTGATATATTGTACTTTACATTTCTGGTAAATTGGAGTCGATATTTATAACGAATATTTATGGGGAAAAAAAACAAATAACCTGAAAATTTTTTAAAAAAATGCATTTTTCCAACTTTTTTGCGTATACAGAAAGTGGTTATACCACATAAATTATATATTAAATAGCATTAGCAACATGTCTACTTTATGTTGGCGGCGTTTATTAAACGATCTTTCATTTTTTTTAGACAATAGAAAGCTTAAAACATAAGCAGCCAATTTCCAAATTTTCAGTATAATTTCAAAATCAGATATTTTTAGGGACCTGTTCAGGTTTAAGGCTGGGTTCACACTACGTATATTTGAGACTGTATAGCAACCAAAACAAGGAGTGGATTGAAAACACAGAAAGGCTCTGTTCACATAATGTTGTAATTGAGTGTATGGCCGTCATTTAATAGCAAATATTTGCTGTTATTTTAAAACAACGGATGTTGTATTGAAATAATGGAAGTTATTTACCGTTATATGACGGCCATCCACTCAATTACAACCAGGGTGGATTTGTTTTAAATCAAACTGATTTAAATCACGATTTAAATCACGATTTAAATCACTAGTCAGGAAGGCTTGATTTAAATCAGTGATTTAAATCAAAGTTTCTACCTAAACTAGTTCTTGCTACTTTAACATGCAAGTAGATGAAGATTTTTAGAATCACTTTTTATATTACTTTTTTCTCCCCAGTTTAATGGGTTAATCATTCATATTTGGACACCACTGTTCTGTTGTACTTAGGAAGGAGAAAAATAATCCTGAACTTAATAACAATTTAAATGGATTTATTCAACTGAAACAATAACAACATTACAGCATACGTTATTTGCTTAAACAAACATCCATGTTAACTAATTTGGCTAAACAAAAAAAAAAAAAAAAAAAATTGTCCAAACAATCAGAAACATATTGTCTAACTTCTTGGACTTGGTACTGAAGGGGATGATTCTGTATTCATAGGTTTGTAGAACAATAGGATTAAGGTCTTTTTCTCAACTCTGTTCATGTTGTAACATTTGAGAACATATACAGCCTTTATTCTACTGAGTTAAACAACTCCGCTTTATCTCATGATGGAAGAACCTTTGGATGGTAAAATATTTTCCTCAAAAAGCAGTTTATTGAAAAAAATCCGATTTAAATAAAAAAAATCCGATTTAAATCAAAAAAATCCGATTTTTTAGATTTTTTTAAAAAAATCATTGATTTTTATCCACCCTGATTACAACATTATGTTAACATAGCCTTTCTGTGTTTTCAATCCACTCCTTGTTTTGGTTACTATGAGGACCTGACATGAGGACCAAATACTGCCTGAAATATACATAGTGTGAACCCAGCCTTAAAGTGTATTTGAGGGGCCTGTATGTTAGAAAGCCCCACAAAGCACCCCATTTCAGAAACTGCACCCCCCAAACTCTGAAAAAGCACATCCAGAAAGTGTTTTAACCCTTTAGGGGAGTCATAGAAATAAAGCTAAGTGTGTGAGAAATTTGAAAATTTTAATTTTCTGTGCAGAGATTTTATTGTAATCCAATATTTTTCATATTTATAAACTTATTATTAGAGAAATTCACCCCAATATTGATTGCCCCGTTTCTGCAGTTTATAGAAATAACCCATATGTGGCCCTAATGCATTGTTTGACGGAACCACAAGCCTCAGATACAAAGGAGCGCCTAGTGCATTTCAATGGCTCCGTTATATTTGGTCATTTCTGACTGTACCACTTCAGGTTGGCAGAGGCTCTGGGGTGCCAAAACCTAAAAAACACCCCTAAAAGGGACACCATTTAGAAAACTAGACCCCTCAAGGAATGTAACAAGGGGTGCAGTGAGCATCTGGACCCCACAGGTGCTTCACAGATTTTCAGAACAATGTAGCGTGAAAAAAGTAAAATGTATTTTTTACACTATAACGATGTTCTAGTCTTCAATTTTTCATTTTCACAATGGGATAAAAAGGAAAAAAAAAAAAAAAAAAAAAAAAAAAACACAAAGCGTGTAGCGCAGTTTCTCCCGAGTACAGAAATACCCCACATGTGGACATAAAGTGCCAAGCGGGCGCAGCACGAGCCTCCAAAGGGAAGGAGCGCCAATTGGCTTTTGGAAGCTGGATTTTACTGGAATGGATTTCAAGGGTAATGTCGCATTTACAGAGCCCTCGTGCTGCCAAAACACTGGAAACCCCCCACAAGTGACCCCATTCTGGAAACTACACCCCTCAAGGAATCTAACAAGGGGTGCAGTGAACATATGGACCCCACTGGTGACTGGCACAAATGTGGAACAATGTGACGTGAAAGGGAAAATTTTCATTTTATCACTTTCACGGCACAAATGTGGCCGTCATTAAGGGATCCATATCCTCATCGCACCCCTTGTTAGATTCCTTGAGGGGTGTAGTTTCCAGAATGGGGTCACTTGTGGGGGGGGTTTCCAGTGTTTTGGCAGCACGAGGGCTCTGTAAATGCGACATGGCGTTCATCATCCATTCTGGCCACATCCAGCCTCCAAATGGCGCTCCTTCCCTTTGGAGGCTTGCTCTGCGCCCACATGGCGCTTTATGTCCACATGTGGGGTATTTACGGACTCGGGGGAAATTGCTCTACACATTTTGCATTTTTTTTCTCATTTAACCTCTTGTGAAAATGAAAAATTTAAGGCTAAACCAACATTATAGTGTAAAAAATTTAATATTTCATTTTCACGCCATATTGTTCCACATTTGTGCCCGTCACCAGTGGGGTCCATATGCTCACTACACCCCTTGTTACATTCCCTGAGGGGTGTAGTTTCCATAATGGGGTCACTTGTGGGGGGGTTCAACTGTCTTGGCAACACAGGGGCCTTTTAAATGCAACATGGCCCCTCGAAATCCATTTCAGGTAAATCCAGCTTTCAAAAACCAAATGGCGCTCATTCCCTTTGGAGGCTTAACCTGCACCCGCATGGCACTTTGTGTCCACATGTGGGGTATTTCCATACTCAGGGGAAATTGCTCTACACATTTAGCATTTTGTTTTATCTTTTAACCCCTTGTGAAAATGAAAAAAAATCAAGACAAGATCAATGATTTAGTGTAAAAATTAAACATTTTTAACACTAAATGTTGGTCTAGCCTTGATTTTTTCCTTTTCCACAAGGAGTTAACCCCTAGACGACCCTGGACGTAGGGTTACGTCATGGAAGTCTGTCCCCAGACGACCCATGACGTAACCTTACGTCATGGGTGTTATTCCCGCTATGAAGCGCGCTCCGGAGCGGAGCGCGCTTCATAGGAGGTGGGGGCCGGCTGCAGTGAGCAGCCGGGACCTCACCGGTAATGACACGCTGCAGCGATCGCGCTGCCGCGTGTCATTAACCCCTTAAACGCCGCGATCGCGGCGCGACCGCAGCGTTTAAGTGTAAGTGACAGGGGGAGTCCCCTGTCACTTACAGATCGGGACCCCCGCAGTGTGACTGCGGGGGTCCCGATCGTTGAAACGGACTGCTGGAGGTCTCTTACCTGCCTCCATGCGGTCCGATCGGCGATCTGCTACACTGAGCCTGCACAGGCAGGCTCAATGAGCAGAGCGCCGATAACACTGATCAATGCTATGCCTATGGCATAGCATTCATCAGTGTAGAAATCAAAGTAATGTATGTACAAGTCCCCCAAAGGGACTTCAAAAGTGTAAAAAAAAAAAGTTCAAAACACTAACACACTACCCCAAAACCCCTCCCCCAATAAAAGTCTAAATCACCCCCCTTTCCCATTATATAAATAAAACATATAAAAATGAATAAATAGATAAAACATATAATATACCATAGCGTGCGTAATTGTCCGATCTATTAAAATATAACAAGCGTCATTGCGACCGGTAAACGGCGTACACGAAAAGAGGGGAAAAAGTGCGCAGATTACCGATTTTATGTTACATTATATATTAAAAAAAATCAATAAAAAGTGATCAAAACGTCCGATCTTCACAAATATGGTATTAATAAAAACTAGAGATCATGGCGGAAAAAATGACACCCCATACAGCCCCATAGGTGAAAAAATAAAACTGTTATAAGCGTCACAATAGGCCCATTTTATTAATATTTAATTGCCAAAAAAAAGGATTTCATAAAAAAATATATATATATAACATTAGAGAATCTGTGTAACCTGCATATGGTTGTGTTCGGACTGACCTATAGAATAATAGTGTCATGTCGCTGTTACCATATAGTGCATTACGTAGACACAGGAACCCCCCAAACGTTACCATATTGCATTCTTTCTTACGATTTCACCTATTTATATCTTCATAAATAATATATTTGGAATTCCATCATACATGTTATGGTAAAATGAATGACGCCATTACAAAGTACAACTATTCCTGTAAAAAACAAGCACTTACATGGCCTGTAGATAGAAAACTGAGAGTGCTAGAGCTCTTAGAAGGGGAGCAGGGAAAAACGGAAACACTAAGATCAAAATTTGCGCGGTCCACTGGGTCATTTTGGGCCTGGTCCTCAAAGGGTTAAAAAAGAAAGTGAACACAAAACGTGTAGGGTAATTTCCCCCGAGTACGAAAATACCCCACATGTGGATATAATGTGCCATATGGGCACAGGGCAAGCCACCAAAGGGACAGAGCGCCATTTAGAGGCTGGAATGGAGGATGGAGACCATGTCGCAATTAAAAAGCTCCTGTGCTGCCAGGGCAGTAGAAACCCCCCACAAGTGACCCCATTCTGGAAACTACACCGCATAAGGAATCCGACAAGGGGTACAGTGAGCATATGGACCCCACTGGTGACGGGCACATATGTGGAACATGTGCCGTGAAAATAAAAAATACAATATTTTCATTTTCACGGCCCAAATGTGGCCGTCACCAGGGGGCCATATCCCCACTGCTCCCCTCGTTAGATTCCTTATGGGGTGTAGTTTCCAGAATGGGGTCACTTGTGGGGGGTTTCTACTGCTCTGGCAGCACAGAGGCTTTGTAATTGCATCATGGCATCCTCTAATGGGAATGGCGGCCATATCTATTTAGCTGGGAAAAAGGGACAATTCTAATTTATTTGGGGGTATTAGGCCAATTATTAGTTTATAAGGCTGAAAATGACAGGTGTCCATCAAATTCAACCTGTGTTGATCCAGAGGAAGGCAAAAAACCCTCGTGAGGCAGACGACAGTAGCCTCATCACTGGGAAAAATTCCTTCCTGACTCCATAATGGCGATCAGAATAATCCCTGGATCAACGTGACCCCTGAAATAGGAATAAGGGACAGAATTTAGATAATGTAGAACCCCAGTGACGTGTGGTGCGCCTTGAAGCGGTCCAGTATGCAGAGCCGGGGTGATCAGGACAGGCGTCACACTGGAAAATGGTGTCCTTCCTGATTCCCCTGTTACACCACACTCTTCTGGGGTCTCCCATTCTCCAGTGTGGGGGACATCACCTGGAAAATGTTTCTCTGGTGCGATATGGGGTCCCTCATATCCAGAAGCGTTGGGTCCGCTCCATGGCTGCAAAATATTAGGGCTCTATTACTGCTTTTGATATGTTCGGATTGTGCCGCAAGCTACAGTAGCTCAGGCAGCGAGGGACCGGAAGAGGGGGTGCTGGTATAAAAGTTATCCCCGTACAGGTGGTAACCTCTATCCAGCAGTGGGAAGATCAGTTCCTGAATGATCTCCCCACTAACTCCGAGGATGGGGGTTCATCTGGGGGTGGATTTGGGTGTCCCTTCCTTCATACACTGTAATGGTACGTGCACACTGTCCAAAGAATGAACGTGTTCATTCTTTGGACGGACAACGGAATCCGCCCATGCATAGAATGGAGTCAATGACACGGGTGAAGACGCGCGCCCAAATCAGTCCGCCGGCGGGTGCCAGCTGCGGAATGCACAAATGGTTATCCTTCGCCATTCCGCAGTGTGCACGTACCCTAAATCTGTAAGTGTACCCTGAGGTACTCTCACAGAGTTTGGAGAATTTCACGCCATACCGTCATCTCTTATTGGGACGGTGCTGGCGGAAAAGACATGTCTGGGGGGCAGCGTACGCTACGCTACCCCCATACACGTCACTGGATGATGAGGACGATGAGGGTGAATGGAGGAAAGAAGGATCCCCCCATTCATCCTCACTGGCTGTTTTGGTGTCAGAGGCAATAACGTATGCGTCCGACACCGAAAACACCCTGGGGGCCATCTTTATACCGGGACTAGTATATGGGGTATGTAAATGTGTAATGTAGTGTAGAACTTTATTTCATGTAGTGTGGTGTAGTGTAGTGTTTTTTACGTGTTTTTTTGACAGTAAGAAAAAATATCCCTACGCCAAGAAAGGAGCTGCTGATAAATGCGGCACTTATCAGCAGACAGTGGCGGTAGGATATAGGGGGGAAAAAACGCCCCTACGCCAAAAAGGAGGAGTTGCTGATCAGCGGCGCACTTATGTGCGATGCTGATCAGCACTCAGCGGCGTTAGGGCGCAAAAAATGAAGAAAAAAAAAAAATCTTTTTAACCCAAAGCAACTGATCAGTGAATGATATTCACTGATCAGCCGCTAGGGGGCAGTAGAGAGACGCTGCCGGAGCTTTCCGAGGCCTGCCGAACCCGAGGACCCGAGCGATTACGAAGATTTCCGACGCTGGACGACCGAACCCAGAAGTGACCCGAAGAAGACGCGAGGACGGCACGGACCGCAGATCTTCGCTCCGGACGCCCAGATCAGGTGAGTATGGTACACCTGTACCACACACACACCTGTTCTGCACCCCTCAGCTACCTAGCTGAGGGGTGCAGAACCCGACAAAACTGTTTTTTTTACAGTTTGATCGCCATGATGGGCCGGCCGGTACTGGCTGGCCTATCACGGCGATTGTGGGGGTGGCATCGGCGCCATCTTTACACAGTACACTAATGGCGATTGGTGCTATCTCGGACAGCACCAATCGCCACTGCTTTCCGGGTCACCGATGACCCGGAAAGCTGTTTTCAGCTGCTATATGCTGATCTGTATTGATCAGCATATAGCAGCGATCGTCGGCACGGGAGGGGTTAATCACCCCCCCCCCCCCCCGTGCCGACGAGCAGAGATGGCCTGCTATACATTATAGCAGGCCATCTTCCCCGACCGCTGTAAACATCGGGCGTAAGTATACGCCCGTTTGCGTTAAAGCCCACCCTACGGGGGCGTATACTTACACCCGATGTCGTTAAGGGGTTAAAGTGACTCTGTACCCACAATCTGTCCCCCCCCCCCCCAAACCACTTGTACCTTCGGATTGCTGCCTTTAATCCAAGATCTGTCCTGGGGTCCGTTCGGCAGGTGATGCAGTTATTGTCCTAAAAAACAACTTTTAAACTTCCAGCCCTGTGTCAAACGGCCGTGGCTTACAGTATCTGTGCCCTAACCTTGCACCACCCCTCCGTCCCTCCTCCCCACCCTCTTCATCATTAGGAATGCCACTGGCAGGATATCTCCTATCCCTCTGCAGTGAACACTGCACAAGTGCCTTAACGATCCAGCCCATGTGCAGTGTTTTCACAGCTGATGAATAGGAGAATACCTACATGGAGCATTCCTAATGATGAAGAGGGTGGGGAGGAGGGACAGAGAGGTTGTGCCAGCCTAATGCACAGACATTCTAGGCCACGCCCGTTTGGCACAGGGCTGCAAGTTTAAAATTTGTTTTTAGGACAATAACTGCATCACCTGCCAAACGGTCCCCAGGACAGATCTTGGATTGAAAGCAGATTGTGGGTACAGAGTTGCTTTAAGGGACATTTTGTTTGACTTACATTAGAAAGTGTACTTATGATTAAAAAAAAAAAACATGATGGTCATACCCCTGTAGCCCTAATGACACCTGCATTACATGATAAGTAGAGCTCTTCAGACAGGACAATATATTGCACACTTTGCTATCTTCCCGGGCCCAACTGTAAGAGTTATCTGACATTTTAGAGAAGAAAAGAATTTGAAAATACTGTCATCAATTCCTTAGTTAAAACAATAATTCAAGAAATGTCTGTATAATGTGATGGGAGAGAAACCATTAACCATCTGGAACAGGCATCATCTGCGGCCACTGGCTGCCTCGTGATGGCTTAGTTCAGCTAGACACCAAAGCAACACGTCCTCACTCGACCTCTGCAAGCCATGCCAGGTTGGTTTAAGGGGACATATACAGCACAGTTTCTGGAAAGCCTCCCTTATATCTAATAATAGGATTAAGTAGTGTGGAGCTTTTAACTTGGTTGTTTATACACACACAGGTAAAATCTGGATACGGTACAAGAGCACAAACAGACCTTTAGCACTATCATGCTGGTTCTTGGCGGGTGGCATATTAGTGTCCACTATAGATTTACACAAGCGTCATGTTAAAAATAGAAAGAGGATGTAATCATATTATCATTATCATCGCTGGCTGAGCAGTATCGCTGTAATACCTGCTGAAAATCTTGCTGCTGGCTTAGCTGGTAGCTGACTAGTTGAGAATTAAGAAAGAAAAGGAGAGGGGGGGGGGGGGGGAGGGTCAGCAATCTATACGACAAAACAATTCTTAATGGTGCCACAGAAATTTCACTTATCTCTTCCATTAGAGTGGTCAAAGTTAAAGGGATGGTTATCAACACTATTTTTATATAGATATCCAGGGCGGGTTGGTGCTGTGTGGGGTGCCACTAAGTATTGGGGACTCCTGCGCAGGTGGACCTAGCACCGACCGATTTGTGCACTGACCGATTTGTGCACCGACCGATTTATTTCAGCCAACTTGTAATATTACAAACTGGCAGCAACTTTACCTGGCATCACAAACAGCCAGACCCATAACAATCACTTCATTTTATATGCCAAAGGAAAAGAATGCAATGGGTGCTATGCCGCCCCAAGCCTTCCACAGCGACCAGACTAAGGAGCCCCATTACTGAAGTATGGGAGACACAGATCATCTAGTATAGCATTTATAGTAACATTTTGTGTCCTACTTGGGGACTGGCGCCCTGCACTATTATTAGTAGGAACGTCTTCCAGGAAATCACTGCAGCCAGCATATGAGGTCAATGTAAGAGAATGGAAACAAAGGGTATTACCAGATAAATCAGTAAAACGTAGACAAAGTCATAAGCTACAATATGTACATGAGCAATTCTTATTGATAAAGAAGGCGACTTGTTCTGGCCAAATGTTAAGACCAGAATTTTCCACCCAACAGGAGTTGGCAGCACCACCGACTATAAGGGTACATTCACACAAAAACAGGAGTAGATTCAAAACACAGAAAGCTGTTAACACATACACTGCTGAAATTGAACGGATGGCCTCCATTTAACATCAAAGAATGGCCGTTGTTTTAAAATAACAATGACAATTATTTTCCATTACATGGCGGCCATTCACTAAATTTCAACAGTGTGTGAACATAGCCTGTGTTTTAATCCACTCCTGGTTTTGGTTGCAAAACACTGAGCAAAAATACTGTGTGGGATCATACTGTAGCCTAACAGTGAGACCAGCGTACAATGTGTACAACCACATCTGAGAATCTGTCCGTCACACTGAGATACCATGCATATTCATCCTTTTACTACAGCTTGCTGAAATCCACCATTGTTCATATACAAGACACCTCTCCAGCCGCCATCTATCAGCCTACTTGCTGAACTGCTTTTAGGAATGGATTGCGAATCGCTTATCAGCCGGCAGTTTTTGAACTCCATGCCGCTCTGCTCCAGATGCCTGGAAAAGCTGGATCCGGTCCTGGTAAACTTCTCCCAGTTTCTCAGCACTGGATCCAGCTTTTCCTGGCACTGAATTAAAAAAAGACAGCACACTGATTAGCCGACTGCCGAGCTAACAAAGCAATTCCCTGTATTATCACTGTAAATCCGCTCATCTCTAACTGTGTGTAGTTTATTGTTGGATCTGGATTTTACACCAGTTATTCTTAGGACAGTCCCAGCGCTGTAAGCAACACGTGCATGATTCATACCGTGTAGTCTGAATCCTTTGTAAACATGGAGGAACAATACTTGGCTATTAATCTGTTTGCTTTACTAAACCAGTAGATACAGATTCACAATATATCTAATCCTTGGCGCATATCATTAGAAGAAAGTTGTTTAGTGAATCTGCTTTTCCTCTAACATGACCATGGCAGCAAAATGATGGTCCATCCCAGCATCTACCAGACCATGGAACTTGTGAATTTCTTAGGGAAGTATGCTGCCATTAAAAGCTGCTGTGGGGGTTACTAGCCATTATTTCCCCAACAGTGTGCCTCCTCTCTTACCCAATGTTACCCTGTGTGACTACGGGTTATGGGGTTATTTGTAGGACCAGGTCTACCAAGAGAGGCCTAAAGGGGCAGCTCGAAAGAACACCATTCATTGACAATACGGTGACTCACTGCAGTCATTGCTGGAAAACATAGCTTTGCAAATGGAGAACAGTGTTGAAAACCAAGAATCCATGGGGAACATAGTGAACATTTGAAGCACAGTCTGCAGAGCTGTAGCGCCACATCTACAAAATGTTATTTATTAAGTGGCGTGCACATCATGAAGTGCCTGTTGTCCGATTCTCTTCTCATTTAGAAGCAGAAGAATGCACCCCCCCCCCCCCCCCCCGATAAAGGTGCACAAGACACAGTAATATTTTGAAGAACAAAGTAACACGCAAATACAATAGCAATACAGCGAGTTTGTTTATATTAGGGCTGGGCGATAATGGCCTAAATCAATTTTTGCTTTTTATCGCACATGTAGCCATGGTAACGATAATTGACCAATAATAACGCCCCTTATTGCAAACCACACTTATTTGCCATGCCAACTGGCGATATTTCGATAATAAAAAAAAGTTTAAAAAGAAAAAGTAACTCACTGAGCAGTGACCCGAGGCTGTGCTATATAGCCTATTGTCATTATTACTATTTGTCATTATTAGGGGTCTCAGCAAAGACCTGGGTGTATGTGTGTATATTACACACACACACACACACACACGTATACAGCCACTACAGGACGTAAATACACAGGGGGTCACATAGTGATAGGGGTGTATGACTATATTGGGGGGTGGGGGGACATAGGTGTGTGTGACTATACAGGGGGCACATAGGGATGGAAAGGGCGGATAGGGGTGTATAACTATACAGGAGGTACATAGTGATGGGGAGCAGATAGGGGTGTATGACTATACGGGGTGGGGATTGGTTTCCCGGCGATGGGACGGGAGTGGTGAGAGGGGGTGCTTGGACGGGATGGGACATGACTCGTGCGTGTGTGTGTGTGTGTGTGTGTGTGTGTGTGTGTGTGTGTGGGGCGGGGGGGGGGGGGGGCGCTCAGACGGGCCGGGTGAGGGCACTCAGGCATTCTCACCTGCTGCTCCTCCACCTTCTGCTCTGGCACTGGCGTCCCTGCTCTAATGTGCAGCTCAGACCATAGAAATTAAAATATACTGCAAATACATCCTAGCTAAGTTGAGGTTGGTTAACCAGTGCCAGAGACTGTGTCGGTATTTTTGCGATATATCGCCCAGCCTTAGTTTATATGATTGTTAAGCTTATATAAATGAAAAATTAAAGGGATTCTCCAGGATTTGAAAAGGCTCAGCTACTCTTGCAAAAATAAAGCCACCCTTGTCCTCAGGATGTGTGTGGTATTGCGATTCAGCTCCATTCACTTCAATAAACCTGAGCTACAAAACATAAAGGGTGCGTGCACACTACGGAAATCCCGTGTATGACCCACAACGTATTCAGTCGCTCGTACCCGCACGTGGCAGCGCATCTCCGCCCGTGTCATAGACACTATTCTATGCACGGGCGGATTGCGCATTTCGCCGAAAGAATTGACATGTCACTTCTTTCGGCGGAATGTGGAATCCGCCCGTGCATAGAATAGTGTCTATGGCACAGACGGAGATGCACGCCACCGCGTGCGGGTACTAGCGACTGAATACGCCGCGGGTCATATGCGGGAATTCAGTAGTGTGCACGCACACTGAACAGGAAAGGTGCTGTTTATGGAAGTAAGTGGACATGTTTTCCTAAGACTAGACAAGCCCTTTTAACATCCATAATTAAACCTAATTTAAAGGGGTATTCCAGGTTATTTTGATATTAATTCTACTGATTTCTCTTGTAATATAATTAATATATCTCATTGGTTTCTATAATAAATTTTGTCTCTTTCTCTCTATTTTTATGTAAGTCACGTGTTTCTGTGACGTCACCGAACCGGAAGTGTGGGGACTTCCCCGACTCGGCCGGCCTCTTGGTGTTTATGTAGTTAGAAAGCTAGCAGAGCTTTACAAACGGCCTCCCTGCGCACGGGAGGTCACATGACACCCTGTTCCCGGGCGGCCTGTCAGTGTGAAGGAGGTCGCATCCACCTCCTGTATAATCACTAAAACCCTCCACCCCCTGCCAGTATAATCATCCCGATGTCTCCCCCGGCCCCCTCCATCCTGTGTATACAGTCCTTTTCAAAGATCTCTCACCCCATCCCCCGGTCTCGGCACCTCTTGCACTCAGCTGACAGGCTCTCTCTCTCTCTCTCTCTCTCGCTGTGTGTGAAGCAGGAGAGATTTCTTTCCTGCTCCGTACACAGTGCCTGTCAATTGCCCCGATAAAACTCAGCTGCCAGGAACTGTGTACGGAGCAGGAAAGAAATCTCTCCTGCTTCACACACAGCGAGAGAGAGAGAGAGAGAGCCTGTCAGCTGAGTGCAAGAGGTGCCGAGACCGGGGGATGGGGTGAGAGATCTTTGAAAAGGACTGTATACACAGGATGGAGGGGGCCGGGGGAGACATCGGGAGGATTATACTGGCAGGGGGTGGAGGGTTTTAGTGATTATACAGGAGGTGGATGCGACCTCCTTCACACTGACAGGCCGCCCGGGAACAGGGTGTCATGTGACCTCCCGTGTGCAGGGAGGCCGTTTGTAAAGCTCTGCTAGCTTTCTAACTACATAAACACCAAGAGGCCGGCCGAGTCGGGGAAATCCCCACACTTCCGGTTCGGTGACGTCACAGAAACACGTGACTTACATAAAAATAGAGAGAAAGAGACAAAATTTATTATAGAAACCAATGAGATATATTAATTATATTACAAGAGAAATCAGTAGAATTAATATCAAAATAACCTGGAATACCCCTTTAAGCTGTAATGAAATTCAGTCAAGAGGAAGAAACTAATGGAGTACATTATAAGGCCACTGTGGAAAACAGTTTACTGCACCATGCACTGTAGCACACAGCAACCACTTAAGGGTCTTTTATATGGGCCGATTATTGTGCAAAAAAGTCATTAAGTCGTTCAAACTTAAGGGATAATCTTATAATGTAACTGCGGCAACAAACAATAAATAAAAATTAAATTTGTATCTTGTTGTTTGTTGCACCTTGAGCCGGCCTCAATCATTGTTAATCACTCTCAAATCTTTAAGTGTAAAGACTTTGTTTAGTGTATATACAAAACACAATTACAATCATATTTACTATTCTTATTACAATGGTATTAATGACTTTATATAGTTATTTAAAAGTAGAAAAAAAAAAATATTTGCTTGTTCACTAAACAAGCGATTAAGCGATTTATCTGCATGTGTAAGAGGACCCTTATGGTACGTTTACACATAAACGCAGCATTAAACCATCCAATTGTTTCCTCCTCTTAACCATCCTCAGTGTTTTGTGTCAATGAGAAAAATAGCCACATAATGTATATGCATGTTTTCCAGGCAGCCCTAGGTCTGCATCCATCTTCTCCAGCCACCAGGAGTCGAATGCTGAATGTTCAGGGTTTTGCAAAGCTGAACTTACTGTAAATGGCAGACAGTACTTTTTTCTCCCCACAAGTAGCTTTCAGAATAGAACCTTACATGATTGTACTTGTATTTTGCATGTACCTTGACCTTTTATACAAAACTAATCTCAATGTGGCCGTGTGTGTGTGTGTGTGTGTGTGTGGTGTTAATATCCAGAGCCAAGACATCCGCCATGTTTTAGGGGAATGAGCGGCTTGTTTTCGCCGTTGTACAGTAGAAGCAGAACGGTGGTAGCAGTTGTAGTACATTGGCCTTGGCTATTTGCAATTGACATTAGTTGTTAGATGTGGTTATACAGATTATATAAACTTATCTCCCAGCACATAACTCACTTTTATAGTGATACATCTACAACCCCTCCCCAAAGATCAAAGGAAAGTCAGAAAGCATTACTATATACTGCTAACCACAGATTCCTCAAATACTGCCTCATGTAGAAGTCCCAGAAGAACTCGACCAGCTATTACTGGGGCTGGGCTTCTCGGTGTCCAAGCACAGCTATAGTATAGAGCCAAATAGCAGATAGATACAAGGGGGGGGGGGGGGAAGATTTATCAAACTTGGTGTGAAGTCAAACTGGCTCAGTTGCCCCTAGCAACCAATCAGATTCCACCTTTCATTTTCCAAAGAGTCTGTGAGGAATGAAAAGTGGAATCTGATTGGTTGATAAATCTCCCCCAGTATCTCCAGCCTGCACACTTATTATTTTGCAATGTATTACAGAACTGGGTGGATAAGACTGCATAAAAGGGGTATTCCTCCAGAAAGCAACCTGTTTTCCCATCCTTTAGCTTAGCCCAGCCCTGTCCACAGATCAGGATGGAGTACAACACCACAGAGCAAATGCCTTTAAGTCCAATATTATATGCCTACATACACAGAAACATATTCCTTTATCATATGTAAGCCCATGGATTAAAGTGTACTGTTTGTAAAAAATGTTGACATGTCAGAGACATCATAGCAACATGTCAAAAGTTTTGATCGGTCCAGGTCTGAGTGTTCACACCCGTACCAATGGGGAGAATGAGCAGGAGAGGACGGCACTGCAGCATGGTCTACCCCCCCCCCCTGTTTTAGGAAAAAAAAGTCAGGCTCACAATGTAACTCTATGGAGCCTGACTTTTTTTTTTTCTTATTTGTTCTCCTGATCGGTACGCGTCTGAACATCTTTGACGCGTCAAAAGTTTTAACAAACGAAACACACACTTTGACACCACAATATATACACATATATGCAGCATTATTGATTGCTTTAATTTCATTATGTGACACTTCAATCTGTCTTTTCTGCCAACTATGTAAGTGTTAAGGAACGAAAATTGAATAAAAGACAGCGCTCCATAGCATAATTCTAACAACAATGGTCAGTCAGTAATGGAGGTTCTCACCTAGTGGAGTTGTGCTAACTGCAAGGCACAACTCTTGAGTAAGCATGCAAACAGGACCGCTGCCACTCCCATATGATCCTCATAGGAACAAGCATACGACAATACACCTCCTCTCCAAGTATGGGTCAGCTGGGCGCAGGTCCAATGGAAGTAAAGATATTTACCATAAGGTAAAAATAAATAACCACATTTATTATTATTCAGACACAACGTGTTTCGAGACCGGTCTGGTCTCTTTATCAAGTGTCATCAGCTGCTCAGCCGCGATTGGCTGAGCACAGTTATGCTCAGCCAATTGCGGCTGAGTAGCTGATGACGTGGCAGAGGGCGGCCGGCACTAGGGACGGTCGGAGCGGTTTGGCCGGCTGTCCGAAGATGACATCACTGGCACAAGATGGCAGACGGGGGTCGGCAAGAAGCAGGTATGTATAGAACACTACACTTCCGGGTCTGGTGTGGGTGGGAGGGAACGTGAGGAATGGGGCCATTCAATAACATAACATACATTACTAAGTTGTAATGTGTGTTATTTAGTGAATAATTGTTAAGCGCCGCACTACCCCTTTAACACACTGAATGTACCGCTGTTAATGATAAAGCCCCACCTCTACATGTTTCCCTGCTTAAGCAGCTTCATCAGGAGAAACAGGCCTGTGGTATCATCTGACAAAAAAAAAAATTAAATAAACAATATCTTTTAAGATATGTATAAAAATGTGATATAAACTATTCATTGGATAGCCTGGAGGATTCCCTGCTGAATAAATACAATGGAAAACTACAGTTTTCCTTTTAAAGACTTCTTTAATGTGGGTAAAAAAAAGTATAAACTATCTGGCCTTGGCAGGTGACTCCCATAGCTATTCTAGAAGGTCAAAGAATTGGCAGACATGCAGTATATTCTGGCTGGTTTTCTATACAGTTATAGCAGAAAAGCACCATCCAGTGCTGTGGCCTCTGTATAGTCTCAGGACCCCAGCGAGAAGACATAGGATACACAGTGCACAGGGCTCCAGCGAGAAGACAAAGGTTACATAGGGCTCCAGGCTAGCAGCTCTCTAGCAACCTTCTTCAGAGTGCCACCTAACATAGTGGCGTCATAGAGAAACAATATGCCGTTTTCCGGCTCGTCAGCTATGCTGTATAAGCTTGGCGGTAAACAATGCTTAAAAGAATAATTTTTCATTAAGTTGTCATTTCAGCTGAACATTGTACAATCCTGAGAGAAGTCTGAGAGAAGTTATATAAGGATTCTTATACAGGGACCCCCTGCTGCTGAGGAGTCGGTGTTCAAGCTATAACTGCACCAATCTCTGGTTTGGTAGCATACCTGACAGCTTTTCTGCTTATTTCAGTGCATAGACTGGGTGTCCATGATAAAATACATGCAGCCTTCTCCACCGTAAAGATGGTCAGAGGTCCGATCTTCGGAATGGTTTTTATTTGAGATGAGTGAATTAACATTACAAACTAAGCACTTTGTTTGCTCAGCACTCTGCTTATACGTTGGCTGCTGGGAAACGCTGGATCCAGTCCTGAGAAATGTCTCCCAGTTTCCCAGGACTGGATCCAGCTTTTCTTAGCACCCGAGGTGAAGCTGTAGGGAGGACAAAGGCAGCTGGCGTATAAGCAGAGTTCTGAGCAAACAAAGCGCTTCGTTTGTAATGTAAATTCACTCATTGCTTGTTTTTATCAATGGGTGAAATGGCATCAAAAGGTATTTTAGGAAGCAACATTCTTGTTATATGCCAAATACACTCTATTAACAGGGTTGTCTGAGCACAATAATAAATTACAGGAATAAAAATAATAAACTAGATTACCCTGTCCCCTACAGCCGCTGCACAGATGCTCCCGATCCCTTGCTGGTCTCCTCTATCTCCTGGTAACTGTGATTTCATGTCAGTTAGGGAACTGGCTACCCAGGCAAACAATGACTGCAGCAGTGTCCTGCCCCAGTCTCTGATTGGCCAAGCAGGCAGTTCCTGAGGTGGTGTGACGTCACAGGGACCAGGAGATAGAGGAGACCAGCAAGGGATCAGGAGCATCAGTGCAGCTACTCTGGCAGACTAGGAAGAATCAATGGGGGAGATTTATCAAAAGTTTTGTTAAGTAGAACTGGCCCAGGTGCCCCTAGCAACCGATCAGATTACTCTTTTCATTCTTCACAGATTCCTTGGAAAATGAAAGGAGGAATCTGATTGGTTGCTACATACATCCCACTGCGAGTGGCAGAGTGCCCACTAATACAGGACCCAAGGTCTCCCAACAGAGCACCGCTGAGATTATCTCACAATCTCCAGGGTCTCGCCTTTCCAAAAAGCATCCAAAAGCAGCATGCTGCGCCACACTGCATGGTAAAATACCAGACACCTAATGGAGCCCATTCAATGAGGGGCTATCAGGTGCCAATGCTGACCAGCAAGCTGATCTACTGGCACATTTCTTTTACTGTTGTGCTCTAACATAAAAAGACACTACAGGTGTTAACCCAACCCCAACATGTCCTACAGCTACAAAGAAACATAAAGGCCCTTCCACTACATATTACTGTACAACCTTCACCGATTTCAGTCTGAGCTTCCATTCCATTAGGTCAGAATCAAGAAAAGGTTTGGAATCGTACTACCTGCTGTAAGCCACAAACTATATGTCAGACAGACCCAATCCAGGAGCTCAATCCGCAAAGAACAGGGCGACAAACAGTCCAGTCAACTAATCTTTATTGCAACAATGTTGCATACAGTGCATAGAAATGTTTCCATCCACTATATGTTACTGCAATAAAGAAGATTGATATGGTGGTTGATTGATATGTTGAACGCCTTATTCTTTGTGGACCGATTCCCTTTGGTGTCACATTGTGTGACCGGTCATGTAACAACTAGCTATTATGTACTCTAACAGAGCAGATAGCAAACATGGTATAAAGCAGGGAGGGTTGCGGAGGTTCTTGGGTGTGACCACAGAGGCTAAGCTCCACTTCAAGGCTAAAACTATACATCAAGCATTGTAATAAGCTGAAACCTGCACAATAAAAGGAGGAAAGGAACAAGATAATAGGCTCTCATTACACATCCTCCTTTAAGGATTTGAAACAAACTAAATGGGGGGGGGGGGGAAGCAGGATTTAAAGGAGAACTCCATCAAAACCCATGTTAAAGCGAATGTACCAGCAGCACATTTGTTTTCAGATCACATGGATAGAACCGCAGGCCGGTTCCCACATACGGCGCAGTTTTATATCCAGGCACCGGCCCGGGGGTGAAGCACTGGAGGCGGGCCAGCTTGCCCCCAGTGGTAGGAAACCCCACCCCTACATTATGCCACTCTATTGATTCTAATGAAGCCGTGTAATAAAGGGGCGGGGGTGTCCTCCCACTGGGGACGGGCTGGCCCACTTTCAGGGCTTCGCCCCCGGCCATGGTTCAAAAAAGAAAAAAAAAAAAAAAAACATCGGCATCGGCTTCCCAGTGCATGCGCACTTCTATACATGTGAAAATCATAAAGTGAATGTACTCCCAGCTGACTCCCCTTGCTCTTTGAGTACACATACATGTTTATGGGGGGAGTTACCCATGCGCTAATTGAGCATTTGGTTGACAGCTAGATGTACGCCCCAATACCTCCATGCACATTAGAATATTGGGCTTTGAACACAATGGGGGGGGATTTATGAAGGGGTGTAAATATACACCTGGTGTAAAATGCCCACAACAGCGAATCACAGCTCCACTTATATTTTACCAGAGCTGAAGGCTGAGCTGTGATAGGTTGCTGGTCGCAGTTTACACCAGGTGTAAATTTCCTAAATTTCCCCCAATGTATGTACATAGCCAGATTAAGGTTGTTGCCCTGCTGCTGCCCTGTGCTTCACACAGCGTCTCTGACCACATCACCACTGCCCAATCACCTCGCACATCTAGAAACAGCTGCAGCAAAGAGAAAATAACATAGTGTCCATGTAATACAGGGATGTGCCGGGTGTGCCGCAGCATGACACCACAAGTGACCTAGTACGACATCTGGACAGACAGCTTGTTCAGCAATATCCTAAAAAAAATATATACTTATGTCACAGGTTTGTAAATGACATCTTAAAGGTGAATTTACACTGGTTGTATTGTAGCAGTACTTTTAAATGCAGATAAAAAGGGGGTTACAGTAGCGGACAAGGTGACAGGAATCTTCAATGTAGCAGAGGTGAAATTCACAATGAATGAGCTAAAAAGTCTGTGGATTTTTTTGCATCCCCCAGGTAGAAAACACAGCCTCAAAAAAAACAAACAAAAAAAAAAAACAACAACTCATGTCTAGTTATTCAGTAATACAGATAGACCAGGACTGGCACAAGCAGTCATAATGCACTCTATTATCTGCGTGACCCTGTAATAAACTGCTGGATTGCCATTTCTCACTCTTCCAAGGCCAAACAGTAGTAGTGGGAGCACGTCTGCTTTTAATCATTGACAGAGTACAGGTCACGTATCTCCGGGTCAACTCATGTTCAAGTTCAACCCCATCAACTAAGGACACAGTTATATAAAGACACCAGCACTGAGCGCACTGCCCTTTAGCTTCGCTCCGCCAGCACACAGACAGGAGCAGCACAATGCCATCCGCTCTATGACATGTGGTTTCTGACTTCCGAGATACAATGCTCACACCCAGTCTAGAACAAGGGCGGGTAGAGAAACGTGGGTTTTCTGGTCACGGTCACTATGATCTTTTCACTTTTTTCCCTGCTTCCAATACATCTTTTTCATAAACTGATATGCTCACAAAAGCTACCTATTACCCCCTGACAGGTGCCAAAAAACTACTATTATTAGTCTCTTAACAATTGTTTTAAAGGGTGTATTCAGATTTTTCTTGTAATTATTGAATACAAGACTTCTCTTGTATAAACCAAACGTATGTTCACACTGCATAAGCTGCAGACTTTCTGCTGCTCATTTTATGACATGTAAAACAATAAAAATAAACATAGTATGACTGTTTAATACACCCTTGATGTGGTGGCTGAGTACAGCAATGTGAATCTATGTACTGTCCTTATGGCAGGGGAGCAGTAGACCAAAGCATGGGCAGGAAGAGTTGTCATAAGGAAGCAGCACTATAGCAAATGTATGGGGCATGAAAAATGGTAATGTCTAGGGATGGTCTGAACCCTCCAAGGTGAACCCGAACGCTCGACATCAGATTCCCGCTGTCTGCCCGCTCCGTGGAGCGGGGTGACACAGCGGGAGGACCGCCTGGAAAACTGGTATACAGCCTATGGCTATGGCTGTATCCTAGTTTTCCAGGCGGTCCTCCCATTAGATCCGCCCGCTCCACGGAGCGGGCAGACAGCAGGAATCATTACGGAGAGTTCGGGTTCGTACGAACCAGAACCGAACTCTGTTCGGAGCATCCCTAGTAATGTCCTGTTTAAAGGTGAACTAGTAGCAGGTTAGATGAATCTAAGCTGCTGATGGATCCCTAGTGCGCACAGAGCGCTGAGGATGAAGGTATGTCTGCTACCTTCATCCTCGGGCTGTTCCCATGCCATTTTCTCTAAAATAGTCTGTCCAATAAGCCATTAGGAGCTAGCGCCCCCCAAACACTGCTCCGGTCCACCCAACTCCATTGATAATCATTAGAAGGCTTAGCCCCCCCCCCCCCCCATTATCAATAGGTAGGCCGGAATAGCGCTCGGGGGCAGTAGGTCCTCCCCCAGTGTTCCTAACAGCTAATCGGGCCGATGATTTCACAACTGACAGCATGATAAAAGCGCCAAGGATGAACCTCTGCTGTGCCCTATGAGCAATATGGAGCCATTAGCAGGTTAGTTTGTACCCTAAAAGTTGTTTTTTTGGACAACTGCATCACCTGCCGAGTGGACCCCAGGACAGATCGTGGATTGAAAGCAGCTATCCGAAGGTACAAGCGGTTTAGGGGGGGGGGGGGGGGGGGGGGGGTCAAATTGTGGGTACAGAGTGGCTTTAATACCTCTAATAGTTCTATATCTATATTTAATACCCAATACACAATTATTTAACTTTTTCCTATAATAGCAGCAAAGAATTTTAAGCTTCCAGTGAGTTTGCGGTCACAGGCTGCTATAAATTAGGATATGTATCCCTGTGATCAGAGGGACAAGGGGGCACAGTGCTTCACGGTAATGACCGGCAGGGGTCACAGTGGACACATCACTGCTGATCAGACATCTGTAGTATATCCTAACCATATGTCACCATTATCTGTGGTGATTGGTGAACCAGCCCCTAAAGAGGGACCAGTTATCTTGATAGCACCCAGATACCCCCACCTGCCAAGAGCTGACAGATCTTTCCCTATCTAGGTACAGAACTGTCAGTGACTGGCAGGCAGAGGTGGTGGTGGTGGGGGTTGTTTCTGGTAAACTACTTTACATTAGGGCATAAGTGTCAGGCCACACTGAAAATAGTTATACTAATGTTCCCCTAAGTGTAGGGGTGTCATGCTAAAGGCCTTCTAGCTGTTGCAAAGCCACAGTTCCCATCATGTCTCGCCAGGAAAAGCTTTAGGCATGAGGGGAATTGTAGTTTTGCAACAGCTGGAGGGCACCGCTTGACACCTGTGCCATAGTGAATGCATAACTTATATGGCGGAGTCTCTTTAAAAAGCCACAAATCCTTGCTTCCAGCAGACACTTCTTCTTTCCCTGGCTTTTACAAGGCCCCAGCTGATTTATCTCCATCATTGGAGCCTGCTGGAGAAAACACTATACCAGCTGCAAATAGAATTTAAAATGAACAGACATTTCTTACAAGAAAAAAAAAAAAAAAAGACGACTTAACGTCAGACACTTCCGGTGCATTTACACAGGCAGATTCATCTGACAGATTTTTGAAGCCGAAGCCAGGGACAGACTATAAACAGGCAACGGGTCCTAAAGGAAAGACTCAGTTTTCTCCCCTTTTCAAATCCATTCCTGGCTTTGGCTTCCAAAATATTTCAGATAAATCTGCCTGTGTAAACGCACCATTCAGTTTAGTGATTTCCCTGGTATAGTGCCATAGCCTGACCTGATACATAGCAACAAGCTGCCTCAAGCCCCATTATAAAATCCCATCCCAACAACATAACAAGGTCCAGAGCAGTAAGAACATGCTGCTTGTGGATTATATGAGTCACATCCAGGCCCGTTTCTCTAGTTATAATGGATGTGATCTATGATACGCAAGTATAATAACACAACTATGCTTCAGAGCATTTATGGAAAGGAGTGTTAAAGAAAACTACTCATTATGGAGATTTCTCAAAAATTCCAGCAGATGCAGCCAAACCTCTGCCGAGCATCCCACAGCAGGGACACACAACATTTCTGGGAGTAATGCTGCGTTTACACAAAGCCATAATTCGCCCAATCGCTCATTTAACGATTTTGAAGCAACAATTTGGTTTTAATAAACCATCAGCATTTAGACAAAAAAAAATATATATATATATGTTCGAAAAAACTTTTAAGATCGCTTAAGCCCATCTAACACATAGGGTGAATCTTTGACAAGACTGTAAACACGAAGCGATCTGCAAATTTTTAGAACATGTTGAAAGATTACAATGAAAGTTTTTTTGCTTATCGCTTGATCGTTTGTTGTGTTTGAACAACCAGATTATCGCTCAAATGTGATAGTTATTGCGAAAATTCGAACAATAATCGTTCCGTGTAATTGCAGCATTGGGCTATGTTCCGGGTCAGGAAACGGAAGATCTTTGAAAAGATCATCCCGGCTGGTACTGCACTACTGGCCAGTTGATCTTTAGTGCCGCCAAGTTCTGATCCGGGCGCATCTGTGCCCGCATAAGAACTCCCCACTGAACACTATGGAGCGTGCGGCTGGAGCCGCTTGCTCCATAGTGTGTACTGACAGGGTTTTTTGCAGCAGCTATTCAATGAATAGTGGCCGCAGAAAACTGACATGTCAGTTTTCTACGGCGCCGCGAGAGATCCTGGCCGGAGTGTATACCATGTGTATACACTCTGGCCGGGATTACCTCAGAAGACAGCACTACGTAAGTTCCGGAACTTACGTTTTGTGAATGTGAACATGGCCTTACTCTGCACAATCCATAGGGATCGCTCAGATTCTATTCACTTCAACAGGAGCCAAGCTGCAGTAACCAGGATTCACCATAAAGAAATCCCAAATATGTGAACATAGCCTTAAAAGGGAACCAAATCAGCCCAATTGGGATGTATACAGCTGCACTGTATACAGCTTCTGAGCAGCCCGTGGCATGTATCAGCCGCTGCTGCAGCAGAAGCTGTATACCCGAGAAAGAGGTTTAATAACCTGGGCACGTGACAGGCAGAGGAGGGGAGATAGTCATCTGGGTACCTCCCAGCCTGTGTCTAGTCACCGCTCTCTGCCAGTCAGTGCGCTCCATGGGAAGATCAACAGGAAAAGAGGCCAGTGACGGGCCTCTCAGCCTGTCAATTATCCCCTCCGAGCACGCTGACAGGCAGAGAGCAGTGACCTCACATGTCAGCCCATTCAAAGCCATGGGCAAGTATTCGCAGCGAAATATCCGCTGCGGATACGCTATTTGTGAAGGCACCCTAAAACAGAGGAACAGCAGAATGCTATAAAGAGGCGCTACAGAATTAGTATTATTACTAAACTAACTCCAGCTAAACTCAGGGCCTTTTGGATATAATATTATATATATATTCCAAGAGGAAGAGTAGGACGGCACTCACCGATATGAATTAACAAGGCGGATTGTTAATTCATATCAGTGAGTGCCGTTCTACTCTTCCTCTTGGATTATTTGCAACATTGTTACTTCTCGGACTGAGCACCACACAGTGTGGTGGGTTTGGCCGTCCGGGATCCGTTGGGGAGCGAGGTTGTGTGATCTTATTGTGTGTGTGTGTGTGTGTGTGTGTGTGTGTGTGTGTGTGTGTGTGTGTGTGTGTGTGTGTGTATATATATATACACACACACACATATATATATATATATATATATATATATATATATATATATATATATATATATATATATATATTATACATACACACACACACACACTCTTAAACACGCCTGTCCACGCAGAAATTTTAGCAGGTTAAAGTGAAATCAAAGCTGCCCTGATGTCCTTTAAGTTTCCAGATCATAATTCAGCTCATTATGTATTACTATAACATCAGTATACATAACAAGTGTATCACTTACTATGTGTGATTCATTCTAACACAACTGTTACCACCTCCTCCCTGCACCCCATATGCAGGAACCTGATAGACCTCATTGCTCTGAGACGCTAACCAGGAAGTTATAGATCCTGCTAAATATAACCACAATCCTTCACTGGTAAGATCCCAGACGGGCGGCTTGTGTGATAACAGAGCAGAACAAGTGCACTGACTGAGGCTGCTGCTCTTCACATAGAGCCGGGCTCGGAGGCATCACCACAGCGCTAGCTCAGCATCCCACCCAACCAGCACTTTCTAGAGCAGCTTTCATCTTCACATGTTTTTCAAAGACCACAACTACAGGAATTCCGCCATCTGACACAACCCACACCAGATGTCAACAGTGCGGCCTAGAAAGGTGCCAGGGCTATAACACAGCCATACACTGCCATCCATAGCATGTAGTATCTGCTTACTGTGTGCTCCAAAGTTATCGCACTGGTGCAATATACTCTCAGCAGTGATTGGTTGTTATGTGCAGACTACACAAGTGTGTGTTTTGTACAGATTTATAAATCTGGCCCCAAATGCTCAGAAGCCGACATCCCTTTCACATCTGGTTTCCTCCATGTAAGATATATGCACCAATGAAGCTCCTGATGTATGTGCTAAACATGCTGCTAGGCCCCTATGCACCACAGTGTACGCCAGAAAAGAATTAGCCTTTTTTACTGAGGGAAAATGTAGCTTACTATATTGTTTTACAATGGGAGCCAAGGGCCATGTACTGCATGCCCAATACTTTTATCCAGCCTTACATACCTGCCATCAATGGATCGCTTTGTCACAATGGTTTGTGGGTTGCCGCAGCTAAAATGCTGGACTATAGGAACTGGTGGGCAAACACGCCATGTGTAAAAAGAAAACCCAATTCAATGATATATATAATTTGTATGATGGTAAGCAGAATCTCCCCACATGCCACATTTAGAGGAAAGAAGAGTCAGGGCGGACATGCATGTGTATGGTTGGAGAATAGCATATATAACAGCACTTTGCACCAGTTAATAGTGCAAAGTGTATAGGAACCTTTAGTTATGAGGCATATAGTAGATTCAATAATCAAGGAAATGTGATAACAATGAGGTGGGTGGGGGGGTCTGGCAGCAGGGACCACCACTTGTCTAGCGCACTCTATAATCAGATGCATAAGCATTATGGACACCTCCCAGTGCTCTCACTTACAGGGTTATAACATCAATTCACACTAATGGTGTCTGAGGGCACATACATGCTCACCACACTGCTGTAAGCAAGGAGAGAAGCACTTCAATCTCAGGAGACGCCACAGGTCCTCTGTAAGATTATGGAGGAACATCCTGTACTACACACAAGTCATGACAAATATTCTTGAGTCCTCTTTTGTAAAATCCCTAGAGATGATCTCTCTGCATTTAATAGATGTACAAGTGCTGTATACCAATGTAGAAATATTACTGAACTTCTAGAGCATCTTTGGGCGCTATGGTCCCTCATCATCAGGACAAAGCTTTAGCTGTCCAGGCATAATGGGAGTTGTAGTTTTGCAACAGCTGGAGAGCCAAGGTTCCCTATCCCTGGATTACTCTATAGTCAGACTATAAAGGGACTGTATAACAGAATTCTATAGGCCCCTCCATAAGTCTATACTGTCCAGTATCTGAGGGGTTTTCCATCATGGACAGAAGACGATGCTACTACTGCGCCAGCCACAAGCTTCTAGGCAGATTGGCCGCCTGGTGTACAGGATTTTTAGATTGTCACTGACACTGCTAGTAAAATACGATTTATTGTGATTGGAGGAACACAAGAGAAAGGGCAAGGAAATTAGAGTTTCCTGTCACAAAAGATAACACTGACGCCAGTTCCCTTTGGTTATTGTATTTATGGCACAAATTGCAAATGAGATTCTTAAAGGGGTACTCCGGAGACTGAAAAATAATTGTAAATACATTGGTTCAAGTCATATTACTTTGTAATTTGGAAAAAAAAAAAAAAGTAATTTTTTTTTAATTTACATATAGACTTCCATTGGCAACACAGGCCCATCTGAGCCCTACAGACCCTAATATACACACACAAACTATATTTCTATACCTCTGCATTACAGCTATACTGTATATGTTGCAATGAAATTATAGAATTCAGGGATTTGATCAAATCCTGGGAGATGACGGAATGACCGTGCCGTTCCCTCATTTCCCTAGGGATTTGATCAAATGCCTGACCCCTTTCAGGGAAATGATGGAATGAATGATCGAGGAGTCGCCCGGCTTTATGTTTGGCGGGTGAGGAGCAGGAGGCATGTCGCAGGGTGGGGCAAACGGGGAACAGCACATCTCCCAGCATGCATACGGCGGCGAGGCGGACGAGGAGCGTACAGGCGGAGTGTAGCAGGGGAAGTGAGCGGAACGTGGAGCAGAGAGGCGTTGGACTTAAAGACTGCTGCGAGTATGTAATGCAGCCACCCCTTCGGCTCCCGCACAGTCTGTGTATACATTACCTCTCTCCTTGCTGCACGGGGTCCTGGCATCCTGCTCTGCCGCCCAGCCAATCAGTGTGTTGCCCAGCCGCAGCCACTGATTGGCTGGGCGGGAGAGCAGAATGCTGGGACCCCGTGCAGCAAGGAGAGAGGTAATGTATACACAGACTGTGTGGAAGCCGAGCAGGAGCCGAAGGGGTTAAGGGGGCGGCTGTATAACATACTCGCAGCAATCTGAGGTCCCAGGGGCCTGCCAGGACCTTAACTCGTAGCGGATCTCACAGCGAGATTTCCACTGCGAGTCGGTACGTGTGAACCCACCCTAAAGCAGGGATGGGGAACCTTCGGCCCTCCAGCTGTTGCAAAACTACAATTCTCACCATTCTTTGGTTGTCCAGGCATGATGGGAATTGTAGTTTTGCAACGGCTGGAGGGCCAAAAGGTTCCCCATCCCTGCTTTAAAACTCTGTACCAGTGTATAGCACAGACACTGTAAAAACAAAGTACTATTGGTAGCATCAGTAACAACCACCTCTAATGGAAATGTGCCCCGGCCTGCAGTTTTGAATGGGTACTCCTTTATAATGTCCCCAATATAAATTGTACTCTAGAATTGTTGACGGAAACTATATTGATAATAATCCCATCCCCTGAGCATACAATCTCATGCTGCTGCAGTACCAGGATCACCATGAAGCAGTCCTCAGGGGTAAGAGTACACCACTTTTTGTGAAAACTTCGCTAGGATATGGATTTCCTACAGATTATTGTACAGCAGTGAGGGGCTGTTTAGTGCACAACACTACACGGACATTTCCTTATAATTCACTGTGCCGAGTCATGAAAGAAAGTGGTTTGTGTCCAACTAACAGCCAAGGATATAGAGACCTGTGTACAGCAAGTGCATGACCCGGGACCGTGCAGCACAGCCAAAACATTAGGCAACATTTTCCAAACAGGAAAGTCATTCACAGGACAGAGCAATGCTGCACAGTATACAAGAGTAATTCCTACCAATACGAGCAGGCCAGGACTATGGAGGAGCCATGAATGGGCTGCAAGTACAAGTATATGGAGCAACAGGTCTACCTGAGCAAACACAAATGTAAAAGAATACTCTAAGCAGCAACAAGAAATGCAGCCGGACCCCCTTCCAATCTTATCACACAATCCATCAGAATAAGACGTCTGCAATGGGGCTGCCCAGTAACAGCTGTACCCATCTGAATGCCGCAGTATTAAGTGTAAGGTTTCTTTGGCTATTGAAAATGCTTTCTAGAAGGTAGAGACTCTTCAAACAGGGAAATGCAAGAATAAACTGACAACTGGGCGTTCCCATTCATTGTACAGTGAGGAATATGTGGTTACTATATATCCATGGTCAGTCTGTGCTGTCAGTGTCAGGCTTTTACAAAGGGGAGAGGTATTACCCAGTTAACTTATTCATAGGTTTCTAGAAGGACAAACAGGACCAGCACAATGAGACAGGATGTTCTCGAAATCCAAGTAGTATACAAGCTATAGAGGAAGGCAAGTCTCGGTCTGATCAAACGTCTAACAACATCATAGGAATCGATCGTGCCATCAGCTGGGTCACATCGGGATCTGTGGCCATAATGAATACAGAATACTTAAAAAAAAGGTACTCCGGCAATTATTTTTTTAAGGGAAACTGACAGCACGGATAGGCACATAAGTGTGCTGCCAGTTTCCTGTTAGGGGTCATTCACACGTCATTTCCATCTGTACATGGACTGTTTTCTGCGGACTGGGAGCTCCCTGCATCATTACAATGTCGGAAGCTCCTAAACAGTTTTAAAGTTTGCGCTGGTGTACTGACACAGACACGCGGCTGTGTTAGTACACTAGGGTGAACTTTTAGGGTGCCTTCACACATAAAATATCGCAGTGGATTTCACGCTGCGATACTGTGTACTGTCATTTTCTATGGCTTTACATGGCTGCAGTGGATTTTTCATTCCACTGAGAGTATGTTAAGCCCCTGTTCCCACCTAACCAAGAGCTGCCGGACCAATACATTACCTGGCCGCACTCCCGCCTTCTTCTCCATCTCCTGGCTCCCTGACATCCCACCCAGCCAATCAGGGTTCTGTCCTGCAGCAGTCACTGACGGAGTGGGATTTCAGGGAGCCTGTGAAGCATGAGGGACCGAGGGCAGGTGATGCATTATCCCGGCAGCGCTGGGTTAGGTGGGAAGGGGCTTTACATACTCGCAGTGGAATGAAAAATCTGCTGCAGCCATGTAAAGCCATAGAAAATGACAGGACACAGGATGGCAGTGGATTTTGCTGCAGAACTAACAGCGTGATATCAGCTGCAACATGTTTGAAAACACCTTTAGGGTGCCTTCACACACACCGGATCCGCAGCAGATTTCACACTGCAAATTCGCATCAAAATCCGCTGCCCGTTCATCCCAATGAGAATACATACTTACAGCAGGAATGACATCCCTCTGTGTGTATGTAAGTTAACCCCCTGACAGCTGGAGCATACATCACCTCCTCCCCGCTCCGGCTTGCTTCAGGGGTTCTTGGCAGGACGTCCCGCTCATCAGTGGCTGTGGTGGGGCAGATTGGCTGAGCGGGAACAGCAGACACCGGGAACCCCGAAGCAAGCTGGAGCGGGGAGGAGGTGATGTATGCTCCGGCCGGCGGGGGGGGATAACTTACATACACACAGAGGGATGTCAATCCCGCTGAGAGTACGTATTCCCATTTGGATGAATGGGCAGCGGAATTTGATGCGAATTCTAAGCGTAAAATCTGCTGCAGATCAGGCGTGTGTGAAGTCATCCTTAAACTGTTTAGGAACTCCCGAAATCATAATTAATAATGATGCTGAGAGCTCCCCGCTCCAGTTTACAGAACATCGCCATGTACGGATGGAATTCTGTGTGAGTGACCGGTTACTGATAACGCCCCCAGTGCACACGTACCTTCACCACTGCTCTGTGATCCGGTGTGCTAAGAAACACTATCCCGGGCTGACAGTGTCCCACAGGTGTGTCTGTGACACTGACAGCTCCCGCCCCGCTCTCTGGACACTGCTTTTGTTTTTTCTTTGATAGGTGGCGCTGTAGCATTACAAATCGCGCTATAAATGATCATCATGTCCCGCTCTCCACTTATTTCTTACGGCCAGTTCCACACGTACTGGGAACGCAGCAGATTTCAGGCTGCGAGTGGTACTGCGATTCCCGTTACTGTCAGTATGAATGGGTTTACATACTCGCCGCAGATTTTTCGTTTCGCTGCTGACCGGTGAATACTTTACTCGTAAAATACGTAAAATCCGCTGCAATTCCGGTACACAGGAAACTGTCCGACCACTGCACCACAGCTGTGCTCGGTGACTATGGACAGTTTACACACTGATAAATCTGGGCATTGTCTATTACAGTACATGACCCTGGGATGGGTACAGCGGGTATAACAGCATCACCCCCGGGGCCTGACATTTGCCCCCATGTTCAGCACTTCTCTATCCTGCCAGGTGGGGGTATGACCCTCAGGACCAGTCCCACGCCAACTGGCAGCAGTACCATGGGCTCTACACATGTCCGGGTGATGCCATTACTATCCTGTACTGACAAGAAGGGCATAAGCAGATACAAGGACAATGACACACACAAAGACGCACAGTGTGCACTGCCGCCAGCCTGTCACACTACATACAGTACATACAGCGCCCACTAGGCAGCCCTGATGGTCCCGACTCCCCGGCATGGAGTTGTGGAGCCCACCGGGGCCGGCCGCCTCACTGACCCCACATACGGAAACAGCTGGAAATTGAAAGTACGTTCCACCCAGCACCGGGGAGAGGGCTGGTGCCACCAGGGGCCGGGCGGAGCAGGGGCTCCCATCGGAGCTAAGCCGTCAGCCTCTTACCCAGAAGCGCTCGTTGCCGTCATAGCTGCAGAAGGTTTCCATGCCGGGGCGGCGGGAGGGTCCACCGGGTATAGCCGGCTCCGGGGCAGCGCAGGGAGACACAAATAGGAGATCTCCCTACATAACAGCGCGTCGCCTGCTGCTGCCGGCTCGCACACTGCTGATTGGCTGATCACCGGCCGCTTCTGGATGAAGGACGAGCTGATTGGCTAAGCCGCGGCGTTTTCTGGCTCGCTGATTGGCTTCTTATCACGCCGAGCGCCTGGTGACGAAGGCAGAGACCGAGAGAGCTCGTGTTACACGGCCGCAGAGAGGGGGCGTGTGTGCTCGGGGTGACGGCGGAGCGGGCACCTGTGTGCTGCCCACATGGTATGCGCTGCTCCCGTGTGCTGCCCACATGGTATGCCCGGCTCCCGTGCGCTGCCCACATGGTATGCGCTGCTCCCGTGCGCTGCCCACATGGTATGCCCTGCTCCCGTGTGCTGCCCACATGGTATGCGCTGCTCCCGTGCGCTGCCCACATGGTATGCCCTGCTCCCGTGCGCTGCCCACATGGTATGCGCTGCCCACATGGTATGCCCTGCTCCCGTGCGCTGCCCACATGGTATGCGCTGCCCACATGGTATGCCCTGCTCCCGTGCGCTGCCCACATGGTATGCCCGGCTCCCGTGCGCTGCCCACATGGTATGCGCTCCTCCTGTGTGCTGCCCACATGGTATGCCCGGCTCCTGTGCGCTGCCCACATTGTATGCCCGGCTCCCGTGCGCTGCCCACATGGTATGCCCGGCTCCCGTGCGCTGCCCACATGGTATGCCCGGCTCCCGTGCGCTGCCCACATGGTATGCCCGGCTCCCGTGTGCTGCCCACATTGTATGCCCGGCTCCCGTGTGCTGCCCACATTTTATGCCCGGCTCCTGTGTGCTGCCAACACGGTATGCCCTGCTCCTGTGTGCTGCCCACATGGTATGCCCGTCTCCTGTGCACTGCCCACATGGTATGCCCGGCTCCTGTGCGCTGCCCACATGGTATGCCCGGCTCCTGTGCGCTGCCCACATGGTATGCCCGGCTCCTGTGTGCTGTCCACATGGTCTGCCCTGCTTCTGTGTGCTGCCCACATGGTATGCCCTGCTCCTGTGCACTGCCCACATGGTATGCCCTGCTGCTCCTGTGTGCTGCCCACACGGTATGCCCGGCTCCCGTGCGCTGCCCACACATTATGCCCGGCTCCTGTGTGCTGTCCACACGGTATGCCCTGCTCCTGTGTGCTGCCCACACGGTATGCCCTGCTCCTGTGTGCTGCCCACACGGTATGCCCTGCTCCTGTGTGCTGCCCACACGGTATGCCCTGCTCCTGTGTGCTGCCCACACGGTATGCCCGTCTTCTGAGTGCTGCCCACATGGTATGCCCTGCTCCTGTGCACTGCCTACATGGTATGCCCTGCTGCTCCTGTGCACTGCCCACATGGTATGCCCTGCTGCTCCTGTGCACTGCCCACACGGTATGCCCGGCTCCCGTGTGCTGTCCACATGGTCTGCCCTGCTCCTGTGTGCTGCCCACATGGTATGCCCGGCTCCTGTGCGCTGCCCACATGGTATGCCCGGCTCCTGTGTGCTGCCCATATGGTATGCCCGGCTCCTGTGCACTACCCACACGGTATGCCCTGCTCCTGTGTGCTACCCACATGGTATGCCCTGCTCCTGTGCGCTGCCCACACGGTATGCCCTGCTCCTGTGTGCTGCCCACAAGCTATGCCCTGCTCCCGTGCGCTGCCCACATGGTATGCCCGGCTCCCGTGTGCTGCCCACATGGTATGCCCTGCTCTCGTGCGCTGCCCACATGGTATGCCCGGCTCCTGTGTGCTGCCCACATGGTCTGCCCTGCTCCCGTGTGCTGCCCACATGGTATGCCCTGCTCCCATGTGACTGCATCAGAGACTGTGCTGTGACTCTCCAGGATAAGCCCTCCATTGTGTGCACAGGGGGAGCAGCACTATTCCGGACCATTATATAACCTCTGTGGTAGTATCCAGCAGAGACCCCCCTCATCTGTATTCTCTCCCCCCATAGATACATGAGCCCTGTGCCTGCTACCTGCTATATACAGCAGCATATCTGCATAGTACAGTCCTGCACTCACTAATAGCGCTATACAAACAGTCCCTGCACACAGTGACCGCATATCCTGCATCTGCTGCAAACACCAATAGAACCAATACCCCCCCCCCCCCCTCCCCAATGTGGTGTCCATATGGTGGTAGGTACTTCTATTACACAGGCTCCCCAGATTATACAAGGATTGCAGCTATATCCAGTCACAGGTGACATCATTGCACTTTATTTTTCCCTTTTCCTCACCACAATGACCTCCTCCCTATTGTGACTCATCTCTGCAGAGTATGGCGCCCCATCAGTGTAACATATGGTAATAATATCCTTCTAACTAATAACGCCCCAGCTGTGATCCCATTCACAAACAATGCCCCCTGTGCCCATCATGCAGCAACAATGCTCCCTGTGTCCTTGTGTAATAATGCCCCTTGTGTCCGCCATGGAGTAATAATGCCCCAATACAATCAGGAAAGTCCCCCAGTGCACCCCCCCCCCCCACACACACACAGTAATAAGGCCCCTGGACTTCCATAAAGTAGAGGTGCCTCCTGTGGTCCTCATGCATTCAAAATGCTCCCTTTGTAGTAATAATGCCTCCTGGATCCTGCCATGCAGTAATAATAATTCCCCCTGGAGTAGTAATGTAATGTAAATGTGTTTAATTGGTTCCACCACCCACCAAAAATTTACTTACAATACCCATATATTGCATTAAAAAGTGCCCAGTTTAATCTCTACAGTACATTACAGAACAGCACTGTACAGTACATTACAGAACAGCACTGTACTGTACAGTACATTACAGAACAGCACTACTGTTATACACATTATACACAAGAAACAGTCAACAAAACCAGCAATTATAGTACAGTAATCACTAACTCCCCACTCATCCTTTACTGGATAGAGTCCCCACCATGCCAGCACTGTAACAAATATTAGATGATGGTGCACTGACCCTACTACTACTGTACCGTATATGCACTCCAGCAGTCTTATACAGTAAAGGATAGGAGATGGTGGTGCACTGACTGTACTACTACTGTACTGTATATGCACTCCAGCAGTCTTATACAGTACAGGATGGAAGATGGTGGTGCACTGACTGTACTACTACTGTACTGTATATGCACTACAGCAGTCTTATACAGTGCTGTACTGTATGTAAACCCTCACCAGGTACAACCCACCATCCACGCTCGCAAAAACGTTCAGATACGGAGTACTTCAAGACTGGGTGCCCAAAAAGTGTTTGAGAACCATGCAAGAGTTTGACAACCAAAGAAAACATTCCTTGAAAATACAGTTTGAGTTCCAAGCAGTTTGAGAACCAAGGTGCCACTGTATGTGTATACATAAATGAAGTGAAGTCTTCTTCTCCTGGTCAAAGATCCTGTGTGCTGGTATTGCCTTTCCGTCAGACTCAATGGGGAAAAGTTATCAAGCAAAAAAGTTGTATTTTTTGGCGTAAAATGGCCAGATGCGACTTAATTTATTCGCAAATGGCCGTTCTGCGAATAAAATATTTGCATTTGGCCATTTTACGCCACCTTCACCAGTGGGGCAGGGAGGGGGTGTGGAGGGGGCGGGACAGGGGGCTAGGACTCTGGGTCCGCTGCATTTATCATTTTTTGCGACGAAAAATGATACTGAAACCTACGCCAGCTCTGAGCTGGCGTAGGTTTCAAAATTTTTGCATGTAGATGCGATGCCCGGGCCCCTAGGGGCCACTCCGCTGAGACGATGTTGTTGCGGGCAGGAACCGGGGCAGCTGCTAGCTAGATGGTTGTCACGGTTTAGGCACGAGGGGTCACAGCTGGAAACCGGACTCCTGACCGAGCGGAGACTAGGCATGCGATTCTTCGTTGTCCTTAGTTAGGGCACCAATAATTACACCAATGCCGAGTTTCAGAAACAACGGTAGTTGTATATTTATTGTAACGGTGGTAACTAGTAGCAACAGTCTCTCCGGATGCAACCGGGAATAAGGCAAACTTGAATAAGGCAGAGTAATGGGTGATGCTGCAATAGGCTGTGCTGATAGCGTGCTGGATGATGGGAGTAGTAGTGATACTGAGGATAAGATGCTGGGCGGAATGGAACTGAGATGAATACTTGCACCCAGATCTTGAGAATAGATGAGAATCTTGAGGACTTAAGAATACAACACAGCCAGGAACACTTCTTGTGGAACAGGAGCAGCAGAGCACAGGTATCTCTCTCCTGACAGGGGAGAGAGAACACACACACAACTTGTCCCCCTGAAGGTGGAAGACAAGACTCAGGAACAGCAGAGCAACACACTCTATCCCCTCTGTGGTAGGAGATAGACTGAGGTAGAACAGGAAATCACATGGTATTCCCCAGCCAAAGCTCGATGACCATTGGAGTTACCATGGGAGCAGGGGCAGTCACGTGACATCCAGCCATTGCATCATCACACCACTAGGCATATACAGAGAAATATACATGAGATGTACCATACTTGAACACTGGGGGGCGACATAATACCCTTAGGCACTGATTACTGAATATGCATACAAGAAATGAATGGAATAGCAGACCTGAACACAGAGAGGTGACAAAATACACACAGTTTGCAGTGGACCATAGCTTTCCAGAACAGAACTGGCTATAATAAAAGTGTGAGGATAGAACAGCAGACAAAAGGGCCTGTTCTGGGACACTGCAGAGAGACATTTACTTAATAAATGTCCCACAATGTCTGCTTCATGCCAGCAAGCTGTCAAAATGGGAAGTCTGTATAAAATCCAACATAACCACTGATTTAGTTGGGACAGACAGAGAACATGTCCTTTTTACTGTAAAGTGTACTGCATAAAAACAAACACCTTCAAAATTTGCTATTTTTTTATTGCATGTTAATGTTTGGTTTTGCCATACATTTTCAGGTAAAAGTGTGTACAAAGTACAATGGGTCTCACACACACACGAAAAAACCTCCTGTATAAATCTGTAGATGGAAAAATAAAAATATGCCGGCTTTGAGAAGTTTGGGGAGGAAAAGATGGAAATACAATAATGAAATTCGCCCAATGGCGGATTATAATGTAGGCGGTTTGGGCGGCCGCCCGGGGCCCGAGGCTCCGGGGGGGCCCATGCCTTGCCGCCCACATTATAATGCCGCCCGGGAGGCCCCCTCGCCACTGCACTCTTGTGACCGCAAGCATTGTTTCGCTTGCGGTCACAAGAGTCTCCAGCTGCCTCCGTCTGATGCGCGGCTGCCGGGGGTGTCCGGTCCTCTCCCCGGCAGCGCGCGCATCACACAGCTCCTAGTGCCGCCTGGGGCCCTGACTTCCGGTACTTGGAGCGCACGTACCGGAAGTCAGGGCCCAGGCGGCACTAGGAGCTGTGTGATGCGCGCGCTGCCGGGGAGAGGACCGGACACCCCCGGCAGCCGCGCATCAGCCGGAGGCAGCCGGAGAGAGGATCGACGGGGGAACGCAGGGTAGGTGAGTTATATTTTGTTATTTTTGTGTTATTTACTCACCGGGGGGGCATCTATAAAGGGGGGGAAAGAGGGGGACCATCTATAAAGGGAGGGGGGAGAGGGAAGAGGGGGACCATCTATAAGGGGGAAGAGGGGGGCCATCTATAAGGGGGAAGAGGGGGGCCATCTATAAGGGGGGAAGAGGGGGACCATCTATAAAGGGGGAAAGAGGGGGACCATCTATAAGGGGGGAAAGGAGGACCAGCTATAAGGGGGGAGAGGGAATAGGGGGACCAGCTATAAGGGGGGAGAGGGAAGAGGGGGACCAGCTATAAGGGGGGAGAGGGAAGAGGGGGACCAGCTATAAGGGGGGAGAGGGAAGAGGGGGACCAGCTATAAGGGGGGAGAGGGAAGAGGGGGACCAGCTATAAGGGGGGGGGGGGGGGAAGAGGACCAGCTATAAGGGGGGAGAGGGAAGAGGGGGACCATCTATAGAGGGGGAAAGAGGGGGACCATCTATAGAGGGGGAAAGAGGGGGACCATCTATAGAGGGGGAAAGAGGGGGACCATCTATAAGGGGGGAAAGAGGGGGACCATCTATAGAGGGGGAAAGAGGGGGACCAGCTATAAAGAGGGAAAGAGGGGGACCATCTATAAGGGGGGAAAGAGGGGGACCATCTATAAGGGGGGAAGAGGGGGACCATCTATAAGGGGGGAAAGAGGGGGGACCATCTATAGAGGGGGGAAGAGGGGGGACCATCTATAGAGGGGGAAAGAGGGAGACCATCTATAAAGGGGGACTATTTCCTATAGGATTAGCACCCTCCTCTCCTGACATCCTCTGTGCTGCTGGGACCTCCCCTATAGATCAACACCCTCCTCTCCTGACATCCTCTGTGCTGCTCGGTCCTCTCCTATAAGATCAGCACCCTCCTCTCCTGACATCCTCTGTGCTGCTGTGACCTTGGGGGGGGCAACATCAGGGGACCAGGTGAGGTGGCAATATGTTTATTGGGGGCAGTGGAGGTGGGCAATGCTTACTGGGGGGTAGCAGCAAGGGACCAAACATTATGTTTATTGGGGCCAGCAGGGAGGGGAGGCAGGCAGTGTTTATTGGGGACAGTGGGGGGGGGGGGGGGGGGACGCAGTAGCAGATTATAATGTGGGCGAATTGACTGGGGGGGGGGGCCCAGGTTGGGTGGACAGCCCGGGGCCCAGAGTACATTTAATCCGCCACTGAATTCGCCCGCATCATAAAGGGGTCATAGGGGTACCGCCTCACATCTGCTGCTGCTGTACTTTGTGGTACAATGAATTGTGAATTGTACTTTCAATTGTGAACCCTTCCTTGCCAAGCCTCTCTAGTAAAGGTTGTTATGTTACCCTATATTCCTGTGCCTGAGTGTCTTATTGTACTACCAACAATACGAGCACCCCACTTTCCATCCAACAGACATGCTGCACAGGGAGAAGGAAGCCGCTACCACCGTTAGTGCCCCCTACACTGTGCTGACCTGGAGAAGAGGGAGAGGACCAGAGGCTCCACTACAGCCAATGTGATATCCCAAATCAGTGTGACCTGCAGTACTGCTACCTCTACCATTCTCTTGAGTATCCTGTTGGCCTCTAGTCACCACACACATAAAGGGGTTAGCCACTCAGATAAAATACATGTTAAATCTGTTCCATACTTGATATTATCTTATTAGTCTCCTTCCTGAGTTCTGAGTCTGCTTCCTTCAGCTCAAGACACAGAAAACTGTGTCTCTTTGTCCCACTCTAAACTCTTTCCTCCCATCAAGGATGCTCATGTAAACATTGTCCCTGGCTGGCTTTCTCTACATGATGCCAGGAGGGTTAATTACAGTGAGGTTGCCAGGAACTTGACTTTAGAGGGCAGAGTGCAGAGACATGAGCGTCCCAGAAGGGAGGAGGGGGGTTTCAGAGTGGAGACAGAGTGAACAGCTCAGATACAGTTTTCTGTATCTTGAGCAAAAGGCAGCAGGCTCATTACTCAGGAAAAAGACTGGTAAAGTATGGAGCAGATTGTTAGCTTCAGAAGGGGGAAACGTGTATTTTACCTAACTGAATAACGCCTAAATCACCAATTGTCAATGTAGTCAGACATTTTCAGAAGAAACAATAAAGGAATGGCACAATGCACAGTTCTAAGATGTCCTAGCATTGTTTACACGGACCACATCTGCAGCAGATTTCACCCTGCAAGTTCTTAAGCAAAATCCACAGCGATATGCGGTTCTGCTTGGTCCAGTGAAAAACGCTTTTTATGAGTGGATTGTGCCACCTGGACAGGGCTTCACGACCACTGTGCCACTTCGCCCTGCCCACATCAGCACCATAGGCCCTGCTCCTCTGTGATGTCATCAGTGTCTAGGCCCTGCCCATAAGAATGGGCTGGCCTAGAGGTCTAGGCCCCACCCGCTATAGGTTGGCCAATCCAATAGCCGCTGATTACATCACAGAGGGTGGGGCCTATGTTGCCAATGTGGGTGGGATGAAGTGGCGAAGCGGCTGTGAAGCCCCGCCCAAGTGTCACAAACCACCAACGATAAAAAGCATTTTTCACTGCACCAAGCACCAAGAAATCTATTATGAAGTAAGGTATGAAAACTGCAGAATTTAGTGTCACCTATAGTCTGTCATTGCAAAATACAATTGGTGTCGCAAAAAATAAGGGCTCATGGGGGTCTGTAGGTGAAAAAATCCAAGCACTTTAAAACACGAGGGGGGGGGGGAGCAAAAGCGCATCACCTACTACCACCTTCCCATTGGCATAACCTGCCCTTGATCCAACATGGCAGCTTTCCAGATGGTGTCCACATTCTGGACATAGCCTAAAACATAGCCCCCTCACCCATTCCTTGGGGTAGTCAGATATGTCATTTTCTTTCTGAAATAAAAGGGAGTCCTGAGTCTTTTATCTCATTCTGTACATGATAGGAAACGCTGCTTTATTCCACATAACACATCGAATGCACTAATAAATATGTTGAGGTGTCCATAGTCTCTTCAGTCTCCTTATAGGAAAATCCTGGCATACATGCTTTGGAAATTCCAACAGTAACCGAATGGAAATAAGCTGAATGGCGTATGCAGGAAAATGAGAAGTCACAAGTGTCATGTGCAATACTATCTGCTGAAAAGTGCTGATTTGTAATGAATATGAGAAGTGGTCTCTTATGGGAGAAGGAACATGCGACAAAGAAGTGTGTGGAGACATGTACCATGTCCTTCTTCCGTATAAAAAGGATAAAAAATAATACAAAGTCATGTTTTATGAATAAATAAACTTTCAAGGATTTGTAGTTTGGAATTGCTATTGTCTTCATTTTGAGTTTATGGACAATGACCGGCCTGTCTACAAGTATTCAATGTATCAGCTTCTTGAGAAAGCAGATGCCAAGACATTTGCCACTATATTGCCATTCTGCTTCAGATGAATAACTAGTTGACACAGAAGTCTGCATTAGAAGTGCTCCCTCTGCTGGTTACACATAATCAATCCATCAATCAATCAATCAATCGATCAAGCACTCATATAGACCTGCAGCCAAAATTCCCACTAGACAGATTCGCTGTGAATTTTCTATGCAGAAAATCCACAGGGGGTTACAGTTTCGGCAAAGGAGATGTTTCCAAGCCTCATGCAAACAAGATTTTTTTCTGTCCAAAACTGACCTGCATTATGGATATTATACTTTGCAGTCAGTTTATAGTGTGGATTTTCCCCATTGAAATTAATAATAAAAGCAAATCTGTATAATTTTTTAAACTTCTTTAACCCATTAGGCCACAACGACGTTTCTCTGTGTTACGAGAAATGTATAAAGAAGAATAATAAACATATTTAGTATTGCTGTGTGCAGAATTGTCTGAACTATTACAATATAACTCTTTTATTGATCATGTACAGTGAGCAGTGTATACAGGAAAGAAAAGTGCCTGAATTGTGTTTATATGATCACATCTAAGGATAAAATAAATACAAAGCAATCACAAAGTCCCATCTGTAGTAGAATTTTACAAATTAAAATTAGATCATGGCACAAAAAATTACCTTCCATACAGCTCCCTAGGACAGAACAGGCAATTTATTTTTTTTTTTTTACATTTTTTTTAAACTACAATGAAATCTACAACTACTGCATCTATAGTACACATGCTGACCCCAATCCTAAAGGTGCTAGACCGCAGGATAAAGAGAACAGTGGTGATGGGGGATCAGGGGAGTTAAGTATTTATTATTTTTCTATTTAGCACCTGTCTAGACATAGTTTTGAAAAAATAACAATAATTCCCGGATAACCCCTTTAATAATATAGCAGCCTGAGATACAGTGGCTTGGCTCTGCGTATTGTAGTATACATTCAACACAGTCACCGAATTATGGCCAGATACGAGACCTACACAGTGAGAAGTGAATGCAGCATAATTAAATCCAGTGTAACGTCTTGCAAAAGAAAAGAGGGAAGCGTCACACCTCTAAGAACTATTTGTAAAAACCGAGTGCCTCTCAGGTGTGTGACCCTGTTCACACTCGTACAATACAAAAGGAAAAAAAAGGTATGAGAGTCCACATAAAAATTCATATAGGTGATAAAAAGTCCACGGGCAACTGAGATAGCTGACACAACTGGTGATTAATCATGCAAACGTACTATGGAATACATGTTACTTTATATTGTGAAATGTACCTCCCCTAACTAAACACACCCACCACCGTGGCTAAGTGCTGGTCAGGAGACCACATGACTCACATGACAGGTAAAGAGCAAGACATGGATGCAAAGAGAAGAACTAATAGATATAGAATAATGGTTAATACCATTTGGAAATCCTGTTACTAAATTAAGTATCCAATAAGCCTTTCTTTTTCTCAACAAGTGTATTCAGTCTCCCCCTCTTCAAGGTTTTTTTTTTTACATTCTCTATGCTTGAAATCCTAAGGCTCTCAACATTACCTTTATGATTCTCTTGGAAATGTCTAGAAAGTCCTAATGTGGTATCCCACCACTCGTGTTTCTTGTCTGACACCTGTTGCAAAAGCCTTGTACTCCATAGGTGGTGATGAGGTTGAATATGAGTTTCACCACTACATGTCAGTATTTTATGTATAACTTTGTATGTATACACTCACCGGCCACTTTATTAGGTACACCATGCTAGTAACGGGTTGGACCCCCTTTTGCCTTCAGAACTGCCTCAATTCTTCGTGGCATAGATTCAACAAGGTGCTGGAAGCATTCCTCAGAGATTTTGGTCCATATTGACATGATGGCATCACACAGTTGCCGCAGATTTGTCGGCTGCACATCCATGATGCAAATCTCCCGTTCCACCACATCCCAAAGATGCTCTATTGGATTGAGATCTGGTGACTGTGGAGGCCATTTGAGTACAGTGAACTCATTGTCATGTTCAAGAAACCAGTCTGAGATGATTCTAGCTTTATGACATGGCGCATTATCCTGCTGAAAGTAGCCATCAGATGTTGGGTACATTGTGGTCATAAAGGGATGGACATGGTCAGCAACAATACTCAGGTAGGCTGTGGTGTTGCAACGATGCTCAATTGGTACCAAAGGGCCGAAAGAGTGACAAGAAAATATTCCCCACACCATGACACCACCACCACCAGCCTGAACCGTTGATACAAGGCAGGATGGATCCATGCTTTCATGTTGTTGACGCCAAATTCTGACCCTACCATTCGAATGTCGCAGCAGAAATCGAGACTCATCAGACCAGGCAACGTTTTTCCAATCTTCTACTGTCCAATTTCGATGAGCTTGTGCAAATTGTAGCCTCAGTTTCCTGTTCTTAGCTGAAAGGAGTGGCACCCGGTGTGGTCTTCTGCTGCTGTAGCCCATCTGCCTCAAAGTTCGACGTACTGTGCATTCAGAGATGCATTCAAAGAACGGTTGGCTATTTGAGTGACTGTTGCCTTTCTATCAGCTCGAACCAGTCTGCCCATTCTCCTCTGACCTCTGGCATCAACAAGGCATTTCCGCCCACAGAACTGCCTCTCACTGGATGTTTTTTCTTTTTCGGACCATTCTCTGTAAACCCTAGAGATGGTTGTGCATGAAAATCCCAGTAGATCAGCAGTTTCTGAAATACTCAGACCAGCCCTTCTGGCACCAACAACCATGCCACGTTCAAAGGCACTCAAATCACCTTTCTTCCCCATACTGATGCTCGGTTTGAACTGCAGGAGATTGTCTTGACCATGTCTACATGCCTAAATGCACTGAGTTGCCGCCATGTGATTGGCTGATTAGAAATTAAGTGGTAACGTGCAGTTGGACAGGTGTACCTAATAAAGTGGCCAGTGAGTGTATATTGCACAGCTGTAGTCACTATAGGGTTACTGTTTTTTGTTGGGTGATTCTGTGGACCAGTGGAGATGCTTCTTTCCGTTCCACCTATCTCTATTCTCCTTTCGCTGCACACTCTCTTCTTCACCACTCAAAGGGACTCTTACACACCCTGTAGAAAGTCGACAATTGGGGAGAGGAAGTGTAGCATCAGTTTCTCTCTGATTCTCTGTGAAGTAGGACACACACAGAACAGGCATCCCTGCTGAACTTAGCCAGGGCCTGGCTCGGACAGGTTTCCTGTCCGGGACAGACCAGCTGTGTCAGTTGTTAGACACATGTGTATGGAGAACCCAGAGATTTTTCACTTTCAAGCTATAACTACAGACACTATGCATTGTTAGGCTACTAAAGGAGGACAGGTCAGAGATCACCACGGCCCATGCTGTGAACCTCTCTTAACAGTGCAGGGCGGTATCTTAGTACAGAGGAACTGACCTGAATAGAGCAAAGCAAACGTAACCAAGGTCTACGTACTCTACGTATCTCTCAGCGCAGGTGAAACCGGATAACTTCAGACACTTAGCTTTGCCCAGGTAACTTAGTCTGGGGCCTGTGTCACCCTCGTAGGACAGGTACCCCGACACTGCAGGGCAGAAGTTGGTTTAGTAAAACACAGGCACAAGTATTCTCTTCTCAAGTCTTCTTCTTTTCAGTACTCTTCTCTCAAGTTCAGGGAGAGCACACTACTACTTTGGGTTGGGGCTCTCCTAACAAACTCCTCTACTCTCCTCTACGCTAAACTCCACCAACACTGCTACTCTACCTCATTACTTCAAATATCTACCAGCACAGATTGAGTGAGCTCAAGTCTGTATCACAGAAGTTATCTATTGCCAAATTATCTTGTATTATCAGAAACTTTCAGTAAAACCACTCTATTTATTCTACTGGGATTCAGTAATCATTGCACCAGCACTTAAACATACCAGCTACACCTTGCTTGGGTTACTATCCCCTTTTTTGTGGGTGGCAGTACCGACAGTCTGGGTGGGTCATATCTCCCCACTCTAGACCACTGTGACAAGAGCCCAAGGGACCCATCACAACCCGGCAGGTCACCGACCGTTGGGGACAATATAGCCAGCCATAACATAAAAGCAGGTGTAACATCCAACCTGTGTGCTGAACTAGCACTGGCGTCACGACAGTACCATCGTTGGCTGAGCTGTATTCCAACCACCAGCATAACATCATCCCGGTGGTTGGGCACCACACTGACTTGGACTTATTCCTACTGCCTGGACCAGTCTGAGAACAAATGTCACATAGATGATCACCAAAGAGTTTTTAATTTTCTTTTTGTGTATCCCATGTATAGCACCCTACAGGTGCTACATTCTGCCAGATATACTGTATAAGTGGTAGCGCAATTGGTAAAGGTTTTCATCTTAAATGTGCGGCCAGTCACAAAGGAGTTAAATGTATTTTGTTTTTTGGCATTAACACACAGTGAGCATCTCGTGGCTGCACATTTATGAAAACCTGCAGTTCTAAACCAATCAGATCATGTGTTTTCACACTCCATCCGTCTAAGGGTACTGGGTGATAACAAATTACCTAAAGTTTGTCCTCTTCTGGCTACACACCTTACTCAAGCGGAAAGCACCTGTTCACACTGACTATCTTGAAATAACATGGGTATGTCCTTCATTATTATATGTCGTTTTTGATTGGATTGTGGACTGAATAGTGTGAAAATTTTATGGGTCCTTGTGCAAGTTTGTAACTAAGGATGGTCCGAACCTGCCGAGGTTCGGGTTCGTATAAACCCGAACGCTTGGCTTTAGATTCCCGCTGTCTGCCTATGGCTATGGCTGTATCCCAGTTTTCCAGGCGGTCCTCCCGCTGTATCCACCCTCTCCACGGAGCGGGCAGACAGCGGGAATCATTGCCGAGAGTTTGGGTGGTTCGAACGAACCCGAACCTCGGCCGGTTCGGACCATCCCTATTTGTAACCATATTTAATTCACCTCTAGGGAGATTTTTTATTACATGAGATGAGTGGTTATTGTCTGCATGTAATATTACATTGCCTGAACAAGTTCTTTTTAAAAAAAAGCTTTGTGTTAAAGGGGTTATCCAGCGCGACAAAAACATGGCCACTTTTTCCCCCTACTGTTGTCTCCAGTTCAGGTGCGGTTTGCAATTAAGCTCCATTTACTTAAATGGAACTGAGTTTCAAAACCCCACCCAAACTGGAGACAACAGTAGGGGGAAAGTGGCCATGTTTTTGTAGCGCTGGATAACCCCTTTAATTCTACCTCCTTTTAAAGTTAATGTGATGTCCAAAAAAAAGGTTGAAAAGGTTCCCATTTATATAGTTGACAAAATCTCTCACTTGATTCTCGTCGCCAGCCCATATTAGGATAAGGTCAACTATGTACTTGCCGTACCATTTGATAAGCCCCCCGTAGGGGTTGTTGGCACTGTACAAGTTGACCTCCTCCCAATACGACATATAAATGTTGGCCAGCGAAGGTGAGAAACTGGCACCCATAGGGCAACCTTTTACTTGGAGGAAAAAACGCTCCCCAAACTGGAAAAAACTATTGGACAGTAGAAATTGCGTGACCTCAAGTATGTATTGACATAAAGTGTTGTCCTAATTGCTGGACTTCTGAAGGTGATACAACAATGCTCTTAAAGGGGTACTCCAGCGAAAAGCTTTTTCCCAATAATTGAAACACATTACAAAGTTATATAACTATGTAATATGCTCCAATTACCTATCTGCCCCCCTTTCCTATCTTTTCCCCCCTCAACCCCCCACCAGGAAGTGAAGTAAATTAATTCTTATCTAATGACTGTTGACCCCAGGCTGCCCTGTAATATGTGCCCCTCATAGCCAGGTATGTCCCCCTTGCAGAAATATATGCCCTTCATAGCCAGGTATGCCCCCCGCAGTAATATATGCCCCTCATAGCCAAGTATGCCTCCCTGCAGCAATATATGCCCCTCATAGCCAGATATGCCCTCACCCTGCAGGAATATATATCCCTCATAGCCAGGTATGCCCCCCTGCAATCAGATATGCCCCTCATAGCCAGGAATGCCCCCCCAGCAATATATGCACCTCATAGCCAGGTATGCCTATACCCCCATAGTAATATATGCCCCTCATAGCCAGATATGCCCCTCTGCCAGCAATATATGCACCTCATAGCCAAGTATGCCTATACCCCCACAGTAATATATGCCCATCATAGCCAGATATGCCCCTCTGGCAGCAATATTTGCACCTCATAGCCAGGTATGCCTATACCCCCACAGTAATATATGCCCATCATAGCCAGATATGCTCCTCTGGCAGCAATATATGTGCCTCATAGCCAGGTATGCCCCCCTGGCAAAAATATATGCTCCTCATAGTCAGGTATGAACCCCTGGCAGCAATATATGCCCTTTAAAGCCAGGTATGTCCCCCTTGCAGCAATACTGTATATGCTCCACATTGCCAGGTATGCCTCCCCCCCTGCAGTAATATATGCCCCTCATGGACAGGTATGTCCCCCTTGCAGCAATATATGCCCCTTATAGCCAAGTATGCCCTCCCTCCCCCCGCTATAATATCTGCCCCTCATAGCCAGGTACGCCTCCCCACAGCAATATATGTCACTTATAGGCAGGTATGCCCGCACCCTGTAGCAATATATGTCCCTCATAGCCAGGTATGCCCCCTCCTGCAGCCAGATATGCCTCTCATAGCCAGATATGCCTCCCCCTGCAGCAAGATATGCCCCTCATAGCCAGGTATGCCCACCCTGCAGTAATATATGCCCCTCATAGCCAGGTATTCCCCCCTTGAAGCAATATATGCCCCTCATAGCCAGTTATGTCCCCCTTGCAGCAATATATGCCAATTATAGCCAGGTTTGCTTTCTCTGCAGCAATAAATGCCCCTCATAGCCAGGTATGAAGCCCCCCCTCCCCTGTAATATATGCCCCTCATAGTCAGGTATGCCCCTACTGCTGTAATATATGCCCTTCATAGCCAGGTATCCCCCACCCACAGCAATATATGCCCCTTATAGCCAGGTATGCCCCCCTGCAATCAGATATGCCCCTCATAGCCAGGAATGCCCATTCCCCCCCCCCCCCCCCCCACACACACACAGCAATATATGCCCCTCATAGCCGGGTATGTCCTCCTTGCAGCAATATATGCCCCTTATAGCCAGGTATACCCCCTGCAGAAATATATGCCCCTCATAGCCAGGAATGCCCCCCCCCCAGCAATTTATGCCCCTCATAGCCAGGTATGTCCCCTCCTTCAGCAATATATGCCCCTCATAGCCAGGTATGTCCCCTCCTTCAGCAATATATGCCCCTCATAGCCAGGTATGCCTCCACCCCCGCAGTAATATATGCCCCTCATAGCCAGGTATGCCTCCACCCCCGCAGTATTATATGCGCCTCATAGCCAGGTATGCTCCCCTGGCATCAATATATGCCCCTATAGCCAGGTATGTCCCCTCCTTCAGCAATATATGCCCCTCATAGCCAGGTATGTCCCCTCCTTCAGCAATATATGCCCCTCATAGCCAGGTATGTCCCCTCCTTCAGCAATATATGCCCCTCATAGCCAGGTATGCCTCCACCCCCGCAGTAATATATGCCCCTCATAGCCAGGTATGCCTCCACCCCCGCAGTAATATATGCCCCTCATAGCCAGGTATGCCTCCACCCCCGCAGTATTATATGCCCCTCATAGCCAGGTATGCTCCCCTGGCATCAATATATGCCCCTATAGCCAGGTATGTCCCCTCCTTCAGCAATATATGCCCCTCATAGCCAGGTATGCCTCCACCCCCGCAGTAATATATGCCCCTCATAGCCAGGTATGCCTCCACCCCCGCAGTAATATATGCCCCTCATAGCCAGGTATGCCTCCACCCCCGCAGTATTATATGCCCCTCATAGCCAGGTATGCTCCCCTGGCATCAATATATGCCCCTATAGCCAGGTATGCCCACCCTGATGTAATATATGCCCCTCATGGCCAGGTATGCCCACCCTGTAGCAATATATGCCCCGCTTAGCTAGGTATGCCCACTCCTGCAGCCAGATATGCCTCTCATAGCAAGGTATGCCCCATCCCCCCCCCCCCCCCCCCCCCCGCAGCAAGGTATGTTCCTCATACCCCTCATAGCCAGGTATGCCCACCCTGCAATAATATATGCCCCCCTGCAAACACATATGTGCCTCATGGCCAGGTACCACAGCTATTCCCCCTCCCCCCAGAGCAATATATGCTCCTCATAGCTAGGTATGCCCCCACTCTGCAGCAATATATGCCCCTCACACCCAGGTATCCCCCTGTAGCAACATATGCCCTTATAGCCAGATTTGACCCCTCCTGCATATCCCCTTAACCTGTGTTGTGTTCCTCCTGTGGTACGCGTACTGCAGGCTGAGAAACCCTGGTGTAGGCGACTGGACCCCACAGTGACCTGAGCCATACACAGGCAGAGCAGGCAGGAAAGTATTGGGAGATATGTAATAATAATTACTAATAACAATTACTTATTGCCTTTAAATAAAAATATTAATAAAATAGTAATTATATAGGGAAAACTATTCCTATAGGATTCTACTGTTCCATCAATCTCATCTAATAACTATTTTAAAGGGATGTCATGTTTATTTCACTGATATCACATTATACGGCCAGTACAACCTTTTGTATAGGAATTTGAAAAATGTTTAAATAAAGATTGTTGAAAAAAAAAAAAACAATGGCATCATGATGACATACACAGGAGACTTCAGACCTTTGTCAGGAGTTGGACTGTAAGTATGCACATCCATGGGCTCATGAGAATTTTTCTTATTTTCTATTTTTAATCAGTTTTCTCCATATAATGTTTCATTTTCTCACAAACATAGGCGGATTTTGCGACAGATTTGCCACAAGCAGAGGATTTTGGACATGGAGGAAGAGCTGGAGATCGTCTACTTGGATATGGACCAGCCCCTAGAGGGAATGGACTTTCCAGTAGTCTATCGGGCACTGTGGGATGTTTGTATGGAGATGGCGTTGTGTACATTGTGGGGGGCCCGGTACCTGTAGAAACTCCTCCCTGATCACATGATGGTGCATATTCCCCATGTTCAGCCATTTCCAACTGTCACTCTGGCATCTCCCTGCAGGGGGCGGGGCTTAGTTGGGCCATGATAACTGCTGGGTGGTGGTGAGGTCCATGGCCGGGCTCACGCACTGTGTGTATTATGTGATCTCCACCACCTCTGCTGACATAGGAAGGAATATACTCTTATAAGGTGGAGATATAGAGGTAAATCACATAGCAAACATAAGCCATGGTCTGGGCCTAAGGGCCCTATTCCACCGGACGATTATCGTTCAGATTATCGTTAAATCGTTCGAATCTAAACGATAATCGTTCGGTTGAAATGCAGTTAACGATTAACGACCGAACGAGAAATCGTTGATCGCTTTATAAGACCTGGACCTATTTTTATCGTTGCTCGTTCGCAAATCGTTCGCATTGAATAAGACATCGTTCGGTCGTTTGCAATAGATACGAACACAATAGCGAATAAATAGCGAAGAAAAACGATCGCAATTACGATCGTAAGTAACGATTATCGTTCCATGGAAATGAGTGAAAGTTTTCAGGTCTTTCGCAATCGTTTGAGATCGTTAATCGTTAACGATTATACAAACGATAATCGTCTGGTGGAATAGGGCCCTAAGGCTAGACTGACACACACATGGGGGTTACACATTGGGGGCAGATTTATAAGGATTGGTATTTCATGTTCTATTCTTACAGTAGATTGTATTAGAGTAAAATGCATCACATTTACCAAGAGGCACAAGCCTTAAAGGGGTAAGCCAGTGAAAATCTTTTCCTTTCAAATTAGTTTCAGAAAGTTATGTAGGTTTCTATTTTACTTCAATTTAAAAATGTTGTTTCTTTTCAGTCTGACACAGTGCTCTCTGCTGCCATCTCTGTCCATGATTGAAATTGTCCAAGGCAGGAAAGGACAGAGATGTCAGCAGAGAGCACTGTGTCAGGCTGAAAAGAAAACAACATTTCCTGCAGGACATATAGCAGCTGATAAGTATGGGAAGACTTGAGATTTTTAAACTGAAGTAAACTACAAATCTATATATCTTTCTGAAACCAGTTGATTTGAAAGTAATAGATTTTCCTTGGAGTACCCCTTATATGAAGCTGGAATCACATAAAATAGGCAAAACCAGGAAAGGCGTGCTGGAGTGCGGCCGCGTGCTGGGTCGTGCAGGTGGTTTGACCAAGGATTTGTGTATCTTGGGTAACCCATATAGAATCGGGGTTATTGGATTTGTGACAGTCAAAAAGTCTTTGAGGGCCTTGTCAATGATATTGATCATATAAGCCTCATTGATAAGCGTATCAATGCGCCGTTTGATCCTGAATTTGGGGTCATGTGTCAGGGGTTCATATACAGAACTGTCATTTAGTTGTCGGCATATTTCATTGACATAGTCAGTAGTGTTCCAAACTACCACCGCACCGCCTTTATCAGCCGGTTTAATGGTTATGGATTTATCCTGCATAAGATTTTTCAGAGCTAGTGACTCTTTGTTGGTGAGGTTGTGTGGAATATGACTACTTTGATGTTCCTTCAGTGTGTGAAGTTGTTGTTTGGTGGTAGTGATAAAGGCATCGACCACAGGGTCATTGACAGGTGGATTAAATCCACTCTTGTTGCGTAGTCCCGTCTCGTGTAATGTTAATTCACTAGGTAAATTTATCATCGGTCTGTTTGTCTGCTGTGAAAACCAAACCTTCAATTTTACATTTCTGAACAAATCATGTAAATCCAACTCAATCTGAAACCAATCAAATAAATCAACTGGACAAAAAGACAACCCTTTGTTAAGAACAGAAATTTCATCATTAGACAGAGTACGAGAGGAAATATTTACCACTGTCAAGTCCATCTGGGTTTCCTCTATACTGGTTCCCTCGGTTGTTGGGGGTCCCCCTCCCGTGCTGTTGGAGGGTTCTGTTGAGTCTGCGGGCGGTCTCTCTTCGGCATACTTCCATAGCGCATTCTTGGAGTTCCTCTTGCATTTCCTGACACCCCTCCTTGTTTTTCTAGGGGGGTGTCCACTTGGCCTAAAAAAACGGCAGAAGCGGTAAAGTCAGTTTTATTGTTGTCAGAGGTATTAGAGCGTCTTTTACGTTTCTGGGCCCCTTTGTTTGGGGCTCCTTTTCTAAGTAGAGCACTGTCACGCTGCCACATATAAATTTTCCCAATCTTGTTATCGTCCATGTCTCTTTGCCATTTCTGACACTTAGTGGCCTCCAGTGAAGATCTGAAGTCATCAAGAATTTTGTTAGTTTTTTCAAGAAAGGTCTGAAGGTCAGCTGTAGATAAACAGGATTTCAATTCACTATCCAGTTCAATCAGACGAGCATTAGCTAAGTGTCACGGGCGCGGCGGCTTCCCGCGTTCCGGGTCGCCGCCGCGACCGCCTCCTGTCCCATGCAGCCGCCGGGATCCTTGTGTAGGGACCCGGCGCTGCTGCTAGTTCGGCCCCTGGGGCGCCTCACCTCTCCTCCGTTCCTGTCTCGGTCTGTGCCGGCCGGCGCACGCGTCCCCGCCTCCTAGGGCGCGCGCGCGCCGGCTGTCTCAGATTTAAAGGGCCAGTCCGCCCTTAATTGGTTAGTTGCACCAATCACTCCCCTATAAATCCCAGCATGCCCTGTCCCTTGTGTTGGAGCCTCTACATGCTTCCCATAGCGTTTGGCCCAGCTCCCTGTTGTTCCTGATTCCTGTCCGCTACCTGCTCCCTAGTCCTTGTTCCTGATTCCTGTCCGCTACCTGGTCCCTAGTCCTTGTTCCTGGTTCCTGCTTCCCCGTTACACTTTAGTTCCTGTGTTCAGCCTGTCACCTGCGGTCACGCCTATAGACCTCTGCCAGTACCATCTCCTGCCTACTGCTCCTGCCACGCCTCGCCTGCCGTCACCAGCAACCAAGCCAGGGGTAGCGACCTGGGGGTCGCCTGCCGCAGCAAGTCCATCGCGCCTTGCGGCGGGCTCTGGTGAAAACCAGCGGCCCCTTAGACTCCGCTCCCTGGTGAGGTTAGTGCCATCGCTGGTGACGGTCCAGTGGATCCACTACTCCAGGCGTTACAGTAGGCTCCAACCATGGATCCCGGCGAGGTGCCTGATCTCCGTGACGTCGCCAGAGTGGTCGCTCAACAGGCTCAACAGATCCAGCAACAGTCGCAACAAATCCAGCAATTGACTTTCGCCCTACAGCAGCATACTACAGCCCAGCGCCTATCACCACCTGCAGCTACCTCGAGACTTCTACTGGCTCTCCCAAGCAAATACTCTGGTGACTCCAAGTTGTGCAGAGGATTCCTGACTCAATGCACTATGTATATCGAACTTCTAAGCAATCAGTTTCCCACTGAGCGCTCTAAAGTGGCTTTCATCATCAGCCTATTAGAGGGTAGAGCTCTGGCCTGGGCCACGCCGCTGTGGGACCGAGATGACCCTGCTGCTGCCAATCTCCGAACCTTCTTATTCGAGTTTCGCTCCGTCTTTGAGGAACCTGCCCGTGCTTCTTCAGCTGAAACTGCTCTCCTCAACCTCTCTCAAGGGAGCTCCTCTGTTGGCGATTACGCCATCCAGTTCCGTACCCTGGCGGCTGAATTGGACTGGAATGAAGCCGCTCTAATAGCCACCTTCAAGAAGGGCCTGTCTAGTCGGGTGAGAGACGTGCTTTCCGCCCGAGACCTACCCACCTCCCTGAACGAACTCATCCTACTGGCCACCAGAGTTGATACTCGTTTTTCGGAGAGGGAGGAGGAGGTTCGGCATGAACATCTACTAGGCTTGCCCCGTCGCCATCACCAGCTGGCGCCGGTTTTCCAGAATCCTGACTTTCCGGTGCCCCAGCCCTCTCCTGAGATTCCCATGCAGGTGGAGCGGGCTCACCTGACACCTGATGAAAGAATTCGTCGTCTGGAGCTGAATCTCTGCCTCTACTGCGGTGGTTCGGATCACTTTCGGCTGAGATGTCCCCTACATCCCCAAACGTCCGGGAAATGCTCGCACCTAGGTCCGGTGGGACAGGTGTCCCTAGGTGTGAACGCTACCTTTCCAAGTTTGTCTATGCCGGTTTCCATCCAGACACCCTCAGGACAAAATCACCAGACTACTGCCCTTCTCGATTCTGGGTCAGCAGGCAGTTTTATTGCGGCAACATTGGTCCAAAGATGGCGGCTACCCGTGATCCAACTAGCCAGGCCCTTGACTATATCCTCGGTCACGGGTGAGATTCTTACCGACCAGATATATTTCCAGACCGCACCTCTAGTCCTCCAGGTGGATCCTTTACATCAGGAAAAGATATCCTTCTACGTCCTGCCCCATTCATCCCCCGCCATCCTCCTGGGACTCCCTTGGCTGCAATTACATGCTCCTAAACTGGACTGGAGAACCGGGGAGATTATCAGTTGGGGTCAGGACTGTTCCAACCAGTGTCTCAAGTCACCTCAGACCAAGTACTCGGTGTCGTCTCCTGACCCCGCCAAGCCTCTATCCGGCCTACCGGCAGAAGACCAAGACTTGGCGGATGCCTTCTCTGCCGAGAAGGATCTCATCCACAAACCCACATCCCCTCGCCACAGTATACCTCCTGATCGCCTAGTACCAGTCGTCACCTCTACTCTTCAGAGAATACCCCCCGGAAAGACCCATGTTCACCCTGCGCTTCGAAGAGGGATTTTAAAGTGGGGACATTCCTCATTGGAGGCCGGGCACCCTGGAGTCCGAAAGACCGGGCAACGGATCTCCCGCCACTACTGGTGGCCCAGTTTGTTCCAAGATGGCTTGTGGCTTCCTGTGCCATTTGCAGGCAAGAAAGAGGGGGAGGCCAAAGGGGGGGGGGTACTGTCACGGGCGCGGCGGCTTCCCGCGTTCTGGGTCGCCGCCGCGACCGCCTCCTGTCCCATGCAGCCGCCGGGATCCTTGTGTAGGGACCCGGCGCTGCTGCTAGTTCGGCCCCTGGGGCGCCTCACCTCTCCTCCGTTCCTGTCTCGGTCTGTGCCGGCCGGTGCGCGCGTCCCCGCCTCCTAGGGCGCGCGCGCGCCGGCTGTCTCAGATTTAAAGGGCCAGTCCGCCCTTAATTGGTTAGTTGCACCAATCACTCCCCTATAAATCCCAGCATGCCCTGTCCCTTGTGTTGGAGCCTCTACATGCTTCTCATAGCGTTTGGCCCAGCTCCCTGTTGTTCCTGATTCCTGTCCGCTACCTGCTCCCTAGTCCTTGTTCCTGATTCCTGTCCGCTACCTGGTCCCTAGTCCTTGTTCCTGGTTCCTGCTTCCCCGTTACACTTTAGTTCCTGTGTTCAGCCTGTCACCTGCGGTCACGCCTATAGACCTCTGCCAGTACCATCTCCTGCCTACTGCTCCTGCCACGCCTCGCCTGCCGTCACCAGCAACCAAGCCAGGGGTAGCGACCTGGGGGTCGCCTGCCGCAGCAAGTCCATCCCGCCTTGCGGCGGGCTCTGGTGAAAACCAGCGGCCCCTTAGACTCCGCTCCCTGGTGAGGTTAGTGCCATCGCTGGTGACGGTCCAGTGGATCCACTACTCCAGGCGTTACACTAAGTCAATCTCCATTTGTAAAAAATCCATATTCAAAACAATGAGGTCCATCGCATATTTGTTTGAGATGTTCACAAATCTTTGGCAATAATCAGAATTATTACGAAAAAGATTAGGGGTGAGGTGTGACCGCATCCCTCTTGGAATACTATTGTGCTTAAAGTATTCATTCAAAGTCAGTAAGTGCAATTGCATATTCAATGCCTTTTTGGATTCATTCTCCCATTTCGCTTATATGATTATATGAGGCTTATATGATCAATATCATTGACAAGGCCCTCAAAGACTCACAAATCCAATAACCCCGGTTCTATATGGGTTACCCAAGATACACAAATCCTTGGTCAAACCACCTGCACGACCCATAGTGTCAGGGATGGGCTCTCTCTTTAATCCATTAGCACAGTTCCTGGACAAAATTCTTCGCCCCTATGCAGTGGGAGCAAAATCATACATTCAAGACACATCGGATTTTTTGAACAAACTTGCTGAACTACACGATCTTCCAGAATGTATTTTGGTATCCTTCGATGTGAAGGATCTGTACACATCTATCAATCACAACAGCGGCATAGAGGTAGTACGAGAGATTTTGAACCACAGCAATTTTTCCCACCATGCCACTGACTTTCTTCTCGAACTCTTGGAGATCATCCTGACGGAGAATTATTTTCTCTTCCAGGATGACTTCTTTGTCCAAAGGAAGGGGACCGCGATGGGCTCCAACGTAGCGCCGACATATGCTAACATCTTCATGTCGGCGCTGGAGGAGACACACATCTATGTATCTCGCCACTTCAGCCATGTGCTGAGGTGGTGGAGATACATCGATGACATTTTTGTTATTTGGACAGGCTCTGAGATACAGCTTCATGATTTTTTTGGCTTTCTCAATCAGACGGACCCAGACATCAAATTTACCAGAGAATTCTCATGCACATCTCTTAGCTTCCTTGACACTAGAATTTACATCAAGGAAAACAAACTTTTCAGTGATCTATACACAAAACCTACTGACCGCAACACCTTGCTACATTTTCGAAGCCACCACCCACGTCCAATGATAGAATCATTACCCTATAATCAGTTGTTACGAGTCAAGAGAGTAGTGCAGGATCCAGACACATGTGAAACACAGCTAGACAACATGTGCCAAAAATTTGTCCAAAGAGGTTACCCCACACGTATTGTTAGACAACAAAGGGACAAGGTCACCACTCTCAACAGACCAGATCTACTGAAACCTAAAGAGATACAACTAAAAACGCCCAGATTGGCTTTTGTATCTACATTTGGTCATCAGAGCAAAAAAATTGCACAGATCATCCGCAGGGAATGGGGTATACTGTCCAGGGCATTCCCTAACATACCAGAACTTTGCACACCACCGATCTTGGCATACAGACGCTCCAAAAACTTGAGGGACAAACTTGTCAAAGCAGACTTGGGCCCACCTCTCGACCCAGCTAACACACAAACACTGACTGGCAGACCTAGAACAGGTTGCTTCCCTTACTTGGGATGCAGCAATTGCAATCTGATGTTGAAGGGTGAAGTGTTCATACATCCGAAAACAGGCAAGAGATTTCTAATCAAATATTTTTTGACATGCAGATCGGATTATATAATATATTTTCTTCAATGCCCGTGCAAATTGCTGTATGTAGGAGAGACAACAGGACAATGCAGGATACGTCTCAACCAACACAGGTCAACCATACGAACAGGTAAAGTGAAACTACCTGTTCCACAACATTTCATGGAAAATAATCACACCATCTCTGATCTAAGATTCACCATCATTGATCACGTTCCCAGACCGAGAAGGGGTGGAGACAGGGTAACCCTATTAAAAAAGACGTGAATTGGAGTGGATCCATAAACTAGAGACTCTGACACCACATGGACTGAATATTAATTTTAAATTAGGACCAGCTACAGGACTATGATATGTCTTCTCTCTCACTATCATCTTGCCCCCTTTTTTTTCTCTTTTTTTTTTTCTTTTTTTTTCTCTTTTTTTCCCCTTTTTTTCTTTCTGGTTCTTTGTTTCTCTCTGCATTATTCTATCTTTTTACTTTCTCCCCCCTGGACTTCCAGACTAGGGTTCCCGGCCGCCAATCCAGTAGCGGGGACTATCATACGATACACTCCATCTATTATACGTATATTTATGCCAATAAGAATATTCCTTACATAGACAAGTACTGTTTTTTGTACTACATGACTTTATTTTTATGGAAACTATTATATTACTTTATTTATTATGAAAATTATCATTTTGTAAATAGTTATAACATTGTACCTTCTCTCGCATCTTTTTCAGTATGGAAATTTTTCTGAATAAGATTTTGGACCTTTCTGCTCGGAACCTCTACAAACATTCGTCGGAATCTACATGGACCTTGTTCTGTTCCCTTTTTGGTTGCCTCCTAGCTGTGCTATGTTTTGTTCTCTTTTTATTTTTTTAACAGCGCAAACAGTATGGATATACATGGATGAACATAAGCTTTATGTAATACGGTCCACTCCTTATTTCTATTCCCCATTCACGCTTATGAGCTTTTGGTATATATCTTATGAGCTTTTGGTATATATCTTATGAGCTTTTGGTCTATATCTTGGGAGGCTGGGATGATACCTGTATGTTTAGGTGAGAGGACTGATGTAACCATTTTACTGTCCAGGACCACATACACTTGGTGTGGCTGGCCCTGGTCTGGTACCTGGTCTGTTGCGGTCTGTGGTCCCTTTAAGGGTATCAAAGGACCGCATATCTCTCCAGGATGGTGTTCCGGTCTTTCTCCCTATTTGCTCAATGTAGCCACATAGGACGTGCTAAACCTCCCTAGGACTTGCTCTATTATAGTATTATATAATACATGCTATGCCTCCCGAGGATCTGCTTGATGCTATAGCCCGATATATATGTGGAGATATTCTTCCCCATGATACCGTTTACTTTATCATTATGTTTGCTTTATTCCATTATGTAAACCCTACTATTTGCCCATATTTCTATAAGGACTTTCCATCTATAGTTTTCCCCTTTCTGTATGTTCATTTCTGTATACAGCATACGCAGGTTTTGGAGGTGGGCAAAATTGCCCTCTTCCAAGATGGAGGTACCGATACCAGGACAGTGGAGTGGCGCCGGCCCCTTCCCTGACGCGCGATGCGCATGCGCGGGTGTGAGCCTGAGTCACGTGATATGGGTGGGATCATGTGACCGATCATGTGACCGCCCGTGACGGCCTCCTCTGCCCGGCGCTAGTGACGTCAGTCATAGGAGCCGGCGTCCTCTCCAACTGACCATCTATCATGTGGATTCCCTTGCATAACGCTATGTATGTATATTCATCTGGGTTCTGTTTATTATTTATTTATCTGCACCTGTGTGCACATTATCACATTAGCGATTTTTTCCACATGATCTATGTGCATATGTTTACATTTGCTGTCTACAGGTTGTTCACCGCACTGTATTATTATATTTACCTGTTTTGATTGTTGCTACACAAGCATTTTTACACTTTTTTTGCTCTGATTTGCTAATTGAAATTATTATGATGTAATCACCTGTATATTGAACACTTGCACATATATACTGAGACTTGGAAGTGTGTTGTATCACTGCTTGAGAAAGGCTACAATCAGGGCCGGATTAAAGAGGGGGCAACAGGGGCACCTGCCCACGGGCCTCCACCACTAGGGGGGGCCCCCACCAGCAGGAACCCGTAAGTGAGTGAAAACAGTACCTGGGGAGTGAAAACAGTACCTGAACACAGCACTGGACAAACTATATGCTGTCCAGGGAAGGAGGGAGGTGTAGGATTAATCTTGTGTAAATATCTTCTGCCCGGCAAACTCAGACTCCCCCCTGGCAGGCCTTGAGTGGATTCTTCCTGTCAGGATGTCTGACTCCTGCCAATGACCTCACTCCCCCCTCCCCCACCTCACTGAGGAGAGGACAGCACGGACCTGAGCAGTGACACCTGATCTCTCCAGCAGCAGCAGCAGCAGCAGCAGGGAGGTGACATCATGGAGCCTGCTGGAGGATCTGTCACAGCAGCTGCCTGGCTGAAGATACAGTACAGAGCCAGAAGAGAGAAGAGCCAGAAGAGGGAAGATCCATCCCCCGCCCAGATCAGGTGGGTAGGAGGTTTTGTTTTGTGTTGGGGCACATCAGAGCAAGGGTATATACTATGGAGGACATTACAGCAGGTGTACATACTATGGAGGATATTACAGCAGGGGTATATACTATGGAGGACATTACAGCAGGGGTGTATATACTATGGAGGACATTACAGCAGGGGTATATTCTATGGAGGACATTACAGCAGAGGTATATATACTATGGGAGACATTACAGCAGGGGTATATATACTATGGAGGACATTACAGCAGGGGTATATATACTATGGAGGACATTACAGCAGGGGTATATATACTATAGGGGACATTACAGCGGGGGTACATACTATGGAGGACATTACAGCAGAGGTATATACTATGGAGGACATTACAGCAGGGGTATATATACTATGGGGGACATTACAGCAGGGGTATATACTATGGGGACATTACAGCAAGGGTATGTACTATGGGGGACATTACAGCAGGGGTATGTACTATGGGGGACATTACAGCAGGGGTATATACTATGGGGGACATTACAGCAGGTGGTATATACTATGGAGGACATTACAGCAGAGGTATATACAGTATATAGTCTGTGTGCCGCATATGCTTTATACTGTATATAGTCTGTGTGCCGCATATGGTATATACTGTATATAGTCTGTGTGCAGCATATGGTATGTACTGTATATACTCTGTGTGCAGCATATGATATATAGGCTGAGAGCAGTGTATGAGATATAGCCTGTGTGCTGCATATGATATATAGCCTATATATGTCATATGCTGTACACAGGCTATTGTCACGGCCGCGGCGGCGTCCCGCGTTCCGGGCCGCCGCCGCGACCGCTTCCTGCCCCATGCAGCAGCCGGTGTCCATAGTCGGGGACCCGGCGCTGCTATCACCTCGGCCCCGGGGGGCGCCTCACCTCTCCACGCTCCTGTCTCCCGCTGTGCCGGCCGGCGCGCGCGTCCCCGCCTCCTCGGGCGCGCGCGCGCCGGCTGTCTCAGATTTAAAGGGGCAGTGCGCTCCTAATTGGTAGTTGCACCTAATCACTCCCCTATAAATCCCAGCATGCCCTGTCCCCTGTGTTGGAGCCTCTACATGCTTCCCATAGCGTTTGGCCCAGCTCCCTGTTGTTCCTGTGTCCTGTCCGTTACCTGGTCCCAAGTCCCTGTTCCTGAGTCCTGTCCGTTACCTGGTCCCAAGTCCCTGTTCCTGAGTCCTGTCCGTTACCTGGTCCCAAGTCCCTGTTCCTGGTTCCTGTTTCCCTGTCACTCCACCTGTTCCCGTGTCCAGCCTGTCACGTGCGCTCTCACCTGCAGACCATTGCCTGTGCCATCTCCTGCCACGCCTCGCCTGCCGACACCAGCAACCAAGCCAGGGGTAGCGACCTGGGGGTCGCCTGCCGCAGCAAGTCCATCCCGCCTTGCGGCGGGCTCTGGTGAAAACCAGCGGCCCCTTAGACTCCGCTCCCTGGTGAGGTTTGTGCCATCGCTGGTGCCGGTCCAGTGGATCCACTACTCCAGGCGTTACAGTAGGCTCCAACCATGGATCCCGGCGAGGTGCCTGATCTCCGTGATGTCGCCAGAGTGGTCACTCAGCAGGCGCAACAAATCCAGAAGCAGTCACAGCAGATCCAGCAACTCACTGCCGCCTTACAGCAGCAGACTACTGCCCAGCGCACACCACCTCCTGACGCTTCTTCTTCACTCCGACTGGCCCTCCCAAGCAAGTACTCTGGGGACTCTAAGTTGTGCAGAGGATTCTTGACTCAGTGCACCATGCACATTGAACTTTTGAGTAGTCAGTTTTCCACCGAGCGCTCTAAAGTGGCTTTCATCATCAGCCTATTAGAAGGTAGAGCCCTGGCCTGGGCCACGCCACTGTGGGACCGTGATGATCCAGTTGCTGCCAATCTCCGGGCCTTCCTATTCGAGTTTCGCTCCGTCTTTGAGGAACCTGCCCGTGCTTCTTCAGCCGAGACTGCTCTCCTCAACCTCTCTCAAGGCAGCTCCTCTGTTGGTGACTACGCCATCCAGTTCCGCACCCTGGCAGCCGAATTGGACTGGAACGAGGCCGCCCTATTGGCCACCTTCAAGAAGGGCCTGTCTAGTCGTGTGAGAGACGTGCTCGCTGCCCGAGACCTGCCTACCTCCCTGAACGAACTCATTCTACTGGCCACCCGAGTTGATACTCGTTTTTCGGAGAGGGAGGAGGAGGTTCGGCATGAACATTTACTAACCCGTTCCCGTCGCCATCCCCAGCTGGCGCCGGTTTTCCAGAATCCTGACCTTTCGATGTCCCAACCCTCTCCTGAGATTCCTATGCAGGTGGAACGGGCTCACCTGACGCCTGATGAAAGAATCCGGCGCCTGGAGCAGAATCTCTGTCTCTATTGCGGTGGTTCCGATCACTTCCGGCTGGGATGTCCCCTACGTCCCCAAACATCCGGAAAATGCTCGCACCTAGGTCCGGTGGGACAGGTGTCCCTAGGTGTGAATGCCACCATTCCAAGTCTGTCTATGCCAGTTTCCATCCGGACTCTCTCAGGACGAAATCATCAGACTACTGCCTTCCTCGATTCTGGGTCAGCAGGCAGTTTTATTGCGGCAACATTGGTCCAAAGATGGCGGCTACCCGTGACCCGACTAGCCAGGCCTCTGTCTATCTCCTCGGTCACAGGCGAAATTCTTACCGACCGTGTGTACTACCAGACCGCACCTTTAGTCCTCCAGGTGGGTCCTTTACATCAAGAAGAGATATCCTTCTACGTCCTGCCCCATTCTTCCCCCGCGGTCCTCCTGGGACTCCCGTGGCTGCAAGAACATGCCCCTCAACTGGACTGGAGAACCGGGGAGATTCTCAGTTGGGGTCAGGACTGTTCCAACCAGTGTCTCAGGTCACCTCAGACCAAGTGTATTATGTCGTTTCCTGTCCCAGCCAAGCCTCTACCCGACCTACCGGCAGAAGACCAAGACTCGGCGGATGCCTTCTCTGCCGAGGTGTACCCTCTCTCCGTACCCAAGACTAAGGTCGTGTCCTCTCACCACCGGGAGAACTTACAGAAGGTCCTCGTCCACAGACCCACAGTCCCTTGCCATGTTTTACCGCCTGATCGCCTAGCACCAGTCGTCACCTCCTCGCTTCAGAGAGTACCCCCCGGAAAGACTCATGTTCACCCTGCGCTTCGAAGAGGTATTTTGAAGTGGGGTCATTCCTCGTTGGAGGCCGGGCACCCTGGAATCCGTAAGACCGGCCAACGGATCTCTCGCCACTACTGGTGGCCTAGTCTGTTTCAAGATGTCAAAGACTTTGTGGCTTCCTGTGCCATCTGCAGGCAAGAAAGAGGGGGAGGCCAAAGGGGGGGGGTACTGTCACGGCCGCGGCGGCGTCCCGCGTTCCGGGCCGCCGCCGCGACCGCTTCCTGCCCCATGCAGCAGCCGGTGTCCATAGTCGGGGACCCGGCGCTGCTATCACCTCGGCCCCGGGGGGCGCCTCACCTCTCCACGCTCCTGTCTCCCGCTGTGCCGGCCGGCGCGCGCGTCCCCGCCTCCTAGGGCGCGCGCGCGCCGGCTGTCTCAGATTTAAAGGGGCAGTGCGCTCCTAATTGGTAGTTGCACCTAATCACTCCCCTATAAATCCCAGCATGCCCTGTCCCCTGTGTTGGAGCCTCTACATGCTTCCCATAGCGTTTGGCCCAGCTCCCTGTTGTTCCTGTGTCCTGTCCGTTACCTGGTCCCAAGTCCCTGTTCCTGAGTCCTGTCCGTTACCTGGTCCCAAGTCCCTGTTCCTGAGTCCTGTCCGTTACCTGGTCCCAAGTCCCTGTTCCTGGTTCCTGTTTCCCTGTCACTCCACCTGTTCCCGTGTCCAGCCTGTCACGTGCGCTCTCACCTGCAGACCATTGCCTGTGCCATCTCCTGCCACGCCTCGCCTGCCGACACCAGCAACCAAGCCAGGGGTAGCGACCTGGGGGTCGCCTGCCGCAGCAAGTCCATCCCGCCTTGCGGCGGGCTCTGGTGAAAACCAGCGGCCCCTTAGACTCCGCTCCCTGGTGAGGTTTGTGCCATCGCTGGTGCCGGTCCAGTGGATCCACTACTCCAGGCGTTACAGCTATACTGTATATTCCATATCATGGGCTGCATACAGCTGTGTATTTTAATCCTTAGGGTACGTTCACATGTACCATATCCGCTATATATTCTACACAGCCTTTAAATACTTTCTGGGTGCTCCTTACTGCTTCAGCTAGTGTACATGGTTGGGAACTGAAGATGGGACTTAGACTTGCAAGTCCAGGTTCTGCCTGTGATTCACAACTCCATATGCTGCTGTGGCGGCTAACACAGGGGGCAGGAGAGCACAGAAAGTACTTAAGTGCTATGTTCTCGCATTGCATTATTAACATAAACACAAAGTGGGAATACACCCCTCCCCATCCTGTCTCTAGGGCCTGGCATCTTCCTCTGGACTGCAGCCTCTAGTGACCATCATATGCAGAACAGAGGAGGATGCTGAGCCATACAGCCAGGAGTGAGGAGGGGTAGGTGCTACAGTAAGAAGCCACCTAAATAGAGCACTGTATGGGTTATATTTGGAAAAAAAAAAATGGGGGGCCCCCAACAAAATTTTCGCCCAGGGCCTCCACCAACCTTAATCCGGCCCTGGCTACAATAAATAAATAAAGGCTACCAACATCTTCTGACCTGGCATAAAGGCGGCGAGCTGAGACAGTGGGGCAGGTACTTTGTTGCGAACGTCACATGCGGATGAAACCAGTGGCAGCAAATGTACAAACAATGTTGCCAATTTTATCACAACATTGTGCGTATGTTGGCCACTGCTGGTGGCGAGTTTCACCCACATGTGGTTATCACACCATAGTACCTGATCTACTGTCCCAGACCTTAGCCAAGTCAGAAGATGTTGGGATGAGATGTGACCAAACTGGAAGTGGGACCTTGGTAAGTGTGGAAAGTAAACACTTTTCTAGCTCCCCAGATAACCTCTGTAACATCTAGAGGCAAATTAGGGGCCCATAACATCAGGAGGATTTATTTGCCTCATATGGGGGAAGGAGGAGCCCCCTTTAAGATCAGTGACTGGAGGAAAAGACTCCCTTAACATCTAGAGGGGTTTTCAGGAGGTGCCCTTAAAGGGGCTATCTAGGTAACTAAAAAGGAGTTACATTTCCTCCCTCGTCGGCATCTCATTTCTGGTTTGGTCTCGTCTCCTACAAACATCTTCTGACCTGGCATAAAGGCGGCGAGCTGAGACAGTGGGGCAGGTACTTTGTTTCTAACGTCACATGCGGGTGAAACCAATGGCGGCCAATGTACAAACAGTGTTGCCAATTTCATCACAACATTGTGCTTACGTTGGCCACTGCTGGCGGCGAGTTTCACCCACATGTGGTGATCACACCATAGTACCTGATCTACTGTCTCAGACCTATGCCAGATCAGAAGATGTTGGGATGAGATGTGACCAAACTGGAAGTGGGACCATGGTAAGTGTGGAAATTAAACACTTTTCTAGCTCCCCAGATAACCCCTTTTAACATCTAGAGGCAAATTAGGGGCCCATAACATCAGGAGGATGTATTTGCCTCATATGGGGGAAGGAGGAGCCCCACTTTAAGATCAGTGACTGGAGGAAAAGACTACCTTAACATCTAGAGGGATCTGGAGGAGGTCCCCTTAAAGGGGTTATCTAGGTAACTAAAAAGAAGTTACATTTCCTCCCTCGCCGGCATCTCACTTCTGGTTTGGTCTTGTCTCCAACCAACATCTTCTGACCTGGCATAAAATTGGTGAGCTGAGACAGTGGGGCAGGTACTTTGTTGCGAACATTACATGCGGGTGAAACCAGTAGCGGCCAATGTAAAAACAATGTTGCCAATTTCATCACAACAGTGTGTGTACGTTGGCCACTGCTGGTGGCGAGTTTCACCCACATGTGGTGATCACACCGTAGTACCTGATCTATTGTCTCAGACCTTAGCCAAGTCAGAAGATGTTGGGATGAGATGTGACCAAACTGGAAGTGGGACCTTGGTAAGTGTGGAAAGTAAACACTTTTCTGGCTCCCCAGATAACCCCTGTAACATCCAGAGGCAAATTAGGGGCCCATAACATCAGGAGGATTTATTTGCCTTATATGGGGGAAGGAGGAGCCCCCCTTTAGCATCAGAAACAGGAGGACTAGACTCTCAAAACATCTAGAGGGGTCTTCAGGAGGCGCTCTTAAAGGGATTATCTAGGTAACTAAAACTGCGTTGCATTTCCTCCCTCGCCCTCATCTCACTTCTGGTTTGGTCTAGTCTCCTACCAACATCTCCTGGCCTGTCATAAAGGCGGCGAGCTCAGACAGTGGGACAGGTACTTTGTTGCGAACATCATATGCGGGTAAAACCAGTGTCAGCCAATGTACAAACAATGTTGCCAATTTCATCACAACATTGTGCGTATGTTGGCCACTAGTGGTGGCGAGTTTCACCCACATGTGGTGATCACACCATAGTACCTGATCTACTGTCTCAGACCTTAGCCAAGTCAGAAGATGTTGAGATGAGATGTGACCAAACTGGAAATGGGACCCTGGTAAGTGTGGGAAAAAACACTTTTCTAGCTCCTCAGATAACCCCTTTTAACATCTAGAGGCAAATTAGGGACCCATAACATCAGGAGGATTCATTTGCCTCATATGGGGGAATCAGACGCCCCTTTAAGTTTAGTGACTGAAGGAAAAGACTCTCTTAACATCTAGAGTCTTCAGGAAGGGCCAATAACATCTAGAAGCAAATGAGTTGAATTTATCATCAAGATTATTCATTTGTGTCAGATGGGACAAGAGTGATAAAGCTACTATCAAGCAAGTGGTGGGGCCCCTTCTCCAGTTTACCCTGCCCTCCCCATGATGTCATTTGAAAGGTTCTAGCAGGGGAAAGGGGGTATTCTGCTTTAGAATGTCAGATACAATGTACAAATTCTGAAATTACATTATATCTATATTACCCTCTAAGCCCAGGGGAGGGGCAACTCTTCAGCAATGGCTCCCTCAAGGTTTCCTCCACAGGGGTTTTTTCCTCGCCTGAGTGCTGCTGAGTAACTCTTTGTGAGTCAGGGGTCTTTTTCAGTGTCATGTAATTTTAAATAAAATTTGACACCTAATTACAATGTGTTATGTCTTTATTTTGCTTCTCTGGTTTCATTTATTTTGCTTTGGAGTTTGAGGTCTATCACATATTGCAGAGTCATAAAACCGGACGTCTGTCTGCCGAAGAAAAACCTCCTTCATTTCATATCTTTCTAGAAACCCCCGGATATGTCTCTATGAGCTACCTATAAAAACGTGAAATTCAGGGGAAAAAAATCCCCATTCACTTTAATACCCTTGTGGACATCTAGATACATCTAAATACTTGTGTGAACTAAATGTCGTCACTCAGCCTTCCAGCACCCTGGACCGAAAGTGTGTCTTGCTGTATATGGGGGGATTTATTACTATGTAAGTAGGCCAACTTGAAGTTCAGCAGAGGAGGAACTTGTATGAACATTGCACCTATGTGAAGTTTGTATCATTAAAGGGGTATTCCACCCAATGCAGTTTTAAAAAAGAATTACAAAAGCAGCCCTATACTGTGTACCCCTGAGTGTTTTGACACCATTTCTGCATGCTTCTGTTTACCATATCAAAGTTTTTAAAATTCTGTCATGCTTTTCAATATGGCGCTGGCCAGAAAACTCCCAGCATGCACTACACCTCCTATGTCTCCCTCCCACTCATCCATCCTGTCATATTTTCCATCCCTCTCCCATTTCACATTTTAGTTACCTAGATAACTTCTTTAAGGGCGCCTCCTGAAGAATCCTCTAGATGTTTTGACAGTAACATAGAAAAAATAAGGAAAAATGGGGATCTCCAGCTAAATTCCAAGTTTATTGAGTCCACATAAAAACTTCACACATGGACATCAATACTCATAGAATAACACCTACGCGTTTTGGAGACAAGCTCCTTAGTCATGGTATAGTACAATATTGTGGCACACATAGTTATATATCCCAAATATTACAAACACCTAGATCTCATACCGCTCCCCCCGTGGGGAGAGGACTACACCTCTACCACCGGAAATCTTCTATGAACAAAGTTGCCAACTTATACAAAAATGCACGATATATACAGTACATAAACAACAGCAAAAAAAAAGTTCGTATACACAGTATATCAGCATTTTATTGATAAATGTATGCAAGATCTTTCTTGAGATTTAAAGAGAAGTCCAGGTTTTTTTTTCCCTATCCAGCAGGGGGAAAATAAAAGGGAACAGCTACTTATCTGTCCCCATGCCCACATAACCCGCCCCAGTCACTGACTGGCTGTGCGTGCTGTCAATCAGCCAGGTGACATCGGCAGCAGGAGAGATCCTGGAGCCTGGTGGGAGTCCCTGGGACGGTCAGGCACAAGGACAGGGAGTTAGCGCCGTTTGTTGTTTTCCCCCTGTGCCCAGCCATTTTCAAAAGCCCCTTGAGGCCATACTTCTCCTTTAAAGGGGTTATCCAGCGCTACAAAAACATGGCCCCTTCCCCCCTACTGAACTGAACTGGAGACAACAGTAGGGGGAAAAGTGGCCATGTTTTTGTAGCGCTGGATAACCCCTTTAATTCGTATGGGGCATGGGTCTCCAACCGCAGCATCATTTTCAAGTGGACTCTGGGTACGTCATGTACCTGGCTTTTCCAGCTACAATGTCTCAACCCGGCTGATCGATTGCGGCTTAGACAGTCAGTCAGTGACTGGGGTGGTGTGCCACCCCAGCAGCTTATTGGCCAAGCGGGCAATCGCTCAGCCGGGTACATGATATTGCAGATAGAAGAGCTGCAGGAAGCTTGTGGCTGTCAGCTGGACCCGGGTGCAGCACTATGGGGCACGATGATAGGTAAGTATACCTTGTTTATTATGTTCCTGCACCCCCCTGCCTCTATGCTTTTTAAATGTCCTGGAACTTCTTCTTTAATCAATGGGTCTGGATTAGGGATGGTCCGAACCGAACGAACCCGAACTCTCGGTAATGATTCCCGCTGTCTGCCCGCTCCGTGCACATTCTACCACAAAATGTATGATGGAACCCCATGAAATTATTTATGAAAATATAAATTCACCTACGGGGCTGTATGGGGTGTCATTTTTTGCGCCATGATCTCTACTTTTTATTAATACCATATTTGTGTAGATTAGATGTTTTGATCACTTTTTATTAATTTTTAAAAAAATATATAATATAACAAAAAATTGATAATCCTGGCGCTCTTTTCCCTCTTTTTATTTACGCCGTTTGCCGTACGGGATGGCGATTGTTATATTTTAATAGATCGGACAATTACGCACAATACGTTATATAATATGTTTATATATTTAATTTTTTTAATATGTTTTATGTATATTATGGGATATGGGTGGTTTTAATCTTTATTGGGGAGGTGCTTTGTGGTATTTTTAGGGTAAATTCACACGGGCGGATCCGCAACAGATTTAACGCTGAGAATTTGCAGCTAAATCGGCAGCGGATTGATCCCCTGTGAATTCCAATGCAACTTGCGTGCTGCCAGTATGTAAGTGCCGTCCGCATTAACCCCGCCGCCCGGGATGATACATTACCGGCACCACAATCAGGCAGCATCTGAAGCTCCTGGCTCCTGGAGGTCCCGCACAACTAATCAGTGCACGGCCCCGCCACAGTCACTGATTGACTGTGTGGGACCTCCAGGAGCCGGGAGGCTCAGACGCGGCTGGATCATCCCGGGCGGCGGGGGTTAATGCGGCCGGCACTTACATACTGGCAGCGTGAGAGTATGTAATTGCATTGGAATTCACAGGGGATCGATCCGCTGCCGATTTAGCTGCGAATTTGCAGCGTTAAATCTGCTGCGGATCTGCCCGTGTGAATTTACCCTTAAAATATTTACTTAACGGTGAGGGTCTGGCTGCTGATTGTAGCCAGCCCCCACCTGCTATGAAGCGTGCTCCGCTGCGGAGCGTGCTTAATAGCGGGATATACACCCAGGGCGTACAGGTACATCCAGGGTCATCTAGGGGTTAATATTGGGCCATGTTATAATAACAATGTGTTTTTACTCTAAACCAACCACTTTCTCAGGTGCACCAGAGGAAGAGGCCGGTGCGGCCTAAAACGCATTGTGCTTTTACCTGTTTTATGTATTTTATGTATGTGTTGGTATTGGTATAAGTTACTTTCCGTATTGTCTGGTCTGTGTGGTGGACGACCTGCGCCTACTTACCTTTGTTTTGGATCAAGTGGATTGGAGGTGCGGTTGCGGTTTCTTCCTGTTGAGGGTGCACAGGAGGGCTGCGCTCCCATAGTCCCGCACAGGCTGTAGTAAGAGATGTGCCTCGGATCTACGCAACTCCACCTGGTGAGGGAGTCCACTTTGAGGGAGTCTTCACTTTGTTTGCATTCTTTTATTTGATACCTCTACACCATGGAGCGCTGTCTTTGCTTGTTTTTATAACTCAATGTAATAGCATCACATGTGCCCCTGGGCTATACTGACAGGGTGCTGACAAACACCCCGTGGACATTCCCCAAATTACATCATTTCCATCTGGATTATCTGTTGTGCTGCCGTACTGTATATTATATTATATATCACATGTAGAAGAAGGTGCATAGAGGGCAGGTCACATATGAGGGGTAGAGGAGGGCACATATGAGGGAAAACTCATGGGGGCACATATGGGAGTATAACACATGGGGGGCACATATAGGGGAATAACACATGGAGGGCACATATGGGGGAATAACACATGGGGGGCACATATAGGGGAATAACACATGGAGGGCACATATAGGGGAATAACACATGGAGGGCACATATGGGGGTAGGGCATGTTCCACATTGAGGAGAGCACATATGGGGGGGGGAGTACAGTGGGGCTCAAATGATGGGAAGGACAAGTATGGGGTAGAATGGGAAACAAATGGGTGCACATATGGAGGATGGCAGGACACATATGGGAGGGGGCTGAACATATAGGGGAGGACACCTATGGGAGGGGGTGTACATAGAGGGGAAGACACATATGGGAGGGGGCTGAACATATAGGGGAGGACACCTATGGGAGGGGGTGTACGTAGAGGGGAGGACACATATGGGAGGTGGCTGCACATAGAGGGGAGGACACATATGGGAGGGGCTGTACATATAGGGGAGGACACCTATGGGAGGGGGCTGTACATAAAGGAGAGGACACCTATGGGAGGCGGCTGTACATAGAGGGGAGGACACATATGGGAGGCGGCTGTACATAGAGGGGAGGACACATATGGGAGTGGGCTGTACACAGAGGGGAGGACACATATGGGAGGCGGCTGTACATAGAGGGGAGGACACATATGGGAGGGGCTGTACATAAAGGAGAGGACACCTATGGGAGGCGGCTGTACATAGAGGGGAGGACACCTATGGGAGTGGCTGTACATAGAGGGGAGGACACCTATGGGAGGGGCTGTACATAGAGGAGAGGACACCTATGGGAGGGGCTTTACATATAGGGGAGGACACCTATGGGAGGGGCTGTACATAGAGGGGAGGACACCTATGGGAGGGGGCTGTACATAAAGGGGAGGACACCTATGGGAGTGGCTGTACACAGAGGGGAGGACACCTATGGGAGTGGCTGTACACAGAGGGGAGGACACCTATGGGAGGGGCTGTACATAGAGGGGAGGACACCTATGGGAGGGGCTGTACATAGAGGGGAGGACACCTATGGGAGTGGCTGTACATAGAGGGGAGGACACCTATGGGAGGGGCTGTACATATAGGGGAGGACACCTATGGGAGGGGCTGTACATAGAGGGGAGGACACCTATGGGAGGGGGCTGTACATAGAGGGGAGGACACCTATGGGAGGGGCTGTACATATAGGGGAGGACACCTATGGGAGGGAGCTGTACATATAGGGGAGGACACCTATGGGAGGGGGCTGTACATAGAGGGGAGGACACCTATGGGAGGGAGCTGTACATAGAGGGGAGGACACCTATGGGAGGGGCTGTACATAGAGGGAAGGACACCTATGGGAGGGGGCTGTACATAGAGGGGAGGACACATATGGAGGATAGAGCAGGGCACATACAGGATGAAGAGCAGACATGGGGAGTAAAGAGTAGCTCTCAGGCTGGATCTGATTGGCTGCAGGGACAGGATTCCCGCCTCTTCCTGTCACACAGGCTGATCATGCAGGGGAGGAGCTGCTGCTGCGGGACTGTGCACACAGGACGGCTCCCTGCGCTTCTAGGCCCAGCCGTCAGTCCGTATTGTCAGGTGTCTTCTGGGTCCTGGTATCCTCCCTCTCTGCTATATGAGAATATGTGAGCGGCAGTTCAGAAATTGTGGGCCCCCAGCTAACTAAATGCTCCCTGGGGGGGGGGGAGTTGTACTATCGATTACTTTTGAGTAGAGGTGGGTTCACATGTACCGTTTCCACAGCGGATTTCACTATGCGAGTTTAAAGCAAAATTTGCTGCAGATAACTTCCCTGTCATTTTCAATGAGAAGACATACTCACAGCAGGATTGTCAGCTCGCTGCATGTATGTAAATGCCCCCTTAACCAGCTGCCGCCTGGAACATACATTACCTATTCCATGCACCAGCTATATCTGAGGCTCTCGTTCCCTGTAGGTCCCGCTCAGCCAATCAGTGCACGGCGCCGGCCCCAGTCCCTGATTGGCTGGGTGGGACCTCTGGGAGCCTCAGATGCAGATTAGGTAAAGTATGTTCTGGGCGGGTTAAGGGCGCCGGCATTTACATACTGCTGCGAGTGTGTCTTCTTATTGAAAATGACAGGGAAGGTATCCGCAGCGGATTTTGCTGTGAACTTGTAGAGTGAAATCCACTGTGGAAACAGTACTTGTTAACACACCCTAGTCTGAATACAGGATAGAGCAGCTCCATATCACCTACCAGTGTGGGCTCCTACTACAACTGTACTGTACTAGCCTCTATGCCTGTCATGCATCCCCTCCGAGCGCGCTGACAGGCGTTCGGGGGATTAAACTGCTCTTTTTCTGTTATACAGCTCCTGCTGCAGCCGCGGTTGGTACTCGCAGCTGCAGGTGCTGTATACAGCGGTTCAGGGAACCATATCAGCCTGATTGGGCTGATTGGTTCCCTTTAATCAATCTGCCAGATCTTCAGCTGTGGCTCTGGCTGAGCTTCCCCTGGCCTCTGCTCTCCTCTGGCATCTCTGCAGTGGTAGCAGCTGAAGTTGGCAGGCAGCCATCCTCGGAGCGCAGGGGAGGGAAGTCTCACAGACACAGGAGCTGTGGAGCGCAGGCAGAGGCCATGTCTCCTGCACAACACGGCACTACTACTACTGCTGCCGTTGAGGTGGGTGGGTCTGAGGGGTGGGTTTGTTCGGGCTGCTACCAGCTTTCCTGGTGTATGCAGCGGCATTATGAGGGTTGGTTCAGACTGAGGAATTCTCGCGGATAAATTCCGCAAAATTCCGTCGCCTGTACGCGCGCACGGCCGCGTGCCTTTCTGCCGGCTCCATAGGCACCATTCTATGGGCCGGCTGATTCCGCATTCCGCCGAAAGAATTGACATGTCCCATAGAATGGTGTCTATGGAGCCGGCGGAAAGGCACGCTGCCGTGCGCGCGTACAGGCGACGGAATTTTGCGGAATTTATCCACGAGAATTCCTCAGTCTGAACCCACCCTAATGGGGGCAATCACGCAGTAGCCCAGATTGCCCTCATTATAATCCGCCTATGGTGAGTGGTGTAATAGAGAGGGGGAGGGGAATCGCAGTACAGAAGAGATGGGGCCATACACTGTGAGGGGCTTGTGTGACACTGACACCCCCTGCAGGCCGACCAGAAGGTGCAGGGAATACATTATTCATATCAGCAGGGGCGGGGCTGTTCCATGCAGTGTACTGGATGTGTAACTTCCTTCTGCAGCCAGTAGAGGGAGCCCGCTGTGCAGAAGAAGACCTGGTGACAGAGGAGAGCGGCCACAGCGGGGAGGGGGCTCTCCAGCCCTGGCATGTGTCTGCTGAGGGGGCACGGACCTGAAGGGCGCCCCCTATAGTTATTCAGGTGGCAGTGCTGCATCATATGATGGAACTGAGAACTGATGTTAGCCATAAACATATACTGTGGCGGAGTACATGTTGCTTCATCAACTTTCAAGCATCTCCTGACTATGGCTAGCTGAGCTGGATGTAAACCTTTACTGTGGACTATTCACTGGTCTCTCAGTTATCACTCACGTAATCCACCCAAACTAGAGACGAACAGCCCACGTTATTAGTGGCCTAGTCTAAAAGTTCGGGGTGCTTCTATGTATTTTAGCGCATCAGTCTTTCAATAAATTATAAATGAGCTCTACAAAAATGGCGGCCGCCACAATGTCACCCAGCTAGGCACGTTATCCCTCTAGTGTTAGCAGTGTGTGTGGCTGTAGCGTAGAGGCTACGGTGCGCATGCGCAGTGTAGTGGCGGTTGGCGTTTGACTGGTCTGTCCAGCTGTTTCCACAGAAAGAATCATGGCGACCGTGTCAGACCTGAAAGCCGGTGAGTGCGGGTGTTGTTCATCACCCGGGCCGGTCATTCTAGCAGCCGCTGTGTATTATATGGGGACTGTTGTGTGTCGGCCTGTATTACATCGCAGTAAGGTATAATATAGTGCACATACTGCATGTGTGTCCCCATCCCATAGGATTGTTATAGAGGGGGCCCACTATACATAGCACTGGGCTCTTATGCTGGCAGCCATGTAAACTCTGCTTCCAGTTACCATGACTACGGGATATATATATATATATATATATATATATATATATATATAAAATTACAGCTTTTAGACTTGCTCCATTTTATAAACCGATATTATAGCACTTATGCTGCCCCTTCATGATCATGGGGTCTAAGCCCCCACACCAGGGCAGGGCGGCAGTCCTATATGCTGGTAATACACATTACACCTATACATCAGCCTTCAGTCATTATGGGATGCTGATCTATATGTGTCAGTGGGGCCTGGGTCTGTACATACACATAGACCTCCCATTTATACAGGATGCTGGTATGTAGGGGAATGTGGTCTGAAGTCACAATTACACATTAAGGGTACAAACACACAGGACAGATCCACAGGGGGGGGATGGGACAGGGCAGTCTCCTTACATACTTGCAGCAGGGTGTCCATCCCGCTGCGAGTGTGGCTTCCCATAGACATTACAGAGCAGGGATCCGCAGCGAGAAATCGGCTGCTGATCCGCCCTGTGTGTTTGTAGCCTAACAGTATATGGGTCAGTATTATGTATCACTACTTGTACGCCTGAAACATAAATAGTGTGTTGTTATGAATGGTGTCATTACAAAGTGCAGCTGGCCCTGCATAAATCGGGCCTTTACATGGCCCTGTGGATGGAAGAATAGATTTAGGGTATGTCCACACCAAGGAATTCTTGCTGAGAACTCCCTGCGGATTCCACAGCTGGTTCCTGCGCAAACGCTACACTGCCCACCCACCCCATAGACTCCATTCTATGGTCAGGCAGATTTCGTCATCCGCTAAAAGAATGAACAGGTTCATTCTTTGGGCGGACAGTGGAATCTGCTTGTGCATAGAATGGAGTCTATGGTACAGGCAGAGAGCGATGGTGAGCGCGCAGGGACGAGCAGCAGAATCTGCAGGGAGTTTTCTGCGAGAATTCCTCTGTGTGTTTCCAGCCTTATGGCTTTTTAAAGCAAGGGGTCCTGAAGAGGTCAGAGAGGATGTACCACCAGGTACATCCTCTTTAAGCTGAACCCACAGATCGAACAGCGCCGTCACGTGGAAGCCGGTGCCCGGACTGCGGTCCGATTCCCGTGCACGGCGCCATACTATGCACCGGAACCGGCTGGTGCTCAAGCACTGGAGGCGGACCGGGCTGCCCCCAGTGGGAGGGAATTTCCTCCCCCGTATGATGCGGCTCCCTTAGAATAAATGAGCACCGTCCGTTTCCGGTGCATAGTACAGCGCCGTGCACGGGCCGCGGTCCGAAAAAACAGACCGCGGCACCGGCTTCCCCATGATGGCGCCGTTCGATCCGTGGGTTCAGCTTAAAGAGGATGTATCTGGTGGTACATCTTCTTTAAATACTAATCAGGAGCACCCTACAAGACCTGCCATTCTGGAGATGTTCTCGCCAACTCATATAGCCAAAGGTTAACCCCTGTCTGAGGCTCTCCTTACAGACATCAGACATGGGCAACTCAAATTGGAATCTGCATTTTACCCAGGAGAGGTCCAAAAAGCGGATCTGCGGTGGAACATTCCACGTGTAGATTCTCCCATGTGAACAACGAAGTAGAAATCTTATGGCACATTGCTCTGTACAAATTTTACGGGCGGAATTTCAAGCAATATACGCGTAAATTAAATGCAGATTCCGCTTGAAATTCCTTGTCTATTCCTCATTGTTACCATACCCTTATTATAACCCTTTGCTTGCTTTGTTGCTGCTGGCTATGGGCCCTTGCACACTACGGAATCCGCGCGGATAAGCTTATGCGCTCCTACTTGAACATCTGGCCGTCCCACAGGTTCCATTCTATGGTCCGACAGATTCCGCCATCTGTCCAAAGAATTGACATGTCAATTCTTTTTTGGGGAGATGGCGGAATCTGCCTAAATAGAATGGAGTCTATGTAATGCGATTAGATACAGAAGTCAGGGGAAGGAATAACCTGCCTGTGTCTTATGCTATTCATGTTAATATTGGCGTGTCATTTGTTTATATTTCATGTGTCATATATAATGGCAGGTAATTTACATTTCTTTTCTTTCACTAGTTTTGACAGATACTTTGGATAAGAGAGGTGTGTTGGGACAGCTGAAGGCCAGGGTCCGAGCAGAGGTGTTTGCAGCTTTGGATGACCAGAATGAACCCAAACCTGTGTTGTCTCATGAAAATCTTCTAATCAATGAAATGATCAGAGAGTATTTAGAGTTTAACAAGTACAAGTACACATCATCTGTGTTGACAGCAGGTAAGGCCCTCATGCCATCAGTGTGCTGTTCACTTTCTGTCATTATACATGGTGCAGAGGAAAGGCCAAGCAAACACATTTTTTTAAGGCAAGGGAGTTACCTTGTGAAAATACTGCAGATTTACCTAAGAAAGGGTAGCTTCACACGTACCGCATGCGCGGCAGATTTGACTAAATGAATGAACACTGCATCAAATCTGCACCATCAAATCTGCTGCAGATTTGACAGTGCGGATTTAATGCTGTGTACAATAATTTAGTCAAATCTGTTGCGGATCCGCAGCAGAAAATCTGCTGCGATACGGTATGTGTGAAGCTACCCTTAAAGTCCTTTGCATCTATTTCTACCAGAATGAAAGAACTTATTTACAAAATTTCTCCTTAATAGTATGGAACACCTGCCAACCTAAACAAATGGATGACAATAACACATCTCAGTTTGCAGTAGTTAGACTACCAATCGCAATTTAGATTTTCAAACGTGGCCCTCTGGTTCTCATCAGGTAAATTACCTGCACCCTGGCCATCATTTCCATCCCCTTTTCTCTGCCTTTATCCTTCTTCTTTTGTCTTTCCTGTTTCATGTATCATGTTATTGTTACTGGAAAACTTTCCACTGATGGAATGTAATATGTTTTTTCTTTACCGTGTATAATTATGCATTAGGGAATCGAAGTTCCCCTGTCTTCAGCGCAAGACCGAGCACCATGTAATTTTATGTGACTAGGTTTTGTGCTGGAAATGGGATGTATGAGACTGGAGTGGGAACCTCTATCTCCTAATGCATAGTTATACACAGTTGGGAAGATCGCACTCCAAAACATATTACATTCCATTAGTGCAGGTGCTTGGAAACATTTCAGCGCTGGATCTTTTGACATGTTGTATAGACTAAGCACTTAACCTCCTGGCTCGCTGCAGGAGGCTGGCTGCATAGACTTACAATGGAGACCTCCTGCAGCAAGAAGGGATTTGGCAGCTTCTCCCTGCTCTATATATTGGTCAGTGGGGGTCTCCACTTTATATTTAGTGGTAACTTAATTACTTTTCTTTGTAGAAACTGGTTTGTCAGATATTCCACTGGACCCTTCTTTTCTAGCAAAAGAGCTGAACCTTATTGAAGATTCAAGTGCTCAGTCTGTGTAAGTAGAAAGAATTTATCTTGTGTACCTGATCTCATAAAGCCAGGCTTAAAGGGGTTATCCAGCAAAAATCTTTTTCTTATAGATCAACTGATTTCAGAAAGTTCTATAGATTTGTAATTGACTTCTATTTAAAAATCTGAAGTATTCCAGTACAAATTAGCTGCTGGATGTCCTGCAGGAATTGGTGTTTTATTTTCAGTCTGACACAGTGCTCTCTGCTGACATCTGTCAGAGACAGAAACTGTCCAGAGCAGAAGCAAATCCCCATAGAACACCTCCCCCGCTGTCTCTGTGAGCTCTGTCACACTGAAAATAAAACACCATTTCCTGCAGGACATACAGCAGCTGATAAGTACTGGAAGACTTCAGATTTTAAAGAAGTAAATTACAAATCTGTATGACTTTCTGAAACCAGTTGAATTGAAAGAAAAAGATTTTCACTGGACAACCACTTTAAGTATGGGTACTGTTACGTGTAATGTTAGCAGGTGCAGATAGTATTCATGATTTGCATCACGACTTTCAGTTTGAAACATTGGCAAAGTCCAGGTGCAGCATGTCAACAAGAGTAAATCATGAGAACTGCCAATCACCACCAATGCCGAAACCCAGAAGAAAGTAAAGCTCTTTGCATTATTATAGTTTTTCTGGTTTTGGCTAACAGATACTGACCAAAACACTGTGAACCTAGCCATAGACAGTATTAGTAAATTCTCCCAATTGTGCTTTGTGGGGCATTTTAGCCATGAGTTTGACACAATTGCTGCAAAAAATTGCAACCATTGCATTTGATCGTGTTTGTTTTTTGATGGTACTGTAGCATTTCCTCAACTCAGGAAACTGCAACTATTGCAAGAATTCCTGTGGGCGTAACAACATTTTTTCACGCTATGGGGGAAATATGTGGTTCCACAAGACTAGTAGTCATTCTGTAATTTTACAGAACCCTAAAGCCCTAGCCATAGTGTATGTTTTCTGGCCTTATTTTTTGTGGTTTGGGTGCATATTTTATTGTCCTCTTTTTTTCTTTTTTACAGCTAATTTCAATGGATTTGCAGTGTGGGTAACAGTTTGGTTATACTGACAAGCAATGTATAAGGCCCCAATAAACTCATATCTATGGCAGACCTGAGGGCCCTCTTAGACTTTTGGCTGCCATGATAACACACAAGCACCCTGGCTCAAGCATGCGAATTGGCTTATAGATTGCGCAGCCCCTATCTATGTACCAGTTATTCTAAAATGCTATGAAAACACATTGCCGTAGAATAAGGCTCCTTAAGGGTACAAACCCACACACCGTATACACAGCAGATACGCAACAAATACGCAGCAAATACGCAGCAGATTTGTTGGTGCAGATTTGATGCTGTGTTCAGTTATTTAGATCTAATCTGCTGCGTATCTGCTGCGTATTTGCTGCGTGTTTGCTGCGTATCGCAGCAGTAAATACGCTGCTTATACGGTGTGTGTGTTTATACCCTTAAGAAGTTTTCCAGTCTTTCAGAAACAGCACCACTCTGGACCTTAGTTTGGGTGTGGGTTTTAGAGCTCAATGTCATTGAATTAAATGGAGATGAATTGTTAATACCACACACAAGCTGAGGACAGTGGTGTCACTGTTCTTGCAAGAAAGTAGCTGTGCTTTATCTAATGCTGTGATTTTTCCAGCTATTTTGCAGTGAATTGTGCAATTGTGGTAAATAGTACAAAAAATGCTCTCTCTTACCACAGTTGTACCATTTGCTGCAAAATAGTGTGAAAATCTGGGCAAAACTAGTCATCTATTACTGTTGTCTTCCTTCTAAATTGCAGTGTGGGATAAATAGCTATAAATGCTCTCATACCTCTAGCATTGCGTGTTGTCATAAATTCACTTATTCTATTGTCTATTTTTTTTCTTGCTTCTACAGACCAATCCTATATGGGTTGCTTTCTCATTTCTTACATGGACACAAAGAGATGCCATGTCCCTCTTCTCTGAACCCGTCCTTAGAGAGATCTACACAGAGGCGCACTGAAAGCTCTGCAGACATTATTGCAAAAGGTAGTGCTGAGCTTTATTCTATGTATGAATAAAGTGCTAGTCTCTTTGTACACTATGTGACCTGCTTGTTGTATACATCAGCAAAGCTCCTGGCGAGTCCCGCAAACAGATCTATAGACCGCCATTCACCAGACAGAAGCCATGCTTCCTCCCCCCCCCCCCCCCGCCCCGGTACTGCCACCGCCGCTGCTACTCTCCGATGTGGGATGCCAACAGTCATACTGTTGCTGGGCACTGTGGGGATGGTCTCCACTGTGTGTGGGCTGCAGCCTACCTCTCCTCTTCCCTGTCATGGAGTGTAACATATTGCTAATCTGTCAAGTGTCGGGCTGTAATATTACAGCACTGGGCCTAGTACATGGTGACTAATCCCCACAGCTCAGCCAGCTACCTCCCACCCCTCCATAGCTGCTGAAATCTACTGCTTTAGAGGAGCCAGATACAGACCAAATGAGCGTCAAGAACAACAGCAAAACATGAAAAAAAAAAAGACCTACAGAAGATCGGGTCAGTTAACTCAGGCCAGAGTTGGTTTAGTTTTTTTTTAACATCTTATTAACCAGCCCTATAACTCTGCTATGCCATACTGGCACACATTTATCAATCTGTCTGAGACAAAAAAAAATTATGTCCATTTTTTTTTTTGTCTTAGACAGATTAGTGTGTGTGTGTATATGTGTGTGTATATATATATATATATATATATATATATATATATATATATATATATATATATATATATTTGCACAGTATTTTCCTATTATATAACGAAATATTACTGAATACACGTCTAGTTAGTGCTTCACATTTTAAAATGCCGTTTCTATGGTATATTGCTAAGTGATGGCATGTTGCTAAGTTATGTCATCCCTTTTATTATTGGTGGGGTTCTGACCTCTGGGATCCCCTCAAATCACAATTTACAGCTGCCGTGTCGCTGAAGTCTTCTATGCACAGTTGCATTCCCATCCACCTGGTTGTGCAAAGAATTACCACTGGCCTCCTTTACTACTATTGTGGTGGCCCAGCAGATCTCTGCACTACTTGTCAGGGCACTGCAGAGTAAATCAGTAAAAGGAACTTACCATTGCAACCCATTCTTTCACAGGAACATGGGGGTCCCCAAGATCATAAAGTGATGGCATGTCATAGAGATAATGATATACGTATGCATATACACATATACACACACACACACACACACATACTTTGGAGAAAGTTTTTGGCAGAGCTAAAGTGGTTGCAGATGTTGACAAAGACCTTCAGTTACCATTAGGGGGAGCTACTGATCCATTCATATAAAACCTTGCACAGCATGCTTATATCTTTTCTGCAGGCTTGATTTTTCTTTCCTGATTGTGTTAGATTGCTTCGGGAATAGGATGTACTAAGTCTAAACATCTCTGTCCTGTCATGTACAAACCTATCAAGTCAGTGTATAGGTCTTTGTTTAGGCTACAGAGCTGAGAGAAGAGAGGGGTGGAATGTTCTGCCCAGTTTGTAGATTCTGTCCCTTTGGCATTTGTTATTACTTCATTAGTGTAGCTTTATGTCCCATGCCAAATATTGGGCGTACTTGCTTCATATATAAATTTGACTCCCTGTTTAATTTAAAAAAATCAGAGTTAAAGGGGTTGTCCATTCTTTAGTGATAGTTAAACATGCTGCTGGGGCTATGGAGAACATTATAAACCTATATACTTACCCGTTCTGCTTCACCTCCGCTAACAGCCCCCAGGCCATCTGATGTTTGCCGCCATCCTCTTCTTTATAACTTGTGCTGATGTGCCATGTGGACAGCAAATAAACGCTCACTACAGAAAGATCTACAGCATAGATCTTTCGGCCTAGAGGTCATTTCCTTTCCACAGGACATGTCAGAAGTTTTGAAGATGACGACGGCGGGAGACACCGGTTGGCCTGGAAACCAACAGTTGAGTGGGGTGGGTAAGTATGCACTTTTGTTATGTCCCCCACACCCTCAGCCAGGGCCGTATTAACAGCTGCTGCTGCCCTAGGCACTAAACCTGAAGACGCTCCACCTTGGGGAGCGTGGGGGAAAGTGGTTTTGGCCACATACATTTCTCTACATGTAGAAACCTTGTCTGAATCACGTTTTTCACGTTTTTTAGCTGCTTAAAACATACATTTCCACGTAGAATCAATGATAAGAGCCGTCTGCATATTGTCTGAAGGAATTCTTACCACAGGATTGGTAGGTAATAGCTCCAGGCATCACAGCCATACCAGACCTGAACAACACCACCATACCATACCTCCCCCCCACACCCCTCAAAAAGTCACCAGATTTACTGGGAAGTCTGAACTGGAGGTGGGAGATAAAAAAAAAAAAAATACTAATAATAATAAAGAAGTTGTTTCCTTCTCCCTTTCTTTCTGGTGCTGCCCCCCAGCAAGATGCTGCCCTAGGCATTGGACCACGGGCGCCTAGTGGTAAATACGGCCCTGCCCTCAGCATCATGTTTAATTATGACTAATGACTGGACAACCCCTTTAAGGCTGGGTTCACACTACGTATATTTCAGTCAGTATTGTGGTCCTCATATTGCAACCAAATCCAGGAGTGGATTAAAAACACAGAAAGGATCTGTTCACACAATGTTGAAATTGAGTGGATGGCCGCCATTTAATGGCAAATATTTGCTGTTATTTTAAAACAACGGCTGTTATATTGAAATAATGGCAGTTATTTACTGTTATATGACGGCCATCCACTCAATTTCAACATTGTGTGAACAGATCCTTTCTGTGTTTTTAATCCACTCCTGGTTTTGGTTGCAATATGAGGACCACAATACTGACTGAAATATACGTAGTGTGAACCCAGCCTAAAGGGGTATTCCTGTCTGATAAGTTATCCCCTCTCCACAGAATTGGATAAAATTGTTCACAGAATGAATGATGCTCAACACTCCAATGTGGCCAGCACTCCATTCAATTTCTCTGGAGCCACCAAGCATTTCTGAGTACAGTGCTAGGTAATGTTTATTAGCCCCATAGAGAATAAATGCAATGCTAACTGCATTCACAATGCCGCCATTCCTTCCCGGGAAAAATTTGTCTTAATTTTCGTGATCAGTGGATCACACCCCCACCGATCAGCTTACCTCCTATACTGTGGAAAGGGAAGTTCTTGATGTAGGAATACCGCTTTTAATACTAAAAGCATAACAAACTTATTAGTTCTAGTTTAACCCCTTAACGACATCTGGCGTAAATTTATGCCCCCGCGCCCTGGTACTTCGCGCAAATGGACGTAAATTTACGCCCAGCGATCGGGGAAGATGGCCTGCTATAATGTATAGCAGGCCATCTCTGCTCGTCGGCATGGGGGGTGATAACCCCCCCCCCCCCTTCCGTGCCACGATCGCTGCTATCGGCTAATCAGGGGTGCAGAACAGGTGTGGGTATAGTGTATTGCACTATACTCACCTGATCCCGGCGTCCGGAACGAAGATCTGCGGTCCCGCGCGTCCTCTTCTCCCCGTCGCCGCCACTTCTGGATTCGTTCGTTCTTCGTCGGAAATCCTCGGCTCTTCGGGCTTTTCAGCCACCCCTATCTTCGTTGGTCTTCGGCAGCTCCACTCTACTGCCCCCTAGCGGCTTATCAGTGTATATTATACACTGATCATTTGCTTTTGGGTAAAAAGAGGGGGGGTTTTTTCCAATTTTTTTTTTTCTTTTTATGCGCCCTAACGCCGCTGAGTGCTGATCAGCATCGCACGTAAGTGCGCCGCTGATTAGCAACTCCTCCTTTTTGGCGTAGGGGCGTTTTTACCCCCTATATCCTACCACCACTGGCTGCTAAGTGCGGCATTTATCAGCAACTCCTTTTTTGGTGTAGGCTTTTTTTTCCCTTACTGTTAAAAAAAAAACAAAAACGTAAAAAAGACTACACTACACAAAATAGTTTTACACTACACCACTACACATTTACATACCCCATATACTAGTCCCCATATAAAGATGGCCCCCAGGGTGTTTTCGGTGTCGGACGCATACGTTATTATTGCCTCCGTCACCGAAACAGCCCATGAGGATGAATGGGGGGATCCTTTTTCCCTCCATTCATCCTCATCCTTATCATCCAGTGACATGTCTGGGGGTAGCGTAGCGTACGCTGCCCCCCAGACACGTCTTTCCGCCAGTACCGTCCCAATAAGAGATCACGGTATGTCGTGAAATTCTACAAACTCTGTGAGAGTACCTCAGGGTACACTTACAGATTTAGGGTACGTGCACACTGCGGAATGGCGACGGATAACCCTTTGTGCATTCCGCAGCTGGCACCCACCGGCGGACTGATGCGGGCGCACATGCCATACACTCCATTCTATGCATGGGCGGATTCCGTCGTCCGTCCAAAGAATGAACACGTTCATTCTTTGGACAGAGGGCGGAATCCGCCCGTGCATAGAATGGAGTGTGACACGAGCGGAGACACACGCCTGCATCAGTTCACCGGCGGGCGCCAGCTGCGGAATGCACAAAGGGTTATCCGTCGCCATTCCGCAGTGTGTATGTACCATTACAGTGTATGAAGGAAGGGACAACTGAATCCAGCCCCCAGATGCCCCCCCCCCATCCTCCGAGTTAGTGGGAAGATCATTCGGAAACTGATCTTCCCACTGCTGGATAAAGGTTACTACCTGTCCGGGGATGACTTTTATACCAGCACCCCCTCTTCCGCTCCCTCGCTGCCCGAGCTACTATAGCTTGCGGCACGATCCGAAAATATTAGAAGCAGTAATAAAGCCCTAATATTTAGCAGCCATGGAGCGGCCCCAGCGCTTCTGGATATGAAGGACCCCGTATCGCACCAGGGCAACATTTTCCAGGTGACGTCCCCCACACTGGAAAACGGGAGACCCCAGAAGAAGTGCAGAGTGTTGCGTAACAGGGGGATCAGGAAGGACACCATTTTCCAGTGTGACGCCTGTCCTGATCACCCCGGCCTCTGCATACTGGATCGCTTCAAGGCGTACTACATGTCATTGGGGTTCTACATTATCTAAATTCTGTCCCTTATTTCTATTTCAGGGGTCACATTGATCCAGGGATTATTCTGATCGCCATTATGGAGTCAGGAAGGAATTTTTTCCCTGTGATGGGGCTACTGTCGTCTGCCTCAAGAGGGTTTTTTGCCTTCCTCTGGATCAACACAGGTTGAATTTGATGGACAACTGTCATTTACAACCTTATAAACTAATAATTGGCCTAATACCCCCAAATAAATTAAAAATTGTCCCTTTTCCCCCAGCTAAATAGGTATGGCTGCAATTCCCATTAGAGGATGCCATGTTGCAATTACAAAGCCTCTGTGCTGCCAGGACAGTAGAAACCCCCCACAAGTGACCCCATTCTGGAAACTACACCCCATAAGGAATCTACCCCACATATGGGCATAAAGCGCCATGTGGGTGCAGGGTAAGCCTCCAAAGGGAAGGAGCGCAATTTGTCTTTTGGAGGCTGCATTTAGCTGGAATGGATTTCAAGGGCCTTGTTGCATTTAAAAGGCCCCTGTGTTGCCAAGACAGTTGAACCCTCCCACAAGTGACCCTATTATGGAAACTACACCCCTCAGGGAATCTAACAAGGGGTGCATTGAGCATATGGACCCCACTGGTGACGGGCACAAATGTGGAACAATGTGGCGTGAAAATGAAATATTACATTTTTTACACTATAATGTTGGTTTAGCCTTAAATTTTCCTTTTTCACAGGGTTAAAAGAGAAAAAAAACACACAAAATGTGTAGAGCAATTTCCCCTGAGTCCGTAAATACCCCACATGTGGACATAAAGCGCCATGTGGGTGCAGGGCAAGCCTCCGAAGGGAAGGAGCGCCATTTGGATTTTGGAGGTTGGATTTGGCCAGAATGGATGATGAACGCCATGTCACATTTACAGAGCCGTCGTGCTGCCAAGACAGTGAAAACCCCCACAAGTGACCCCATTCTGGAAATTAGACCCCTCAAGGAATCTAACAAGGGGTGTAATGAGGATATGGACCCCTTGATGACGGGCACATTTGTACCGTGAAAGTGAAAAAAATGAAAATTTTCCCTTTCACGTCACATTGTTCTACATTTGTGCCCATCACCAGTGGGGTCCATATGCTCACTGCACCCCTTGTTAGATTCCTTGAGGGGTGTAGTTTCCAGAATGGGGTGGGGGGTTCCCGGTGTTTTGGCAGCACGAGGGCTCTGTAAATGCAACATGGCCCTTGAAATCCATTCCAGTGAAATCCAGCTTCCAAAAGCCAATTGGCGCTCCTTCCCTTTGGAGGCTCGTCCTGCGCCCACTTGGCACTTTATGTTCACATGTGGGGTATTTCCGTACTCAGGGGAAACTGCGCTACATGTTTGGTGTTTTTTTTTTTTTTTTTCTTTTATCCCCTTGTAAAAATGAAGGCTAGAACAACATTTTAGTGGAAAAAATTAAATTTTTCCTTTTTTACACCACATTGTTCTCAAAATCTGTGAAGCACCTGTGGGGTCCAAATGCTCACCGCACCCCTTGTTACATTCCTTGAGGGGTGTAGTTTTCTAAATGGTGTCCCTTTAGGGGTGTTTTTTAGGTTTTGGCACCCCAGAGCCTCTGCCAACCTGAAGTGGTACGGTCAAAAATGACCAAGTATAACGGAGGCGTTGAAATTCACTAGGCGTTCCTTTATATCTGAGGCTTGTGGTTGCGTCAAATAATGCATTAGTGCCACATATGGGGTATTTCTATAAACTGCAGACAAACTCGCAGCAGGGATGTTCATTTTCATTTTGCCTGCCATTGACTACACAGGGACAGGATATGCAGCGAGTTTCACTGCGTTTACGCAGCGAGGAACTCGCTGCATACACGTCCTGTGTGTTTGCACCCTAAACCTGAGCAGGTCCCTAAAAATATCTGATTTAGAAATTTTACTGAAAATTTGTATATTTGCTGCTAATATTTTAAGCTTTCTATTGTCTAAAAACAATGAAAGATAGTTTAATAAATGCTGCCAACATAAAGTAGACAGGTTGCTAATGCTATTTGATATATAATTTATGAAAATGGTTATATAACCATTTTCTGTATAAGCAGAAAGTTCCAAAGTTGAAAAAATTCATTTTTTCACGTTATTTTGTTTTTTTTTCATAAAGATTCGACTCCAATTTACCAGAAATTTAAAGTACCCTATCACACGAAAAAACAATCTCAGAATCAGACGGATAGGTAAAAGCATCCCAAAGTTATTGATGAATAAAGTGACACAGGTCATATTCATAAAATTTGTCTCTGTCCTTAAGGCCATTTCAGGCTCTGTCCTTAAGGGGTTAAAGAAGACGTGTCAGATCTCCCCCCCCTTCCCAACTAAGTGCAGGGCAGGGTAGGGCATTGAAAATTCATTCAGGGCATACCCTTTGTTATCTTTATTCCCCCTTAGCACTTATCTAATGCTTTTTATTCATATGAAAATTAGATTTAAGAGCCTAGTTCAGAATGTCCCAGTCACCTCATAACACCACCTTTCTGCTGTAACCTTTTTTCGCTTTGCCACTTTGCCTCCGCCTGGAGACCTTTCACAGACGTCTGTGCAGTAGCACCATTTTCCCACCTGCGCAATAAAAGCAGCCTATTAGTAGGTGGCAGAGATGTACTAAACTAAAATCTTTCAGGCAGGGAAACACCCCTTGGGCTCTTGCACCTAATTTGCATATGAATAAAGAGTCACTAGATCTGGGTGCTGGAGGAGATGATAATACTAAATGTATGCCCAGATTTTGGGCTTTTAGTGTCCTATCCCGCCTTGTGCTGGGTTAGGGAGGGCGCTCTTACATGTGGCAATAAAAAAGTTGCAATGACACATGTGGTTCTTAATTGCTCACAGCATTGGAACTTGCTGCTTTACAGGAAATGCCTTTTGAGATAACTACCTACTGTTTAAATCAAGCGTTTTTTGTTAAATATTTAAACAAAGAAAAACAACTTTTGGTTTTTCCAAATTTCCATCTTACTATCTGTATTTTAAAATAATTCTAAACTCTTAAAGTATAGACCATGTTTCAGTATCTGGAACTGAGTACCCTAACATACCTGGCTCTCATCCACCTTCAGGACCTTTAAGAACAACATAAAAACCCACCTCTTTAACCCCTTAAAGTCAAAGCCAACTTTCTTTTTGCACTTTTGCTTTTTCCATTTTATGTTTAAAAGTCCCTAGCGCTTGCATTTTTTCACCTAGAGACTTATATGAGCGCTTATTTTTTGCGAAACCAATTGTACTTTGTAATGACAGGCATCATTTTTCCATAAAATATGCTGTGAAACCGGAAAAAAATCATTTGCGCTGTCAAATTGAAAAAAAAAAAGCGAATTTGTTTTGATTTCGGGGAGTTTTGCATTTATGCCGTTCGCCCTATGGTAAAACTGACTTGTTATGTATGTTCCTCAAGTTGTTTCTATTACAACGATATGTAACATGTACAACTTTTATATGATGTGATGGCTTTAAAAAAATTCAAACCATTGTTAACAAATATATGTTCCTTAAAATCGCTCTATTCCCAGGCTTATAGCGCTTTTATCCTTTGGTCTATGGGGCTGTGTGAGGTGTCATTTTTTGCGCCATGATGTGTTCTTTCTATCGGTACCTTGATTGCGCATATATGACTTTTTGATCACTTTTTATGAATTATTTTTCTGGATTTGATGCGACCAAAAATGCGCAGTTTTGCACTTTGGAATTTTTTGTTGCTGACGCTGTTTACCGTGCGAGATCAGTAATGTGATTAAATAGGATTTGAAAGAAGAGAAAGGGAGGACATGATAGAATCCTTTAAATATGTTAAAGGACTAAATAAGGTTCAGGAGGGTTTTTAGAAAAAACTGAACTCAAGAACAAGAGGACACAGTGGGAGGTTAGTTGGGGGAAAAATCAGAAGCAATGTGAGAAAATAATATTACTTTACTAAAAGAGTAAAAGATACTTGGAACAAACTTCCAGCAGATGTGGTTAGTAAATCTACAATAACAGAATTTAAACCAACCTGAGATAAACAAATATCTATCATAAGATAATCATACATCTATCCTAAGATAATAAGAAGGGAACTACTAAAAGGGCAGACTAGATGGACCCAGTGGTCTTTTTCTGTCGACATTCTTCTATGACCCATGCTGTATCTCAGAATCTCTATAGTGAGACCTGCTTGATCAGTATATTTTGATATGGCTGATAACTTGAACCGGTTACTAGAAATTAGTGAATTTACAGTATAAACAAAGTGAATCGCTTTGTTAGCTCGGCAATCTGTGTATCAGCCGGCTGCCTCTGAAGTCCGTGCCGCTTTGTGCTGCTCCACCCTGGGTGCCTGAAAACGTTGGATCCAGTCTTGGGAGAAGTTTCCCAGAACTGGATTCAACATTTCCAGCCACTCAGGGTGGAGCAGCACGAAGCGTCATGGACTTCAGAGGCAGCCGGCTGATTTCCGAAGCTAACAAAGCGGTTCATTTCATTTATACTGTAAATTCGCTCATCTCTTATAGTAATGCTTTATGATCTGAATTTAGTATTCACATAGCCAATGGTAATGTGCTTGAACCCCCAGCAGTTACTACTCAGACTCGTGCCTGTGTGTTCAGCCTTAATGGAACAAATTGCAGAATTGTTTAGAAAAATGTAAAAGAAACGCTTAAGCTTTTAATCACTAACCTCATATGTTTATATGTTATTGAGGGATTGTGAAGGAAGCTTGTAAAGGGCATTCTGCTGTAAAACAGTTCTCTTGTCCTTCAGAGTTTGTAGATCTAATGTCCTTGCATGGCGTCTCTTACCCGAGATCTACGGTGTTTACTAGGGATGGTCCGAACCCTCCGAGGTTCGGGTTCGTGTGAACCCGAACGCTCGGCATCAGATTCCCGCTGTCTGCCCGCTCCGTGGAGCAGGAGGATACAGCGGGAGGACCGCCTGGAAAACTGGGATACAGGCTATGGCTGTGGCTGTATCCCAGTTTTCCAGGCGATCCGCCCGCTGCACGGAGCGGGCAGACAGCGGTAATCATTACCGAGAGTTCGGGTTCGGACCATCCCTAGTGTTTACCCAAAAATTGGGATTTTCCAATTTAAAAAAAAAAACATTTTTAAATATCTTTTTTGGTAATTCTGGGTTTATAGGGAGGTCAGATAGTTCTTGGTTCTCATCTCTAAGCCAAAGTGGAGAGTGGTTACAAAGCTCCCTCTGGAGGACCTGTCTAGTGTAACATTATAGAGACTTAGGCTATTGCCCAAAAACTAATAACTCTCACACTTTAGGTGACAAAACTCCCTAAAGAATTATGCAGATGAACAGGTCTGATAGTGCAGATTTCAACCTGCGAGAAATCCGCGTATGTGTGCGTTTTGCGGTTTTTCCGCAGCAAGTTTATCGGAACTGAAATGTCTTTTTAAAATGTCTCTCATTCTAAACGGACATTTCAGTTGCGATAAACTTGCTGCAGAAAAACCGCAAAACGCACACATACGCGGATTTCTCGCAGGTTGAAATCTGCACTACCAGACCTGCGGATTTCCACGGAAAAATAAGCTGCGGATGCGGTAGGTGTGAACGCACCCTAAACTAGTTTTCCGGGAAAAACGGACTGATCAGCTATTCGACGCTGCACTACACAGTGAATGGATTTTTTCACTGTTCATTGTGTAGCTGTGCAGAACCGTAACTACAGCTCGGCTGTTATTTTATTGAATAGTGACACATTCCCACCACTACACAATGAACATAGACAAACCTAGTTTGTGGTGTAGTGGTGTACTGATCACTGTAGGTCCTGGGTGTAGGCTGATCCGTCTTTTTTGCTCGGAAAACCTCTTAATATGGTAACTGATATTTCAACAAACTTTGCATAAATCAATAGTATGTAGTGAATTGTAAGAAATGTTGTAATATACTGTATGTTATGAGAGACAAATTTTTTTTTCCCAACTTATCAGGTAGCCTGGTCCATATAAACGTCCATTCATTCTTAAAAATGGCTTGGATTGGAGTGATATCTTACCAAAAAGGACTAGCATCTCACTTAGAAATCGGGTTACATGCTGTCTATACAAGTCTATGGATAGGGGAGAGGAGGGGGAGAGATTAGAAAGAAGTAAACACAGTAAAGACACTAGACAAGTTTATTAGTGCTCACACTGGGGCTTGGCTGCACAGTACTGCTGTATAATGTCCGCCATTCTGCTGCTTCTTAGCATAAAGTGATAGTAGAGCAGGATCCTCTTCTGTGTGTGCAGTGTATGGGAACCCTCATAAAGGCAGAATTAATCAATTCAACACATACTGCCATGTTTCCCCACAAATAACAACTGATCACAGTTATCTACTTCTAGTCCAGAGACCCTTCCAACAAGTAAGGGTTTATTCTGTTTCACAGAAATTTTAAAGGGGTTATCCAGGCATATAACATTTTATATTCTCATTGGGCCACTAAAAATGAAAAAGCAAAAAAATTGTATTTGCCTTGGTTCCCTGGTGTGATGTCATCCAGTCCGCAACTCACCACTCTAGTTCCTACTTCGGAGATGGACTTATCTCACAATAATAACCAATCACTGAGGAGTGTTCCACCTCAGGGGACTGACTGAGTAGACTGCCATTTCTGAGTCTTTAACCCCTTAGGGACCAAGCCTGTTTGGGCCTTAATGACCAGGCTAATTTTTCAAAATCTGACCTGTCTCACTTTATGCGCTTATAGCTCAATGATGCTTTAACGTATGCTAGCGATTCTGAGATTGTTTTTTCGTAACATATGGTACTTTATGTTAGTGGCAAAATTTAGTCACCGTCTTGTGTGTTTTTTGTGAAAAACATCAAAATATAATGAAAAATTTAAAAATTTTGCACTTTACGAACTTTGAAATTCTTTTGCTTCTAAAAAAAAAAAGGCACATGACAAAAATTAGTTAGTAAGTCCCATTATCAATATGTCCTCTTTATTCTGGCTTCATTTCGTAAACATATTTCACTTTTTAGGGTGTTACGGGGCTTAGAAATGTATCAGCAAATAATCAAATTTTCATGAAATTTCCAAAACTGATTTTTTTTAGGGACCAGTTCTTTTTTTAAGTTGATTTAGGAGGCTTGTATATTGTAAACCCCCATAAGTGACCCCATTTTGGAAACTAGACACCTTAAAGAATTAATCTAGGGGTATAATGAGCATTTTAACCCTACAGGGGCTGGAGGAAAGTATTCACAATTAGGCCGGAAAAAAATGGAAAATAGAAATTTTCCAATAATATATTTGTTAAGATTAAAGTATCTCATTTTCATAATAAACATGAGAGAAAATGCACCCCAAATTTTGTAATGCAGGTTCTCCTGAGTACAATGGTACCCCATATGTGGGCGTAAACCACTGTATCGGCACACAGCAGGCCTCAGAAGGAAGGGAGCGCCTATTAGCATTTCCAGTACAGATTTTGCTGAAGAAATTTCCAGGTGCCAGGTGCATTTGCAGAGCCCCTGTAGTGTCAGCAGAATAGAAACCCCTCCCCCCAAAAGTCACCCCATTTTGGAAAGTACACCCCTCAAGGAATTCATCTTGGGGTGTGGTGAGCATTTTGACCCCACAGGTATTGGAGGAAAGTATTCAAAACTAGACCGTAACAATGAAAATAATTTAATTTTTCCAATAACATGTTTGTTTAGTTTGAAATTTCTCAATTTCACTAGGAACAGGGGAGAAAAAGCACCCCAAAATTTGTAACTGAGGTTCTCCTGAGTACAATGGTGCCCCATATGTGGGCATAAACCACTGTATGGGCACACAGCAGGGCTCAGAAGAGAAGGAGTGTCATTTTAGTTACAGGCAATATGTGGGTGTTTACTGGTTATCTGGGGTGGTAATAGACAATCTCGGGGTGTTTACTGGCTATCTGAGATGGCAACAGGCAATCTGGTGGGGTTATGGGCAATCTGGGGTGGTTACGAGAAGTCTGTGCCAATCTGTGGTGGTTACGGTCAATCTGGGGTGGTTACGGTCAATCTGGGGTGGTCACAGGCAATCTGGGGTGGTTACTGGCTATATGGGGTGGTTATGGGCAATCTTGGGATGTTGACTGGCTATCTAGGGGTGGTTACTGGCTATCTGGGGTGGTGGTGGGCAATCTGGGGGTGTTCACTGACTATCTGGGGTTGCAACGGGCAATCTGGGGTAGTGACAGGCAATCTGGGGTGGTTATGGGCTGTCTGGGATGGTTATGGGCTGTCTGGGATGGTTATGGGCTATCTGGGGTGGATACGGGCAATCTGGGGTGGATACGGGCAATCTGGGGACATTACAGGCAATCTGGGGTGGTTACAGGCAATCTGGGGTGGTGACGGGCAATCTGGGGTGGTGACGGGCAATCTGGGGTGGTGACGGGCAATCGGGTGGTGACGGGCAATCTGGGGTGGTGACGGGTAATCTGGGGTGGTGACGGGTAATCTGGGGTGGTGACGGGTAATCTGGGGTGGTGACGGGTAATCTGGGGTGGTTACGGGTAATCTGGGGTGGTTACAGGTAATCCAGGGTGGTTACGGGTAATCCAGGGCACTTGACTTTGGTGACAGGTGTAAAAAAGTGCCGGCACCATTTGGAACAAGCGATCAGTGGTATATAGTATATACTGCTGATCACTTGTACTGGGACCACACCGGGTGGTCACCGATCAGTGCCCCATGCTTTCTGCCACCTCCGGTGGGGGAGAGAATGAAGCTTTGATCATTTTTAGGAATCCATCACTGTGAACAGAGTCTTGGATCAGATGGCCGCCCAGGGAGGGGAGGGTCAGTGGCCAGGTCACTAGGGTTAATTCTGCGGACAGGGGGGGGACATGTTCTCATCTCCTCTCACTGTGGATTCACGGTGAGAAGAGATGAAAGCGTTCAGCTGCACTGGCAATGTCTGTTACCGGTGGCCGCCGTTATACTGATAATAACGGCGATCACCGGTGAGGGGACTGGCCGGGACTGACCCCACACTCTCCCCCAACCCCTCAGCTACCTCCAATAGCTGAGAGGAGGTGGCTGCGGGCATTACCGGCGCCGCTGCACTATTCTGCACCATCGCCATAAAGAGCTGATGGCAGCAGAATAGAGCCCATTAGTGATCGCCGTAAAAATCCGTATCGGCGGTCACTAATAACATAATACATGTATTCTCTGGGTCGCTACGGTTACGGCGATACCACATTTGTATAGTTTTTTTTTTTTAACTATTACCACTTTGGCGCAATAGAAACTATCTTCCTAGCAAAAACCCACAAAAACTGTCGCCGTATTGCAAGATCCATAGAGTTCTCATCTCATAACAGAGCTGGTTTTGGGCTTATTTTTTGCGGGAAGATCTGATACCTATTGATACCAAGTTTTATATGTATATGACTTTTTGATCTCTTTTATGACGTATTTTCTAAAGTGGATTGATAAAATTCAGCTATTCTGGTACTGTTTTTTTTTATTTTATTTTTTACAGCGTGTGTTGTGCGATATAATTATTGATATAGTTTTATAGATTGGGTTGTTATGGACGTGGCGATACCAAATATATAGGGTTTGTGTTTTTGATCACTTTTATGTAATGTTTTATAGTGTATGGGGAATGTAATGCATCTTTATTATTGGGGGGGCTGTGTTGTGTTTGGTGCACATTTTTTTTCACTTTTTTTTTTTACTTTTACACTAGTGTACATTACTGTACACTAGTGTAAAATTCTTTGATCACTGATACAATACATTGCAGTACTGATGTCCTGCAATGTATTGTATCATGCCTCATGCTGACAGGCAATAGCCACAGCCACCCCTGTCAGCATCAGGCATCTCCATGGTGACCCCAGGGACCTTCATTAGGACCCCGGAATCACCATGGAGACATCGGGACCCCGGACGGCGCCGCGGGACATCGCGATCATGTAAGTGGACCTGCGGCGCCTGCGGTCATGGTTTGACAGCGGCATTTAACGGGTTAAACTGCCCGGAGCGGAGAATCCTCCGCTCCGGGCAGTTACAGGAGGGTGTCAGCGGTCACACTGACCCCTGAGTCCCCGACCTGCAGCCGCCGCCAGGCGGTAATTTATTCAGATGCGCCCGCCGTTAAAAGGCGTACGCATCGGAATAAAGCCCATTAGTGGCCGCCGTGAAAAGGCAGCATGGCGGTCACTAAGGGGTTAACCGAAGTAGGAAGCAGAATGACCCTCCCCCTCGCAGTCTGCTACCTACCTTCAAGGTGGACTTGGGTCACAGTCACTGGGCGCAGGGGTCACTGCTGAAAGGTGTTTATTTCATAGGTAGGAAGTGATAGGACCCAAGTAGGTGTTTTTTTTTTTTTTTTTTTTTTTTTTACAGTGGCCCAAACAAAATATCAAAAATGTTGTCATATACCTGGATATCCCCTTTAATTTATAGGTAAGGTAAGGTTTTACAAAGCATAAGTCTCAAAGAAAGCAAAAATGAGAGATAACCAACCCACCCACTCACTTAGGGCCCTATTCCACCGGACGATTATCGTTCGCATAATCGTTAACGATCTCAAGCGACCGCTATTGCGAAAGGCCTGAAAACGTTCACTCATTTCCATGGAACAATAATCGTTACTTATGATCGTATTTGCGATCGTTATTTCTTCGCAATTGCGTTCGTATCTACTGCGAATGACTGAACGATGTCTTATTCAATGCGAACGTTTTGCGAACGAGCAACGATAAAAATAGGTCCAGGTCTTATAAAGCGATCAACGATTTCTCGGTCAGTCGTTAATCGTTAACTGCATTTTAACCGAACGATTATCGTTTAGATTCGAACGTTTTAACGATAATCTAAACGATAATCGTCCGATGGAATATGGCCCTTACTCGAAAGGGTAGGATTAAATGCAGAGGTTACAGGGCACGGTAAAGGAAGAAGTGGGGTAGTACAGAGTTACTCGGCTGTGCTCTGTGCTCACTATTTCTTTCTCTAAATGGGGGGGCCCCCTTTCTCTAAATGGGGGGGCCTTAAATCCCCCCTGTAATGCTTACTGTAATGCACCATTTCACCTATTTTATGGCCAGAAAAGGCCATGTGAAACAGGACTGTATGCTACACACTATGTTTAATGCAACTGACAACTGAAAACTCTTTATAGAACAAAACTAGTTAGTAGTGGTCCAATAGACAAAGTGCTGCATGAAAGTGCCAAAGGTTGTCTGTAATAGGGCCAAGCAAGTGAACGGATAAGCTGCTTTGTCAGAAACCTCTCCAGATATTATAAAACCTTTGATAAAACAGAGTTGTTGTTTTTTTTTGTTATAATAATTCTACTTGTAACATTCTGCCATATGTTCTTGTTTTCAGGTACTCGTCTAGAACCCACGCAAAGTATGCAAGCAAGCCCTGCTGATTTCTATGTATTCCAGGATACACACAGATAGTGGTCTGCTATTTATAGCGTGTAATTTATTGATTACAGATTTGTACATATTTTATTAATTTAAATTTTTCTAAAAGTTTTTCAAAAGGAGCATGTGTTGCAATAAAATCTTTGAAAATCCATATTGTCTGAGTTTTTGAATATTTTTTATTATGTAACTATCTTGGTAATAATAATCCTTGCTGTGTTTTGTGCATTTGTTTTAGTCTGTGTAGTTAACGTATGCAGACATCTGTCATCTGCAGTTCATGTTCCAAAGTGCAGACATTGTTAGATAGCTGTTTGGGCAAAGAGACTCTCTGGTGCCCAAGCCCCTGACATGCTGAGGGCTGTAACGCTTCCTCATTCACCCTTCCATTCAGCCAGCTGAAAGCTAAGGGTGCCTTTTATAGAGATTTATCTGACAGATTTTTGAAGAAAAAGCCAGGAATTGAATAGAAAAAACGCGAAAACTTGTTCTTTCTTATGACCTGTTCTCTGTTTATAGTCTGTTCCTGGCTTTGGTTTCAAAAGTCTGTCAGATAAATCTCTCTGTAAACACAGCCTGAGGGGGAGTGCACACTTTGGAATCCGGGCGGATAACCCGCCACTTGCGCCCGCATGCATCTCCTCTTGTGCCATATACTCCATTCTATAGTTGGGCTGATTCTGCTGTCCAGCCAAAGAATTAACATAGAATGGAGTCTATGGCACAGGAATCCGCGGCAGGTTATCCTCTCGGATTCTGTAGTGTCAACGCACCCTAAGACCTGCTTCCAAATCTTGCTCCTGCACACAATTTGCATGCACGGTGCAGAAGTGAGATTTAGAAGCAGGGTTCAGTGCTGGAAATTGTCAGCCAAACAGCGATAGGTAAGCTGGAGTGTGGAGGTGTTACAGCCCTCAGCACTTCAGGGGTATGGCAATGCTTCTTTGACAGTTTATACTGGAAAAAAAATAATTGTTCTATGTTATGGAAGCACAGATGGATATATGAAAGGTACCATGTGTCTTTTAGATGTAACAGCTTTCTATCTGTCAATCGTTCGCTAATCGTTCACAAATCTATTGGTGTATGTACACATCATTCGTTATGATCATTGGTATACTAGAGTATACGAACAATCGTAATTACAATTATAATTGTGATAGTAACTAACGATTATCCTTCCCTGTATTATGGTGACTGATTTCAGGTCTTTCTCAAAAGAGCTCGCTTGCAATCGTTTATTGTTAATCAGAGAAAACAAAAAATGGCTTTGTCTAAGAGGACCCTCAGCTTGCATGCAATCCAGACTGTGTCTCTCCTGTACATAGCTGTAGCTAAGACCTGATCTTGCTTCCTGCCTTCAGTCTTGGTCCCTCTGTTAATAGAGTCTAGAGGTGTACTAACAACATAGACAGCAGATTGCAGAGAAGTGTCTCTGGGGTAAGTAATAGAGATGAGTAAACCTTGAGTATGCTCGAATCCATCCGAACCCGATCGTTCAGCATTTGATTAGCGGTGGCTGCTGAAGTTGGATAAAGCCCTAAGGCTATGTGGAAAACATGGGTATAGTCATTGGCTGTATCCATGTTTTCCAGACAACCTTACAGCTTTATCTAACTTCAACAGCCCCCGCTAATCAAATACCGAAAGTTTGGGTTCGGATGGACCCTAGCATGCTCGAGGTTCGCTCATCTCTAGTAAGTAACCATTTTTAGTATCTAAAGAAATTAAAAAAATATATTAGGAGTCACGTTGGCTATCACATGGAGGAAAGTTGTTTGGAACGACAGTGACCATTTTATTTTTTATATTTTGCTCTTTTTCTGTAATGCATAGGGTTTTATGTTTGTCTTTATATTAGTTTTATTTTTTGGGATATAAGAAAAATAAGAAAGGAATAAATATGGGGTGGGACTAAATATAGCATTATAAGGTACAGTTATGGGAGGAATAGAACATTTATAATTTTTTTTAATAGCCTAAATTATTATCATAGCCCACTTCTTTATTACCCTTTTTTTTCACTTGTTAAAAATTTTTTTTAATGGTGACTGCCCCAAGAGATACCATCTCAATACAAGTTCAGGTACATTTTGTTTCTAAGCCACTGTTACTTTTTGGATTAACATGACTTTAAAGTTGTGCCAAATTTACATCAATCTGTCCAACACTGAAGCGGTTAACAGCGGACATTAAACTATTGGGATCCAAGTTCGCCAACCTGTTTCTTTCCTGAGAGTTAGCCAAAACTTAAAAAGTGACCATGTATGGGGAAAATACAACAACAATTTATATGTTGCAGTATATACTTCCATCCAGCAGACTTCTCTCTTCCATCAGCTTCCCTTGTCCACATTCCTGAGACTTCTCTGGAACATTTTCCATTCAGTGGAACATTAAAATGTTTGTGTCTTGTAGGGAAAAGAGAATGCACCTGTCGTCTAAGTACAGTATGATTTGTTCATGCAGATTATGGTTCACTACAAGTGTTAAGATAATGGCGGCTTCTTATATGTCCTGCGAGTGCAGAAGCTCAGGTCCCCTCCTGGCAGTGACTAAATATGCATCTCAGCTCATTCACTGGATATGCACACTGCTTTTTAACGTTTGTTATCACTTGTATTTCTGGAGATTGGAAGCTGAAAACAACGATAGGAGGAAATACATTGTTACAGTTCTGTAATTTATCATCAACTACATAAAACGTACTTGCTGTTTTTATGATCTGCTAGGTGGCTTAATTTACTGTCTAAATCAGGGATGGGGAACCTTCAGCCCTTCAGCTGTTGCATCAATTCCCATCGCTTTGGCTGTCCTGGCATCATGGAATTGTAGTTTTGCAACAGCTGGAGAGCCAAAGGTTCCTCATCCCTGGTCTAAACAAAGTCTTAGCAGTTTGTTAAATAAAACCTCAACTTTTTGTGGTGCTATATGATTTTAGCTACTAAGTGATGGTGGCAAGATTCCTTATAACTCCCCTTTCCCTGCAGCTGTAGTCCAGTGGTTGAGATCAATGAAGTATCATTGCAGGGAGTCACAATGTAGCCTAGGCCTAAACATCTAGGTATTCAACAATTAAACAGGTTGTCCTGACTATTATGGGGGTTTTTTGTTTTAGTTTTTTTGAATTTTCAAGAAAGGTACAAGAAGTGCCTGGGGAAGCACAGACAAAAGTACAATTGTCAAAAACGGCAAACAACATAGTTAATTACATAAACTGTGCTATAGGTAGGATGATTGTCAATAGAGGCCAAGGCCTAACCAATGGAAGAACCAGGAATCAAGAATTAATCGAGAAATAATTTAAAAGGAAGGGTAGGGGGGTTGAGTTGGGGGTCAGGAGAGAGAAAAAAAGATGGGAGGGGGTAGAGGGTTTTCATCATTGAGCCAGTAAGTTTGTTATTTGTTTGGTATCTGTAAAATCATCCCAGTATTACTATGTTCAGAAGCAGTGCGTAGAGCAGTCATCCAAACCTTGGAGTTGTTAGGTAGAGGGAATGATCGAGGCGGGACTCACCTCCCGGGTTGCTACCGGTGTCATACTGCTCTGTCATTGCTGTGCAGTTGCTTCTGGGTTCAAGGGTTGTGACGTTGCAGAGGACCTTAGCCAACTAGTGGTGGGTGGGACCATCTCGCCAAAACCCTATTTCCACCAACATCATCTGTTGGTGGATGGTCAGGAGAGCCCCATACACCTTATACCAAAGGCCAAACCTGCCACAAGCCAACAAAAGGATTAGGTGTATTGGGACTTTAAGGGTCCTATAACATGGCCCAATGCCTCCTGTAAGCGAGCACCAATCTGCTAGATCGATGCTCTCTTCCTGAGCTATAACACGGCTCGATAATGGTTTAGCAAGGACTTCATGGACATCATTAGCGATGTCCAATCAGCCCTTGCCCTTAAAGGGGTTATCCAGTGCTACAAAAACATGGCCACTTTTGCCCCACTCTTGTCTCCAGTTTGGGTGTGGCTTGCAATTGAGCTCCATTTACTTCAATGGAACTGAATTCCAAACCCCAACCAGTCTGGAGACAAGAGTGGGGCAAAAGTGGCCATGTTTTTGTAGCATTGGATAGCCCCTTTAGGCTGGGTTCACACTACGTATATTTCAGTCAGTATTGTGGTCCTCATATTGCAACCAAAACCAGGAGTGGATTGAAAACACAGAAAGGATCTGTTCACACAATGTTGAAATTGAGTGGATGGCCGCCATTTAATGGCAAATATTTGCTGTTATTTTAAAACAACGGCTGTTGTATTGAAATAATGGCCGTTATTTACTGTTATATGGCGGCCATCCACTCAAGTTCAACATTGTGTGAACAGATCCTTTCTGTGTTTTTAATCCACTCCTGGTTTTGGTTGCAATATGAGGACCACAATACTGACTGAAATATACGTAGTGTAAACCCAGCCTTAAACTGTATACATACCTCTTTATGGTCTCGCTGTTCTTCTGCCCTCTGCTCACTTCCTAGAGCCGCCGCTGCAGCTTAAGGCTATGTTCACACTACGTATATTTGAGGCTGTATATTTGAGGCTATATAGCAACCAAAACCAGGATTGGATTGAAAACACAGAAAGGCTCTGTTCACATAATGTTGTAATTGAGTGGATGACCGCCATTTAATGGCAAATATTTGCTGTTATTTTAAAACAACGGCTGTTGTATTGAAATAATGGAAGTTGTTTACCGTTATATGGCGGCCATCCACTCAAGTTCAACATTGTGTGAACAGATCCTTTCTGTGTTTTCAATCCACTCCTGGTTTTGGTTGCTATGAGGACCAAATACAGCCTCAAATATACATAGTGTGAACCCAGCCTAAGAGTGTGTCTCTGAACAAACAGGCTGCTCAGGCCATTGCTGGCCGCAGCGGTCCCAGGCAGTGATGGCTTCAGCAGCGGCTGTGGGAAGCGAGCAGAGGGCAGAAGAACAGCGGGACCATAGAGAAGTAATGTATAGAGTTATAACTTTTTTTACACAATTTTCTGCAGTCGGGCACGCATCGCTATTACACATAGCAATGTGTGGTCGGCGGCTGATGATTTTGGGTCAGGACCAAAAGACACGATCAGCCGATAAATCGTCATCGGCTGATTATTGTCTCTATTAGGCCCCGTTCCCACTGAGCAAAGCTAGCGGAATTCCGCAACGGAATTGTCCGCCGCGGAATGCCGTTAGCCTCCCGCTCATAATGGGAGTCTATGGGAGGCGCGCGCTGCTGCTCTGTACGCGCTGAAGAATGAACATGTTCATTCTTCAGCGCGGACAGGGCAGGAGCGCGCGCCTCCCATAGAGTCCCATTATGAGCGGGAGGCTAACGGCTTTCCGCGGCGGACAATTCCGTCGCGGAATTCCGCTACCTTTGCTCAGTGGGAACGGAGCCTTACACAGAGCAATAATCAGCCAAATGATCCTGATTCATGCAATTATCGCTCTGTGCAATAGGGCCCTAAGTCTTTTCTGTAGAAGTGGCATTTTGAGTCACTTGGCTGTCCAGACGAGGGCATCCTATCCCGTTTACTTATCTGAGGCCATGCTGCAGTTCCTTGTAAACTAGTGAACTGCTCGGCGGGGAATAACCAGTGAAGGGGATGCAGTAGTACACCAGAGTTGTGGACTATTATTGTCACAGCTTTTTTTTTTAAGGCATCTTATAAAAAAATAAAACCTGAAGCCAAAACGTGGGTAACTATAAAGTCCCATATGCACGTTAATCACAATCGAATAGTAAATATGTGAGTCCAGAAGTCATTTTAATGTGTGTTGTGTTCATTATACAAATGCAATGTGCCGAATGGCAAAAAATGTGAATCCAGCTCCAGCCAGTGCGAATAAAAAATCCAAATTTATTGTAAATACATATTAAAAATTACATGGACGTCCATACAAAAGAGAGAACCGACGCGTTTCAGAGCCTAAGCTTAGGCTCTGAAACGCGTCGGTTCTTTCTTTTGTATGGACGTCCATGTAATTTTTAATATGTATTTACAATAAATTTGGATTTTTTATTCGCACTGGCTGGAGCTGGATTCACATTTTTTGCCATTTGGCACATTGCATTTGTATCTGTGGATGGGAGTCGGCCCATTTCCATCCGTGCTCCACCGAGGATTGACATTTACAGCTCTGAGGATTTGGGTGAGCTGAATTTTTCTTTGTTGTGTTCATTATGTCGTCTCAGACATAACTTTTTGTCTATTTTGTTTGTTATGATGAATGCAGTAGATCCCTTGAGCTGTTTAGAGGCTTTTTTACCTAATACATAAATATATCCATGTACTATCATCTGTAGTACTATCCCACAGCTGTGGCCCCAGTCTAAGGGTCCATTTACACAGAAAGATTATCTGACAGATTATCTGCCAAAGATCTGAAGCCAAAGCCAGGAACAGACTATAAACAGAGATCAGGTCATAAAGGAAAGCCTGAGATTTATCCTCTCTTCAAATCCATTCCTGGCTTTGGCTTCAAATCTTTGGCAGATAATCTGTCAGATAATCTTTCTGTGTAAATGGACCCTAAGTCTTAACAAACCCTTATAGCTCAGGGCCAAGTTTTCCTGTTGCTTTTGTTGGATTCCATTTTATGTTTAAAAACAAAGTTTTACTAAGCCAGAACAACTCTAAGAGACACTTATAAGGCAGACATGGCTGGTAACTATATATCCTTATAGAGGAAAAATGCTGTAATAACTGTGTCAACGTTGTCGGAATTTTTCTTATAGGGTTCATTGGTCAGCTGGAGTGTATTTAAGGAGATAACAGGCACCAGTGATGTCTAAGCACCACTTACAGTATATCCACAGAAATAATATAGCAAAACAAGCTCCCTCTTGGGACTGCATTATAGCTTCCCGTCTTATGGATGTGAACACTTCAATTGATGGCTTTAGTTTTAAAGTGTCACTGTCGTTTAATTTTTATTATTTTTTTTTGCAGAAATCAATAGTACAGGTGAAACTTTGTAATTGGGTTTATTAGCCACAAAATGCATTTTTATCATGAAAAACCAGTTTGAAGCTCTCCTCCCTGTCTTCATGGTTCTCTTGTGGAGAGGGGAGGGGTTGAGGGAGATGAGGCACCAAAACAGGACAACAAAGAATTGATTTACAGCTACATCACCGGGCTCTCTTTTCTGAAGTCAGCACTGACCTCTCTGACCTCTGAATACGGCTTTCACACAGCTCCCACTGTGTAATCCTTTGTTCTCTGCTGGTGACTAATCACCCTCCTCCCCCCTCCCCTCCCTATAGGTTAAACAGGGCATGTCTGATGTAAACAAGACGCGATTTTCTGATAATGAGTAGTGAATGAGAGAGAGGAGGGAGGGGGGGGGGGGGGACCCTGGGGAAAGTCTTTTTGAATGCAGCTAATGGCATATTTGCCTAATAAACCAAATTACAAAGTTTCTTAAAATCGCCCGTACTATTGATTTCTGCAAAAAACAAAACAAAACATAACAGTGACACTTTGAGGTATCAGCTTATTGCTATGTCCTTGTATTGTGGTTGTATTGAGAAGATAAAACGACATCATTAACACAACTACTGCTTGTCTTGCTTCTACATAGTTAATAGTTGGCTGAAAGAGACGTGACTATCAAGAACAACCTATATTACTACAGTGTTGATCCACCGGAATGGAGAAAAAAACTAATGTAGGCATGTCTTAATCTTCTCATGTCCTATATACGTTGTATATACAGTGAGTGCCATTATGTCATGGTGGCCATTGACTTTCTTTTTACTTAGATAACTGTGAAATAGATGAACATTGATCATAGAAAAGTTAATGTTACATATTGCTTATGTTTGTTGATGGATATTTGTCTCCATAAAAAGTTGTGTACATTATGTTTGGGTGAGCGCATTAGCCATATGCATTTGGAAATCTCCTGGCATATGTGACAACTGTAGCCAAAGGTTCCCATTGAACTGACGGAGGCCAAACAGGTGTTCTGTCAGGGTGATACATGTCAACATCCTTTTTAACTGTACAGAAGGGTGTATGAACAATCATATCAACTTTATCAGCAGCAAGAAACAAACGCATATTCTATCATTTGTTCCTTTCTAAGGCACAGGTTTAGAAAATATCTTAAAGGGGAACTCTGGCAAAAATTCTTTTAAATCAACTGGTGTAACAGAGCAGTAGCAAATCCACATAGAAAACCTTTTCTGCTCTGGACAGTTCCTGACATGTAAAGAGGTAGCAGCAGAGCAGAATACTTCCTGTAGGACATACAGCAGATGATAAGTACTCAAAGACTTGAGATTTTAAATAGAAGTAAATTACAAGTCAATATAACTTACTGACAGCTGATTTGAAAGAAGAAAAAAAATTTGCAGGACTTCCCCGAATAGGATACAACCCAAGCTTACCCATCAGACAGTGACAAGAAAGAAGCCACTCCTCAAAAGACATATAAAATCCTGTCTGTAGTTAGAAAAGGAAACCTGGTACTGCCCATCACCTGCCCAATATGATTCCTACAGTTTCAGCAGCTGCCCTGCAAAACATTAAAGTGGCACTATCAGCAGATTCGGGCCAGTAAAACTGCTCATATGTACCAGCCGCTAATTACTCCTGTGGGGTCCGACACTGGGCAGATTTTTGATGATTCCCGATATGCTAATTAGACTGTTCTGAGCATTTAAGGCATCTCCCGCCTGCCCTCCCGGCCCGCCTACTATGCATATTCATATATACATAGTTAGGCTGCTCCTTGCACATGCGCCGTAACAAGCGGCCTAACTATGCATATATGAATAGTAGGCGGGCAGGCTAGGCAGGCTGAGCGGGTGCTCCAGGCAGACAGGGAACGCCCAAATGCACGGAACAGCCTAATTAGCATATCAGGAATTATAAAAAATCTGCTAAGTACCGGACCCCATGGTAGAAGGAACAGCGGCCCTGCAGTCCTACGGTAATTAGCTGCTCGCACATATCAGCAGTTTCACTGGCCCGAATCTGCTGATAGTGCCGCTTTAACGTTTTGCAGGGCAGCTGCTGAAACTGTAGGAATCATATTGGGCAGGTGATGGCCAGTACCAGGTTTCCTTTTCTAACTACAGACAGGATTTTATATGTCTTTTGAGGAGTGGCTTCTTTCTTGTCCCTGTCCCATAAGGCCGGGTTCACACTGAGCAAAACTAGCGGAATTCCGCCGCGGAATGCCGTTAGCCTCCCTCTCATAATGGGAGTCTATGGGAGGCGCGCGCTCCTGCTCTGTCCGCGCTGAAGAATGAACATGTTCATTCTTCAGCGCGGAGAGAAGCTGTGAGAACAGCAGTGCGCGCCTCCCATAGACTCACATTATGAGAGGGAGGCTAATGGCATTCCGCAGTGGACAATTCCGCCGCGGAATTCCGCTAGTTTTGCTCAGTGTGAACCCGGCCTAAAGTTTAAATTTACCACAGGTGACTATAATCATCTTAAAGGGAATCTGTCACTAGGTTTACACCTGCTTAAATGAGGACAGCATAAACTAGTGACAGAAATGCTGAACAGATCGGTGTATTACATCATTTTGTTGAGCCGCTCTCCTAATATGCAGGAGAATTAGATTCTTGCCATATCTCTCCCTGCTCTCCAGCTGCTGACTGACAGCTGACTGCCTATACACAGCATGGATAGATAACTGCCAATCAGCAACTGGTGGGTGGAGTTTTCTGCTTCTCATGAATATTGAGGACCACTGGGCTCATGCACATAATGGAGAGGACTACTTGTTGTCCATGTTATTCAGGAGGAAATCTCTGGATCAGCTGCACTGAACAATGTAAGTGATCCATCATTCTGTTCAGCTTCTCTGTCACTAGTTTAGGCTACCTTTAGATGGGACAGCATACGCCTACTGACAGAGTCTCATAGAGAAATGGGAGGCCCCCAAAGCTAAACACCAAGTATCATAGCAAATTATATTTTTTTCTTTGCAATAAATGTGCAAACATTTCTAAAATTTCTTTTTGCATATTCTCATTATAAGGTATCGAGCTCAGATTGAATTGGGGGGTAGGCTTGTTTTACATTTTAGTACAAGGCTGTAATGTAACAAAATGTGATGCAAAGTATATGGACATGAATGACTCCGTAACTGTGCACCTTATAGCTTGGAGAGACACAAACAGTATTATCAGGTCAGAGCACTATATAGGCTCCTTAACTTCAACACTATTTATGCAGAGCTTCACTATTCCCCTGGGTGGTTTTCCATTTTTTTCAGATACTGAAGTGACAGCTGATCCACGTAATTTAAAGGGGAACTCCAGATAAGAAAAACTTGTTTTCTATTAAAAGTACATTAAAAGTTATATAGATGTGTCTATACAATGTATTACTGTATCTGTACGGTTCTGTCACACTGGTAGCTGATAGAAATCCAGGAAGGGAAAAAAATGGCCTATGTGCCAACTGACATTGTCTCCTGCTCCTGCTGCTATCCCCCCCTAGGAGACAAATCTTACATATCTCTGTCTCACATTGTGTGTTTTTGCTGATGATACAGACAGGGGGCAGGGCGTGATGTCACAGGAGGCTTGGCTGGATAACCCAATCCCCTGAGTGATTCACCATCTCAGACCAGCCAGAAGCAGCAGATGCACTAATTTTACTGATTGTAATGGGTGGGGGCTGTGATGGTCAGCTGAGAAAAAGCATTGCATTCTGGGAAATGCTAAACCAGAAAAGACAGAAACAATACAGAGCAAAAACAGCCCAAACAAATGGATTTTTGGTATTTTCAAAACTGGGATAGACAGGTAAGTAGTACGTTATGCTTCTACAGAAGTTTCTTTTTTTTTTTTAACCTCTACCCGGAGTTCCCCTTTCATCAGGAACATTTTAGCATTACTTACAAAGCATGATGTGGATCTCATGTTAATGTTGCTCTTTTTATACAAATGTTTAAATTTAGATGATTTCACATAGCTGCGAGCCCAGTACCACTATAAATTACATCTGTTCAACTTACATTTCTGAAAATTTCTTAACAATGATGTTAAAATATACAGGGCAGCAGGAGGGCTGTAGGAAAGCATTTTGGCTATTTTTAATCTCATGAGAACGCAAGGGTCGATCTACCAGGATTCTTTCAATTTCACTGTATTCCTATAAGTCAGTGGCACATTTCTGCCGCAAAGTATTTTGATTAAAAACTGAACTGTGTAGCTTGCTACAATATGTATGTATGGGAGGTTACTTATGTGAATGTTAGGGTCGATTTGCAGTGAAAACACATTTTGCTAGGAGGATACAGTTAAAACTTTATTTTCCTCCCTTATTTTTTAAAGGGTTTGGTCACTTTATAGTAAAATAGTTCAGTGTGCAGTATTAGTAAGTGTACTCACTTTATATACTGACAGCAGCTCACTGTGTACCTCATAGATCTAAAATCAGACTCGCCTCCTTCAGGCGGTGCTGCCCTGCCCCACGTTGAGTCTGTCCATAAGATGACCGACATGGAGGAGCATGTGACCATGCCTGCCCCCTAGTGTCCACTACTGAGCCTGTATATGCCTATGGGGGACACTGGGGGGCGGGGCATGGTCACATGCTCCTCCATGTCACCCATCTTATGGACAGTCTTGCAATAATCTGCACATTTCATTTGTTCTTTTTTTTTTCTTAACAGGATTATAATACTAATTTGTTAAAACTTTCAAACATTGGTTTCATCACGGATTTTACACAAAAATAAAGTGGAGAAACAAAATATTTATCGATTTTCTTAATAAAGATTCACACCTAAAAAATTTTGTTTTTAGTCACAAAAGCATTTACCATCACTTTCTGCCTGATCCGGTGACTGGGTCTGTAATATGGGGCAGTAATAAAGACTTTGCAGTTAAAACTGCAAAGATCAAAGCCCTAAGTATGCCATCCAGTGGTCACTCTATGGATCAGAAAAACTCATTTCCACTCAGGGAGATTAAAAATAGGCAAATATCCCAGTGACGTACATGATTTTTTTATGATCCTTCATGCTGTGTTGTTGGCACCAAGGCACAGGAAAACGACAGGGGGCAGTCAATGTCCTATCAAACAGACATCAGGGCTGTGTAATATGGTACGGCTCAACGAGCACTGTAAGCGAGAACCAGTTTGCTAGATTGTTTACTGACCCTTTTAGGTGGTTTGATGATGGTGGGGCAAGGGCTGCACGGACATAGTTAGCGATGTCTGTGCAGCCCTTACTTTGGTATAGAAAATAATAAAATATATACTTATCCATGCTCTCCCAGTTTCCTTGTACCTTTTCCCTGCATTTACTGCTCCCTGCAACCATCTCTGATACTTCCGATACCGTCTTCTATGTGACAGGCTGCTAAGCCAATCACTGACCGAGACAGGACAGCCCCATGGCCAGTGATTGGCCGAGCAGCCTCTTAGTAGAGATATGGGAATAGAAGTGTCAGAGATGGCAGGAAACATGGGGTAATGGCTGCAGGCAGGGCCGGACTAGGACTAAAACCCCTCTCTAGGCAATCCTCCCCATGTGGGTAATCAGTCCGCTTCTGGCGATGTGCAGGAAAGTAGCACATCACTAGGAGGCAGATAAGTCAAGCCCACAGAGGGTACTGGTTCATCTGGCATTTGCCCGAAATGCCAGATAGCCAGTCCTTCTCTGGCTGCAGAACACCAGGGGAGGTATAAATTTTCCTTACAGTGTCATTAGCCGTGCATAGCTATTATACATAGTGATGCACAGTTGGCGGCGATGATTTTTAAATTTGCTGAAAAACAACAATCAGCCGATGATCGGCCAATGTCTTTATTACACAGAGCCTAACCTGACTTATGAGCCCGATTTGGTCGATTATCGCTTTGTGTAATAGGGCCCTAACTGAAGAAGGGATAGCGGAGAGAGTCAAAAGCGGGATAGCATTATGGTCTCACAATGCTTTTGTGTGTCAGGACATTGGAAGGAATTAGATTGGGCTTAGGTAAAGTCTTTTATAAACAGCTTGATTTTCTACTAAATGCTAATATGTCCCATCTCGCCTGAAATTCCTTATGGAACATGACAAGGGATTAATAGCCAAGCCAGAGTGTCGCCAAAAAGGCTGTTTTGGTGTACAGCGCCATATAAATGATGCATTTTAAATATACCTAAAATACAAGATTATGAAAAACTGCAATTAGTCAAAATTTAGAGGCAAAAAAAATGCATTTTCCATCTGATATTTATAACTGTATTGTACAAAAAGGTAATCCATGCATCAACACCAAACATTTAGGGGATATGACTTCCACTTTTATATACAGATGTAAGCTGAGGATTCCACATATATTGAGTCACCTATATTGATTACATGACTTTCCGGTAAGAGCCCAATAAATTATCTGTTACACCTAACAGTCATGTCATTGTTTAGAATGTATCTGTTTTCAGTCTATGAATAGTAACATAGTAACATAGTAACATAGTAAACAAGGTTGAAAGAAGACAAGAGTCCATCAGGTTCAACCTAGGAAAATCCTACTGTGTTGATCCAGGAAGGCGAAAAACCCCTACGGGGCAGAAGACAAACGCCCCACCACAGGGAGAAACTCCCCCCCCCCCCCCCCCCCTCCCCCGACTGCAATGGCAACCAGAACTATCCCCGGACCAACGTATCACCAGAAATCTAATGCCCATAACTTGTAATATTATATTTTTCAAGAAAATCATCCAGGCCTCCCTTGAACTTATTTAATGAATCAGCCATGACAACATCATGTGGCAGAGAGTTCCACAGTCTTACCGCTCGTACAGTAAAGAACCCGCGTCGATGCTGATGATGAAATCTTCTTTCCTCTAGACGTAGAGGATGCCCCCTTGTCATTGTTACAGACCTAGGAGTAAAAAGACCACTACAAAAATCTCTGTACTGTCCATTCATATATTTGTACATTGTGATCAGATCGCCCCTAAGACGTCTTTTTTCTAGCGTAAATAACCCCAAGCGTGATAACCTGTCCTGGTACTGTAACCCACCCATTCCCTTAATGACCTTTGTTGCCCTCCTCTGCACCCGCTCTAGTTCAGCTGTGTCCTTCTTATATACCGGTGCCCAAAACTGTACACAGTATTCCATGTGTGGTCTGACCAGTGATTTATAAAGAGGCAAAACTATGTTCTCATCTTTAGCATCTATACCTCTTTTGATGCACCCCATTATTTTATTAGCCTTGGCAGCTGCTGCCTGGCACTGATCACTAAAGTTGAGTTTACTGTCCACCAATACCCCCAGGTCCTTTTCGGAAGTAGTTTTACCCAGTGTTTTATTATTTAGCACATAACTGTACTTATTATTTCTATGGCCCAAATGCATAACCTTACATTTATCCACATTAAACTTCATTTGCCATTTCTCCGCCCAAGCCTCTAGCTTCTCCAAATCCCTCTGTAATATGATATTATCCTCCTCTGTACTGATTACTTTACCCAGTTTAGTATCATCTGCAAAAATGGAGATTCTACTCTGTAGCCCCTCTACAAGATCATTAATAAAAATATTAAAAAGAAGTGGACCCAACACTGACCCCTGTGGTACCCCACTAGTAACTAAAACCCAATCTGAATATGTTCCATCAATGACCACCCTCTGTTTTCTATCACACAACCAGTTACTTACCCATTTGCATACGTTTTCCCCGAGTCCCAGTATCCTCATTTTGTAGACCAACCTTTCATGCGGCACAGTATCAAATGCCTTTGAAAAGTCCAGATACACAACATCCACAGCCTCCCCCAGGTCCAGTCTATAACTTACCTCTTCATAGAAGCCGATCAGATTAGTCTGACAGGACCGATCCCTCATAAATCCATGCTGGTGCTGCGTCATAAGATTATTTTCATTAAGATACTCCAGTATAGCATCTCTTACAATCCCCTCAAATACTTTACCTACTATAGATGTTAGACTTACAGGCCTGTAGTTTCCAGGATCACTCCTTGACCCCTTCTTGAATATTGGTACCACATTAGCTATGCGCCAGTCCTGTGGAAGAATCCCTGTCGTAATAGAATCTTTAAATAATAGGAATAACGGTCTGTCCAACACAGTATTTAATTCTTGCAAAACTCTAGGATGGATACCTTCTGGGCCCGGTGACTTATGGATTTTAATGTTTTTAAGGCGTTTCCCCACTTCTTGTTGTGTTAGGCAGGTGAGATTTATGGGAGGATTAACATTATCCCTAGTCATGTCGTCTGTTATGGGATTCTCCTCTGTGAATACAGTAGAGAAGAATGTATTTAGTAGATTGGCCTTTTCCTCTTCCCCCTCCACCATTACACCCAGATTATTTTTGAGGGGACCAACATTTTCGGTTTTAAGTCTTTTGTTATTTATATAGGTGAAGAACATTTTGGGATTTGTTTTACTTTCTGTGGCTATCCTTCTTTCTGTTGCTATTTTTGCTTCTTTTATTTGCGTTTTACACATTCTATTCTTCTGTCTATAGTTGCTCAACGCTTCCCCACTACCTTATTGTTTTAGTAGTCTGAATGCTTGTTTCTTATCATTTATTGCACCCCTTACAGCTGTAGTTAACCACATTGGATTTCTCTTATTTCTACTACGTTTATTCCCATATGGTATGTGTCGTTCACACGATTTACCCAGGATGCTCTTAAATATGTCCCATTTCTCTTGTGTACTTTTATTTCTGAAGGCATTGTCCCAGTCTATGTTCCCAAGGTCCTCTCTTAGTTTTTGGAAATTAGCCTTCCTGAAATTTCATGTTTTTGTAGCCCCTCTGCTAATTATTTTATTGAAGGATAATTGAAAACTTACTATGTTATGGTCACTATTACCTAGGTGACCCCCCACCTCTATTTTTGATATTCTGTCGGGCCTATTGGTTAAGATCAGGTCCAGAAGTGCCCCCCCTCTTGTTGGTTCCTCTACTAGTTGGGAAAGGTAATTATCTTTTACTATTTCCAAAAACACGCTTCCCTTCCTGGAGCTGCAGGTTTCTGCTTTCCAGTTGATATTTGGGTAGTTAAAGTCCCCCATAATAATGACTTCCCCCTGCTTCGCTGCCGCATCTATTTGTCTTATAAGAAGATTTTCTGATTCTTCCACTATACTTGGAGGTTTATAACTCACTCCTATAAGAATTTTATTATTCTTCGTCCCTCCCCTTATTTCTACCCAAAGAGACTCCACATTATCATCACATATATCCTCCCGCAGAATAGGCTTAAGGCATGATTTAACATATAGACAGACCCCTCCCCCTTTCTTATTTTTACGGTCATTTCTGAATAGACTATAACCCTGGATATTAACGGCCCAGTCATAGGTCTCGTCCAGCCATGTCTCGCTTATCCCCACTATATCATATTTCTCTTCAACCATTATGAGTTCTAATTCCTCAGCTTTATTAGTGAGGCTTCGAGCATTAGTATACATACATTTAATATATTTGTCCATATTCCCTTTCCTTTTATCACTAGTGACTATTCTAACCCCTCCCGCCGCTCCACCCCCAGTTCCATAATCTAGGCCCAGCTCTCCATCTACTGTGTCTTTACTTACTATATTGTAGTTGCCCTACCCCCCGGTCCCTAGTTTAAACACTCCTCCAACCTCTTAGCCATCTTCTCCGCCAGCACGGCTGCACCCTCCCCATTGAGATGCAGCCCGTCCCTACCGTAGAGCCTGTAACCGACCGAGAAGTCGGCCCAGTTCTCCATGAACCCAAACCCCTCTATCCTACACCAGCTCTTGAGCCACTTATTTACCTCCCTAATCTCCCGCTGTCTCTCAGGTGTGGCTCGTGGTACAGGTAATATTTTGGAAAAAATCACCTTGGAGGTCCTAGTTTTAAGCTTCCTGCCTAAGTCCCTGAAATCATTTTTAAGGACCCGCCACCTACCTCTAACTTTATCATTGGTGCCAATGTGCACCATGACTGCTGGGTCTTCGCCAGCCCCTCCCAGTAATCTGTCAGCCCGATCCGCGATGTGACGAACTCGAGCGCCAGGAAGGCAACACACTGTTCGACGATCCCGGTCTTTGTGACAGATTGCCCTGTCTGTGCCCCTAATAATTGAGTCCCCCACTACCAGTACCTGCCTGGCCTGCCCTGAACTCCTGTTTCCCACCTTACTGAAGCAGACACCCCCCTGGCTTTCAGAGGTAGTGTCCTGCTGCAGCAATGCCACCCCTGAATCAACATCCCCCTCATCCGCCAATTTGGCAAACTTGTTGGGGTGTGCCAGATCAGGACTGGCCTCCCTCACACTCTTCCCTCTACCCCTTTTTCTAACTGTGACCCAACTAGCTGCCTCTTCCTCCTGTACCTCCATGCTATCACTCTCTCCCCCATCTACCCCTTGGAGCGCTTGCTCAGTGAGAAGCAGACCCCTTTCCAGTTTGCCAATGCATCTCAATCGTTGCAGCTGCTCATTTAGATCCAGGATCTGGGCTTCCAAACCAGCAACATGCACACATCTCCCACAATGGTATGCACCCTCGATCGGTTGATCAAGGATTGCATACATCGCACAAGATGTACATTGGGCCGCATTGTCAAACATGGCGCTCATTTATATGGGGATATTATGTATAAAGAAAGAAAAAACAAACAAGCAACAAAAGCAAACAATGTGTTCAAAAGCAAATAAACAATTTGTTTTCCTCTAAAACTCCCCGAATCTAAAGTCCCAGAATATTAAAGTCCCACACTTGAGACAAAAACACACTTTAGATCAAAAACTCGCACGCTCCAAAACTCGCTCACAATACAATATAGAAGTACTTAGCTTGCAGAGTTTGTTGCTTCTGGCTCCTGTGTTTGAGAGAGTGTTTGAATGGGCTATATTATAATTCAAAGATTTCCTATGTGGTGTTGGTATTGCCCAACAGCTCCCAGGCTCAAGCCTCTTGTAGTTATAATGTAAACTGATAAATCCCACTCACGCGCAAACATAGCTGTTCAAGGGTTCCAGTTACAGTTGGCTGTGTCTCCCACCAGAAGTGTCAGGGTTTTATGCAGCCAGAAGAGTGGGCAGGTTTGTTGCCTCAACCTGCTGGTGAGAATTGTGGCCAAATTTACAACTGTTGCTACTCTTTATATTGCATCTGTCATCATTTAGGCCTCTTAAACCCCTATTACAGGGGGCGATTCAGAGCAGCAAACAAGCGCCGACCTATCAGGTCAGCGCTCACTTGCTCCTCGTTCCCTGCCCGCTTGCGGTGCTATTACATGCGTCGGGCGTGTAATAGCGAGTGGGTAAGAGCTGGATTTATTTTATATTGTAGGTCTCTGGTGACATAATGGTATAAAGTTAAATGTTTTAGTGCCTTAAAGGCATGTACCAGAATAGCTTTCACAATGATCCTTCCAGGCTGCTTAAAATTGTATGTCTTGCTCTGTTTCAACTAATGTAGTCCTATATACAATGGTAGGTTGCTTATGACTAAGAACAATGCTCAGTCCCCTATGGCTCTATATTGTATGTAATCCCCAGTTACTGATACCTAGTAGCATGTAGTGTGTTTACCACTGGTAACCTAGGGGTATATACATTGCATGGTCCCAGTGGACTGATTGTTGTACACATAAGTATGAACAAGCCTTGTCCTACAAACAGTTTCCAACCCTGGAAAACCAACTTTCAGAGGATAGGTAAAATATAACTATTCCTATAACCATTCCTATAAACCATTAGATTAAATGCAAACATTAGATTTACAATCCCTAATGTACATGTGTCATTTTCCATTTTGCCCTCTTAGGCTGGGTTCACACTGCGTTTTTGCAATCCGTTTTTTTTTTCCCATCCGTTTTATGGAAAAAAAGGATTCATTTGTGTGCATCTGTTTTGATCTGTTTTTTCCATTGACTTCTATTATAAAAAAAAAAATTGAAAAACGGATCAAAAAAACGGATGTGCTTGGATCCGTTTTTTTATGGAAGTCAATGGAAAACCTGATCTAAACGGATGCACACAAATGCACAAGAAAAATGGATTGCAAAATTGCAGTGTGACCCCAGCTTAATACCGTACATTAGAAAAGGTCATTTGAACGTGATGATTTTAGCAGGACTGTCTGTCTGTCTAATGTGCATGTAGGAACCCTGACTCTCCCGCATGTCTGATGTTATCTGCCCAGTCTTCTTATTCTCAGTGATAAGCTGCTGCCAGAGCTGTCTGTCATTGGCGTACTAAAAGCTATTGCATGTGTATGACCAAGGCCCTTCCTAGGAACAAAGGAGTAAAAGGGCCTTTTGTAAAATAATTGTTATTGGCCACACATTTCTCTGTCTAAATAGGAGATAAAGAAAAGCAACAGGATTCCTTCAGCTCATAAAATCTTAAATTTTATTTTAGAAATTTTCATTAAAAGAAACAGCCGACGCGTTTCGAATCAACCTGGCTCTTAGTCATGGCATCTGTACATGGCATCCGGGTCCCGCTTCTGGATCCGGTCGGGTCACGGAGATATCAGCCGCTGCAGCCCGGCGCGTGTGCTGAGAGATGAGTCCAACGCTCATAGAGAATGATGGAGAGTCCAGCGCTTTGTCATTCTCTATGAGCGTTGGACCCATCTCTCAGCGCGCGCGCCGGGCTGCAGCGGCTGAGATCTCTGTGACCCGACCGGATCCAGAAGGGGGACCCGGCGGGATCAGGTGAGTATAGGGCGCTGTAGCGGGGGTCGGGAGCCTGTCACCCCGGCACGGGGGGTGACAGGTTCCCTTTAAAAGACCCCCTTGCCCATTATAAAAATAAAAATATAATAAAATAAATAAACATATTACATATCGTAATAAACATATTACATGCGTAATTGTCCAATCTATTAAAATATAACATTATTGTTCCAGCACGGTAAACGGGGGAAAAAAACAACACAACGCACCAGGACTGCTGATTTTATTAAATTATATATCACAAAAAAATAAAGAAAGAAGCAATCAAAATTTTTTTGTTACACCAATATGATATTAATAAAAATTGAGATCATGGCCCAAAAAATGATGCCCCAACCAGCCCTGTAGGTGGAAAAATAAAAGCGCTATGGCGCTTAGAAGGCGGGGAGGAACATTGCATTAATCTGACCCAGACTTTTGTGCATCAAAGGGCTCTGTCTTGAAGGAGTTAATGTTGAGGATTATACTATATGTACCACCACACGTATGATAGATAAGCGAATTTACAGTGCGTTAGCTCAGCAATCTGCTTGCTTATCAGCTGGCTGCCTTTGAAGTCCATGCCGCTCCACCCCGAGTGCCTGGAAAAGCTGGATCCAGTCCTGGGAGAAGCTTCCCGTCCTCGTTTCTACTGTAAATTTGCTCATCTCTAGTATCTAGTGATAAAGATCATTATCACATCAGTAAAAATAAATGCACATATATGCAATCAAATGTGTTACATACAAAAGAAACGCACACACAACTAAATGTACTACATGTGAGATTAAAAGCGGTAAAAGTACAAAAATACCCATAAGATTCTATCCGATATATGTGCATTATATGCCCCAAACATAGTTACATTCCAGTGTACAAACATAGTAGCTAGGGCTCCGCCCCCAATAGAAAACTTCAACAGAAATCCTTGAATCACATGACATTACAGTTTTTAATAAGAACAATGCAACACAAAAAAACCACATGCACTATACTAATTGTATTTCATAATTATAGTTTTAATTATACGTTTTAAGAGTTATCCATGAGATATCCCTATATGTAAGCATAGTGAAATAATATAATTGGTAAGTATTTCTTCCAATCTTGACTCCTAGTCCTGCTACTGACAAAGCAATAGTGTTATTAAAAAAAAACAAAAAAAAAACTTTGACATGTCAGGGAGAATGTGAAAAGTTTTAATCAGATGGGAGAAGAACTCAGTTAAGGGCTTCTCTCCCCATCACTCTCCTTGCTCCATAAACTTTCTATAAAATCTTTCACCTGACCTGTAGCAAGCAAAAAGAGAGATGGGGAGAGAAATGTCTACCCAATCTCTATGCCTCTATTGTCTCTCTATATTTTTTTTCAATGGAGATGTCAGGTGATCTGAATCTGGGACAATATCTGAAAGTTGCAGCACATAAATTCATGGAATGTGTATGTGTCTTCAAAGCATTACAAACATATGGCAAATAGACTGCATCTGTGTTCACATTAGCTAAGACCTAATGAACGGGGCTACTTCTGAAACAAGAGCCTGCTTTCATCTCAAGGAAATTCTGCTTTTACATCTAATTGTTTTGCCCCCTAGGCTGATCCTGATAAGATGGTTTGGAAACATTTCGAGCACCAATTGATCTCCTTTAGCCTAACAAGTACTGTCATAAAAACAAAGAATTGAAAATTTTTGTGTTTCTTCTGAAAAAGTTTGCGTTTTTTCTGAAAAATTTAGGACTTAAATACTGAAGTTTTTCTTTTAAATATTATAATCTTTGAAAAAATGTAACATTTATGAGCACAATTCTGTATGGATCTAGAATGGTAACTTCCCTGATAGCAGACTGATTTGTTGTTGCAGCAGAGAAGAGCTTCTAATTTGGCCAAAAGTGATGGTTACAACTAGTGTTGAGCAAGTAACAAAATGCTTGAATCCTCATTACTCAATTTGAGTAACGAGCCCCATAAAATCAATGGGATACTCAAGCATTTTCCCTAGTCCCTGGTAATTTAGAATGGAGGGTGCCTGGTCACATAGGAAATTTTAACAATCAGAGTAATATTTTTTTTTTTGTTATATATTTTAAAATGTGTAAAATGGAAACTGGTGTAAACTGCCTATAGCAACCAATTACAGCTCATGTCTTATTTTACCAGAGCTGAAAGCCTAGCTGTGATTGGTCATTATGGGCAGTTTACACCAATTTCTATTTTACACACTCCAATAAATCTATGCCAATGTATCACCTACTTTTTCTAGCTAAAACCAGATACTGATGTCTGTTCCAATGTTTTTTTTTTAATTCATTGTAATTTTTTTTTCATTCTGTACATGATTATAGGGGGAGCCATCTTGCCTGAGTTGCTTATAACACAATTTACATATATATTTTACAAGAGCCACATGGACCAAGGGAACCTTTAGCTCAGTGTTGACTCTTTGACATTTATGGGAGAATGTTTTAGGCACACCCTATGACCTATGCAGAGGTCTTTACGCAAGGAGGGCGAGGAGATGAATGTGACAATAACCTACTTTGAACAGTGGATCCTGCATCATTTGTATATAGTTGAAACCTTTCATTGTAGTCCTGTCCTTCCAGTGCGCTATACAAGCGATAGGAAGTGACAAACAGGAACATTACATGATAAAAAAAACAAACACATTACATGCATAAGATAAATGGCAGACTGGTACATGACTACAATCTATCACTACAATAAATACGCTACCAATGAACAGACGATAAAGCTTAATTACAAGTAGACAACAATAGTGAAGGCTGTATTACACAGCCCGATGTTCTGGGGGAAACAAGCGCCGGACCTGTCAGCTCATCGCTCACTTCCCCCTTGTTCCCTGCTCCCTGCCTGTGCTATTACATGAGAGGGGAGCAGCAGTAGGGGCCCCTCAAATAATTGTTAAATTGTTCGGGCAGCCCATTGAAGTCACTGGTGGTCTACTGCCACCACTTGTATTACATGGAGCTACGTTCTGCAGACCATCACTGCACAAATCGGGATCTTTTGACATGTTGAAAGACCGTGACCAGTTGTCATTCTGAATGTCGGCTGATCTTTAACTTTCAACATGCTCTATTACACTAAACGAATATTGGCCGGAAATCCAGGAATCGGCCATGTAAGACCATCAATCATTTAGTGTAATAGGGCCTTAAATCTGGGCTATTGTTCCTATGGATATATAGCAAGTAGAAATCTGAAAAACCATAGCAAATACAAAAGGATATTGGGACAGTGCATAAAAGTGCAGAATATCTAGTTGTGGTGTCCCACCACAGGTGTCATTAGCTTTTACACCCCTCGCAAAAGTCTGTACTTTAAGTAAATGTGGCAATGAAGTAGTACCCAAGTTTTACCACAATATGTCGCTATTATGTGTATATGCACTTATGTATTGCACAGCTGTAGTGAGTAAGGGGTTATTGTTTTTTGTACTCTGCACACCAATGAGAGCTGTTCTTTCCTTTCACCTATCTCTGTTCTCCTTTTCTCTTTTACTTTCTTCTCCACCACTCACAGGGGACATTACACCTCCTGTAGGAAGTTGTCACATGGGGAGAAGAAGTGCATTCCTACACTTAGTGTCCAGTGTATTCTAGTGTGTGCTAGTGATAAACGCACATGGGAGACAGAGAGACTTTTTCTTCAAAAGCTACACTTCTACTCACTATGCAGTGTTAAGCTACTTGGGAGAGGACAAGTCAGAGGTCACCCCAACCCACACCGTGAACATCTCTAAAGGTGCAGGACAGTATGCTGAAACAAAAGGAACTGATCCGGATAGAGCAAAGTTGGCCACCTTGCTCAACTCAGGTAACAAGACCTGGGGCTTGTGTCATCCTAATAGGACGGGTCACCCGACACTGTAAGGCAACAGGTGGTACCACGACAACAAAGGTTGAAACACGGGCACAAATGTCTTTTTACTTTCAAGTATTCTTCAGTATTCTACTTCTTCTTCTTCTAAAGTTCAAAGCGCGCATGCGCGTGAAACAGCTGTCATAGCTTGTGTGAATAGTGGCTAGCGTCCAGGCCCGCCACAGATGTATCTGTTGAAATTTTAACCTGCACTTGAAATAAAGACTACGCATCTGAACGGTGAGTGCCCCCGTATCTTTTTCTACATATCGGTGAATATATAAGGTTTGTCTGGCTTTCAAGGGGAGCACCCCGGATGCAAAAGTATTGTCATGCAAGAATACTAGTCTGCCTAAGTGTGTGAACCGTGCCTAGTGAGTAGTGTCGGTACTACGCTTCTTAAAACAAGGTTCTAATCGTATTGTATAATACATGCATTGGCACTTTCTAAACACAAAGATGGGTTTCACATCCAACTACAAGGTTGCTTGTAGGTGGATAACATTCTTGGTTACATCTAGAGGCTGAAAACCTCCTAACAGATCTAATACTGTTTACATAGAAGGGTTTGCTTCTGTGTGTCTAGTCCAGGCAATTCTTACTTCAACATCTAGGACTCCATTGCAGCAAAGGTTAATGCAGGGGTAGGGAACAGGGGCGTAACTAGAAATGGCTGGGCCCCATAGCAAACCTTTGATTGGGGCCCTCCCTACCCCAAATCCACCCCCACCCCTGACCGACCACTACGCCATCAACACACCCAGATCTACACAGGTTCTGTACTCCATATAAATTACAGTGCAGTTACATCAGGTGACTCACAGGGGACGTCTTCTCTGATCGGAGTTCTTCCCTTTTCATCATCTTCTCCATCTGTCCTGGGCCGTTATGAGAACTTCTCGGAGCCACGAATCCACAGAATCTGCCAGACAGACATATTAGGCTCCTCACACTGACACCATCCTTATCTCTATACAAACTGCACATCTGTAATGGCCCCTTTGTACCCTCTTTCAGTGAGTAGCCCTGACTCCTTGTATAGGAACATATATATATATCCCTTATAGTATATGCCCCCCTCTGTGTAGACAGCTTATAGATTGCCCCTTGTTCAGTGCTCCGTATAGATGGCCCCATGTGCATCACCTATATCAGGGGTAGGGAACCTCGACTCTCCAGCTGTTGCAAAACTACAACTCCCATCATGCCTGGATAGCTAAAGCTGTAGTTTTGCAACAGCTGGAGAGCCGAGATTACTTCTGTGTAGTCCTCTTAGAGATGACCCTGTATGTTGTCCAGCCCCCATAAAGCCCCCTTATGATGTCCAGCCCCCCCCCCGTATAGCTCCCAGTGTTGTCCATCCCCATCCCACATAGCCCCCAGTATTATGCATCCCCAGCCCCCACATAGCCCCCAGTATTGTGCATCCCCAGCCCCCACATAGCCCCCAGTATTGTGCATCCCCAGCCCCCACATAGCCCCCATTATTGTGCATCCCCAGCCCCCACATAGCCCCCAGTATTGTCCATTCCCTTCCCCACATAGCCCCCAGTATTGTGCATCCCCTTCCCCACATAGCCCCCAGTATTGTGCATCCCCAGCCCCCACATAGCCCCCAGTATTGTCCATCCCCTTCCCCACATAGCCCCCAGTATTGTGCATCCCCTTCCCCACATAGCCCCCAGTATTGTGCCTCCCCTTCCCCACATAGCCCCCAGTATTGTGCATCCCCTTCCCCATATAGCCCCCAGTATTGTGCATCCCCATCCCCACATAGCCCCCAGTATTGTGCATCCCCATCCCCACATAGCCCCCAGTATTGTGCATCCCCAGCCCCCACATAGCCCCCAGTATTGTGCATCCCCTTCCCCACATAGCCCCCAGTATTGTGCATCCCCTTCCCCACATAGCCCCCAGTATTGTGCATCCCCAGCCCCCACATAGCCCCCAGTATTGTCCATCCCCTTCCCCACATAGCCCCCAGTATTGTGCCTCCCCTTCCCCACATAGCCCCCAGTGTTGTGCATCCCCTTCCCCACATAGCCCCCAGTATTGTGCATCCCCTTCCCCACATAGCCCCCAGTATTGTGCATCCCCTTCCCCACATAGCCCCCAGTATTGTGCATCCCCTTACCCACATAGCCCCCAGTATTGTGCATCCCCAGCCCCCACATAGCCCCCAGTATTGTGCATCCCCAGCCCCCAGTATTGTGCATCCCCTTCCCCACATAGCCCCCAGTATTGTACATCCCCTTCCCCACATAGCCCCCAGTATTGTGCATCCCCTTCCCCACATAGCCCCCAGTATTGTGCATCCCCTTCCCCACATAGCCCCCAGTATTGTGCATCCCCTTCCCCACATAGCCCCCAGTATTGTGCATCCCCAGCCCCCAGTATTGTGCATCCCCTTCCCCACATAGCCCCCAGTATTGTGCATCCCCTTCCCCACATAGCCCCCAGTATTGTGCATCCCCAGCCCCCATATAGCCCCCAGTATTGTGCCTCCCCTTCCCCACATAGCCCCCAGTATTGTGCATCCCCTTCCCCACATAGCCCCCAGTATTGTGCATCCCCAGCCCCCAGTATTGTACATCCCCAGCCCCCACATAGCCCCCAGTATTGTGCATCCCCTTCCCCACATAGCCCCCAGTATTGTGCATCCCCAGCCCCCATATAGCCCCCAGTATTGTGCATCCCCTTCCCCACATAGCCCCCAGTATTGTGCATCCTCAGCCCCCATATAGCCCCCAGTATTGTGCATCCCCTTCCCCACATAGCCCCCAGTATTGTGCATCCCCAGCCCCCATATAGCCCCCAGTATTGTGCATCCCCTTCCCCACATAGCCCCCAGTATTGTGCATCCCCAGCCCCCATATAGCCCCCAGTATTGTGCATCCCCTTCCCCACATAGCCCCCAGTATTGTGCATCCCCTTCCCCACATAGCCCCCAGTATTGTGCATCCCCTTCCCCACATAGCCCCCAGTATTGTGCATCCCCAGCCCCCATATAGCCCCCAGTATTGTGCATCCCCTTCCCCACATAGCCCCCAGTATTGTGCATCCCCAGCCCCCATATAGCCCCCAGTATTGTGCCTCCCCTTCCCCACATAGCCCCCAGTATTGTGCATCCCCTTCCCCACATAGCCCCCAGTATTGTGCATCCCCTTCCCCACATAGCCCCCAGTATTGTGCATCCCCTCCCCCACATAGCCCCCAGTATTGTGCATCCCCAGCCCCCAGTATTGTGCATCCTCAGCCCCCATATAGCCCCCAGTATTGTGCATCCTCAGCCCCCACATAGCCCCCAGTATTGTGCATCCTCAGCCCCCACATAGCCCCCAGTATTGTGCATCCCCTCCCCCACATAGCCCCCAGTATTGTGCATCCCCATCCCCACATAGCCCCCAGTGTTGTGCATCCTCAGCCCCCATATAGCCCCCAGTATTGTGCATCCCCTCCCCCACATAGCCCCCAGTATTGTGCATCCTCAGCCCCCACATAGCCCCCAGAAATTGTGCATCCCCTCCCCCACATAGCCCCCAGTATTGTGCATCCCCAGCCCCCACATAGCCCCCAGTATTGTGCATCCCCAGCCCCCATATAGCCCCCAGTATTGTGCATCCCCATCCCCACATAGCCCCCAGTGTTGTGCATCCTCAGCCCCCATATAGCCCCCAGTATTGTGCATCCTCAGCCCCCATATAGCCCCCAGTATTGTGCATCCTCAGCCCCCATATAGCCCCCAGTGTTCCCCTCTGATAAAAATAAACAAAATACAACTCACCTAACCACACGCTCCCCCGTCGGTCGCCGGTCTCCTCTTCTCTCTTCCTCCGACCAATAAGCCGCTCCCTGCTGAAGTCCCAGGCAGCGCCATCACTGAGCTCAGGCTGCGCCCCGGTGGCTGGGACTTCCTGTACAGGGAACGCAAACCGGAAATCCCAGCCGCCGCGGCGCTCAATGATGGCGCTGCCCGGGACTTCGGCAGGGAGCTGCACATCGGGCGGGGGCCGGGCGGAAACTCTTGTGATCGCAAGCAAAACGCTGCTTGCGGTCACAAGAGTGATTGACAGCGCGGGAAGCCTATGGTTTCTCGCGCTGTCAATCACGACACTTAACACCCGGGAGGCCCGCTCGGCCCCCGGGTGCTTCAGAAAGTCAGCTCTGGGGGGCCCAGGCCACGGGCCCCCTGGTGCCAGGGGCCCCGTAGCGGCCGCTACGGCGGTAGGTCCGCCCCTGGTAGGGAACCTTGGCTCTCCAGCTATTGTAAAACTACAACTCCCATCATGCATGGACAGCCAAAGCTAAAGCTTTGGATGTCAAGACATGATGGTAATTGTAGTTTTGCAACAGCTGGAGATGGAGCCAGGGTTCCCTACCCCTGTTCTAATGGGACATGACAGTTTAGTATCACGATTCCCATGGGGTTGCTGCAAGCATGAAGGGAATTGCCGTATATGTAATTCTGTGATGTAACCCTATAAGCACACCCACACGTTAAAGATTTCATGTGGCAAAATAAATGCACACTTTTCCTTATAAAACACAATTCTTTACTAGTCAGCATGGATTTCTTAGATTAATGGGATGAAATCATGATGCCCTTTAAAAGTGGCACAGTACATGCGGCAGTTCTGAACATGCAGTTTACAAGTCAGTGAATGACTCTTCAGAGTGAGTGGTTTGAAATTGGTCCCGTATCCTTCCTAAAGAGCTCTTTCTTGTTCAGTCCCTGTTTACTAATTAACCCAATGCAGCCTATTTTAGTCAACCACAGCCATCTGGAGGAGGATTGTGCCGTAGCCCTCTGGGTTTTAACTTGACACCATATTTAGTAAGTTACAATGTGGCTGGCCTCTATATTTCATATCCGGTATGTTGATGGGATTCCTAGAGGATCCTTGCTTTCCTTTTTGGGATGTCTCAGAGTCCCTTTGGATCAGGAGGTTGTCAGAGGTTGTTTTACTGGGAAGGCTCGGAAAGCTGAAAGTTGCAGTCTCTTTCTAAATTCACTTGGCATTGATGAGGAGCAGAGATCTGCTGTGCTGCTGAATTCTCTACAGTGTCAGAGAGTTTGGAAACAGCTCTCTCCAGCTTCAGTGCCTCCCGTCTGCTTACTATTACTAAAGGGACATGGGGAAACGGGGAACACAACTAAAAAAGAGACAATTATCTTATTAACAATAAGTATCAGATAAAAACTTATTCTTACATCTTCATGTGCAATATTCATTTAACCCTTTGATTAGGGTTGTGTGGCAGATGTCATTAGGGTGAGAAAAAACCTAAGTTTTTAAAGAGAAGTCCTGTGATATTGAAAAAAGGGAGGAGGGCAGGGGGGGGGGGGGGGAAATAATAAAGTATTCTTACCTGTCCCCGTGCCCTGTAGCGCTGCTCCCCACTTCTGTTGACAGCCACCGGCCACCTGCAGCTCTTCCAGCTGCAACATCACATTGATTGCCTGCTTAGCCAATCAGTGACTGGGAAGGGACACTGCCCCAATCAATGACTGGCTGAGAGGACAATCACTCAGTTGGGCTGTAACGTTGCAGCTGGAAGAGCTGGGTACAAAACCCGTATTTCAGCTGAAAATGACATCTGACGACCGTCAGCAGGAACAGAGGGACAAGGGAGTTTACTTTTGTTTATTATCTTCCTGCCATCCCTGCCTTTCTCTCTTTTTTTTTTTTTTTTTTATTTCACAGGACTTTTCCTTTAAATTTTACAACATTCAATACAATTCAACACAATACCTTTATTTCATTTGTCAGTATATTTATGGCAATACTAAATTTATATTGTTTTCTGTTTTACTACCATTGCACTATAAAAGCACTTAAACACTATAACCATAAACCCTTATTTTTGCATTGCTATATTCAGAGAGTTAAAATTTAATTTTTACATTGACATTACTGTGTTTACCCTTCTCTTTTGTGGCTCTGTTTTATTACAGCGTTTACTGTGAGGTATGAGAATACATTTTTTTATAGTATGGGTTATTATAGCCAAGCATCCCCAGGATTACAACCCCATCCCAATGTGTAACCACTAAGATGCTGCAATTACTATAGACAGCAACATCTTGAGGGTAAATTAGCCAGGATCGGGGCTAGCTGCAGTTTTTGCTGCAGAAGGCAAGGCACAGTTTCTGAGCCAACTGTGAAAAAGATTATTACTGTACATCTACAACTAGATGTGGGAAGAGGGCTGAAGTTTAGATGCCATTGCTTTTGTAGAAGATAATTGCATATTCTGTACAACAATGCCCTACCATGTTTCCCCAAAAATAAGACAATGCCTTATATTAATTTTTACTCAAAAACAGACACTATTCTTTTGTTTCAGAGGCTCTTTGGGAAATGAAGCAAGAACTGTTCACTGATATAGTCTGAGATATATATGATTTTCTAGTTTGTCCCCAAAAAAAACAAAAAAACATTAGCCGCCTGTGACAGGTTGTCCAGAAAAATAATCAGGTTGGCAACATCAGGTTTCACTCTTATCTCTTATGTTCTAGTTTTGACACATTAGGCCCCCCTGTGTCTGCAAATAGGTTGTAGGTAGGAAAAAGTGCATTGGTAGGAAAAAGTGTAGGTAGGAAAAGTCTATAACATAACTCAGACTCTAGTAGTTGAGTTCCCATGGGAGCCTCCATAGCTCCCATGTTAACTCAACTAGTAGAGTCTGCGTCAGGTAGACTCTACTAGTAGAGTGCTCATTTTACAGATCAATACAGAGCTGCACCGACAATCAAATGATTGTATATAAAAGTAAAAATAAAAAACGTGTTATGGTCAGTATGGCAAAGGCAGTCTGACAAGACACGGACAGTGAGCCCTGAGCTGACCCCACCCACTGACCCTGCCTAATTGCCACGGACGGCCCTAAACGGCCCGGACAACCACGGAGTCGGTCCCTACACTGAATAGGTGCGACACACAGAGCACGGACAGACAAACAAAACACAATAAGAGGTGTCAGACAAACCAGGTCAGCAACAGTCGAGCGGCGAAGTACAAAAACAGCAAACAGGAGAATAGTCGAGGTCAAATGCAGAAGGTCCAGAATACAGAGATCAGTGTAACTAAACAGGGAGCTGAGCAGGCGAGTGAACTCTAATAGTCAGCAGGGAAGGGAGAAACTTGCTGCTTTTTATCTGGGATCAGAGACTAAGTCCAGCAGATGATTGGACCAGCCCTGATCCCAGCAGCAAGTTCAGCTGAGAAGATCAAGCAGAGCAGTAACCCCTGCACTGCCAGGAGTCTGCCAGGAAAAGCGGGTGTGGCTGGCAAATACAACACAATTCAGACAGAGTAAAAAGAAAAACACAGACAAACTCAGCGCTTCCTCGACCGCCCGGCACGGACCGAGGAGCGCAAAGTCATATTCCTAACAGTACCCCCCCTCTTATGAGGGGCCACTGGACCCTCACTCAAAGGACCAGGCTTAGAGGGGTTACGGGCATGAAACTGCCGGATAAGGCGTGAGGCATGTATGTCCTTACTGGCAACCCAAGTATTTTCCTCGGGACCAAATCCTTTCCACTGGACAAGATATTGGATGGAATTTTGAACTTGGCGAGAGTCCAAAATCTTGTCCACCTCAAACTCCAGCTCACCTTGGATGACCAGAGGAGCAGGGAGGACTGCTGGAAGCACAGGAACTACATATTTTTTTAACAATGATTTATGAAAGCCATTGTGAATCCTCATATTATTGGGTAACTGTAGGCGGAAGGACACAGGATTAATGATTTCTGTAATTAGATAAGGACCAATGTATTTAGGTGCTAATTTCCCAGAAGGGACTCTGAGCTTAAGATTTCTCGTGGAGAGCCACACCTTGTCCCCTACCTGATATTCATGGCCAGATATACGTCTTTTATTAGCTTGTATGCTAGACAACCTCTGGGCCTTAGTCAGGCTCACAAGAGCCTGGGCCCAGACTGTGCACAGTCTTTGAAAGATAACTTCAGATGAAGGATTTACAGACTCTGTAGAGTGAGCCGACGAATACCTGGGATTATACCCATAATTGCAAAAGAAAGGCGACATTTTGGTAGACTGACTCTCTCTATTATTAAGCGCGAACTCTGCTAGAGGCAAATAGTTTTTCCATTTATCCTGAGAACATGATACAAAACATCTAAGAAATTGTTCTAAGGATTGGTTTACCCTCTCCGTTTGCCCATTAGACTGGGGGTGAAAGGCAGACGAAAAAGACAACGAAATCCCCAAACGACCACATAGTTCTCTCCAGAATTTGGAGACAAATTGCACTCCCCTATCAGAGACAATGTTTTCAGGAACCCCATGTAACCTTAGGATATGGTTTATGAACAGAGTGGCCAAAGTACAAGCATTGGGGAGTTTTTTCAACGGAATAAGGTGGCACATTTTGGAGAATCTGTCCACCACCACCCAGATCACTGTTTTCCCTTTGGACAATGGCAAATCTGTGATGAAGTCCATAGCGAGGTGGGTCCATGGTCTCCTAGGTATAGGAAGAGGGTGGAGGAGGCCCTCTGGTAACCTACGAGGGACCTTGGACCTAGCACAGACTTCACAAGCTTCAACAAAAAAATTTACATCTTGGGACCAAGAAGGCCACCAATATTGCCTTGAGAGGAGATACTTGGTACCAGCAATTCCCGGGTGACCAGCCAGAACAGAACAATGGGTTTCCTCCAAGACTCTAAGCCGGAGATTGGGGGGTACAAAGAGTTTTCCCTCCGGAGTATTTTCAGGGGCAAGGGACTGAGACTCTACCACCTGAGCGACAAGATCAGGTTGGAGGATGGCAAGGACCACCCCGGGCGCAAGTATATTTTCTGGTTCACCTTTGGGGACATTACTGGCATCAAAACTCCGCGATAGGGCATCAGCTTTGACATTTTTAGAACCTGGACCATAGGTTATCTCAAAATCAAAACGCGTAAAGAACAACGCCCACCTCGCCTGTCGAGGGGTTAGGCGTTTGGCCTTGTCTAGGTACAATAAGTTTTTGTGGTCAGTTAGTACCCTGACCTTGTGTTTAGCTCCTTCAAGGAAATGCCTCCATTCATCGAATGCCCACTTGATGGCAAGCAGTTCCCTGTTACCAATATCATAATTTCCTTCTGCTGGGGAAAATTTCCTGGAGAAGTAAGCTATAGGTCGGAGGTTGGTGAGACTCTCAGGGCCCTGAGAAAGAACCGCACCAACCCCCACCTCTGAAGCATCAACTTCAATAACAAAAGGTTGCTCCAGATCAGGCTGGATGAGCACAGGTGCCTTGGAGAAACATCTTTTTAACTGTCCAAATGCCTCTATAGCCTTGGGAGTCCAGTTATCTAGGTCAGCCCCTTTTCTGGTCAGGTCAGTAAGGGGTTTAGCAATTATGGAAAATCCCTTAATAAATTTTCTGTAATAGTTGGCAAATCCCAAGAATCTTTGCAATGCCTTAAGGTTAGTGGGACGTTCCCATTTCTCAATGGCTGCCACTTTGACAGGATCCATACTAAAAGAGTTGGGAGAAATTATGTACCCCAGAAAAGAGACCTTCTGGATTCCGAATTGGCATTTGGACAGTTTGGCAAACAAGTTATTATTTCTAAGCAAATGCATAACAGTGCGAACATGGTTTACGTGGGAAGACCAATCCGGCGAAAAAATTAGGATATCATCCAAATACACCACCAAGAATTTCCCCAGATGTTCCCTGAATATGTCATTCACAAAATGCTGGAATACTGCAGGGGCATTACTCAGACCAAATGGCATCACCCGATACTCAAAATGTCCCTCAGGGGTATTGAAGGCGGTCTTCCACTCATCCCCCTCCCTTATTCTGATCAGATTGTAGGCCCCACGAAGATCTATCTTGGAGAACCACTGAGCACCCACAATCTGATTAAAGAGATCTGGAATAAGAGGAAGGGGGTGCTGGTTTTTTATAGTGATCTTATTTAGTTCTCGGTAATCAATACACGGTCTAAGACCACCATCCTTTTTACCAACAAAAAAGAACCCTGCACCCATGGGAGAGCTGGAGGGACAAATGTGACCCTTGCGGAGGCTTTCCTGAATGTACTCTCGCATAGCCTCCCTCTCAGGCCTAGACAAATTAAAAATTCTACCTTTAGGGTATTTAGTACCAGGGATCAAATCAATGGAGCAATCATATGGTCTATGAGGTGGCAACACATCAACAGCCTTCTCGTCAAACACATCTGAGAAATCGGAAATAAACTCTGGGATCTCCCCCTCCTTGGGGAAGACATCTGCGGCATTCAGCGAAATACAATGAGGAGAGCACTCAGATCCCCATTTTACCAATTCACGAGTGGACCAATCAAAAACAGGATTATGTTTACTCAACCAAGGTAAACCCAGAATAACATCAGTAGATAAATTGCCCATGATTAAAAAGTCAAGCATTTCTTGGTGAATTGACCCAACCTGCACCTTCATAGTCGGAGTGATATAGCAGAGTCTACCCCTGGCCAAAGGGGTAGAATCCGCACCAGTGATGGTCAGCGGATTATTGAGCAAAAGCGGACATGCCTCTAAACGTGACCAAAAACCTGAGCTAATGAAATTGGCGGAGGCCCCAGAATCCACATGAGCAAAACCAGAGACCAATTTGTGCCCCAAACAAAGTGAGATAGGTACCAATAATTTATTTTTATGTTCAAGGGATACCTGTGCACCTGAATGACCCCCTCGATGGTCACTCAGGCGCTGGAGTCTTTCAGCCGGCTGGTCAGGTCTAGCAGGACAGGACCTCACACGATGACCGAGTTTACCACAGTATAGGCAGCGGTTGTGTTGCAGGCGGAAGGCTCGTCGGGTCTTGGTATCTGAGGCTCCAAGCTGCATGGACTCTTCTTGTGACAGAGGAACAGAAGGAGGAGGCTGAGAAACACAGTCAATAACAGGAAGAGAACTAGAAGACTCAGAAGTTCCTTTCTCCCTATGTCTGTCTCTGAGTCGCCTGTCAACCCTAATCGCCAAAGTCATTGTTTCTTCTAAGGTGTCGGGGGTAGGGTATACCACTAATAGGTCTTTAAGCTGGTCCGACAACCCCATCCGGAACTGGCACCGCAGTGCGGGGTCATTCCAGCCAGATGACACACACCACTGTCTGAATTCCGCACAGTACTCCTCCACAGGTCTCTTTCCCTGTTTCATGGAAGTCAGTTGGCGTTCTGCTTCCGCTGCTAGGTCTGGATCGTCATACAGGAGTCCTAGGGCAGAAAAAAATTGATCCACGGAGGTCAACTCCATGGATCCAGGGGGTAATGAAAAAGCCCACTCCTGAGGAGGACCCTGCAAGAGGGACATAATAATGCCCACCCTTTGGTCCTCATCTCCAGAGGAGTGGGGGCACAAACGAAAAAACAACTTGCACCCCTCTCTAAATGTTCGGAAATGCTTCCTGTCTCCCTTAAACTTTTCAGGGAGCTGCACCGGAGGCTCCGGAGGTAGGGGGGTGGTCATGGTCACCTGTCGGGGTGCAGTCTCTTGTTCCTGGACGCGCTCAGCAAGGTTCTGAACCAGCGTGTTCAGACCTTGCATCTGGTTCACCAGAGTCTTCATGGCGTCCATAATGCTAGGTTACCCCAACAAACTATTGGGCTGACTATTCTGTTATGGTCAGTATGGCAAAGGCAGTCTGACAAGACACGGACAGTGAGCCCTGAGCTGACCCCACCCACTGACCCTGCCTAATTGCCACGGACGGCCCTAAACGGCCCGGACAACCACGGAGTCGGTCCCTACACTGAATAGGTGCGACACACAGAGCACGGACAGACAAACAAAACACAATAAGAGGTGTCAGACAAACCAGGTCAGCAACAGTCGAGCGGCGAAGTACAAAAACAGCAAACAGGAGAATAGTCGAGGTCAAATGCAGAAGGTCCAGAATACAGAGATCAGTGTAACTAAACAGGGAGCTGAGCAGGCGAGTGAACTCTAATAGTCAGCAGGGAAGGGAGAAACTTGCTGCTTTTTATCTGGGATCAGAGACTAAGTCCAGCAGATGATTGGACCAGCCCTGATCCCAGCAGCAAGTTCAGCTGAGAAGATCAAGCAGAGCAGTAACCCCTGCACTGCCAGGAGTCTGCCAGGAAAAGCGGGTGTGGCTGGCAAATACAACACAATTCAGACAGAGTAAAAAGAAAAACAGACAAACTCAGCGCTTCCTCGACCGCCCGGCACGGACCGAGGAGCGCAAAGTCATATTCCTAACAAAACGTTTGTGAAAGTTAAAAAACTTTACCACATTTTCGTATTTTGCAAAAAAAAAAATCTGAATTCTGAATAAAGTAATATATTTAGTAATAACACGTGTGAAAATATCCAAACTATCATAATATACCAAAAACCATTTAATAAAAAAAATACTCAAAATTTATCTGGGGCAAGAGCAGACCACGGATCAAATACTCGACTCTCACACAGTCCAGATCCCTGGGTGGCATGGGTCTCCCTGATTTGCGTTCTTATCATGAGGCGGTGGTTCTGCGTGGGGTCCTGGACTGGGTACACAGCAGAGGCCTGAAGAGATGGGTGGACCTGATGTTTTCCCTGTGCCCGGTTGGCCCCTCTGTCCTCCCCTGGATACTTCCTGAGGACTGTCAGGTTTTCTCAAGTCTCCCTTTTCTGATGTCTCATACGCTCTGTGTCTGGGATAGATGGGTCGCTAAACGGAGGTTGTCCGTTACCCCTGGGCCGCTCTCCCCTATTCTCCAGAATCCGAAATTCCAGCCCGGATGGCAGACACACACGTTCCTGCTATGGGACCGATCTGCCTGTCCTAGAATACGTGACTGCATGACGGGCAGGACAGTTTCTTCCTTGGCTTCTCTTCAAGCTCAGTCTACAAGAGGTCGGCTGTCCTGGCTGGAACATAATCAGTTGGTCTCTTTCATTAGGGCCCTCTTCCCACGGGACACTTACACCCCGGCACTCACTGACTTCGACAACCTAGTTGTCTCCACATCTGCCATTCCGCATTGTATCTCGGTTATCTATCAGATCTTGGTCAGTACCGCTAACCCTGACAGAGCTTCCTTCTTTGATAAATGGGAAGCAGACCTCAACACCTCTTTTGACTCACAGTCTGTCCAGAAGATATACAAACTAACCCACGGCATTTCCATGGCTGCTGAAGCTAAGGAAAAAAACTACAAAATTATCTCGAGGTGGTATTACTGCCCGGTCACCTTGCATAAAATGTTCCCTGAGGCCTCTGACCGCTGCTGGCGGTGCCTGACGGAGGCTGGTGATATGTTACACATTTGGTGGGCTTGCCCAGGGATCCGTGACTTCTGGGACAAAGTCTTGGGAATTTACAATGCGTATTCTGGACAGACCGTCGTCAATTCTCCCCAACTGACTTTGTTGTCTAAACTACCGGGTTCCCTCTCTAAGTCCAAAAAGGGACTCTTGCGACACTTCCTGACTGCTGCCCGCATGGTCATCCCCCGGCACTGGAAAACTCCCCTTGTACCTACCCTGGCAGAATGGATGAGTGAGCTTAGAGACCTTGGCAGAATGGAAGAGTTAGTGGCTGAGGCCCATAATCGATCTGACAAATTTGAGAAAATATGGTTTCCTTGGCGCTTGTTCATGGATTCAGAGGAGTTCCTTGCTCTTATCCGCTAACTTCTGACATCCGGAGATTCTGGGTTTCTGGGGTTGGCGAGCCTATCTGACTGTGGTAGCCATTTTCCTCCCCCTGCCATCCCCCTCTCTCCCTCTGATCTTCTCTTCATCTTTGTTCCCTTTTTCCTCTCTCTTTTCTTTTGTCTTTCTTTTCCCTTTTTCTTCCAAATATGCAAAACAAGAGTCCGTGGAGCCTCAGTTACGAGTCTCAAAACACGGGATAGCCAGATATCTCTAGCCTGTTGCCAACGGGGTGCCTCCATGATGGGGAGAGCACCACACCACCCTGATAAATAACCCCTTAAGTCCCACTCGGTTGCGAGTATTGGAACATAGACAAGGAAAAAACAGCGTGGCCCCTTTTGTCAATGTCTAACTCAAGGTGCGAGTATTGCGATCATGACAAGGGCTTGCAAAGGCAGGCTTCCACCCACAGACAGCCATTTCGGGGTTTTTGCCCCTCGTCAGTGTGGGGTAGGATTCTGGCTAGTTGGGGCAATGAAAAATCAACCAACAAAACACAGTAATCACTGAACTCAAGGAGAACAGTGAAAAAAATTCCAATGAAGTACTCAATCAAGAGTCTCCACTGAGGCCCCCAGAAATTAAAATATGCAAAACAAGAGTCCGTGGAGCCTCAGTTACGAGTCTCAAAACACGGGATAGCCAGATATCTCTAGCCTGTTGCCAACGGGGTGCCTCCATGATGGGGAGAGCACCACACCACCCTGATAAATAACCCCTTAAGTCCCACTCGGTTGCGAGTATTGGAACATAGACAGGAAAAAAACAGCGTGGCCCCTTTTGTCAATGTCTAACTCAAGGTGCGAGTATTGCGATCATGACAAGGGCTTGCAAAGGCAGGCTTCCACCCAGCCTGTCTATGTTCCAATACTCAAGTGAGCTCCCCAACCTAGAGCTGACGCATCTGTGGTCACTACCAGACGTGAGGTACTGGACAAAGACTTCCCCACCGAGACCTTGTCCGGCCGGAGCCACCACGTGAGATCTGACCTTGTGGGAGCTGATAGCCTCATTAGTCTCATCGAAATGGAGTTGATACTGAAGCCCAGGAACCTGCAGTTTCTTGCTGGAGAGAGGCACGATTTCTGCTCGTTGACAATAAAGCCATGATTCTCTAGTGTCTGCTGAGTCAGGCGAAGATGGTGGACTAGTTCCTGTGGAGAAGGGGCTTTGACTAGCCAGTTGTCCAAATATGGTATGATGTATACTCCCCGAAGTCTCAGAAGAGCAGCTAAGACTACCGCAACCTTGGTGAAGACCCAGGGAGCGGACGACAGGCCAAATGGGAGACAGGTAAATTGGTAATGGAGCATCTGGCCGGCTGATGAAAAAGCAATCCTCAGGAACCTCCAAAGACTTTTGAGGATTGGCACATGTAGGTAGGCGTCCTTGAGGTCCAATGTCGCCATATAGTCTCCTTGCTGCAGGACTGCACTGACCGATCCTATTGATTCCATCCTGAAGTGCTTTTTCACTAAGAAGGTGTTCAGGAACGTTAAGTCTATCACCAGCCTCCAAGAACCTCCTTTTTTGGAACCGCGAACACCCGGGAGTAGACGCCGAAACCTCTCTGGTGTCGAGGCACTTCTTCCAGAGCTCCCTTTGCCAAGAATTCTTGAACCAGGCTGAGGACATGAAGACCGCTGTGATTGCGGAAGAATGTGTGTGGGGGAATACTGGTTAGCTCCAGAGAATAGCCTCTGCTGATGACAAAGCGGACCCAGGAGTCTGATGACGTTTGAAACCAGACTGCAGCAAATTGGGCAAGTCTGGGCCCCACAAGTTTGCTGGCGTCAGCAGGATCAGCCCTTTGCACCTCCCGAAGAGGGCTTTTTCTTATACGAGGATGATGCATCGGCCTGGTAGTTGGGCTTCCTCTGCTTAGATGTTTGCTGAAACCTCCTTCTGGCTGGAGACCTCCGAAAGGGTTTCTGTTGCGGGCGAAACCTAGGCTTCCTTGGGGGTTGAGGGAACGCTAACCCTTTTCTTTGAGCTCATACCTTCTAGGATGTTGGTAAGTTGAGGCCCAAAAAGGTTACCAGCCTGAAAAGGCAAGGAACAAAAATGTTTTTTAGAAGAAACGTTGCCTGTCCATTCCTACAACCACAATGCCCTCCTTGCCGCTGTGGATGAGGCCATATTCTTAGCGTTAAGGCGGATCATGTCCAAGGGGTAGTCCGAAAGGAATTCAGCAGCCAACTTCATATCGGGAATATATTTTAAGATATTATCCCTATGGACACCATCCTTGAGATCTTTAGACAAACGGTTTAGCCAGACCCTGAGTGCTCTACTGACCGACACTGAAGCGACAGAAGCTTTAACCGCTTGGGCGGCCCCCAGGTACACACGCTTAAGAGAACCATTAGCCTGCCTGTCCATCTGGTCTCTAAGTAGCGTTGACTCGTCCGAGGGAAACATAGACTTTTTAGACAACCTGGCGACCGCCATATCAACACTGGGAATTGAATCCCACGCTTCTGAACCCTTAGGGTCTAACTTATAAACCGATTTAAAACGGGAACCTAGATCCGCCTTTTTCTCTGGTTTTGCCCATTCGGCCTTCATGAGGGAGTCCAACAGCGGCTGGTTGGGCAGAGAGTGATTAGAGCTCTCAGAAAAATAAAAAAGAGCCTCTTTCATAGGGAGCTTGAAAGAACTAGGTTCACCCTCTACCGTCTTCTTAACTGCTCTGATCAGGGAGGCCACTTGATCTTTATGCAGTAGATAATAATCATCAAGGAGACCTCTATCAGGGGTACCTTTATCAGGAGAGGCTTCTGAGATTGAGTCCTCCTCAGCCTGCGATGACTGACATGGTGAGGAGAGAACGGAGGCTGGGACAAGAGCCTTTGACATGGGAACCTGCTGATGGCTTTGTACCTCTCTAAAGACATCCGACAGCTGGTTCTTGAACCATCCCATAAACTCCTTGTCTTCTGACTGCAGGCTTCCTTTAGAAGATGGGGCAGCACAGATGCGGCAGACATCAGAATAGTCATCTGGCAGTGGCTGGTTGCAACTGCGGCACATCCTGTGTCTATCCTTGCGTCTTCTTTTTCCTGAAGCACTGTGCTGCTGATTGTCCATCCTGAGAAAATAGGCAGTAGAATAGGAAAAAGTATCCAGCATGTAAGCAGCAGGTAAAAGGCACAGCCTTGGCCTGCTAACATACCTTGTAGTAACAGATAAGGTGCTGGGCGCTAAATCAAGTCCACAGCACCTTTAAGTTCATAAGACCCGGTCAAAAATAGTGGGGCCGGACTTACCTAACCGCCAATCGCGGTATTCGGTATGACGTCATCACCGGAAGTGACGATGATGCGGCGGCCGGAAATGGGGCAGACGCACAACAGAGCCACTGCCCATGGAAACCGGAAGTGGGGCAGCCGCCCTGGGAGAGAAGTAGAGCCGGACCACCGCACATGCCGATACCATGCGCGCAGGGACTGCAGCCAAGCTCCGCCCCGTCCCAGAGGCCACCGGACAGTGCAGGAGCACTCAATCTTTAGGGCGCAGCACCACTTGTAGGAGGGGTATGACCCGTACATGCCAAAACTACATGTACGGGGCCCCTCCCCCGCCCTCACTGGGACACATGGCATGGCTGCAGGATGGCAAACTCTCAACAACACTGCTGGAGGAAGCGTCCAGCCATTGCATCACCGGAGACCTTCTCTGAAGGCAGAGCCAGGAGCAACATCCCTTACCTCAATGCCCGACCCTGGACCATAGGTAAGCATAGGGACCGGCTGAGCTGAGGACACCCTCTGTATGCCTGGGGAGGTAACACACACAAAGGTTCTTATTAGAAGGAACAGAAGAAAAAAAGTGGGAGTTTATATAATCAGTGGGGGAGGTTCCCGGTGTTAATTACTCTTAATTGATAGTATACTTACTTGTGTTACTATTGTTTTGGTTCTTCTGTTAGTAGGAAAAGAGAAATAATGTTAACCCTCTGTTGTGCTGCCGTAGGAACGAATGGAGAGTAGGTTCTTATGATCTGTAAATGTTAACTGGATGATTTACTCCTTAAAAAAAAAAAATTGTTTAAAAATGCTCTATTACTATCCTTATAACTCTTTTATTTGTTCGTCTATGGGGCTGTGAAAGGTGTAATCTTTTGTGCCATAATCTGTACTTTCCATTGGTAGCTTGCTTGCGTTTATGTAACTTTTCGATCACTTTTTATTACAATTTGGCTTTTTTTTTTGCACTTACACCATTTACCGTGCAAAATCAGGAATGTTATAATTTACTAGTTCTGGCAATTCCACATGCGGTGATACCAAATATATTTTTTCTTATTTGTATTTTTATTTTTATTTATTAAATGGGAAAAGGGGGGTGATTTAAACTTTTAATATGGAAGGCTTTTTTTTTAATTATTAAAATGTATTAACTTATAGCCCCATTTAGGGATGACAGTGTACACTTTACTGATCTCTTATTACGATCAATGCTGTATTGCTCGGGGCTGCTGGAGCCCAGAGGATTCCATTATCAAGCCGGAATCAGCACTGCAACACTGAGGCCCAGCCAGGTGAGAAGCAGGGATCGCCCCTTCATGATCATATTGCGGGGGGAGGCGCCACTAAAAACTAGGGATGGCTTGTTTATAGTCATTTAAAGGCAGCTATCGACTTTGATAGTTGTCAGCTAATGCCCATGGTGCCCTGCTGCTGATAGCAGCAAGGAGCCACACAGTTCAGAGTGGGGACATCGCATGACCCCTCTCTGAACTCCACCTCCTGCCGCAGGATGTGCCGACATGTCTGTATGCGGGAAGGGGTTAATCATTGTAGTACTTGCCATACGTCACTCACATGGGTCTGCAGATTTGGTAAATAAATCAGGATGTCATCCAGATACATGAGTAAAGGAGATCTCGGAAGATGTAATTGACAAATTTCTGGAACACTGCCAGGGCATTGCATAAACCTGAAGGGTTATTCAAAGTGCCCATACCTGGTGTTAAAGACGGTCTTCCACTCGTCGTCTGCACTAATTCGGATCATATTGTACTTGCCCCTCAGATTCAGTTTCATCAAGATCCAGGCTCCACATAGACGGTCGAACAACTCTGAGATCAAGGGCAGAGGATACTGGTTCTTCACTGTGACCTTGTTTAGGGTCAATAGTCGATGCAGGGACGAAGAGATCCATCCTTCTTCTGTACAAAGAAGAAGCCAGCGTCTGCTGGAGAGGTGGACTTGCGGATTAGGCCATTCGGCAGATTTAGCTTCAGTTTCCGGGATCGAGAGTGGATACCCTTTACCTTGAGGGGGCGTAGCACCAGGAAGAAGATCTATCAATCATTTGGCCAATAAGGTTGTAGCTTGTCCGCTTGTTTCTCAGAAAACACATCTGCAAAATCCTGGTACTGAGCTAGGAGACCTGGCAATGGTCAAAGCAATCTGGACCCCAATGCAAGATCTCGCTAATCTTCCAGTCAAGGCTTGGGGCATGAAGCTGCAGCCAAGGGAGACCTAGCAGAATTGCTGAAGAGGAGCTAGGCAATTGAACTAGCAGAAGGTGCCACTTTTGAACGAGGGAGGCATTGAGAAGGTTGCCTGCTGATCCAGAATCCAGGAAGGCAGTGGAGAGATGTTGCTGTTCTTGACGGACTTCCTCCTCTCTCTCTCTCTCTCTCTCTCTCTCGGAAAAACCAACATCAATCCAAGTGGCTAGATGATTCAATTAGTTCAAGGAGGAAGAAAGGTCCTGACAGGAAAGGACATCCTTCACTTGTCTGGAGATACTCTACTTGAACATGGTGACTAGGGCAGCATTATTATAGTCATGTTCTATGGCCAGTGTGCAGAACTGTACTACCTACTCCCCAACGGGCAGTCTCCGTGGAAGATGCTTGTGTCGGCTCCTCAAACACACTCCGGAACACTGATCAGAAAGTTTGGAGGTTTGCAGTAAACGGGTCATCATGATCCCACAGAAGTGTGGGATCAAGAAGGCTGATGACAAATGCTACCTTTTACATCCATTTTGGAATAAAATAGATGAAAAAATGGATTGCAAAAACACAGTGTTAACAAACCTTATGTACTTTATACTTACTAATGTGTTTCTATGAAAATAAGACAGCGTCTTATATTATGTTAAAAAAAAAATGGGGGGGGGGGGCTAGGGCTTATTTTCTGGGTCTTTTCTTTTTTCCATGAGAAACACGGCATGCCCTACACACTGTAGTCCCACTATACACAGTAGTTAGCCACCACACTGTATGTCCCACTGTTGTTAGACTCCTATTGTACGTTCTCTATACTTTATACCTCCCTCTCCTTCTGTAGTTCTTTCCCCATACTGTATAAATCCCCCTCTTCAAGTAGTCCCCATACTTCATACCTCCGTCCCCCCTCTGTATTTTGCCAATGTATCCTCTGTTCCTCCATATTCAATGTACCTTACTGTGCATCCTCTTACCCTTCCTGCCTCCCCTGCAGCTTCTGTTGAGCAGGTAGGGGCGGAGCATAACAAGTGGCACTGATTGGATGATGCTCAGTCACCAAGTGACAGAGATCTGACCTATTTTTGAAATAGGGTATATATTTGAAGCCTACTCAAAAAAGCCTGCAAAATGAAACTAGGGGGTAGATTTATCAAACATGGTGTAAAGTGAAAGTGGCTCAGTTGCCCCTAGCAACCATTTAGATTCCACCTTTCATTTCTCACAGATTCTTTGGGAAAAGAAAGGTGGAAGCTGATTGGTTGATGGGGGCAACTAAGACATTTCTACTTTACACCATGTTTGCTAAATCTCCCCCTAGGTCTTATTTTCGAGATAGGCCTTTTTTTCAGAGAAACACAGTAGTGCATTGTTTGCAGTGGCAGATTAACTGTACCGGGGGCTGTTCACAAAACTTGACCTCTCTTCCCCCATATCTATAGGTCACACAGGGTCAGGCACATTAAAAATTTTCTATACCCCTATAGTCATGGTCTGGCCACATATAAACTGTTTCTGTTGACTGACAAGTAATATTTTCTCTGATTGGTGTCTTCCTCTTTTGTCATCTTCCTCATTTCCTTATTTTTAGGCACATCTAATCTCAACAGAATCTGCCAGATAAAAATTTTAGGATCTTCATTCCAGCACCAACCTTTCTTCTATACAAAGTCCTCATCTGCACTGCGCCACACTTTAATATGCCCACTTTGTGCTCCAATGCAGTATATAGGGTCCTCAAACAGTACTTAGGCTCCCTTTATGCTATTACATAGAGGCCCCCATTTGTGCCCACATTATAGTGTATAAGCCCCTGCTGTGCTCCATATAGTAGTAAGGTCCCCCTTTGTGCATCCATATAGTAGTTAGGCCTCCCTGTGCATGTAGGCCCCCCAGTAGTATTCCCCATGAAACTAATATAACCCCCAATCCATAGGTAGTCTCCCTGATAGGTAGCATACCTTGTAGGTAGTACCCCCATGTAGTTAATCCCTCCTGTAGGTAGTCTTTCTGGTAGTATAGGTATCCCCCATAGGTAACTCCCTAGTGTGTAGTATTACCCATGTAGGTAATCTCTCCTGGTAGTTAGCACACCCCCATCCAGGGAATTACCCCACAGTAGTTATCAACCCCCTCCCCAGCAGGCATCCCCCGGGTAGATAGCCCCCCTAGTAGGTAGTATCCATCAATGTAGTAGGACCCCACTGTAGATAGTCCCCCTGTTAATTACCCCCACCCTCTTCCCCAGTAAATAGCATCCTCCATGTTAGGTTAGTTAGCACCCGCAAAAACTACCTTAGGCTGCGTTCACACTACGTATATTTCAGTCAGTATTGCAACCAAAACCAGTGGTGTGTATTAAAAACACAGAAAGGATCTGTTCACACAATGTTGAAATTGAGTGGATGGCTGCCCTATAACAGTAAATAACTGCCATTATTTCAATATAACAGCCGTTGTTCTAAAATAACAGCAAATATTTGCCATTATATGGCGGCCATCCACTCAATTTCAACATTGTGTGAACAGATCCTTTCTGTGTTTTTAATCCACTCCTGGTTTTGGTTGCAATACTGACTGAAATATACTGACTGAAATATACATATACTGACTGAAATATACGTAGTGTAAACGCAGCCTTATAATAATGTACACTCCTTTAAAAAAACTTTTGAAGTTAGCTATAGTAGTTTACTTCTAGAATAAATGGTTCCCCAATTGGACAATTGTTGTTTCTTTTTGGATAGCAATAGTTCAGTAAATCTTCCTGGATGTTTTATGATTCTGTGGATGAGTCAATAGTGTACAGTAATTTTGGCAAGGTGATTGCGTGTTGGAACTATTTCTTATAACAAACGTTCTAGAGAAGAGAAGGATTCTCTTTGGTTGTTATGGGTCCCCACTTTGCTTTCTCATCATTGTGGTGTGATGTGAGAATGTCAGACTGTAGGGAGACATATCTCATTGATAAGGGGAATAATAAAACCCAGTCCTGAATGTATCATAATATTTCCAGGAGGAATAACAGACCAGCTGCATAATGCAGAGTTCTTAGAAGAGAATTTTTTTTTAAATACAATCATTTACTAAAACAAACATGTCAGAAGAATGTGAACTCGGCAATTAGTTTTACACATTAGCAATACTGTTATTATATTCCTCAAAGGGTTACTCTGGTAAAAAAAAAAAAAAAAAAGTTTTCAAATTAACTGGTGTCAGAAAGTTATACAAATTTGTAAATTACTTCTACTGAAAAATCACAAGTCTTCCAGTACTTATTAGCTGATGTATGCCCAGCAGAAAGTGGTGTATTCTTTCCACTCTTTCACATGCTACCACATGCTAGTAGTAGCAAATCCCCATAGAAAATCTCTTCTACTCTGGACCTGTCACATGCATGGCAGCAGAGAGCAATGTGTCAGACTGAAAAGAAAACTCGACTTCCTGATTTTTTTTTTTACGGGTTACCCCTTTAAGAGTACTTGTACTTTCAAAAGATTTTCTTCTTTATCAGGGCCGGCTCCAGGTTTTTGTGGGCCCTTGGTCGAGAGAGCCTTTGTGGGCCCCTTTGAATAGCAATTTATATGGCATGGTTATTAGAAGGTCTCTAGCTCTCGATTCTGTGTAGGGGATCAGCTGTGTTATATACGTATTATCCCCCCTCCTGTATGAGTGTGTATATATCTATCTCTCGGGCACATATATACACACTCATACAAGGGGAGGATAATAAGTATATAATACACTGCTGATCACTTTTTTTTACCTCGGGGCACACCTACCAAATAAAGTTTGACAAAATAACGAGAAAAAAAAAAAACGTAATTCGGTAACTCACAGGTGACGTCTTCTTTAATCTGAGGCGATCGCTCTTTGTTTCCTCTTCATCTTGCCTGGACCACCATAATGATTCCTTCAAGCTACAACTCTTCTCTTCAGAACCTGTCAGACAAACATCTTAGGCTCGGCACATTTCCAGCAATTTCCTTCCCTTTTCCCACCCATAGGCTTCCATACAGTGATAATTTTGCTACTTGGTGTCATGTGCAGTAAAGTAAGGAGGTATGTGGGCCCCGTATGTAAGATCCCGTGCTGTGCCCCCCATATAGTACTAATGTCCTCATGCTGTGCCCCCATATAGTAAAAATGCCCTCTACCCCCATAGTAATGGCCCATATTAATGTCCCCTGCCCTGCCCCTATAGTAATACCCTCTGCCCCCATAGTAATGTCCCCTGCCCCTATAGTAATGCCCCCTGCTCTGCCCCCATAGTAATGTCCCCTGCTCTTCCCCACAGTAATGCCCCCATAGTAGATGCCCCTCCTCTGCCCCATAGTACTGTAGATGCCCCCTGCTCTGCCCGCATAGTAGATGCCCCCTGCTCTGCCCCCATAGCAGATGCCCCTTCCTATGCCCCATAGTAGATGCCCCCTGCTCTGTCCCATAGTACTGCCCTCTGCTCTTACTGTCCCCATAGTAATGCCCCCATAGTAGATGCCCCCTGCTCTGCCCCCATAGTAGATGCCCCCTGCTCTGCCCCCATAGTAGATGCCCCCTGCTGCCCCATAGTACATGCCCCCTGCTCTGCCCCCATAGTACATGCCCTTTCCTCTGCCCCATAGTAGATGCCCCCTGCTCAGCCCCAACACAAAGCAAAACAAAAAAATCATAATCACCTAATCCAGGGGATGTGTCCTCTTCTCCCTGGCTTCTCCCTTCTGTGTGCCGCGGGGACGGATCCTCTAGCAGGCGCGATGATGCAATCGCTATGCGCCTGCTGGGGAGATCCCATCAATCCAGCGCTGCAGAGAGAGGCCGAGGCCAGGACGTCATGGAGGCGGAGAGTGACATCCCGTCCCGTCGCATCCGCCCAGCACTCGCGTCCCGCCCCCCTCACTGCCTCCCGGATGTCAGCGGTGTTGACAGTGAGTCCGGGGGATGCAGCGGGTGGCATTGCTGGTGGTGACCTGTGGCTATTGCTCGGGCAAGTGCCGGGGGGCCCCTTGAGCAGCTGTGGGCCCCGGCACTTGCCCGAGTACGCCGGGTGCTGATGCCGGCCCTGTTCTTTATAAATGTCCATGGTTATGTGACATTAGACCCTCAGAGTGGTGGCAACGTCATAATAGTGCTCCCACTGCTGTTATTGAGCCCCTAAAAAAGTCACATAGTTATTTCTCATTCTCAACATTTCAGGGGGCAGGACCAAAGTTTGTCCGTTTGGCAGCAGTACTCCCAACTGGACTTTCATTCCCTTACTTTTCTGGCTAATCACAGGACAGCACCTACTCCTTTCTGCTATTCCATGAAATACTTCTCTTCCCTGTGTAACCCTATCTAAGCTCCACCCCTACTTGCTGTGCTCTGTCTTGGTCTCTCTTCTGCTACAGTCAGAATTCTGCTAACAACAGACAGTGGAGAGCAGTATGCAGGGAAGTAAGACACCTGGTGACCAAGACATAAAAACTTTTTTTTCTGGGGGTATGGAGTCATTTTTGTCATTCTTGAGTGATTTACATATAATGTTGGGAATCACATAGGCTATAAAAAAAGAGGGGAGCTAGCCCATTGCTTCTTATCCACCGCTTCTGTGTCCACTTCCATATGCCTATTCCAGATTTGATTGACAGCAGGCACATTGACTGTAAAAGGAGGAGATGGGCAAACAGGCTTATATAGTAGCACTATAATAAATGTATGCCAGGAATCACAACTAGCCCTATCTAGCCTGGGACTTAGCATTACAAATATGCAATAATAAAACATCTGGAAAGATACAAATATACTTTGCTATTCTTTTAAGAGTTCGTGAAATTACTTCATATCTATAAGCAATATATATATAATTCTTTCAAATAGCGCTCTATATCTTATAAAGCTGATGTAACATCTTATAACTGCTATTTTCGGCCAAAGATACAAAGCAAAATCCCTTGTAAGTATGAGACGAGAGATTGCTGCAATATGCTGACTTGATAGAAGTGCTTAAGGATACAGGGGATTTGCTTGTTTACACATAGGAATACGACTACTTCTAGTTGGTGATAAGCATTAAAGGGGTTAAATGGAGGAGATCCTTATTTATGGCATTATGTATTTAGAAGACTCCTCTTTCTTTCCAATCGCCCAGCATCCTCTCTCCCTACCCTGAGAACAGACAGCCCCTAACATAGAAGAACACAGTGCACAAAGAGTTCCCGTCTCCTTATTTGGGCAGATGGAGTCATATAATCATAGAGTTTTTTTATTTTTTTCTCCTTTCTCAGGAACATGCATGGGAAGCCCCCAGCTATAGCCGCACAGTCAGTGAGGCTGGGAATCATACACTCCCCACCAGGGAGTAGGATGTCCCTGAACTCCAATCCAGATGTGTATGACAGGCAACATCCCATTGGATACAAATAATGCATATATATGGAAGTAGGGTGTTATATTGGTACACTTTACCATAATGCTGTAATTGAAACTGTGAAATATATGTTGACAAAGCACATTCGGCTCAGCTACATCACATACACACATACAATTTATGTGCAATAATGTTCACATGGTGTCTAAATTTCTAATTGATTTAAATTGCATTGGTTTATATACATTCATCCATACAGAATGATGGCTAGGCACTATAAGTATATTAATGTCCCTGCATGTATCAGCTCTTAGTAACTAGTCTGTGCCTTGTTTACATAATTTTCTTTAAATTTCATTAAAGTTATCTAAACTTTTTCCAATAAGTATTAGTTTCAGAAAGAATAAAGAAGTCGGATCAAAAAGTTTGCAGTGATCAATTGGACTTAAAATATGTTCAGAAATTATAAGTCTTTAGCCAATACTCTAACCTATTACCAAGCATTGGTAAAACACTAATTTGGCAGCTGAGGGGTTACTGTAATATCCCCTGTACTGTACTAAGGTGCTCTGGAGAACCCATACCTAGGAGCAGAGGATGAGCTCCCAACCCCTCCCTCCTGCTCTCCCTAGACTCCATCCCTCCCACTGTGGAGATGGCTGAGTCTATATAGAGGGACTGCAAACTGAAGGGGAATTTGGACTGTCCCAGCTGTGAGCTGTACAGGTTCCAGTCTCTGTCTTCAATTCAACCTCTGCTTAAGTAATTGGATATCTGTAAGTAAGCACTATTGTTATTACTATAGGGTTTCAGTATCTTCTGGCATTCTAGTTACAAATGAGTGTAATGGACAACTGTGTATAGAGAGTGAGAAATGAATGGGTTAACCTGCAATGTGTCAGGCCAGTACCTGTAGCTGAGTTTGCCAAATGTCACAGGGTTATCCCTTGGCTATCATATTCTCTTCTAGGTTAACCTTGCAGTTAAAAAAAAAAAGTTGCATGCATCATGAGAAAGTGACTATTCTTGAGAACAGTGACAGCTTCTGTAATGCATCAAGTGAGATAAGAGCAGGTACCTCCTGTATAATACCTAGAAGTGATGGTATTTGGTATTTTGTTACATCTGAGCTTATATACTGTTTTCCTGCCGATATATATATAATAATACATCCCATTTGATCTTTGTATATACTTAATGTAGCTATTCTATCCCTGTGCATATGTATCTAAATCATCAGCTAAGTGAATTAAACAGTCCTGTTTCTATGCATTAGTCCTTTCCTCACCATAGCTTATACTGGGACTGGAGCATCCTTGCTAATAATATAGAATTAGCCAATAGGAGAGCTCGCTGCCGGCCTGGATGACAGGAATGTATAGCAAGCATGGCTTTGAATTGCACTTCTACCACTTGACGTTTTACTTTAGTTTCTTCAGACTTTTTTTTCCCCTAAAAGGTATTTGTTATGAATTAGTTATGGTGTCTTCAGGGTAACATGCCCTTATATGGGCCCCTGCACCAGCATCAGCAGAGGACCAGCGCTAGCGAGGGGCTCATAGCTTCAGCTTCATTATTCTCTCACTCTTTATAGGAATATGCAGGAACATAATATTCCAAGTTTGGAGTTTTAGCAAGGAATTTGCATTGGGGTTTTAGCAAGGATATTTTTTTCCTACCAAAATATTTAAAAATCTACCCATTTATTATAGCAGTTCATTTTAGTTCTCCTTAGAAGGAAGAAAAAGATCCAATACTAACCAAAACCACAGTTTCCACCAAATGGAAGCGTCATTCATCTGTAGACTGCTAATGACTGCCCCTCATGAGTACAGATTAGGGTACTGGATGGCCACAGGTATATGCCCTAGATGTAGGGGGTGGGGGGCTACTAAGTCTCATTTAGGAAGCCCAGTGGTATATGGAGGCTTAATTGACCAAATTTCAGACAAAACTTTATAATTAGGCATATATACGTGAGGATACACATAAATATGTGTTACGTGAGACAAAATTGAGCAGATCACACCGCTATGGAACATTAGAACGCTTTAGAACATTAAAAGTTACCAACTGCATACTACTGTTCTGTACACTGCTGACTACTGTTCTGTATACTACTGTTCTGTATATAACTGCCCTGTATACTACTGTTGTGTATACAACTGCCCTGTATACTACTGCTTTGCATACTACTGTTCTGCACACTACTGTTCTGTACACTGCTGACTACTGTTCTGTATACTACTGCCCTGTATACTATGGTTCTGTATACAACTGCTCTGTATACTATTGCTCGGCATACTACTGTTCTGCACACTACTGTTCTGTACACTGCTGACTACTGTTCTGTATACTACTGCCCTGTACACAACTGCCCTGTATACAACTGCTCTGCATACTGCTGTTCTGTATACTACTGTTCTGTATACTACTGTTTTGCATAATACTGCTCTGTATACTACTGCTCTGCATACTACTGTTCTGCACGCTACTGTTCTGTATACTACTGTTTTGCATAATACTGCTCTGTATACTACTGCTCTGCATACTACTGTTCTATATACTACTGCTCTGCATACTACTGTTCTGCACACTACTGCTCTGCATACTACTGTTCTGCACACTATTGTTCTGTATACTACTGTTTTGCATAATACTGCTCTGTATACTACTGCTCTGCATACTACTGTTCTATATACTACTGCTCTGCATACTACTGTTCTGCACACACTAAAACTAATGGGATGCCGGTTAATTCTAAATATTTGGAGCCTATTATTTTTTTTGTAATTGATCGTTGTCACATCTGGCCTTTTCTAGGATTTTTTAAATTATAACAGTTTTTTTATAGGTCAGTTTACAAATTCAGACTCTATTTTACCAGAGTCCATCAGAAAGGCCAATGATACATTGCTGGTCATCCCCAGGGTTAATAACTTGTCTTTCAGCTGTGTTTGTGTTAGAACCAGACGACATACTGATATGTTTTACATTCCTCCTCTCTAGATCTCCTGTAGATAGCACCCTTATTGTCACAAATAGAGAGCTCTGCTTTGGTGGGAACTTAGTGCAATTCAAAGGGGCTTTCCGAGGACCAGTTCCTTCCTTGCACTAATAAGCCTAATTACTGGAAGACGTTGTATAATGGAAGTGGATTAAAGAAAAATTACCGAAGGCATGGGTGGTAAAACCCGGCTAGTTGAAAGGCCTTTCCTCTATGGTGACTGCCGCTGTCTAAATTTCCTTTGCATTCATAATGTTCCATTCTAAAGACAGTCAAAACATATCATCCAGTCACATTGTATCAATAGTAATAAGACACTGAAATAAGAATCGGTGCCTTCATGCTACTAAAACCAGCACAAATGTATATATGATGTATAGTTATTTCAGCTAAAACAATCTGGAAGTACAAAGTAAAATGCTCATGTCTATGCATTGTAGATTATATATTTGCCCCATACACCCTATACATCTACAGGCTAGTGATAGGCCTTACACTTTTTAAACTCCTTCTTTAGGTGGCCTTGCCTAACCACATTATTTGTCACTTCATATAAATAGTCCAGTGTTCCCCAACGTGTGGCTGTGGTGTTGAAAAGTATACTGTAGTAGGCTGCAAGGGCATGCTGGGAGTTGTAGCCTTGCACCATCTGGATTGGTTGGGAAACGGTGAGATAGTCCAACATGCGAAATCTACTATACCCTTGTGTCATCATGTGGTCCGGTAGGCTCATTGTTTCCTTATCACAAAAAAACTGGCTTAGACATCCTCCATTCTAATCTTAACATCCCTTCTTCAGCTGTCCTCTTTCCTTCCTAACCACAATAATACACCCTTGTAGACTTTAGAATTTGAAGACCACAAGGTGAACATCAATGTTTGAATATTTTATGAGGAAACTTTAAAGCCTGGTTACTCTTACGTTACTTGGGCTTGGGCCCTGTGTTTAGTGCAAAGAATGTGACGTTTAGTATCTATAAAGATAGGTAATATATGTATATTAGATGGATAAATAGATAGATAGATAGCGTTTGCTCTTTGCTGCCTCATATGATTATTAATCTTTTGTACTTCATCCTCCATAGGTGACCACCTTTAAGTCAAAATGTCACAAAAACCACTAAGTGAGGATGAGAAATTCCTCTTTGTGGACAAGAAGTTCGTCAACAGCCCTGTGGCCCAGGCAGATTGGACAGCCAAAAAGTTGGTTTGGGTCCCTTCTGAGAAAAATGGATTTGAAGCTGCAAGCATCAAGGAAGAGAAAGGTGACGAGGTTCTGATTGAATTCGAAAATGGACAAAAAAAGACCATAAGCAAGGATGATGTCCAAAAGATGAACCCCCCCAAATTTTCCAAGGTGGAGGACATGGCAGAGCTGACTTGCCTAAATGAAGCTTCTGTGCTACACAATTTAAGAGAAAGATATTTCTCCGGCCTCATCTATGTAAGTCATTGGGAAAATAGTATAATACATGGAATTATTTTTTTGTTATGTATGTGCTTTGATAGCTTTTCCTACATTATCTCTAAATAAATGTAGCTTGTAGAGTATAAGGCAGATGGGTAAATAAGATGATAGTTGGCTCAGTGCACATTGCTGGAATTGTATTACCATGTATTTGGGTTAAATAAAATTAGAGTATGGAGCCAAAGCCCAGGTACTGTACTATAAAAGGTGGTCCATACTGAATAACGACATCCTTCTAAAGCTGAATTTAGATGTTGCATCAAAAATAGCCCCCACCCCCGCACTGGAGTCTAGAACCTTGAGCCCCCACCTCCTGGACCAGCATAACCTTTTGGTTATTTCACTCCATCACAGTCTGGTGTTATTTTAAGGGATTTCCCCACTGTAAATGTGTATTACACCTCATCTATCATTGCATTGTCATGATCCACTGCATGAAACCTAGAATGTAAATGGGACGAGATCTTATTTCTTTTACCAGAAATTTCATGGTGTTTTTGTTTAACTGTCCTTTGAAAGTCCCCATCAATCACCAACACAACCTAATGGAGCTTGTAGTGCATATGAGGAAGGGGGCACATTAGATGGAGGAAAGGACTTTCCTAAAGTGGCCAGGACTTCATTATATAATGTATCATACCCACAGCTAGCCTCTCACTGGCTTTTATAGCAGCCATTGTTCGTGATACCAATAAAAATAGTTTTTCCTGTCTTCTTTTTAGTTTTAACCTGAATTGTAGGACAGTTGTGGAATTAGAGTCAAGATAGTTACAAAATTATACTTAATGTCATGCTATTTAACCTAAGGATTTTCTTTGGAGTAAGGGAGGAAAATGAAGAACCATAAAAAAGGACCTGCTAACAGTGGGCCAATATTTCTCTGATCAGATCCAGTGTCGTAGCTATAGGTAGTTGCAGTTCCAATTGGACCTGTTTGGGGGTGGGGGGTTGGAGCAGAGGCTAAGGTTAAGTGTGTCTGCCTGACTCGCTTAGCTCAAAACTTAGCTCCAATTCTCAGCAGTATATAGAGGTCTGAGCAGCAGCACTGACAGGAGCAGAAGGGTCATACAGGTTATAGGTCAGAGGAAAAAGGTCATAAAACAAGAGGCTACACTGACAGGAGCAGAGAAGATAAGAACTATCAGTGTGTTAACACCTTTCCCTTTATTTGTTAGGATTTGTTATGTGGCTACCACATATGGGGGCTACACATTAGGCTTTTATCTGCATTAATATTCCTGAGGAATACTCGGAATGTGCAATGGACATAACATGAAAAAAGGCAGGGTCTAAATGTTGTAGTTTGATATAAAAAAAAATGGACATATCATATGACATCTAAAGGAGCTGATTTATGTCCTTCTCTATGTAATATTGCATATTGAATAGTGAAAAATATGTAAACATTATGATCAAATCAGATCATCAAGATCCAGATGACCTTACCATTGTTGATTGTGGCCATGCTCATTAAATAATTTAGTTTTTTTATATCATTTTATAACCTTGGTGTCCTAAATCCAACCCCGTTTGTGAAAACACGTTGTCTGTGTGCTACAGTAAGAATTTCTTGTAACACACAACATCCAATAAATTCCCATATCCACATTATTGGCATCATCACAGGGGCTATACCTCATACCAAGGTCAGCACTTGTTTTCTAATGGGAGTTGGCAGCCTGGGCTAGGCTAAGGGAGTGTGGATAGGAGCTCATTAACCACACCCCCGAACATAATCCCAGCCCCCCAGCCTCCTAATCACACCCCTGAGCCCAGCATTTCCATTCCATTTTACTATAAAGTTCCTACCCATCTGACAATTCAGAGAGAAGTACAGCAACTAGTTACACCCCTGTATCTTGGGAATTGGGGGGGGGGGGCAAGTGCATAGCAGGAAGTTGGACCAAGGTTGTAAAATTAAATTAGAAAAAAGAAAAAACAAATTTTTTGGACCTCAGGTCATGCATTACAGACTCAGCTTTCCATATACTTCAGTGAACTGAACCATAAAGTTGTCCAGTCAGTACACCATTTAATCTCTGCCTTGTCTGATGGACCAGGGAAAGGGCACCCCAGTACTCTGCCAGAGCCTAAATTACTAAATTCTCACTGGACTTATACATGGCTCTACATTAACATTGTCTAAACTTTCTAATGATGTTAAATGAGACTTGAGGCCGGGCAGATGAATAGCTGCCCCTGTGCACATCATGATATTTCGGTGAATCATCCTCACTTAACTACACTTTGTCGGAATACACAAAAGTCCCATTATTTTTAACATTCTAGCTTCCAAGTGGGCACCTTGTCAAGAATGTATTTTGGGCATAATGATGGTAACAATTAACAATTAAAAGCTTCCCCCGCATCCTTAAGTGTACCTGTTACTTAACATCACTACTGCTACTATTATACTCATACTAACCACTGAAAGCTACAATGTGCTTCACCAATCTATCAGGTTCCAACACTATTCACATTTTAAGTCATAATATAATAGAATTACCTTATCAATAGTACTTCAATAGATTCAGCTTACTTTGGAGCTGGACAGCATACTCTGGAAGCTATTCTCCTAATATCTGAAGGACCCAGGAGTGGGGCCACCATTTATCAGTCATGTGATCTATGGATTTACCATAAATACATATGGTCAGATTACCCCTTTATTGTACTTGTCATTCCACTGTTTGTTATATGGTCTGTCACAATACATTGTAGGGTCCATCACAAAGTTTATAGCAGCTCCATAAAATATGTGTTAAAGAATCCTAAAGTGCTGAGAACATTAGAGTCTGGAGGCAGATAATGCAATATAGGGTTATTGGTGCAGTAGTAGTCCTGTGTCCTGATACAGTAGTTGCAGTTGTCTGCAAATGTTCATGTGTTCTGAAAAGGGAGAGGAGGGATAAGACTCTGCCAGACTCCTCTGGTGGCAGCGTATCTCTCTGGGAACAAAATGATCCTGTACTTAAGATCCAAAATACCAATCGTTCTCTCCCCAAACAACATGTGCCTGGAAGAGTCAATAGGTCCTTATACACAGTCGGCTGTTAGCCAGTCCTGCTGAAAGTTAGGTTTTGCATAGCTCTGTGTGTGGTGGTGGTGGGGAGGGGTTTATATCTTTGGCCACTAGTTGCATGTGCATACTATAGCCCCTACTACACGTGGCGGCAGTGAGCATGAGAGAGACGGGGGGGCGCAGAGAGGTGCGGAGGGGCTGCCCGGGTGGTCTCTGATCGTCCAGGCAGCCCATAGTATATAGCAGCAGTCTGCTGCCGCTGCTCCTATGCTCATGTAGCAGAGCTCTGCTATATGAGTCGTTTGTCTTTCAACATGTTGAAAGACAAACGACTACAACAATCAGTCAACATCGTTTATGTTGGCTGATCATTGTTTATTACACAGGACGATTATTAGCCGTAACGGCAGATAATCTTTCTGTGTAATATGTGATTGTACCACCACGTCCAGGCTGAAGCACTGGGGGCGGGCCGACCCACCCTTAGTGGGAGGAAACTCCAGCCCCTCCATGACGTGACTCCATTAGAATCAATGGAACCCTATCATAGAGGGGCGGGGGTTTCCTCTCACTAAGGGTGGGTCGGCCCGCCTCAGCCTGGGCCTGGTGGTACAGTCACTTTAAGACCTGTGACTGGCTGCAGTGCCCTATGTACCGTGACATCACTGTGGCACCTCCTCCGGGCAGTCTCATCAATGTGCTCAGCTCTTTCTGCTCTAAAACATGATTCCAATAGATTAAATAGTATTTTCATGGTGACAGGTTCCCTTTAAAATGTTGTATTAGCAAGTTCTCCCAATTGATGAATAGAAAAGCAGTATACTTGTCAGTAGTAAAACAGCATAGTTGTAACATTGTCACTCTTAAAGGGGTTTTCTAGCAAAAACCTTTTTCTTTCATATCAACTGTCAGAAAGTTATATAGATTTGTAATTTATTTCTACTTAAAAATCTCAAGTCTTCCCATACTTATCAGCTGCTGTATGTCCTACAGGGAGTGGTGCTTTCTTTTCAGTCTGACAGTGCTCTCTGCTGCCATCTCTGTCCGAGACAGGAACTGTCCAGAGCCAATTTCCATAGAAAACCTCTCCTGCTCTGGACAGTTCCTGCGTTTTGACAAAGATGTCAGCAGAGAGCACTGTGTCAGACTGGACAGAAAACACAATTTCCTGCAGGACATACAGCAGCTAATAAGTATGGGAAGACTTAAGATTTTAAAATAGCAGTAAAATTACAAATTTATATAACTTTCTGAAACCAGTTGATTTGAAAGAAAAAGATTTTCACTGGAGAACCCCTTTAAGGTATCACCACATCACTAAAGCTGGAGATGTGAGCTGAAGTAAATGTGTTGTTATCAATCATACAGTACCTTTAAAATATGTGGCTATTCTGCAATACCAGACACAGCTATATGAGTCTTCAGCTGTGACAAGAAACTGAAAAATTATACTACGTTTGACATTGTTACTAGTGATAAGCGAACTTTCCCTAAGTTCAGAAAATTTTTACCAATACATTGTTCCCATACATACATCAATCATTCTTCTCTCATTACTATTACCATTGACCAAGACTTATCTTAATATATTACAGTATATACTTTATATACTATATACACTCACCGGCCACTTTATTAGGTACACCATGCTAGTAACGGGTTGGACCCCCTTTTGCCTTCAGAACTGCCTCAATTCTTTGTGGCATAGATACAACAAGGTGCTGGAAGCATTCCTCAGAGATTTTGGTCCATATTGACATGATGGCATCACACAGTTGCCGCAGATTTGTCGGCTGCACATCCATGATGCGAATCTCCCGTTCCACCACATCCCAAAGATGCTCTATTGGATTGAGATCTGGCAACTGTGGAGGCCATTTGAGTACAGTGAACTCATTGTCATGTTCAAGCAGAAATCGAGACTCATCAGACCAGGCAACGTTTTTCCAATCTTCTACTGTCCATGATTTCCATGAGCTTGTGCAAATTGTAGCCTCAGTTTCCTGTTCTTAGCTGAAAGGAGTGGCACCCGGTGTGCCTCAAAGTTCGACGTACTGTGCGTTCAGAGATGCTCTTCTGCCTACCTTGGTTGTAACGGTTGGCTATTTGAGTCACTGTTGCTTTTCTATCAGCTCGAACCAGTCTGCTCATTCTCCTCTGACCTCTGGCATCAACAAGGCATTTCCGCCCACAGAACTGCCGCTCACTGGATGTTTTTTCTTTTTCGGACCATTCTCTGTAAACCCTAGAGATGGTTGTGCGTGAAAATCCCAGTAGATCAGCAGTTTCTGAAATACTCAGACCAGCCCTTCTGGCACCAACAACCATGCCACGTTCAAAGGCACTCAAATCACCTTTCTTCCCCATACTGATGCTCGGTTTGAACTGCAGGAGATTGTCTTGACCATGTCTACATGCCTAAATGCACTGAGTTGCCGCCATGTGATTGGCTGATTAGAAATTAAGTGGTAACGTGCAGTTGGACAGGTGTACCTAATAAAGTGGCCGGTGAGTGTATAACAATATATTAAGACCATAATAAATTATATTTCTTATGGTTAAAATAGTAGAAAGATTGATGTATATATGGAATAATGCATTGGAAGAGATTTGCAGAACAGATCAGAGAGCCTTTCTACAGCTAAACTCAGCAGCAGTATCTATTCTATAAATTGGCATAGTAGTGTATTACACCATTTTACTAAATGGATATAGCCACGTGTATGACAGGCATCTAGTTACGTATTTTAGAGCTTAAGGGTGCGTTCACACGTACCGCATTTGCAGTAGATTTCTCGCTGCAAGTTTTGCAGTGAAATCCACTGGTATGCTGATTTCTAGGGCCATAGACTGTAATTGTACTTAGCATAGTAGCGGATTTAACTGCAAAACTTGAAGCGTGAAATTCAATGCAAACGTGTTATGTGTGAACGTGCCCTTTAAACCGGAAAGTTGAGCTTAGCTTTAGGGCTAATGGTAATTTTTAGTTTCTTAGGTAATGTAGTATCGATAACAATGACCATTCTATATAAAGAGGACTATTACATGTTTGAATCTTGGGGCTATACATAATACATGTTGTGAGCTGTAATCCCATATTCAGGAATGAAGACTATTCAGAATTCCCCATTGCCAGAAGGGGCATATCTCATCTGCCAAGTTACCTGGGTAAGGGCTGAGAATTGCTTCTTACTGCATATGGTGGAAGGCCTGGCACTTCATCAAGCGCTATCTTACGTCTAAATGTAAAATTAAATCCAGGAAATATCTTCCCATACCACCGACAAGCTTAACTGGCCGTGAAATGAGTTTCTTCTTTACTTTAATCGGTACAAAAGGAATGAAGGATTTTTGTAGGAAGGAAATAGTTGCAGCTCTAAGAATTACACAGCGCACAATCTATATTGCTTAGGTTTGCATAAGGTCATAAGGGGAGATTTATCAAACATGGTGTAAAGTTAAACTGGCTCAGTTGTCCCTAGCAACCAATCAGATTCCACTTTTCATTCCTCACAGACTCTTTGGAAAATGAAATGTGGAATCTGATTGGTTGCTAGGGGCAACTGAACCAGTTTCACTTTACACCATGTTTGATAAATCTTCCCCATAAAGTATGATTATTCATCACCACTTCAACTTTAAGATTATTATTACATATGTAGGTAGAGTTCACATCTGACATTATCATCATGACAATAACTACCGATCTTCTAATACTAATGACTTTTAAATTTTTCCCTTTGTATAAATTACTGTCATTTAAGGCTCCGTTCACACGGAGTAAAACTGGCGGAGTTCTGCAGCCGAATTCTCAGTTGCGGAATCCTGTCAGTCTCTGTGTCATTATGACAGTCTATGGGAGGCTCGCGCACCTCCTCTCTCTGCGCTGAAGAACATGTCCATTCTGTCATTATGACACTGAGGCTGGCAGGATTCAGACAGTTTTACTCTGTGTGAATGAAGCCTAATATAGTAAATGACATGATTTGAGCAATGCAGCTGATCCATATAAAGTGCTATTGACACTTTATATGGATCACTGACTGAGGATCTTATGCCAAGCAAAACAATCTCTCCTAAAGAAAAGACTTCCCATCTGCAGACAGCTGTTTCAGGGTTGTTGCCCCCCTTCAGTGCAGAGTGGGGTTTTGGCTGGCGAGTAAAAGGCCATATAGCACAGCACAATGGAGGAAGCGAGCAGGAGGAGCTGGAGGGCTGCCCGGATGATCCTTAGATCGTTCAGGTGACCCATCGAAGACAGTGGCCTGCTGTCGCTACTCCTATTACGCAGAGCCATGGGCAGCAAAAGGTCGCTTTTGTGATTGTTTTTATTCAACATGTTGAAAGTTAATTATCAGCCAACGTTGTACATGTTTTCTGATTGTTGCCTATTAATATGACCTATTACACCAAACGATTATCCGCTGGAACGGCCGGTAATCGTCCAAATACAGGCAATAATCACTTGATGTAATAGGGCCCTAAGGGATACTAATTCTCCTTAAGGTGAGTTGTCATAAAGACGTGTGGGGACTTACAGGCCATTCTTTAGTCTCACCCAGATAGAGTGAGACAATGACTTGAAGGGACATCTCTTTGTGGTGGTGTGAGAGGTATGAGAGCTATTTTGCATATCTTTTATTCCCAGAATTCCCAGTGGAGCAGCAATGGCCTCCAAGTCTCCACACGTCTTTATGACAAACTCTCCTTAAGGAGAACTAGTGTCCCTCAGACCAGTGTTCCTCAAACTGTGAGGCGCCCCCTAGTTGTTGGTGACTTCCACGACATATGTGAGACCCCAGCATCCTCTTGGTCAGAAACCCTGCTCTAGACTAATGTATATAGGAACATACTGCAGCAGTCCTTGGAAAGTCTTTGGTACACATTGAAAGTTTTCCTGACTGAAGTAGACCTATGGGGTGGATTTTAATATTGGCAGCATGTCAATTTGTGTTTGTTGGAGTATTTCCCATTGAAATCAATAGGGCATGTAAAACCTGCAAGGATTGTTGTGTAGAAATGCTGCAGAAATAATCAGTCTAGTGTGCATTTACCCGAAAAGGAAGGTCTCATGCGAAAAGGAACTGAAGTCTTACAGTTTTCACTCTGGCCACAATAGCCTGAGACAACCTGTCTATAGATAGGACTTTTTATCATTCTCCCTATTATTATCATCACAGAATTACACAGTATAAATGTATTGCCTATGCCTAGAACTAGAACACTCCCCCATAGAAGTCAGCTCCAAACTCATTAACCTACGGTCCATTTGGCTGCTGAAAAGTATATCTGTAAACAGCAGCTCAGGCAAGATGGCCACCACCATTATTATGTTCAGAAAACAGACTAAGAAAATCTACAATCAGAAAACAAGAAGAAACAAATATGTTTCAGTAGCAGGCTTTAATTTGTAAAAAAAATAAAAAATAAAAAAAATAAAAGGTGATATATTGCTTTTAAGGGGCTTTCCAACAATTCACATTGATGGCATACAAAACAATATACAGTTTATGCCTGATTGACAAAGATCCTACCACAGGATTGGCCACTAAAGCCAAGAACGATGGTGCCATACGGGGAGATTTATCAAACATGGTGTAAAGTGAAACTGGCTCAGTTGCCCCTAGCAACCAATCAGATTCCACTTTTCATTCCTCACAGACTCTTTTGAAAATAAAAGATGGAATCTGATTGGTTGCGAGGGACAACTGAGCCAGTTTCCCGTTACACCATGCTTGATAAACCTCCCTCATAGTGTTTATACTACATAATACTACCCCAGTCCATGTGTGCATCTGGTATTACATCACGGCCCCATTCAAGAGCTTTGACCTCTTCGCTCAAAACTTTGTTTGGGTTCCAGAGATGGTACCCCCCCCCCCAAACATACATTGATGATATATAATGTGTCAGTGTGTACCCTTTTAAGTGAGAGAGAAAAAGGGGAGAACCCCTTTAAGCAACCACATATTCAAACTTGAAACCTACTCTGTTTTCCTTTTCCTATTGGGAGAATAATGTTTTCGACACTGAGCTATAACATTGTTTTTATCACCTACAGAAGGTCACATTATATTACAGGTCTATCAGTACAGACACGTATTGTGTAGAATGGTGTCTGCTGGTATTATTAAATTAGGGAATATATCTTCCAGCATGTTAAGACTAACAACACCCTTATCCCTATTCTATGGATCTCTCACTTAACTTGTATTTCCTGATAAAAGAGATAAGAGCTTTAGTCACTGAGATGTCTGAGATGTTATTAATATATAACAGGAAACAAAGAAACGGATTGTTATACGCACTCAAGACAGGCCTCGAGGATATATGCCCACATATCTGAGAGTATGTGCATGATGTATAGAAAGATGAAGGGCGTTCAGTTGCATTGTATTGCCGTGTATGGTAGATATTTATTGGTGCTTCTAGTAGTGTATGAGCCCCTCTCCTAATCTTTAAGACCCAAAAATTTACAACTTGCTGTACACAGCCTAATTCTGTCCAGATTTTCAAGAAATGAGTGAGAATCAGGCGGCGTGGAGTTTCTCTCAGATCAGTAATGGGAACATCCGGCAATTAGAAGTAATTATTATTGTTGCATACTGAGAAATTCCAATATCTTTCACATTCCAGTGCTCCTGCAGTTTCACAGTTCCCAGGTGGTTTGGGGACAGGCACATCTCTAACATACTGTAATCTCCACTCATATGTCTGTCCATGTGGGCAATATTAAAGCTGGCCATAGGCATAAGGGTTTTATTGCCAATCTCCACCAATGGCGGCAGAAGGTGCCCCAAAGCCTGATAGTAGGTGACATGGAGATCAGATTGGCTCATGTGATGCTTTTGTTTCTACTAGATAAGATGTCTGGAGAGGTATCTGGTGATCTCTTCTAGAGGTGTGTGGATGGGAACCTTGAGGGATCAGTGATTCCACTAAACAAAATGTAAATTGACATACAAAAGGGAGCTTTATAGCCATCCGTATAGTTATATCATGTCTCTGATCTGTTTACAGGGGTTATCCCAAGATGCAAAGATATTTCCTATTTAAAGGATAGAGGATAACTAGCTGATTTGGGGATGTCTGACCACTGGGTCCCCCACAGACCCTAAGGGCTCGTTCACACAGAGCAAAAGGAGCGGATTACGCAAGGAAATATTTCTGCCTGAAATCAACTGACGCTGAATTCCGAGCAGAATATAAGCAGAATGTAAGCAGAATCCCTGCGTATTCTGCTAGGAAAGTGTTCAGCTCGTAATCAGCTCTTGACAAATTCAGCGCGGAATACTCGAGGAATCCGCGCTGAATCCGCATGCATTCAGCGCTGAAATTCAGCGAGTATTTAGTGAGTAAACTAGACTATACCAGAACATATACTAGAATCCTCCTCCTCCCCCCCTTTTCCCCATTTCCGCGCTGATTCAGCAAATAATTTCCGCTTGTATTACGCTTGTATTCCGCGCTGAATACGCTTGTATTCCGCGCTGAAACTGAAAATCAGAGCCCCACTGGATTGTATAGGCTTCCGCTAGCGGAAGAATGAACATGTTCATTCTTCTGGCGGAAAGCGGATTAGTTCAGTGCGGAAATTCCACTGTGTGAACTGCAGAGCAGAATTTCCATTCAACACAATGGAAATTAGCTCTGCACCTATTTTAACGGCTGAAATTTCAGCGCTGATTCAGCGCAGAAATTCAGCTGCTTTTGCTCAGTGGGAACGAGCCCTAAGAATGGGGAACAATTGTCCCCTGCATTATTCGATTGGAAGTGCTCTATGGGACTTCCAAACATTGTAGATTACTGAGTTGTGGATAACTTTGGAAAATCCCTTTAAGGGTACAAACCCACTTGACGTATTTGTTGCGTGAATCAGTCTTAAAAATAAGCAGGCAAAACGCAGGTTGGCTTTATACAATTGTTCTGCGTTAAAATACGCAATTGCGTATTTTTGAAGCGTGAAGCTTGTTGTTAGCAAAGCATCAGTTGTTAACAACCTGTGCGAAAAACGCATGTAGCTTCACGCTTCAAAAATACGCAATTGCGTATTTTAACGCAGAACAATTGTATAAAGCCAACCTGCGTTTTGCCTGCTTATTTTTAAGACTGATTCTTGCAGCAAATACGTCAAGTGGGTTTGTACCCTAAATATGTATTCTGATTTAGACAATTATCTTTTTATTAGAACAATCTCCTGATGATAAGTTGGTCACAGAGTGTCACACCGTTGGGATCCCCAAGGATTAGCTGTAATCTTTGGGGGAATCAGGCAGCAAGGTTCCAAATTACCTGCAGTGCCACCGCAGAGGAAATACGGAATCACAACGTTAATAGCCCTGTTTCTGTGATGCAAGTATAAACTACGTCCTTCTGGAAATAGATGAGAGTCCTCCTGAATAAGAGACCTTTTTATTAATTCTGAATTTATTAACAGCTTATTAGAAAATAGGTTTTCCCAACAAAAAAACCCTCTTCTATCCAAAGACATGCAAAATAGTTATTAATTATGATTTGCCTGGATTTCCCTATACTGTATGCAGTCTATGAGGCTACATGAATCCGTTGCCTTTTCCAACTATACCATCTTGCTTGTGAACTACCCTAGTAGTAATAGTGTGCGCTATAGCTACTGGGATACGGGCATTTAGAATCACATTGAGGTCTTGGTGCCAAAGCCACCCTTGTTATATAAGGAGAAAGCAATACTTTATATTTGGAGATGTAATATAATATCATGATTACCATCATAGAGACTACCGCTACATACATACATAGGAAACAGTAAGATTGCAGCATTGTTATCCTACGTCTCCATCTTTAGGCAAACTGTCATGGTTCGATGCTTGAGATTCATAATGTGATGGGAAATACAACCCAGCATCAGTGGAATGCAGCGGCATGTAACCTTGCTATGTAGGATAAGGGGAATAGTAAAAAGTATCTGCGTCACACAGTAAGATATTAGTCGTGCCGTTCTTCTGCAACAAACATATTCCCATTTATGTTCTGTTTCTAAATACCAAGCAAACCATACATACCAGCGCTTTATACAAGACCTTCTTTGTTCTCCTTTTAAGGCCATGCCAATAGAGATCTCAGCACCGCTATGTCAAGGTTTTTTTCCTCAGGTGCAAGAAGACGCAAGAACGGACACATACATTCTTTACATACAAAAAGATAAATGATGTTTACTGTAGATACATGAACATTTTTTCCTAATGTGTAATAATTTTTATATGGATTACCATTGCCCTTATGTAAGTAACTTGACTTGAAAATTACTTGGGACCCTACTTATAGTGTTCATAGGGTTCTTCTGTATAGGGCTAGCCTAAAGGCGTGATGGGAATATTTATCCTCACTTGAATAGGTTTATATAATCAAAGAAGGGATCAGTTTAGGGCCAGGTTCACACTATGTAAAAACAATGGCCGCATTTCATCACAATGGTCGTAGTTGTGCAAACAACGGACGTTATTTGTGAAATAATGGACATTGTTTGCACAACTTCGGCCATTGTTATGAAACACGGCCGTTGTTTTTACATAGTGTGAACCTGGCCCAGTATAGTCTGGGGTCATATTCCTGAGAAGTTCAACCAGTGAAATGAATATTCCTTACCATTTTATCTTACAGACATATTCCGGTCTATTTTGTGTCGTGGTCAACCCTTATAAATCCCTTCCAATTTATTCGGAGAAAATTATTGACATGTACAAAGGCAAGAAAAGACATGAAATGCCCCCTCATATCTATGCAATAGCAGACAATGCATACAGGAGTATGTTACAAGGTAAGCCTCATGGATACATACCACTATATGTTGTCAGGTCCTGTGGGTACAGGCCTAGGTTTATTCTAGGGCTCTATGCCATGGCATCTATGATAGCTCTGTTGGTTCACTTCAATCTGGATGGGTCTCATTGTGCTATAACAAGGCTATTCAGAAATCTTGTACTTTTGACAGCACATATAGCACTCCAGACTGCACAATACCAGAACCGTTGATAGGCTAGGTTCACATTTAGTATTTCCAGCCAAAACCAAGAGTGGAACTGACAGGGCAAAATTATAATGGAAAGTTCTGCACAGTTTTTTGTTTTCAACCCACTCCTGGTTTTGGCTGTAAAAAGAATGACCAAAAGACTGATGGAAATACTATGTGTGAACATAGCTATAGACTGGCAGAAAAGTTTGTGGGAACAGATTGTAAAGGTTGATGTCATATATAACAACTGCTAGTTAGCTCTTTCTGGTTGAGGTTGTGTTCACACACATACCAACCATTAGGCCCAACTGGGTTCATACATAGTATTTTACTTAGGATTTCGGTCAGTGGGTTGAAAACAAAGAGAAGGTGCAAATCTTTCCACTATAGATGTCAGTTCCACTCCTGGTTTTGGCTAAAAAATACTGGCCAAAATACTGTGTGTCTGAACATAATCTTAAAGGGAAACATACATATAAACCTACTGATAGGTATCTGTAGCTGCTTCGATATGTTGGTATTTGTTGCTGATTCCAATAATGATCTACTTCTTTTCCTCCTCGGTGCTGTTTTTCTGTATTTTAATGAAAAGCAAATATGCAAATTAATCCTTTGGTGCACTGGGGGCGTTCCCTGGTCCTTCAGTGCACTATCCTGCCTGCCCAACAGATCTAAGTGACTTCTTATGTATTTATTAATCTGCATAAGTAGGAGGGGACCTAGGAGCCGGCGGGCGGGATGGTGCACTGAGGGCCCCAAGTGGACCAAAGGGCTAATTTGCATACTTGATTTTCATCAAAAAATGCTAAAAAATGACGGAGAGGAGAAAAAGAATTAGACCGGTTCCAGGATCAGGAACTGTGCAGCTACAGGTATGTACAAACCTGTTGATAGTTTCCCTTTAAATTAAAGGGTTAGTTCACATGTCTGCTGTAGATTAAGGATAACACAAGAAAATAAAAGCCAACTATAACAGTAAAGTAGATGTAAATCGTGCTCATATTTTGAGTGTAATACTGTGCTACATTAGGCCATGTTCCCACAGCGTGAGACACAGAATGGCCGGTGTCAGAAGATCATCCCGGGCGGTACTGCAGTACCGGCCGGATGACCTTCACTGCTGCTGAATTCGGATGCGGGCGCATCAGAATTCCCTGCTGCACACAATGAAGTGTGCGTCCGGGGCCGCACGCTTCATTGTGTGCAATGACATGCCTCCTGCGGCCACTATTCAAACATGTCAGTTTTTTGCAGCACTGCAAGGGATCCTGGCCGGAGTGCAAACAATGTGTATACACTCCGGATGGGATTCCATCACCTGCAGGACAATGTAAGTTTCGTAGTAATCACGGCCGTTGTTGCCTCTTTTCAACCACAGCTGTGATACTACGGAACTTAAGTTGTGTGAACATAGCCTTAAAGTGCAGATTTTAGTGTGGATTTGCCTCTGGGGATATTCTGGTGTAAACTAAGAAGATTGATTTTGAAATCCGTGCCTTTGAATTACGCTGCAGATCTTTAGATAGGTGGCAGTAAAATTCACAACACTACATAACTTGCGAATTTCAATGTGGATTTTTGCACTGCATTCCATTGGAAAAAACTAGAATCTGAACCATCTGCATAAAACATCTGCAACAAAACTAACAGATTGTGGAATTGAAATTTAGGCTGCTGGTTGAATTCCATGCAGATTTCTGCAATATTTAGTAAAATCTCTACTTGCTTTGCCTTGTTACTTCTCACTGATGTAAATGTACCCTTAACAGTTCCATATAGTGATAGATATATACGGTAAGGTTTGGATCTGTGACTTGTCCGCAGTGTCACACAAAGTCGTGGAGACATCAGGAAAACAATGTCCTCTAAAAGGCAGGCAGCATGAAGCCAGCAGTGGTTGTAGAGCTCCATTGCCTTTTTTGGTGGGGAGAAGACGCTACACAGAAATAATAAATCATTGGAGAATTTTCGCAGAATGACCATGTGCAGATAACATTCTTAGCTTTATTGGGGGACGTCATGTAAACCAGGATCACATTTGACCCGTGAGATACTGTAAATCACAATGTCAGACATTGCTTACTCTTCTGGTATGGAGACTGACTATTACAATCTATTTGGGAAATTCTTGATTGCTAATTATTTTTAACTCAGTTGACTCAGTTCATACAGTCAGGTTTTTATTCCCAATTGTTAAATACAAAGTCAAGAGTACATCATAAATGTGGGATACGTATAAAGGAAATATTGAGACTTTATCTCTGTATAAATGAATTCCTTGTTTTGTGGTCAATAATTGCAATGAAAGGGAATGTACCAGTTCAAGTAGTGATTTTTTTCTTTTCACTACCTTGTCAGCACTAAAGCGGAGATCCCAGTGACATGGTCCATTTTTCAAAATGCTGCCCGATTCCTGGTGCCGGTTTCTTCATGTGCATTGGCCTGCTCTATGAACTGGAGGTGGGACAGGCACCCCCAATGTAAGGATATATCCCTTCCCCTTTGTGATGTTAGAATCAAGTCTATTGCATAGAGAGGGCCGGTGTACATGAAGAAACTTTCTAGAGACAAAATAAAAACCATAATGAATAATAAAGATTAATAGTAACACATAGCTATTCATATCTAGGCATAAATAAGAGCCTGTGAGTCGGAAACATGTAGGGGGCCAGGGTTTTTATTGTGTGTCTTTGCCCATCCTGGAAGTTGCCTGAATAAAGCTTTTATGAACTGGACATCCTCCTTCCTATTGGGTAGTAAAGCTTTAAAGCCAATGAGTTAGTTACCATCAGTTACATCACTTTAAGTGTTTCACATGAATAGAACGGCCCCAGTGTAGGGAAGCTGGTGCTGGGGTCATTTCTTTAAACCGCAGCCCAGCTCCTGTGCATGGCGCCAGTCTATTCCCAGGCATCGGCCCAGCCTGAAACACTGGAGGTGGGCCCGCCCGCCCCCAGTGTGATGATCGGCCCTCCCCTCGAGGCTCCATTGATCGTAAAAATGATCCTTGTGTTAAATTAGCCATAGGATATTACATTTGACATTTACATTTAATGGTTCCTACCAAAGTCTGTGGTGATTACTGGATGACGTTGCCCCAACCTATGCTTTTCATCTAGGTGACAGATATGTATGACAGATGCTTTCCTCAAGCCGTCCATTGAATCAACAAGAATGTTTGAGCCAATGATGTACATGGCTATGTGGCAGAGAACTGTGAATGATTATTCAGCCAAGAACTATATTGTTGTTTTAGATTTTAGATTGTAAGCTTTTGCACTCATTCATTCTGATTTATTGGTTCTTTATTGACAGTATGGAATATTACAGTCTCATACAATAACATGTATTCTTTGTATATAGAAAAGTGGTAACACTTTCCATGGGGTCACAGACAGTGTATCTTGTAGGAAGCCATGTACCTGTGTGATCATCACATGACAATGGAGCTTCCTATGGAAGGACAGCAAGCACAGCTCTTTAAAAGCAAGAGAAATTGACATTTGAAGTATATTAGAAATATGTTTAACTCCAAGTCCTCAATAGGCTAGGATACATGGAGCTAACTTCCATTTTTCAGAAGTGTTTATTTTGAATCGGTCTAAAAATTAATAATAGAAATGAAGACCAGACTATAAAAGGATTGGTGTGCCCTGGTGGTTCTCACTGGATGGGTATAACCTCTTTATTTCCTATTGTTTTTCAATTGAATTATGGAATATAATAATAATAATAATAATAATAATAATAACAATAATAACAATAATAATAATTATTATTATTATTATTATTATTATTATTAATGATAATAATATTACATTTGACTTTTGATCACTAAACATAATGTAAGTGAAGCAACATAATAAAATATGTGGTGTTCTTCATTTTGTTCTTGCAGCCCAGGAGCTGGATACAACTAAACAGAATGCTAAGCTGGTTTCTATTGACTGGCTTTTACTTGTTCCTATTTCTATTAATATTCCTACTATTAGGGTTGTCAGTTTGCTGAGTAACTACTGAAAGATCAATTGGGTCTTCCTGTTAGCAAACCACTTCTACGGCTTGTTCTGGTGTTATGAGGAGATAAGAAAGACAAGGAGCAGAAGGAACTCTCTGCTCAACCTGATAGTATGGAAGAACTATACATGCTGTTATTCATTATATGTGGCATATGATTTGTTATATTATGTTCCTCTACTGAGACATTTAATGATATTAAAGGCCACAAGGCAGTTCTTTAAACTATAAAGCACAGGGATTGTGTATTGACTACCTAATATATTTTCTCCTTTGCAGCAGATGTATGACTTATACTTATCTGCTGTGTCTTTTCTTGGAGCTTTATTTACCAACCGGGGCCCATGAAATTTTAGGCTGGGTTCACACTACGTATATTTGACTACATTGAATACATGAATTTACATTACACTAATGGTGAGTCATAGTCTATAGTACTGTGTGCAGGGTAAGGGGTGATTACAATCACCGCTCACTTTCCACAAAACCCCTTTAAAGGTGTGTGTTACTTCATGTATAGTGTTTTATATATATATATATATATATATATATATATATAGCAAGGAATTCCCCACAGCACAGCTTAGAATTCAAACGTTGTGATTTATTTCATATCCAAAGCAGCAATAAACAGTGCAACACAGCAAGGTGAGTCTGATGCAACGTTTCTGCGGCCTCCGCCGCCTTTCTCAAGCATACCCACATGTACTCAACTACTCCCCTATATACAGGTGTGCAAAACAACAGTGAACAGTGATCGGAAGATCGAGATGTCACTCAAGTAGATTCTCGAATCAAAAACAGTGTCTAATGATGGCAATAATTATCTATAATGTCATCTAGTGATGTTACTATACTCTCACAATATATATGTATAAACACATCGTGTCCATATAACAAGTGTCCATATGTGAAAACAGTGTCCATAAGAACAGTGTAAAAAATGTCCATCCGCTTGGAAAAACCTTTAAAGTCCACTAGAAGACAAGAAAGAGTTAATCCTCCGGAGAGGAGCATCAGACTCACCTTGCTGTGTTGCACTGTTTATTGCTGCTCTGGATATGAAATAAATCACAACGTTTAAATTCTAAGCTGTGCTGTGGGGAATTCCTTGCTATATTCAACGGGCTCCTGGTCAGTCGTCCCTGCTGGTACTCGGATCCACTACTTGGTATAGTGCTACCTATATACTGTGATATATATACTGTGATATATATATATATATATATATATATATATATATATATATATATATTTACTACTCTCAAAAAGTTAGAGATATTTGGCTCCTCCCTCCATCCATTAATTCTAGCAAACGGTGGAGGTCTCAGCAGCCAGGCCCCACCAATGAAGCCATTTTTATATGTCCCTATGACAGGACAAGAGTTTTCTAAAATGAGTGTTACGCTTTCAATCTGCGTGTCTGTATCCTCTTCGAGCGCTCTCACCTGTCATTCTACAGCTGATAAATACAAAGCAAAAACAACAAACAGAGAGTATGTTTCTTCCAAATCTGGTAATGTCCTTAGGCGGACACAGCTGGCAGCAAGGCAGTGGTTCTTTATCTCTGAGCTAGAGTTACGGGAACCATCTATACAATTAAAAACATCTGCGCCATTGCACCATAGTGAAGCATACTTCTCAGTCACTGCTGCTTGGGTCTGAATCGTTGTATGTGAATTCCTTCAAATCTGATAACAGAATCTGAATTATTTTATAGAAATTTCCTCCAACTTTGATAACTTCTAAGGGAATGACATGTCCTCATAGTAAAAGAGACTACAATGTTCTTATATACCGTTATATACACTTTCAGAATTAGAGTATGGCCATGTTCCCACTGCCTAAGTTCCATAGTAATCACGGCCGGAACTTACGTAATGCTGCCTTCTAAGGAATCCGGTCCACATGGTATACACTCTGGCTGGGACATGTCAGTTTTCTGCGGCCGCTATTCAGTGCACACAATGGAGTGTACAGCGGCGAATTCAGCAGCAGTAAAGATCATCTGGCCGGTAGTGCAGTATCGATTGGAAAGATTTTTTTCTGACGGCCGTACTGTGACGTGTCTTACAGAGTGGGAACATAGCCTAAGAGTGTAAAGGTCCCCATGGACCTTATAGTTTTGATGGCCAAACCCACCACTTACTTGGTGGTGATAGGAGTCGGGTGTGATAGAAAATAAATGCCCGACCTCTTTGTTCTGGGAGAGATATGCTGAGGTCTATCGCCGTGGCTTAATGATTTCCTCCCCATAGCTTGGCCGTGCCATATGTTCCAGTGTATGGGGTAGACAGGTGATGTCAGTTATTGAAAGTATATGGGGACCTTTGCAAATGACCTAGAGCCCCTATAGACACCAAAGTTGTGTTAAAATGATAATAAAAGGTCGAAGTCAGCTTAATAGGTGTGATACTCCTGCCTTAAAAGAAAAGTTCTGGGCATGCTTAAAGGTGAACTGTGGCCTCTCCTGACATGTTTTATTAAATCTTGTGTAGATATGTAAAGGGAAAAACGTTGAGCACCTAACTAATATAGTAGAGGACTGAATCCATACTTAGGCCTTATTCACATGTTCAGTGATTTTTAATGTCTGTGGATGAAGTTCGCTATCTACCTTTGTGATCCGTGAAAAACCATCCATGATTCCATTAGTTTTGCATGCATTTCTGTGTTTTTCACAGATGAGTTTAAGTCTTTTTAAATTAGACTGATTATATCAAATCCGAGTTTTTCACAGATTACACGGATGTCACATCCGTGTAGTCTGTGAAAAACACGGATCTCTATGGAGGAATCCGTGCCGTCATCTCATCCGAATTATGACATGTCCTATGTTTTAACTAAATCCGATTGCAGATCCTTGACAAAAACGGAAAGTGTGAGTAGCTCGACGGAAAGCAATGGGCTATAATATTTTCCGTCTACACTAAATCAGGGCAGAGTGGAGAATGTAAATGATCCCCAATTGTCCTGTGAATCCATTAGCAGATTATAGTCCATGATTTAGAGGATTCTCCAGTCTATGAAGGGACTCATAAAACATCCTGTGACGGCCTACAGCCTGCCTTAGAAGCTGCAAGTAATTTGACATCTCCCAGGGTATAAGAGCATTTCCATTCATAAAAAAAAAAACGCTTGTACTGTCGGATAGCTGCTTTTAATCCAAGATCTGTCCCGTGGTCCATTCGGCAGGTGATGCAGTTATTGTCCTAAAAAATACTTTTAAACTTGAAGCCCTGTGCCAAACGGGAGTATCTGTGCCCTAACTTTGCACCACCCCTCCATCCCTCCCCCCCACCCTCTTCATCATTAGGAATGCCACTGAAACATTTTCTCCATGCTGAACATTGCACAGGTCCTTAACGATCCAGCCCATGTGCCGGGCTGCCACAGGTGGGGAATAAGAGGCAATCTGCCTGGAGCATTCCTAATGATGAAGAGGGTGGGGAGGAGGGACAGAGAGGTTGTGCAAAGTTAGGGCACAGATACTCCCGTTTGGCACAGGGCTTCAAGTTTAAAAAAAAAAAGTTTTTTTATAGGACAATAACTGCATCACCTATTGAACGGACCACAGGACAGATCTTGGATTAAAAGCAGCTATACTAAGGTACAAGTGGTTTTGGGGGGGGGGGTCTGATTGTGGGTACAGAGCCGCTTTAAAGGGTAACTCCAGCGGAAAAAAAATTCTTTCAAATCAACTGGTGTCAGAAAGTAGAAAATATAAATTTGTAATTTACTTTCACTTAAAAGTCTCAAGTCTTCCAATACAGGAAGTGGTGTATTCTTTCCAGTCTGACACAGTGCTCTCTGCTGCCACCTCTGTCCATGTCAGGAACTGTCCAGAGCAGGAGAGGTTTTCTATGGGGATTTTCTATTGATCTGGACAGTTTCCGACATGGACACAGTTGGCAGCAGAGAGCACTCTGGACCAAATAATTTAATGTCTAAGGGAATGTCAAAAGTTACTGCAAATGACAGTAACACTTTAAACATATTTGTGTACTAAAAAAAAAAAAAAGGATGCGTTTTGATTATAGATGAGCGAACCGGGTTCGGGTTCGAGACGATCCGAACCTAAACATTTGGCATTTGATTAGCTGGGGCTGCTGAACTTGGATAAAGCTCTAAGGTTGTCTGGAAAACATGGATACAGCCAATGACTATATCCATGTTTTCCACATATCCTTAGAGCTTTATCCAACTTCAGCAGCCACCGCTAATCAAATGCCGAACGTTCGGGTTCGGATGGACTCGAGCATGCACCAGGTTCGCTCATCTCTAATTTTGATTCATTTTTCTTTATCCTTTTTTTTTTAATAATAAAAGTCAATGGAGAAACAGATTAAAACAGATGCACACAAATGCATCCGTTTTTTCATCTGGTTTTATTTTTTTTGCAAAGAATGAAAAAAACAAAAAACAAAAACAGACTGCAAAAACAGTGTAAACCCCAGCCTTAGTCTAAACTATACATGTAGGACATGCAGAACTCTTACTAAAATAAACCTTTAAAGTCCACATGCTTGTTTTTTCTTCCTGTTGCACACAATTTAGACAAGACGCCCCCGCACTATGATTCCTTCACAAGGGAACTCTCCTCCATTACAGTCATGAACATTCTTCACTCTCTTTGGTGATTTTTATCAGGTCTATATATATTTTACATTTATGTTGAGGATTTATAGGTGACTACATAGGAATAACGTATCTTCTTATCTCATTCTTATAGTCATACATATAGTTACTACCATAGTCATATACATTAGTTTATCCATTACCTATGCCAGATGTTGCATCTCTTTTCATTTGGACTGAATAGAAGAAGCTACAGTACTAGATCATAACCGATGTAGGTGGTGTGAAGCTCACAGAATCCAATCCAATCAATCCAATGTTGGTGGATTATAGTAAGTAAAGCTCCAGTAAATAAATGGAGGGAAACATTGTTAAAGGGAAAGTTCAGTATAATAAAAAATAAAGCTTATACAAGGGGTTTCTGAGTAGAAACCTTCTTCTATGATGTTCATATACCTTATTGCAGCATATAGATCGGTAGACTCCTTTAAAGATTTATTTCTGCCTCAGTATTTATGGCATATATTATCCACCGGACCTTCACTATGTGCTCCACTGTTTACTCAACTGCCATTAACCTCTATGGGAGTAATGTAAAGTGTGCAAAAACTTTGTCTGTTTTTAGTTTCCTAACCACCACTGAAAGCAGGCCAGACAGGGCAGGTGGGTCCTCATTTTCAATAGAGATGGGAGTTGTAGAGGTGAGACCTGTATTTATTTGACATTTATGGCATATTTATGGATATGTCATAAATGTTAAGATGAGAATAGCCATTAAAGGGGTAGTGCGGCGGTAAAGAATTATTCACAGAATAACACACATTACAAAGTTATACAACTTTGTAATGTAGGTTATGTCTGTGAATGGCCCCCTTTCCCGTGTCCTACCAACCCCACCCGTGTACCTGGAAGTGTGGTGCGCTATACTCACCTGTCACGTGCCGACACCCGTCTCCGATCTTCATTCAGTGACGTCTTCTTCGGCTGGCTGGCGAACAGCTCCGTCTGTTCCGAATGCCGGCCGCCCTCTGCAGCGTCATCTGATGCTCAGTCGCGATTGGCTGAGCATAACTGTGATCAGCCAATCGCGACTGAGACGCTGATGACGCGGCCGCGTCGTCAGCCGCTCAGCCTCGATTGGCTGAGCATAACTGTGCTCAGCCGATCGCGGCTGAGCACAGTTGTGACGCGGCGGAGGGGGGACGGGCGGCAGCGACTCGGCCATCTGTCCGAAGATGACGTTTGGCACAAAATGGCGGACGGCCCTCGACACGGATCAGGTAATGTATAATGCACCAACACTCCCGGGTACACGGGTGGGGGTGGTGGGACACGGGGAAGGGGGCTATTCACAGACATAACATACATTACAAAGTTGTATAACTTTGTAATGTGTGTTATTCTGTGAATAATTTTTTAGCGCCGCACTACCCCTTTAATGTCTGGAGTGAGATATGTGCTGCTGTTCTTTATGGCTTTTGAAATATAAACCTCTTCCAGTGGCATCGCTCCTGCACTAATATAGAACACTAGGGATGCCTTGTCTGCTGTCTCCAACATTGTGTTCTCTCCCTAAATCTTTCAATAACTGAACTTCCCATGTGTCCGCAATCTGCTACTTTGCCTAAAGCTGATATTTCCATCTTAGGACATGTTTACACAACGTACGGTTTGTATAAATCACGGACGTTGTTGCAAATTGCAACAACGGCCGTGATGTATACAAACTATACATTGTCTGTGAATGAATGGAATCCCGACCGGAGCGTACAGTATACACATTCTGCAGAGAAACTGTCAGTTCCGGCGGCTCCATTGTGTGCAGCAGTGAATTCAGCAGAAATTAAAATCATCAGAACGGCCGGTGTTATGCTGAGTGTGAACATGGCCTTAGGGTATGTGCACACTATGGAACACATGCCGAGAGTTCACACAACGGACTCCACTTGAAGTTCCACCTGTCCCATAGACTTAGTGACATACTGAAGCCGTTTGCCCAAAGAATTGACAGACAAAGACAAAGAATTGAGTCTATGGGACAAGCGGAACTTCAAGTGGCTTTGGCACGTGCTCCACAGTTTGCACATATCCTTAGTGTGTGGTACTAGCATAACTCCTAGGTTGCACATTGAATGTCTTATAAACTCATGTCACCTGCACCTCAAAAACATCTCTAGAATCCTATTCTGATTGTGGAAATAGCCAAAACTTAGTAGGAGATCAAACTGGTGTAAAGTAGAATTGTCTTAGTTGCCCCTAGCAACCAATCAGATTCCACCTTTCATTTTTAAAAGAGTCTGTGAGGAATGAAAAGTGGAATCTGATTGGTTGCTAGGGGCAACTGAGACAATTCTACTTTACACCAGTTTGATAAATCTCCCCCTTATTGTTGTCCTTTATACATTTGCTATTGGAATGGAATTAATCTTTGTGTCAGACTGCTATTGCATTCTATAGTGGTTGGGCATCCAGTATGGCGACTGGCATATTGTGAAGGCTAATGACTGCCTTCACAATATGCCAGTCGCCATACTGGATGCCCAACCACTATAGAATGCAATTTTAGGCTGGGTTCACACTACGTATATTTCAGTCATTATTGTGGTCCTCATATTGCAACCAAAACCAGGAGTGGATTAAAAACACAGAAAGGATCTGTTCACACAATGTTGAAATTGAGTGGATGGCCGCCATATAACAGTAAATAACTGCCATTATTTCACTACAACAGCCGTTGTTTTAAAATAACAGCAAATATTTGCAATTAAATGACGGCCATCCACTCAATTTCAACATTGTGTGAACAGATCCTTTCTGAGTTTTTAATCCACTCCTGGTTTTGGTTGCAATATGAGAACCACAATACTGACTGAAATATACATAGTGTGAACCCAGCCTTAAAGGGGTTTTGTGGAAAGTGAGCGGTGATTGTAATAACCCCTTACCCTGCACACAGTACTATAGACTATGACTCACCATTAGTGTAATGTAAATTCTAATGCATAAAAATACAGAGTACACAGGGGAGTCTCTGTATCAGTTATGTGCTCTGTATCAATAGGACTGTGTCGAGAGCAGTCTGTGTGCCTGTGTCTTTCCTTACTGCTGCCACTCAACATATATAAAAATTATATTTATTTTAATTAACATTACAAAGTAACACAACAACTATAATAAAACAATAAAAGAAACAGATCACTGATCTCAGGGAGACCAGCCAAAGATAATGCTGTCGGCTGCTGGTTAAAGCGCTCAATGCAGTGAAATCCTAGGTGCATTGCTCCCTGGGAAACACAAGTATGCAAAAAAGAGCCTGGGGAGCCTCATTTAAGAGTCTCACAACACAGGACTTTAGCCAGATATCCCTCCGGGAAGGGCCCAGCCATAGGGTGCCTCCTGTAAGGAAACCACCATATTAAATGGCCCTATAAGTCAATGTAATGACAATGGAAAAACCAAGGCAAAGTATCCATCCACAGACAGCTGTTTCGGGGTGTTGCCCCTCATCAGCGTAGAGCAGGATTCTGGCGGGAGCAATGCCTAGTAAAGCCATATGGGAAACAGATCGCTGATCTCAGAGAGACCAGCCAAAGATAACACTGTTTGGCTAGTCCTGTGTTTTGAGTCTTTTGAATAAGGCTCCACTGGCTCTTTTTTGCATGTTCATGTTCCCCAGTAAGCAATGCACCTAGGACTTCACTGCTTTGAGCGCTTTCACTAGCAGCAGTGTTGTCGTTTGGCTGGTCTCCCTGAGATCAGCGATCTGTTTCTCTTATGGCTCTACTAGGCATTGCTCCCACCTAGCCAGAATACTGATTTACACAGATGAGAGGCAACACCCTGAAACAGCTGTCTGTGGATGGATACATGGCCTTGGTTTTTCCCTTGTCATTACATTGACTTATATGGCCCTTTAATATGGTGGTTTCCTTACTGGGGCCACCCTCTTGGCTGGGCCCATCCTGGAGGGATATCTGGCTAGTCCTGTGTTTTGAGGCTCTGAAATGAGGCTCCATGGGCTCTTTTTGCATACTTATAACAAAGTATACTTTTTTTCTCTCCGGAGTACCCCTTTAACTTATTACTCTCACTTATTACAAAGAAAGATGTGCAACCAACCAACACTGATTTTTAGGGCCATACAATCCAGCGCTAAGTCAATACAGCGCTAAGTCAATAAGCAAATGATTGCTAGGTCATCATAATACCTGTTTGGCTTATAATTGTCCGTGTTAAAGACCCTTATGTCAAACTGGACTTTTAGCCAAGATGGTTTACATTAGGACTTATGACATATTACCCTCCATTCAACCCTGTATATTCAACATAATGCAAAATGTGTGTGATCTGCCCTCAACAAGAAATAACATGTTCACAGTTCTC